>NC_134370.1:43837500-44462500 GCF_035582795.1 Mycteria americana
TAGCTGGTTTTCACTGTCCCTTGGAACTGCATTCGCTGGTAGACAGACATTCGCGTTCTGCAAAACCTTTGCTTGGTAATGGGGCAACACTGTGTATATCTCTCTCGGAGAGCCCGGCTGCCAAATTCGAAACGTCCAGCGATTGCGCCCACAGGAAAGCTGCCAGCACGGAAAGCTGTAGCTGGTTTTCACTGTCCCTTGGAACTGCATTCGCTGGTAGACAGACATTCGCGTTCTGCAAAAGCTTTCGTTTGAAAAGGGGCAACACTTTGTATTTCTCTCTCGCAGAGCCCGGCTGCCAAATTCGAAACGTCCAGCGATTGCGCCCACAGGAAAGCTGCCAGCACGGAAAGCTGAAGCTGGTTTTCACTGTCCCTTGGAACTGCATTCGCTGGTAGACAGACATTCGCGTTCCGCAAAAGCTTTCGTTCGTAATGGGGCAACACTGTGTATTTCTCTCTCGCAGAGCCCGGCTGCCGAATTCGAAACGTCCAGCGATTGTGCCCACAGGAAAGCTGCCAGCACAGAAAGCTGTAGCTGGTTTTCACTGTCCCTTGGAACTGCATTCGCTGGTAGACAGACATTCGCGTTCTGCAAAAGCTTTGGTTGGTAATGGGGCAACACTGTGTATATCTCTCTCGGAGAGCCCGGCTGCCAAATTCGAAACGTCCTGCGATTGCGCCCACAGGAAAGCTGCCAGCACGGAAAGCTGTAGCTGGTTTTCACTGTCCCTTGGAACTGCATTCGCTGGTAGACAGACATTCGCGTTCTGCAACAGCTTTCGTTCGTAAAGGTGCAACACTGTGTATTTTTCTCTCGCACAGCCCGGCTGCCAAATTCGAAACGTCCAGCGATTGCGCCCACAGGAAAGCTGCCAGCACGGAAAGCTGTAGCTGCTTTTCACTGTCCCTTGGAACTGCATTCGCTGGTAGACAGACATTCGCGTTCTGCAAAAGCTTTGCTTGGTAATGGGGCAACACTGTGTATATCTCTCTCGGAGAGCCCGACTGCCAAATTCGAAACGTCCAGCGATTGCGCCCTCAGGAAAGCTGCCAGCACGGAAAGCTGTAGCTGGTTTTCACTGTCCCTTGGAACTGCATTCGCTGGTAGACAGACATTCGCGTTCTGCAAAAGCTTTCGTTCGTAAAGGGGCAACACTGTGTATTTCTCTCTCGCAGAGCCCGGTTGCAAAATTCGAAACGTCCAGCGATTGCGCCCACAGGAAAGCTGCCAGCACGGAAAGCTGTAGCTGGTTTTCACTGTCCCTTGGAACTGCATTCGCTGGTAGACAGACATTCGTGTTCTGCAAAAGCTTTCGTTCTTAAAGGGGCAACACTGTGTATTTCTCTCTGGCAGAGCCCGGCTGCCAAATTCGAAACGTCCAGCGATTGCGCCCACAGGAAAGCTGCCAGCACGGAAAGCTGTAGCTGGTTTTCACTGTCCCTTGAAACTGCATTCTCTGGTAGACAGACATTCGCGTTCTGCAAAAGCTTTCGTTCGTAACGGGGCAACACTCTGTATTTCTCTCTGGCAGAGCCCGGCTGCCAAATTCGAAACGTCCAGCGATTGCGCCCACAGGAAAGCTGCCAGCACGGAAAGCTGTAGCTGGTTTTCACTGTCCCTTGGAACTGCATTCGCTGGTAGACAGACATTCGCATTCTGCAAAAGCTTTCGTTCGTAAAGGGGCAACACTGTGTATTTCTCTCTCGCAGAGCCCGGTTGCAAAATTCGAAACGTCCAGCGATTGCGCCCACAGGAAAGCTGCCAGCACGGAAAGCTGTAGCTGGTTTTCACTGTCCCTTGGAACTGCATTCGCTGGTAGACAGACATTCGCGTTCTGCAAAAGCTTTGGTTGGTAATGGGGCAACACTGTGTATATCTCTCTCGGAGAGCCCGGCTGCCAAATTCGAAACGTCAAGCGATTGTGCCCACAGGAAAGCTGCCAGCACAGAAAGCTGTAGCTGGTTTTCACTGTCCCTTGGAACTGCATTCGCTGGTAGACAGACATTCGCGTTCTGCAAAAGCTTTGCTTGGTAATGGGGCAACACTGTGTATATCTCTCTCGGAGAGCCCGGCTGCCAAATTCGAAACGTCCAGCGATTGCGCCCACAGGAAAGCTGCCAGCACGGAAAGCTGTAGCTGGTTTTCACTGTCCCTTGGAACTGCATTCGCTGGTAGACAGACATTCGCGTTCTGCAAAAGCTTTCGTTCGTAAAGGGGCAACACTGTGTATTTCTCTCTCGCAGAGCCCGGCTGCCAAATTCGAAACGTCCAGCGATTGCGCCCACAGGAAAGCTGCCAGCACGGAAAGCTGTAGCTGGTTTTCACTGTCCCTTGGAACTGCATTCGCTGGTAGACAGACATTCATGTTCTGCAAAAGCTTGCGTTCGTAAAGGGGCAACACTCTGTATTTCTCTCTGGCAGAGCCCGGCTGCCAAATTCGAAACGTCCAGCGATTGCGCCCACAGGAAAGCTGCCAGCACAGAAAGCTGTAGCTGGTTTTCACTGTCCCTTGGAACTGCATTCGCTGGTAGACAGACATTCGCGTTCTGCAAAAGCTTTCGTTCGTAATGGGGCAACACTGTGTATATCTCTCTCGGAGAGCCCGGCTGCCAAATTCGAAACGTCCAGCGATTGCGCCCACAGGAAAGCTGCCAGCACGGAAAGCTGTAGCTGGTTTTCACTGTCCCTTGGAACTGCATTCGCTGGTAGACAGACATTCGCGTTCTGCAAAAGCTTTGGTTGGTAATGGGGCAACACTGTGTATATCTCTCTCGGAGAGCCCGGCTGCCAAATTCGAAACGTCAAGCGATTGTGCCCACAGGAAAGCTGCCAGCACAGAAAGCTGTAGCTGGTTTTCACTGTCCCTTGGAACTGCATTCGCTGGTAGACAGACATTCGCGTTCTGCAAAACCTTTGCTTGGTAATGGGGCAACACTGTGTATATCTCTGTCGGAGAGCCCGGCTGCCAAATTCGAAATGTCCAGCGATTGCGCCCACAGGAAAGCTGCCAGCACGGAAAGCTGTAGCTGGTTTTCACTGTCCCTTGAAACTGCATTCGCTGGTAGACAGACATTCGCGTTCTGCAAAAGCTTTCGTTCGTAAAGGGGCAACACTCTGTATTTCTCTCTGGCAGAGCCCGGCTGCCAAATTCGAAACGTCCAGCGATTGCGCCCACAGGAAAGCTGCCAGCACGGAAAGCTGTAGCTGGTTTTCACTGTCCCTTGGAACTGCATTCGCTGGTAGACAGACATTCGCGTTCTGCAAAAGCTTTCGTTCGTAAAGGGGCAACACTGTGTATTTCTCTCTCGCAGAGCCCGGTTGCAAAATTCGAAACGTCCAGCGATTGCGCCCACAGGAAAGCTGCCAGCACGGAAAGCTGTAGCTGGTTTTCACTGTCCCTTGGAACTGCATTCGCTGGTAGACAGACATTCGCGTTCTGCAAAAGCTTTGGTTGGTAATGGGGCAACACTGTGTATATCTCTCTCGGAGAGCCCGGCTGCCAAATTCGAAACGTCCAGCGATTGCGCCCACAGGAAAGCTGCCAGCACGGAAAGCTGTAGCTGGTTTTCACTGTCCCTTGGAACTGCATTCGCTGGTAGACAGACATTTGCGTTCTGCAAAAGCTTTCGTTCGTAAAGGGGCAACACTGTGTATTTCTCTCTCGCAGAGCCCGGTTGCAAAATTCGAAACGTCCAGCGATTGCGCCCACAGGAAAGCTGCCAGCACGGAAAGCTGTAGCTGGTTTTCACTGTCCCTTGGAACTGCATTCGCTGGTAGACAGACATTCGCGTTCTGCAAAACCTTTGCTTGGTAATGGGGCAACACTGTGTATATCTCTCTCGGAGAGCCCGGCTGCCAAATTCGAAACGTCCAGCGATTGCGCCCACAGGAAAGCTGCCAGCACGGAAAGCTGTAGCTGGTTTTCACTGTCCCTTGGAACTGCATTCGCTGGTAGACAGACATTCGCGTTCTGCAAAAGCTTTCGTTCGTAAAGGGGCAACACTGTGTATATCTCTCTCGGAGAGCCCGGCTGCCAAATTCGAAACGTCCAGCGATTGCGCCCACAGGAAAGCTGCCAGCACGGAAAGCTGTAGCTGGTTTTCACTGTCCCTTGGAACTGCATTCGCTGGTAGACAGACATTCGTGTTCTGCAAAAGCTTTCGTTCGTAAAGGGGCAACAGTCTGTATTTCTCTCTGGCAGAGCCCGGCTGCCAAATTCGAAACGTCCAGCGATTGCGCCCACAGGAAAGCTGCCAGCACGGAAAGCTGTAGCTGGTTTTCACTGTCCCTTGGAACTGCATTCGCTGGTAGACAGACATTCGCGTTCTGCAAAAGCTTTCGTTCGTAATGGGGCAACACTGTGTATATCTCTCTCGGAGAGCCCGGCTGCCAAATTCGAAACGTCAAGCGATTGTGCCCACAGGAAAGCTGCCAGCACAGAAAGCTGTAGCTGGTTTTCACTGTCCCTTGGAACTGCATTCGCTGGTAGACAGACATTCGCGTTCTGCAAAACCTTTGCTTGGTAATGGGGCAACACTGTGTATATCTCTCTCGGAGAGCCCGGCTGCCAAATTCGAAACGTCCAGTGATTGCGCCCACAGGAAAGCTGCCAGCACGGAAAGCTGTAGCTGGTTTTCACTGTCCCTTGGAACTGCATTCGCTGGTAGACAGACATTCGCGTTCTGCAAAAGCTTTCGTTCGTAAAGGGGCAACACTGTGTATTTCTCTCTCGCAGAGCCCGGCTGCCAAATTCGAAACGTCCAGCGATTGCGCCCACAGGAAAGCTGCCAGCACGGAAAGCTGTAGCTGGTTTTCACTGTCCCTTGGAACTGCATTCGCTGGTAGACAGACATTCGCGTTCTGCAAAAGCTTTCGTTCGTAATGGGGCAACACTGTGTATATCTCTCTCGGAGATCCCGGCTGCCAAATTCGAAACGTCCAGCGATTGCGCCCACAGGAAAGCTGCCAGCACGGAAAGCTGTAGCTGGTTTTCACTTTCCCTTGGAACTGCATTCGCTGGTAGACAGACATTCGCGTTCTGCAAAAGCTTTGGTTGGTAATGGGGCAACACTGTGTATATGTCTCTCGGAGAGCCCGGCTGCCAAATTCGAAACGTCAAGCGATTGTGCCCACAGGAAAGCTGCCAGCACAGAAAGCTGTAGCTGGTTTTCACTGTCCCTTGGAACTGCATTCGCTGGTAGACAGACATTCGCGTTCTGCAAAACCTTTGCTTGGTAATGGGGCAACACTGTGTATATCTCTCTCGGAGAGCCCGGCTGCCAAATTCGAAACGTCCAGCGATTGCGCCCACAGGAAAGCTGCCAGCACGGAAAGCTGTAGCTGGTTTTCACTGTCCCTTGGAACTGCATTCGCTGGTAGACAGACATTCGCGTTCTGCAAAAGCTTTCGTTCGTAAAGGGGCAACACTGTGTATTTCTCTCTCGCAGAGCCCGGTTGCAAAATTCGAAACGTCCAGCGATTGCGCCCACAGGAAAGCTGCCAGCACGGAAAGCTGTAGCTGGTTTTCACTGTCCCTTGGAACTGCATTCGCTGGTAGACAGACATTCGCGTTCTGCAAAAGCTTTGGTTGGTAATGGGGCAACACTGTGTATATCTCTCTCGGAGAGCCCGGCTGCCAAATTCGAAACGTCCAGCGATTGCGCCCACAGGAAAGCTGCCAGCACGGAAAGCTGTAGCTGGTTTTCACTGTCCCTTGGAACTGCATTCGCTGGTAGACAGACATTCGCGTTCTGCAAAAGCTTTCGTTCGTAAAGGGGCAACACTGTGTATTTCTCTCTCGCAGAGCCCGGCTGCCAAATTCGAAACGTCCAGCGATTGCGCCCACAGGAAAGCTGCCAGCACGGAAAGCTGTAGCTGGTTTTCACTGTCCCTTGGAACTGCATTCGCTGGTAGACAGACATTCGTGTTCTGCAAAAGCTTTCGTTCGTAAAGGGGCAACACTCTGTATTTCTCTCTGGCAGAGCCCGGCTGCCAAATTCGAAACGTCCAGCGATTGCGCCCACAGGAAAGCTGCCAGCACGGAAAGCTGTAGCTGGTTTTCACTGTCCCTTGGAACTGCATTCGCTGGTAGACAGACATTCGCGTTCTGCAAAAGCTTTGGGTGGTAATGGGGCAACACTGTGTATATCTCTCTCGGAGAGCCCGGCTGCCAAATTCGAAACGTCAAGCGATTGTGCCAACAGGAAAGCTGCCAGCACAGAAAGCTGTAGCTGGTTTTCACTGTCCCTTGGAACTGCATTCGCTGGTAGACAGACATTCGCGTTCTGCAAAACCTTTGCTTGGTAATGGGGCAAGACTGTGTATATCTCTCTCGGAGAGCCCGGCTGCCAAATTCGAAACGTCCAGCGATTGCGCCCACAGGAAAGCTGCCAGCACGGAAAGCTGTAGCTGGTTTTCACTGTCCCTTGGAACTGCATTCGCTGGTAGACAGACATTCGCGTTCTGCAAAAGCTTTGGTTGGTAATGGGGCAACACTTTGTATATCTCTCTCGGAGAGCCCGGCTGCCAAATTCGAAACGTCAAGCGATTGTGCCCACAGGAAAGCTGCCAGCACAGAAAGCTGTAGCTGGTTTTCACTGTCCCTTGGAACTGCATTCGCTGGTAGACAGACATTCGCGTTCTGCAAAACCTTTGCTTGGTAATGGGGCAACACTGTGTATATCTCTCTCGGAGAGCCCGGCTGCCAAATTCGAAACGTCCAGCGATTGCGCCCACAGGAAAGCTGCCAGCACGGAAAGCTGTAGCTGGTTTTCACTGTCGCTTGGAACTGCATTCGCTGGTAGACAGACATTCGCGTTCTGCAAAAGCTTTCGTTCGTAAAGGGGCAACACTGTGTATTTCTCTCTCGCAGAGCCCGGTTGCGAAATTCGAAACGTCCAGCGATTGTGCCCACAGGAAAGCTGCCAGCACGGAAAGCTGTAGCTGGTTTTCACTGTCCCTTGGAACTGCATTCGCTGGTAGACAGACATTCGCGTTCTGCAAAAGCTTTCGTTCGGAAAGGGGCAACACTGTGTATTTCTCTCTCGCAGAGCCCGGTTGCAAAATTCGAAACGTCCAGCGATTGCGCCCACAGGAAAGCTGCCAGCACGGAAAGCTGTAGCTGGTTTTCACTGTCCCTTGGAACTGCATTCGCTGGTAGACAGACATTCGTGTTCTGCAAAAGCTTTCGTTCTTAAAGGGGCAACACTGTGTATTTCTCTCTGGCAGAGCCCGGCTGCCAAATTCGAAACGTCCAGCGATTGCGCCCACAGGAAAGCTGCCAGCACGGAAAGCTGTAGCTGGTTTTCACTGTCCCTTGAAACTGCATTCGCTGGTAGACAGACATGAGCGTTCTGCAAAAGCTTTCGTTCGTAAAGGGGCAACACTCTGTATTTCTCTCTGGCAGAGCCCGGCTGCCAAATTCGAAACGTCCAGCGATTGCGCCCACAGGAAAGCTGCCAGCACGGAAAGCTGTAGCTGGTTTTCACTGTCCCTTGGAACTGCATTCGCTGGTAGACAGACATTCGCGTTCTGCAAAAGCTTTCGTTCGTAAAGGGGCAACACTGTGTATTTCTCTCTCGCAGAGCCCGGTTGCAAAATTCGAAACGTCCAGCGATTGCGCCCACAGGAAAGCTGCCAGCACGGAAAGCTGTAGCTGGTTTTCACTGTCCCTTGGAACTGCATTCGCTGGTAGACAGACATTCGCGTTCTGCAAAAGCTTTGGTTGGTAATGGGGCAACACTGTGTATATCTCTCTCGGAGAGCCCGGCTGCCAAATTCGAAACGTCCAGCGATTGCGCCCACAGGAAAGCTGCCAGCACGGAAAGCTGTAGCTGGTTTTCACTGTCCCTTGGAACTGCATTCGCTGGTAGACAGACATTCGCGTTCTGCAAAAGCTTTCGTTCGTAAAGGGGCAACACTGTGTATTTCTCTCTGGCAGAGCCCGGCTGCCAAATTCGAAACGTCCAGCGATTGCGCCCACAGGAAAGCTGCCAGCACGGAAAGCTGTAGCTGGTTTTCACTGTCCCTTGGAACTGCATTCGCTGGTAGACAGACATTCGTGTTCTGCAACAGCTTTCGTTCGTAAAGGGGCAACACTCTGTATTTCTCTCTGGCAGAGCCCGGCTGCCAAATTCGAAACGTCCAGCGATTGCGCCCACAGGAAAGCTGCCAGCACGGAAAGCTGTAGCTGGTTTTCACTGTCCCTTGGAACTGCATTCGCTGGTAGACAGACATTCGCGTTCTGCAAAAGCTTTCGTTCGTAATGGGGCAACACTGTGTATATCTCTCTCGGAGATCCCGGCTGCCAAATTCGAAACGTCAAGCGATTGTGCCCACAGGAAAGCTGCCAGCACAGAAAGCTGTAGCTGGTTTTCACTGTCCCTTGGAACTGCATTCGCTGGTAGACAGACATTCGTGTTCTGCAAAAGCTTTCGTTCGTAAAGGGGCAACACTCTGTATTTCTCTCTGGCAGAGCCCGGCTGCCAAATTCGAAACGTCCAGCGATTGCGCCCACAGGAAAGCTGCCAGCACGGAAAGCTGTAGCTGGTTTTCACTGTCCCTTGGAACTGCATTCGCTGGTAGACAGACATTCGCGTTCTGCAAAAGCTTTCGTTCGTAAAGGGGCAACACTGTGTATATCTCTCTCGGAGAGCCCGGCTGCCAAATTCGAAACGTCAAGCGATTGTGCCCACAGGAAAGCTGCCAGCACAGAAAGCTGTAACTGGTTTTCACTGTCCCTTGGAACTGCATTCGCTGGTAGACAGACATTCGCGTTCTGCAAAACCTTTGCTTGGTAATGGGGCAACACTGTGTATATCTCTCTCGGAGAGCCCGGCTGCCAAATTCGAAACGTCCAGCGATTGCGCCCACAGGAAAGCTGCCAGCATGGAAAGCTGTAGCTGGTTTTCACTGTCCCTTGGAACTGCATTCGCTGGTAGACAGACATTCGCGTTCTGCAAAAGCTTTGGTTGGTAATGGGGCAACACTTTGTATATCTCTCTCGGAGAGCCCAGCTGCCAAATTCGAAACGTCAAGTGATTGTGCCCACAGGAAAGCTGCCAGCACAGAAAGCTGTAGCTGGTTTTCACTGTCCCTTGGAACTGCATTCGCTGGTAGACAGACATTCGCGTTCTGCAAAACCTTTGCTTGGTAATGGGGCAACACTGTGTATATCTCTCTCGGAGAGCCCGGCTGCCAAATTCGAAACGTCCAGCGATTGCGCCCACAGGAAAGCTGCCAGCACGGAAAGCTGTAGCTGGTTTTCACTGTCCCTTGGAACTGCATTCGCTGGTAGACAGACATTCGCGTTCTGCAAAAGCTTTCGTTCGTAAAGGGGCAACAGTCTGTATTTCTCTCTCGCAGAGCCCGGCTGCCAAATTCGAAACGTCCAGCGATTGCGCCCACAGGAAAGCTGCCAGCACGGAAAGCTGTAGCTGGTTTTCACTGTCCCTTGGAACTGCATTCGCTGGTAGACAGACATTCGCGTTCTGCAAAAGCTTTCGTTCGTAAAGGGGCAACACTGTGTATTTCTCTCTCGCAGAGCCCGGTTGCAAAATTCGAAACGTCCAGCGATTGCGCCCACAGGAAAGCTGCCAGCACAGAAAGCTGTAGCTGGTTTTCACTGTCCCTTGGAACTGCATTCGCTGGTAGACAGACATTCGCGTTCTGCAAAACCTTTGCTTGGTAATGGGGCAACACTGTGTATATCTCTCTCGGAGAGCCCGGCTGCCAAATTCGAAACGTCCAGCGATTGCGCCCACAGGAAAGCTGCCAGCACGGAAAGCTGTAGCTGGTTTTCACTGTCCCTTGGACCTGCATTCGCTGGTAGACAGACATTCGCGTTCTGCAAAAGCTTTCGTTCGTAAAGGGGCAACACTGTGTATTTCTCTCTCGCAGAGCCCGGCTGCCAAATTCGAAACGTCCAGCGATTGCGCCCACAGGAAAGCTGCCAGCACGGAAAGCTGTAGCTGGTTTTCACTGTCCCTTGGAACTGCATTCGCTGGTAGACAGACACTCGTGTTCTGCAAAAGCTTTCGTTCGTAAAGGGGCAACACTCTGTATTTCTCTCTGGCAGAACCCGGCTGCCAAATTCGAAACGTCCAGCGATTGCGCCCACAGGAAAGCTGCCAGCACGGAAAGCTGTAGCTGGTTTTCACTGTCCCTTGGAACTGCATTCGCTGGTAGACAGACATTCGCGTTCTGCAAAAGCTTTCGTTCGTAATGGGGCAACACTGTGTATATCTCTCTCGGAGATCCCGGCTGCCAAATTCGAAACGTCCAGCGATTGCGCCCACAGGAAAGCTGCCAGCACGGAAAGCTGTAGCTGGTTTTCACTGTCCCTTGGAACTGCATTCGCTGGTAGACAGACATTCGCGTTCTGCAAAAGCTTTCGTTCGTAAAGGGGCAACAGTCTGTATTTCTCTCTCGCAGAGCCCGGTTGTGAAATTCGAAACGTCCAGCGATTGCGCCCACAGGAAAGCTGCCAGCACGGAAAGCTGTAGCTGGTTTTCACTGTCCCTTGGAACTGCATTCGCTGGTAGACAGACATTCGCGTTCTGCAAAAGCTTTCGTTCGTAAAGGGGCAACACTGTGTATTTCTCTCTCGCAGAGCCCGGTTGCAAAATTCGAAACGTCCAGCGATTGCGCCCACAGGAAAGCTGCCAGCACAGAAAGCTGTAGCTGGTTTTCACTGTCCCTTGGAACTGCATTCGCTGGTAGACAGACATTCGCGTTCTGCAAAACCTTTGCTTGGTAATGGGGCAACACTGTGTATATCTCTCTCGGAGAGCCCGGCTGCCAAATTCGAAACGTCCAGCGATTGCGCCCACAGGAAAGCTGCCAGCACGGAAAGCTGTAGCTGGTTTTCACTGTCCCTTGGACCTGCATTCGCTGGTAGACAGACATTCGCGTTCTGCAAAAGCTTTCGTTCGTAAAGGGGCAACACTGTGTATTTCTCTCTCGCAGAGCCCGGCTGCCAAATTCGAAACGTCCAGCGATTGCGCCCACAGGAAAGCTGCCAGCACGGAAAGCTGTAGCTGGTTTTCACTGTCCCTTGGAACTGCATTCGCTGGTAGACAGACACTCGTGTTCTGCAAAAGCTTTCGTTCGTAAAGGGGCAACACTCTGTATTTCTCTCTGGCAGAGCCCGGCTGCCAAATTCGAAACGTCCAGCGATTGCGCCCACAGGAAAGCTGCCAGCACGGAAAGCTGTAGCTGGTTTTCACTGTCCCTTGGAACTGCATTCGCTGGTAGACAGACATTCGCGTTCTGCAAAAGCTTTCGTTCGTAATGGGGCAACACTGTGTATATCTCTCTCGGAGATCCCGGCTGCCAAATTCGAAACGTCCAGCGATTGCGCCCACAGGAAAGCTGCCAGCACGGAAAGCTGTAGCTGGTTTTCACTGTCCCTTGGAACTGCATTCGCTGGTAGACAGACATTCGCGTTCTGCAAAAGCTTTGGTTGGTAATGGGGCAACACTGTGTATATCTCTCTCGGAGAGCCCGGCTGCCAAATTCGAAACGTCAAGCGATTGTGCCCACAGGAAAGCTGCCAGCACAGAAAGCTGTAGCTGGTTTTCACTGTCCCTTGGAACTGCATTCGCTGGTAGACAGACATTCGCGTTCTGCAAAACCTTTGCTTGGTAATGGGGCAACACTGTGTATATCTCTCTCGGAGAGCCCGGCTGCCAAATTCGAAACGTCCAGCGATTGTGCCCACAGGAAAGCTGCCAGCACAGAAAGCTGTAGCTGGTTTTCACTGTCCCTTGGAACTGCATTCGCTGGTAGACAGACATTCGCGTTCTGCAAAACCTTTGCTTGGTAATGGGGCAACACTGTGTATATCTCTCTCGCAGAGCCCGGCTGCCAAATTCGAAACGTCCAGCGATTGCGCCCACAGGAAAGCTGCCAGCACGGAAAGCTGTAGCTGGTTTTCACTGTCCCTTGGAACTGCATTCGCTGGTAGACAGACATTTGCGTTCTGCAAAAGCTTTCGTTCGTAAAGGGGCAACACTGTGTATTTCTCTCTCGCAGAGCCCGGTTGCAAAATTCGAAACGTCCAGCTATTGCGCCCACAGGAAAGCTGCCAGCACGGAAAGCTGTAGCTGGTTTTCACTGTCCCTTGGAACTGCATTCGCTGGTAGACAGACATTCGCGTTCTGCAAAAGCTTTGGTTGGTAATGGGGCAACACTGTGTATATCTCTCTCGGAGAGCCCGGCTGCCAAATTCGAAACGTCCAGCGATTGCGCCCACAGGAAAGCTGCCAGCACGGAAAGCTGTAGCTGGTTTTCACTGTCCCTTGGAACTGCATTCGCTGGTAGACAGACATTCGCGTTCTGCAAAAGCTTTCGTTCGTAAAGGGGCAACACTGTGTATTTCTCTCTCGCAGAGCCCGGCTGCCAAATTCGAAACGTCCAGCGATTGCGCCCACAGGAAAGCTGCCAGCACGGAAAGCTGTAGCTGGTTTTCACTGTCCCTTGGAACTGCATTCGCTGGTAGACAGACATTCGCGTTCTGCAAAAGCTTTCGTTCGTAATGGGGCAACACTGTGTATATCTCTCTCGGAGATCCCGGCTGCCAAATTCGAAACGTCCAGCGATTGCGCCCACAGGAAAGCTGCCAGCACGGAAAGCTGTAGCTGGTTTTCACTGTCCCTTGGAACTGCATTCGCTGGTAGACAGACATTCGCGTTCTGCAAAAGCTTTGGTTGGTAATGGGGCAACACTCTGTATATCTCTCTCGGAGAGCCCGGCTGCCAAATTCGAAACGTCAAGCGATTGTGCCCACAGGAAAGCTGCCAGCACAGAAAGCTGTAGCTGGTTTTCACTGTCCCTTGGAACTGCATTCGCTGGTAGACAGACATTCGCGTTCTGCAAAACCTTTGCTTGGTAATGGGGCAACACTGTGTATATCTCTCTCGGAGAGCCCGGCTGCCAAATTCGAAACGTCCAGCGATTGCGCCCACAGGAAAGCTGCCAGCACGGAAAGCTGTAGCTGGTTTTCACTGTCCCTTGGAACTGCATTCGCTGGTAGACAGACATTCGCGTTCTGCAAAAGCTTTCGTTCGTAAAGGGGCAACACTGTGTATTTCTCTCTCGCAGAGCCCGGCTGCCA
Organism: Mycteria americana; assembly: GCF_035582795.1. Lineage (NCBI taxonomy): Eukaryota > Metazoa > Chordata > Aves > Ciconiiformes > Ciconiidae > Mycteria > Mycteria americana. The sequence goes on from NC_134370.1 coordinate 43,850,618, forward strand.
AATTCGAAACGTCCAGCGATTGCGCCCACAGGAAAGCTGCCAGCACGGAAAGCTGTAGCTGGTTTTCACTGTCCCTTGGAACTGCATTCGCTGGTAGACAGACATTCGTGTTCTGCAAAAGCTTTCGTTCGTAAAGGGGCAACACTCTGTATTTCTCTCTGGCAGAATCCGGCTGCCAAATTCGAAACGTCCAGCGATTGCGCCCACAGGAAAGCTGCCAGCACGGAAAGCTGTAGCTGGTTTTCACTGTCCCTTGGAACTGCATTCGCTGGTAGACAGACATTCGCGTTCTGCAAAAGCTTTCGTTCGTAATGGGGCAACATTTTGTATATCTCTCTCGGAGAGCCCGGCTGCCAAATTCGAAACGTCAAGCGATTGTGCCCACAGGAAAGCTGCCAGCACAGAAAGCTGTAGCTGGTTTTCACTGTCCCTTGGAACTGCATTCGCTGGTAGACAGACATTCGCGTTCTGCAAAACCTTTGCTTGGTAATGGGGCAACACTGTGTATATCTCTCTCGGAGAGCCCGGCTGCCAAATTCGAAACGTCCAGCGATTGCGCCCACAGGAAAGCTGCCAGCACGGAAAGCTGTAGCTGGTTTTCACTGTCCCTTGGAACTGCATTCGCTGGTAGACAGACATTCGCGTTCTGCAAAAGCTTTGGTTGGTAATGGGGCAACACTTTGTATATCTCTCTCGGAGAGCCCGGCTGCCAAATTCGAAACGTCAAGCGATTGTGCCCACAGGAAAGCTGCCAGCACAGAAAGCTGTAGCTGGTTTTCACTGTCCCTTGGAACTGCATTCGCTGGTAGACAGACATTCGCGTTCTGCAAAACCTTTGCTTGGTAATGGGGCAACACTGTGTATATCTCTCTCGGAGAGCCCGGCTGCCAAATTCGAAACGTCCAGCGATTGCGCCCACAGGAAAGCTGCCAGCACGGAAAGCTGTAGCTGGTTTTCACTGTCCCTTGGAACTGCATTCGCTGGTAGACAGACATTTGCGTTCTGCAAAAGCTTTCGTTCGTAAAGGGGCAACACTGTGTATTTCTCTCTAGCAGAGCCCGGCTGCCAAATTCGAAACGTCCAGCGATTGCGCCCACAGGAAAGCTGCCAGCACGGAAAGCTGTAGCTGGTTTTCACTGTCCCTTGGAACTGCATTCGCTGGTAGACAGACATTCGCGTTGTGCAAAACCTTTGCTTGGTAATGGGGCAACACTGTGTATATCTCTCTCGGAGAGCCCGGCTGCCAAATTCGAAACGTCAAGCGATTGTGCCCACAGGAAAGCTGCCAGCACAGAAAGCTGTAGCTGGTTTTCACTGTCCCTTGGAACTGCATTCGCTGGTAGACAGACATTCGCGTTCTGCAAAAGCTTTGGTTGGTAATGGGGCAACACTGTGTATATCTCTCTCGGAGAGCCCGGCTGCCAAATTCGAAACGTCCAGCGATTGCGCCCACAGGAAAGCTGCCAGCACGGAAAGCTGTAGCTGGTTTTCACTGTCCCTTGGAACTGCATTCGCTGGTAGACAGACATTCGCGTTCTGCAAAAGCTTTGGTTGGTAATGGGGCAACACTGTGTATATCTCTCTTGGAGAGCCCGGCTGCCAAATTCGAAACGTCAAGCGATTGTGCCCACAGGAAAGCTGCCAGCACAGAAAGCTGTAGCTGGTTTTCACTGTCCCTTGGAACTGCATTCGCTGGTAGACAGACATTCGCGTTCTGCAAAACCTTTGCTTGGTAATGGGGCAACACTGTGTATATCTCTCTCGGAGAGCCCGGCTGCCAAATTCGAAACGTCCAGCGATTGCGCCCACAGGAAAGCTGCCAGCACGGAAAGCTGTAGCTGGTTTTCACTGTCCGTTGGAACTGCATTCGCTGGTAGACAGACACTCGCGTTCTGCAAAAGCTTTGGTTGGTAATGGGGCAACACTGTGTATATCTCTCTCGGAGAGCCCGGCTGCCAAATTCGAAACGTCCAGCGATTGTGCCCACAGGAAAGCTGCCAGCACGGAAAGCTGTAGCTGGTTTTCACTGTCCCTTGGAACTGCATTCGCTGGTAGACAGACATGCGCGTTCTGCAAAAGCTTTCGTTTGAAAAGGGGCAACACTTCGTATTTCTCTCTCGCAGAGCCCGGCTGCCAAATTCGAAACGTCCAGCGATTGCGCCCACAGGAAAGCTGCCAGCACGGAAAGCTGTAGCTGGTTTTCACTGTCCCTTGGAACTGCATTCGCTGGTAGACAGACATTCGCGTTCTGCAAAAGCTTTCGTTCGTAAAGTTGCAACAGTCTGTATTTCTCTCTGGCAGAACCCGGCTGCCAAATTCGAAACGTCCAGCGATTGCGCCCACAGGAAAGCTGCCAGCACGGAAAGCTGTAGCTGGTTTTCACTGTCCCTTGGAACTGCATTCGCTGGTAGACAGACATTCGCGTTCTGCAAAAGCTTTGGTTGGTAATGGGGCAACACTGTGTATATCTCTCTCGGAGAGCCCGGCTGCCAAATTCGAAACGTCCAGCGATTGTGCCCACAGGAAAGCTGCCAGCACGGAAAGCTGTAGCTGGTTTTCACTGTCCCTTGGAACTGCATTCGCTGGTAGACAGACATTCGCGTTCTGCAAAACCTTTGCTTGGTAATGGGGCAACACTGTGTATATCTCTCTCGGAGAGCCCGGCTGCCAAATTCGAAACGTCCAGCGATTGCGCCCACAGGAAAGCTGCCAGCACGGAAAGCTGTAGCTGGTTTTCACTGTCCCTTGGAACTGCATTCGCTGGTAGACAGACATTCGCGTTCTGCAAAAGCTTTCATTTGAAAAGGGGCAACACTTTGTATTTCTCTCTCGCAGAGCCCGGCTGCCAAATTCGAAACTTCCAGCGATTGCGCCCACAGGAAAGCTGCCAGCACGGAAAGCTGTAGCTGGTTTTCACTGTCCCTTGGAACTGCATTCGCTGGTAGACAGACATTCGCGTTCCGCAAAAGCTTTCGTTCGTAATGGGGCAACACTTTGTATTTCTCTCTCGCAGAGCCCGGCTGCCAAATTCGAAACGTCCAGCGATTGTGCCCACAGGAAAGCTGCCAGCACAGAAAGCTGTAGCTGGTTTTCACTGTCCCTTGGAACTGCATTCGCTGGTAGACAGACATTCGCGTTCTGCAAAAGCTTTCGTTCGTAAAGGGGCAACACTCTGTATTTCTCTCTGGCAGAGCCCGGCTGCCAAATTCGAAACGTCCAGCGATTGCGCCCTCAGGAAAGCTGCCAGCACGGAAAGCTGTAGCTGGTTTTCACTGTCCCTTGGAACTGCATTCGCTGGTAGACAGACATTCGCGTTCTGCAAAAGCTTTCGTTCGTAAAGGGGCAACAGTCTGTATTTCTCTCTGGCAGAGCCCGGCTGCCAAATTCGAAACGTCCAGCGATTGCGCCCACAGGAAAGCTGCCAGCACAGAAAGCTGTAGCTGGTTTTCACTGTCCCTTGGATCTGCATTCGCTGGTAGACAGACATTCGCGTTCTGCAAAACCTTTGCTTGGTAATGGGGCAACACTGTGTATATCTCTCTCGGAGAGCCCGGCTGCCAAATTCGAAACGTCCAGCGATTGCGCCCACAGGAAAGCTGCCAGCACGGAAAGCTGTAGCTGGTTTTCACTGTCCCTTGGAACTGCATTCGCTGGTAGACAGACATTCGCGTTCTGCAAAAGCTTTCGTTTGTAAAGGGGCAACACTGTGTATTTCTCTCTCGCAGAGCCCGGCTGCCAAATTCGAAACGTCCAGCGATTGCGCCCACAGGAAAGCTGCCAGCACAGAAAGCTGTAGCTGGTTTTCACTGTCCTTTGGAACTGCATTCGCTGGTAGACAGACATTCGCGTTCTGCAACAGCTTTCGTTCGTAAAGGTGCAACACTGTGTATATCTCTCTCGGAGAGCCCGGCTGCCAAATTCGAAACGTCCAGCGATTGTGCCCACAGGAAAGCTGCCAGCACAGAAAGCTGTAGCTGGTTTTCACTGTCCCTTGGAACTGCATTCGCTGGTAGACAGACATTCGCGTTCTGCAAAAGCTTTCCTTCGTAAAGGGGCAACACTGTGTATTTTTCTCTCGCAGAGCCCGGCTGCCAAATTCGAAACGTCCAGCGATTGCGCCCACAGGAAAGCTGCCAGCACGGAAAGCTGTAGCTGGTTTTCACTGTCCCTTGGAACTGCATTCGCTGGTAGACAGACATTCGCGTTCTGCAAAAGCTTTGCTTGGTAATGGGGCAACACTGTGTATATCTCTCTCGGAGAGCCCGGCTGCCAAATTCGAAACGTCCAGCGATTGCGCCCACAGGAAAGCTGCCAGCACGGAAAGCTGTAGCTGGTTTTCACTGTCCCTTGGAACTGCATTCGCTGGTAGACAGACATTCGCGTTCTGCAAAAGCTTTGGTTGGTAATGGGGCAACACTGTGTATATCTCTCTCGGAGAGCCCGGCTGCCAAATTCGAAACGTCAAGCGATTGTGCCCACAGGAAAGCTGCCAGCACAGAAAGCTGTAGCTGGTTTTCACTGTCCCTTGGAACTGCATTCGCTGGTAGACAGACATTCGCGTTCTGCAAAACCTTTGCTTGGTAATGGGGCAACACTGTGTATATCTCTCTCGGAGAGCCCGGCTGCCAAATTCGAAACGTCCAGCGATTGCGCCCACAGGAAAGCTGCCAGCACGGAAAGCTGTAGCTGGTTTTCACTGTCCCTTGGAACTGCATTCGCTGGTAGACAGACACTCGCGTTCTGCAAAAGCTTTGGTTGGTAATGGGGCAACACTATGTATATCTCTCTCGGAGAGCCCGGCTGCCAAATTCGAAACGTCCAGCGATTGTGCCCACAGGAAGGCTGCCAGCACGGAAAGCTGTAGCTGGTTTTCACTGTCCCTTGGAACTGCATTCGCTGGTAGACAGACATGCGCGTTCTGCAAAAGCTTTCGTTTGAAAAGGGGCAACACTTTGTATTTCTCTCTCGCAGAGCCCGGCTGCCAAATTCGAAACGTCCAGCGATTGCGCCCACAGGAAAGCTGCCAGCACGGAAAGCTGTAGCTGGTTTTCACTGTCCCTTGGAACTGCATTCGCTGGTAGACAGACATTCGCGTTCTGCAAAAGCTTTCGTTCGTAAAGGGGCAACACTGTGTATTTCTCTCTGGCAGAACCCGGCTGCCAAATTCGAAACGTCCAGCGATTGCGCCCACAGGAAAGCTGCCAGCACGGAAAGCTGTAGCTGGTTTTCACTGTCCCTTGGAACTGCATTCGCTGGTAGACAGACATTCGCGTTCTGCAAAAGCTTTGGTTGGTAATGGGGCAACACTGTGTATATCTCTCTCGGAGAGCCCGGCTGCCAAATTCGAAACGTCCAGCGATTGTGCCCACAGGAAAGCTGCCAGCACGGAAAGCTGTAGCTGGTTTTCACTGTCCCTTGGAACTGCATTCGCTGGTAGACAGACATTCGCGTTCTGCAAAACCTTTGCTTGGTAATGGGGCAACACTGTGTATATCTCTCTCGGAGAGCCCAGCTGCCAAATTCGAAACGTCCAGCGATTGCGCCCACAGGAAAGCTGCCAGCACGGAAAGCTGTAGCTGGTTTTCACTGTCCCTTGGAACTGCATTCGCTGGTAGACAGAAATTCGCGTTCTGCAAAAGCTTTCATTTGAAAAGGGGCAACACTTTGTATTTCTCTCTCGCAGAGCCCGGCTGCCAAATTCGAAACGTCCAGCGATTGCGCCCACAGGAAAGCTGCCAGCACGGAAAGCTGTAGCTGGTTTTCACTGTCCCTTGGAACTGCATTCGCTGGTAGACAGACATTCGCGTTCCGCAAAAGCTTTCATTCGTAATGGGGCAACACTTTGTATTTCTCTCTCGCAGAGCCCGGCTGCCAAATTCGAAACGTCCAGCGATTGTGCCCACAGGAAAGCTGCCAGCACAGAAAGCTGTAGCTGGTTTTCACTGTCCCTTGGAACTGCATTCGCTGGTAGACAGACATTCGCGTTCTGCAAAAGCTTTCGTTCGTAAAGGGGCAACACTCTGTATTTCTCTCTGGCAGAGCCCGGCTGCCAAATTCGAAACGTCCAGCGATTGCGCCCTCAGGAAAGCTGCCAGCACGGAAAGCTGTAGCTGGTTTTCACTGTCCCTTGGAACTGCATTCGCTGGTAGACAGACATTCGCGTTCTGCAAAAGCTTTCGTTCGTAAAGGGGCAACACTCTGTATTTCTCTCTGGCAGAGCCCGGCTGCCAAATTCGAAACGTCCAGCGATTGCGCCCACAGGAAAGCTGCCAGCACAGAAAGCTGTAGCTGGTTTTCACTGTCCCTTGGATCTGCATTCGCTGGTAGACAGACATTCGCGTTCTGCAAAACCTTTGCTTGGTAATGGGGCAACACTGTGTATATCTCTCTCGGAGAGCCCGGCTGCCAAATTCGAAACGTCCAGCGATTGCGCCCACAGGAAAGCTGCCAGCACGGAAAGCTGTAGCTGGTTTTCACTGTCCCTTGGAACTGCATTCGCTGGTAGACAGACATTCGCGTTCTGCAAAAGCTTTCGTTTGTAAAGGGGCAACACTGTGTATTTCTCTCTCGCAGAGCCCGGCTGCCAAATTCGAAATGTCCAGCGATTGCGCCCACAGGAAAGCTGCCAGCACAGAAAGCTGTAGCTGGTTTTCACTGTCCTTTGGAACTGCATTCGCTGGTAGACAGACATTCGCGTTCTGCAACAGCTTTCGTTCGTAAAGGTGCAACACTGTGTATATCTCTCTCGGAGAGCCCGGCTGCCAAATTCGAAACGTCCAGCGATTGTGCCCACAGGAAAGCTGCCAGCACAGAAAGCTGTAGCTGGTTTTCACTGTCCCTTGGAACTGCATTCGCTGGTAGACAGACATTTGCGTTCTGCAAAAGCTTTCCTTCGTAAAGGGGCAACACTGTGTATTTTTCTCTCGCAGAGCCCGGCTGCCAAATTCGAAACGTCCAGCGATTGCGCCCACAGGAAAGCTGCCAGCACGGAAAGCTGTAGCTGGTTTTCACTGTCCCTTGGAACTGCATTCGCTGGTAGACAGACATTCGCGTTCTGCAAAAGCTTTGCTTGGTAATGGGGCAACACTGTGTATATCTCTCTCGGAGAGCCCGGCTGCCAAATTCGAAACGTCCAGCGATTGCGCCCACAGGAAAGCTGCCAGCACGGAAAGCTGTAGCTGGTTTTCACTGTCCCTTGGAACTGCATTCGCTGGTAGACAGACATTCGTGTTCTGCAAAAGCTTTCGTTCGTAAAGGGGCAACACTGTGTATTTCTCTCTCGCAGAGCCCGGTTGCAAAATTCGAAACGTCCAGCGATTGCGCCCACAGGAAAGCTGCCAGCACGGAAAGCTGTAGCTGGTTTTCACTGTCCCTTGGAACTGCATTCGCTGGTAGACAGACATGTGCGTTCTGCAAAAGCTTTCGTTCGTAAAGGGGCAACACTTTGTATTTCTCTCTGGCAGAGCCCGGCTGCCAAATTCGAAACGTCCAGCGATTGCGCCCACAGGAAAGCTGCCAGCACGGAAAGCTGTAGCTGTTTTTCACTGTCCCTTGGAACTGCATTCGCTGGTAGACAGACATGCGCGTTCTGCAAAAGCTTTCGTTCGTAAAGGGGCAACACTTTGTATTTCTCTCTGGCAGAGCCCGGCTGCCAAATTCGAAACGTCCAGCGATTGCGCCCACAGGAAAGCTGCCAGCACGGAAAGCTGTAGCTGGTTTTCACTGTCCCTTGGAACTGCATTCGCTGGTAGACAGACATTTGCGTTCTGCAAAAGCTTTTTTTCGTAAAGGGGCAACACTGTGTATTTCTCTCTCGCAGAGCCCGGCTGCCAAATTCGAAACGTCCAGCGATTGCGCCCACAGGAAAGCTGCCAGCACGGAAAGCTGTAGCTGGTTTTCACTGTCCCTTGGAACTGCATTCGCTGGTAGACAGACATGCGCGTTCTGCAAAAGCTTTGGTTGGTAATGGGGCAACACTGTGTATATCTCTCTCGGAGAGCCCGGCTGCCAAATTCGAAACGTCAAGCGATTGTGCCCACAGGAAAGCTGCCAGCACAGAAAGCTGTAGCTGGTTTTCACTGTCCCTTGGAACTGCATTCGCTGGTAGACAGACATTCGCGTTCTGCAAAAGCTTTGCTTGGTAATGGGGCAACACTGTGTATATCTCTCTCGGAGAGCCCGGCTGCCAAATTCGAAACGTCCAGCGATTGCGCCCACAGGAAAGCTGCCAGCACGGAAAGCTGTAGCTGGTTTTCACTGTCCCTTGGAACTGCATTCGCTGGTAGACAGACATTCGCGTTCTGCAAAAGCTTTCGTTTGAAAAGGGGCAACACTTTGTATTTCTCTCTCGCAGAGCCCGGCTGCCAAATTCGAAACGTCCAGCGATTGCGCCCACAGGAAAGCTGCCAGCACGGAAAGCTGTAGCTGGTTTTCACTGTCCCTTGGAACTGCATTCGCTGGTAGACAGACATTCGCGTTCTGCAAAACCTTTGCTTGGTAATGGGGCAACACTGTGTATATCTCTCTCGGAGAGCCCGGCTGCCAAATTCGAAACGTCCAGCGATTGCGCCCACAGGAAAGCTGCCAGCACGGAAAGCTGTAGCTGGTTTTCACTGTCCCTTGGAACTGCATTCGCTGGTAGACAGACATTCGCGTTGTGCAAAAGCTTTCGTTCGTAATGGGGCAACACTGTGTATATCTCTCTCGGAGAGCCCGGCTGCCAAATTCGAAACGTCCAGCGATTGCGCCCACAGGAAAGCCGCCAGCACGGAAAGCTGTAGGTGGTTTTCACTGTCCCTTGGAACTGCATTCGCTGGTAGACAGACATTCGCATTCTGCAAAAGCTTTGGTTGGTAATGGGGCAACACTGTGTATATCTCTCTCGGAGAGCCCGGCTGCCAAATTCGAAACGTCAAGCGATTGTGCCCACAGGAAAGCTGCCAGCACAGAAAGCTGTAGCTGGTTTTCACTGTCCCTTGGAACTGCATTCGCTGGTAGACAGACATGCGCGTTCTGCAAAAGCTTTCGTTTGAAAAGGGGCAACACTTTGTATTTCTCTCTCGCAGAGCCCGGCTGCCAAATTCGAAACGTCCAGCGATTGCGCCCACAGGAAAGCTGCCAGCACGGAAAGCTGTAGCTGGTTTTCACTGTCCCTTGGAACTGCATTCGCTGGTAGACAGACATTCGCGTTCTGCAAAAGCTTTCGTTCGTAAAGTTGCAACAGTCTGTATTTCTCTCTGGCAGAACCCGGCTGCCAAATTCGAAACGTCCAGCGATTGCGCCCACAGGAAAGCTGCCAGCACGGAAAGCTGTAGCTGGTTTTCACTGTCCCTTGGAACTGCATTCGCTGGTAGACAGACATTCGCGTTCTGCAAAAGCTTTGGTTGGTAATGGGGCAACACTGTGTATATCTCTCTCGGAGAGCCCGGCTGCCAAATTCGAAACGTCCAGCGATTGTGCCCACAGGAAAGCTGCCAGCACGGAAAGCTGTAGCTGGTTTTCACTGTCCCTTGGAACTGCATTCGCTGGTAGACAGACATTCGCGTTCTGCAAAACCTTTGCTTGGTAATGGGGCAACACTGTGTATATCTCTCTCGGAGAGCCCGGCTGCCAAATTCGAAACGTCCAGCGATTGCGCCCACAGGAAAGCTGCCAGCACGGAAAGCTGTAGCTGGTTTTCACTGTCCCTTGGAACTGCATTCGCTGGTAGACAGACATTCGCGTTCTGCAAAAGCTTTCATTTGAAAAGGGGCAACACTTTGTATTTCTCTCTCGCAGAGCCCGGCTGCCAAATTCGAAACTTCCAGCGATTGCGCCCACAGGAAAGCTGCCAGCACGGAAAGCTGTAGCTGGTTTTCACTGTCCCTTGGAACTGCATTCGCTGGTAGACAGACATTCGCGTTCCGCAAAAGCTTTCGTTCGTAATGGGGCAACACTTTGTATTTCTCTCTCGCAGAGCCCGGCTGCCAAATTCGAAACGTCCAGCGATTGTGCCCACAGGAAAGCTGCCAGCACAGAAAGCTGTAGCTGGTTTTCACTGTCCCTTGGAACTGCATTCGCTGGTAGACAGACATTCGCGTTCTGCAAAAGCTTTCGTTCGTAAAGGGGCAACACTCTGTATTTCTCTCTGGCAGAGCCCGGCTGCCAAATTCGAAACGTCCAGCGATTGCGCCCTCAGGAAAGCTGCCAGCACGGAAAGCTGTAGCTGGTTTTCACTGTCCCTTGGAACTGCATTCGCTGGTAGACAGACATTCGCGTTCTGCAAAAGCTTTCGTTCGTAAAGGGGCAACAGTCTGTATTTCTCTCTGGCAGAGCCCGGCTGCCAAATTCGAAACGTCCAGCGATTGCGCCCACAGGAAAGCTGCCAGCACAGAAAGCTGTAGCTGGTTTTCACTGTCCCTTGGATCTGCATTCGCTGGTAGACAGACATTCGCGTTCTGCAAAACCTTTGCTTGGTAATGGGGCAACACTGTGTATATCTCTCTCGGAGAGCCCGGCTGCCAAATTCGAAACGTCCAGCGATTGCGCCCACAGGAAAGCTGCCAGCACGGAAAGCTGTAGCTGGTTTTCACTGTCCCTTGGAACTGCATTCGCTGGTAGACAGACATTCGCGTTCTGCAAAAGCTTTCGTTTGTAAAGGGGCAACACTGTGTATTTCTCTCTCGCAGAGCCCGGCTGCCAAATTCGAAACGTCCAGCGATTGCGCCCACAGGAAAGCTGCCAGCACAGAAAGCTGTAGCTGGTTTTCACTGTCCTTTGGAACTGCATTCGCTGGTAGACAGACATTCGCGTTCTGCAACAGCTTTCGTTCGTAAAGGTGCAACACTGTGTATATCTCTCTCGGAGAGCCCGGCTGCCAAATTCGAAACGTCCAGCGATTGTGCCCACAGGAAAGCTGCCAGCACAGAAAGCTGTAGCTGGTTTTCACTGTCCCTTGGAACTGCATTCGCTGGTAGACAGACATTCGCGTTCTGCAAAAGCTTTCCTTCGTAAAGGGGCAACACTGTGTATTTTTCTCTCGCAGAGCCCGGCTGCCAAATTCGAAACGTCCAGCGATTGCGCCCACAGGAAAGCTGCCAGCACGGAAAGCTGTAGCTGGTTTTCACTGTCCCTTGGAACTGCATTCGCTGGTAGACAGACATTCGCGTTCTGCAAAAGCTTTGCTTGGTAATGGGGCAACACTGTGTATATCTCTCTCGGAGAGCCCGGCTGCCAAATTCGAAACGTCCAGCGATTGCGCCCACAGGAAAGCTGCCAGCACGGAAAGCTGTAGCTGGTTTTCACTGTCCCTTGGAACTGCATTCGCTGGTAGACAGACATTCGCGTTCTGCAAAAGCTTTGGTTGGTAATGGGGCAACACTGTGTATATCTCTCTCGGAGAGCCCGGCTGCCAAATTCGAAACGTCAAGCGATTGTGCCCACAGGAAAGCTGCCAGCACAGAAAGCTGTAGCTGGTTTTCACTGTCCCTTGGAACTGCATTCGCTGGTAGACAGACATTCGCGTTCTGCAAAACCTTTGCTTGGTAATGGGGCAACACTGTGTATATCTCTCTCGGAGAGCCCGGCTGCCAAATTCGAAACGTCCAGCGATTGCGCCCACAGGAAAGCTGCCAGCACGGAAAGCTGTAGCTGGTTTTCACTGTCCCTTGGAACTGCATTCGCTGGTAGACAGACATTCGCGTTCTGCAAAAGCTTTGGTTGGTAATGGGGCGACACTGTGTATATCTCTCTTGGAGAGCCCGGCTGCCAAATTCGAAACGTCAAGCGATTGTGCCCACAGGAAAGCTGCCAGCACAGAAAGCTGTAGCTGGTTTTCACTGTCCCTTGGAACTGCATTCGCTGGTAGACAGACATTCGCGTTCTGCAAAACCTTTGCTTGGTAATGGGGCAACACTGTGTATATCTCTCTCGGAGAGCCCGGCTGCCAAATTCGAAACGTCCAGCGATTGCGCCCACAGGAAAGCTGCCAGCACGGAAAGCTGTAGCTGGTTTTCACTGTCCCTTGGAACTGCATTCGCTGGTAGACAGACACTCGCGTTCTGCAAAAGCTTTGGTTGGTAATGGGGCAACACTATGTATATCTCTCTCGGAGAGCCCGGCTGCCAAATTCGAAACGTCCAGCGATTGTGCCCACAGGAAGGCTGCCAGCACGGAAAGCTGTAGCTGGTTTTCACTGTCCCTTGGAACTGCATTCGCTGGTAGACAGACATGCGCGTTCTGCAAAAGCTTTCGTTTGAAAAGGGGCAACACTTTGTATTTCTCTCTCGCAGAGCCCGGCTGCCAAATTCGAAACGTCCAGCGATTGCGCCCACAGGAAAGCTGCCAGCACGGAAAGCTGTAGCTGGTTTTCACTGTCCCTTGGAACTGCATTTGCTGGTAGACAGACATTCGCGTTCTGCAAAAGCTTTCGTTCGTAAAGGGGCAACACTGTGTATTTCTCTCTGGCAGAACCCGGCTGCCAAATTCGAAACGTCCAGCGATTGCGCCCACAGGAAAGCTGCCAGCACGGAAAGCTGTAGCTGGTTTTCACTGTCCCTTGGAACTGCATTCGCTGGTAGACAGACATTCGCGTTCTGCAAAAGCTTTGGTTGGTAATGGGGCAACACTGTGTATATCTCTCTCGGAGAGCCCGGCTGCCAAATTCGAAACGTCCAGCGATTGTGCCCACAGGAAAGCTGCCAGCACGGAAAGCTGTAGCTGGTTTTCACTGTCCCTTGGAACTGCATTCGCTGGTAGACAGACATTCGCGTTCTGCAAAACCTTTGCTTGGTAATGGGGCAACACTGTGTATATCTCTCTCGGAGAGCCCAGCTGCCAAATTCGAAACGTCCAGCGATTGCGCCCACAGGAAAGCTGCCAGCACGGAAAGCTGTAGCTGGTTTTCACTGTCCCTTGGAACTGCATTCGCTGGTAGACAGAAATTCGCGTTCTGCAAAAGCTTTCATTTGAAAAGGGGCAACACTTTGTATTTCTCTCTCGCAGAGCCCGGCTGCCAAATTCGAAACGTCCAGCGATTGCGCCCACAGGAAAGCTGCCAGCACGGAAAGCTGTAGCTGGTTTTCACTGTCCCTTGGAACTGCATTCGCTGGTAGACAGACATTCGCGTTCCGCAAAAGCTTTCATTCGTAATGGGGCAACACTTTGTATTTCTCTCTCGCAGAGCCCGGCTGCCAAATTCGAAACGTCCAGCGATTGTGCCCACAGGAAAGCTGCCAGCACAGAAAGCTGTAGCTGGTTTTCACTGTCCCTTGGAACTGCATTCGCTGGTAGACAGACATTCGCGTTCTGCAAAAGCTTTCGTTCGTAAAGGGGCAACACTCTGTATTTCTCTCTGGCAGAGCCCGGCTGCCAAATTCGAAACGTCCAGCGATTGCGCCCTCAGGAAAGCTGCCAGCACGGAAAGCTGTAGCTGGTTTTCACTGTCCCTTGGAACTGCATTCGCTGGTAGACAGACATTCGCGTTCTGCAAAAGCTTTCGTTCGTAAAGGGGCAACACTCTGTATTTCTCTCTGGCAGAGCCCGGCTGCCAAATTCGAAACGTCCAGCGATTGCGCCCACAGGAAAGCTGCCAGCACAGAAAGCTGTAGCTGGTTTTCACTGTCCCTTGGATCTGCATTCGCTGGTAGACAGACATTCGCGTTCTGCAAAACCTTTGCTTGGTAATGGGGCAACACTGTGTATATCTCTCTCGGAGAGCCCGGCTGCCAAATTCGAAACGTCCAGCGATTGCGCCCACAGGAAAGCTGCCAGCACGGAAAGCTGTAGCTGGTTTTCACTGTCCCTTGGAACTGCATTCGCTGGTAGACAGACATTCGCGTTCTGCAAAAGCTTTCGTTTGTAAAGGGGCAACACTGTGTATTTCTCTCTCGCAGAGCCCGGCTGCCAAATTCGAAATGTCCAGCGATTGCGCCCACAGGAAAGCTGCCAGCACAGAAAGCTGTAGCTGGTTTTCACTGTCCTTTGGAACTGCATTCGCTGGTAGACAGACATTCGCGTTCTGCAACAGCTTTCGTTCGTAAAGGTGCAACACTGTGTATATCTCTCTCGGAGAGCCCGGCTGCCAAATTCGAAACGTCCAGCGATTGTGCCCACAGGAAAGCTGCCAGCACAGAAAGCTGTAGCTGGTTTTCACTGTCCCTTGGAACTGCATTCGCTGGTAGACAGACATTTGCGTTCTGCAAAAGCTTTCCTTCGTAAAGGGGCAACACTGTGTATTTTTCTCTCGCAGAGCCCGGCTGCCAAATTCGAAACGTCCAGCGATTGCGCCCACAGGAAAGCTGCCAGCACGGAAAGCTGTAGCTGGTTTTCACTGTCCCTTGGAACTGCATTCGCTGGTAGACAGACATTCGCGTTCTGCAAAAGCTTTGCTTGGTAATGGGGCAACACTGTGTATATCTCTCTCGGAGAGCCCGGCTGCCAAATTCGAAACGTCCAGCGATTGCGCCCACAGGAAAGCTGCCAGCACGGAAAGCTGTAGCTGGTTTTCACTGTCCCTTGGAACTGCATTCGCTGGTAGACAGACATTCGTGTTCTGCAAAAGCTTTCGTTCGTAAAGGGGCAACACTGTGTATTTCTCTCTCGCAGAGCCCGGTTGCAAAATTCGAAACGTCCAGCGATTGCCCCCACAGGAAAGCTGCCAGCACGGAAAGCTGTAGCTGGTTTTCACTGTCCCTTGGAACTGCATTCGCTGGTAGACAGACATGTGCGTTCTGCAAAAGCTTTCGTTCGTAAAGGGGCAACACTTTGTATTTCTCTCTGGCAGAGCCCGGCTGCCAAATTCGAAACGTCCAGCGATTGCGCCCACAGGAAAGCTGCCAGCACGGAAAGCTGTAGCTGTTTTTCACTGTCCCTTGGAACTGCATTCGCTGGTAGACAGACATGCGCGTTCTGCAAAAGCTTTCGTTCGTAAAGGGGCAACACTTTGTATTTCTCTCTGGCAGAGCCCGGCTGCCAAATTCGAAACGTCCAGCGATTGCGCCCACAGGAAAGCTGCCAGCACGGAAAGCTGTAGCTGGTTTTCACTGTCCCTTGGAACTGCATTCGCTGGTAGACAGACATTTGCGTTCTGCAAAAGCTTTTTTTCGTAAAGGGGCAACACTGTGTATTTCTCTCTCGCAGAGCCCGGCTGCCAAATTCGAAACGTCCAGCGATTGCGCCCACAGGAAAGCTGCCAGCACGGAAAGCTGTAGCTGGTTTTCACTGTCCCTTGGAACTGCATTCGCTGGTAGACAGACATGCGCGTTCTGCAAAAGCTTTGGTTGGTAATGGGGCAACACTGTGTATATCTCTCTCGGAGAGCCCGGCTGCCAAATTCGAAACGTCAAGCGATTGTGCCCACAGGAAAGCTGCCAGCACAGAAAGCTGTAGCTGGTTTTCACTGTCCCTTGGAACTGCATTCGCTGGTAGACAGACATTCGCGTTCTGCAAAAGCTTTGCTTGGTAATGGGGCAACACTGTGTATATCTCTCTCGGAGAGCCCGGCTGCCAAATTCGAAACGTCCAGCGATTGCGCCCACAGGAAAGCTGCCAGCACGGAAAGCTGTAGCTGGTTTTCACTGTCCCTTGGAACTGCATTCGCTGGTAGACAGACATTCGCGTTCTGCAAAAGCTTTCGTTTGAAAAGGGGCAACACTTTGTATTTCTCTCTCGCAGAGCCCGGCTGCCAAATTCGAAACGTCCAGCGATTGCGCCCACAGGAAAGCTGCCAGCACGGAAAGCTGTAGCTGGTTTTCACTGTCCCTTGGAACTGCATTCGCTGGTAGACAGACATTCGCGTTCTGCAAAACCTTTGCTTGGTAATGGGGCAACACTGTGTATATCTCTCTCGGAGAGCCCGGCTGCCAAATTCGAAACGTCCAGCGATTGCGCCCACAGGAAAGCTGCCAGCACGGAAAGCTGTAGCTGGTTTTCACTGTCCCTTGGAACTGCATTCGCTGGTAGACAGACATTCGCGTTGTGCAAAAGCTTTCGTTCGTAATGGGGCAACACTGTGTATATCTCTCTCGGAGAGCCCGGCTGCCAAATTCGAAACGTCCAGCGATTGCGCCCACAGGAAAGCCGCCAGCACGGAAAGCTGTAGGTGGTTTTCACTGTCCCTTGGAACTGCATTCGCTGGTAGACAGACATTCGCATTCTGCAAAAGCTTTGGTTGGTAATGGGGCAACACTGTGTATATCTCTCTCGGAGAGCCCGGCTGCCAAATTCGAAACGTCAAGCGATTGTGCCCACAGGAAAGCTGCCAGCACAGAAAGCTGTAGCTGGTTTTCACTGTCCCTTGGAACTGCATTCGCTGGTAGACAGACATTCGCGTTCTGCAAAACCTTTGCTTGGTAATGGGGCAACACTGTGTATATCTCTCTCGGAGAGCCCGGCTGCCAAATTCGAAACGTCCAGCGATTGCGCCCACAGGAAAGCTGCCAGCACGGAAAGCTGTAGCTGGTTTTCACTGTCCCTGGGAACTGCATTCGCTGGTAGACAGACATTCGCGTTCTGCAAAAGCTTTCGTTCGTAAAGGGGCAACAGTCTGTATTTCTCTCTGGCAGAGCCCGGCTGCCAAATTCGAAACGTCCAGCGATTGCGCCCACAGGAAAGCTGCCAGCACAGAAAGCTGTAGCTGGTTTTCACTGTCCCTTGGAACTGCATTCGCTGGTAGACAGACATTCGCGTTCTGCAAAACCTTTGCTTGGTAATGGGGCAACACTGTGTATATCTCTCTCGGAGAGCCCGGCTGCCAAATTCGAAACGTCCAGCGATTGCGCCCACAGGAAAGCTGCCAGCACGGAAAGCTGTAGCTGGTTTTCACTGTCCCTTGGAACTGCATTCGCTGGTAGACAGACATTCGCGTTCTGCAAAAGCTTTCGTTTGTAAAGGGGCAACACTCTGTATTTCTCTCTCGCAGAGCCCGGCTGCCAAATTCGAAACGTCCAGCGATTGCGCCCACAGGAAAGCTGCCAGCACAGAAAGCTGTAGCTGGTTTTCAGGGTCCCTTGGAACTGCATTCGCTGGTAGACAGACATTCGCGTTCTGCAACAGCTTTCGTTCGTAAAGGTGCAACACTGTGTATATCTCTCTCGGAGAGCCCGGCTGCCAAATTCGAAACGTCCAGCGATTGTGCCCACAGGAAAGCTGCCAGCACAGAAAGCTGTAGCTGGTTTTCACTGTCCCTTGGAACTGCATTCGCTGGTAGACAGACATTCGCGTTCTGCAAAAGCTTTCCTTCGTAAAGGGGCAACACTTTGTATTTTTCTCTCGCAGAGCCCGGCTGCCAAATTCGAAACGTCCAGCGATTGCGCCCACAGGAAAGCTGCCAGCACGGAAAGCTGTAGCTGGTTTTCACTGTCCCTTGGAACTGCATTCGCTGGTAGACAGACATTCGCGTTCTGCAAAACCTTTGCTTGGTAATGGGGCAACACTTTGTATATCTCTCTCGGAGAGCCCGGCTGCCAAATTCGAAACGTCCAGCGATTGCGCCCACAGGAAAGCTGCCAGCACGGAAAGCTGTAGCTGGTTTTCACTGTCCCTTGGAACTGCATTCGCTGGTAGACAGACATTCGCGTTCTGCAAAACCTTTGCTTGGTAATGGGGCAACACTGTGTATATCTCTCTCGGAGAGCCCGGCTGCCAAATTCGAAACGTCCAGCGATTGCGCCCACAGGAAAGCTGCCAGCACGGAAAGCTGTAGCTGGTTTTCACTGTCCCTTGGAACTGCATTCGCTGGTAGACAGACATTCGCGTTCTGCAAAAGCTTTCGTTTGTAAAGGGGCAACACTGTGTATTTCTCTCTCGCAGAGCCCGGCTGCCAAATTCGAAACGTCCAGCGATTGCGCCCACAGGAAAGCTGCCAGCACAGAAAGCTGTAGCTGGTTTTCAGGGTCCCTTGGAACTGCATTCGCTGGTAGACAGACATTCGCGTTCTGCAACAGCTTTCGTTCGTAAAGGTGCAACACTGTGTATATCTCTCTCGGAGAGCCCGGCTGCCAAATTCGAAACGTCCAGCGATTGTGCCCACAGGAAAGCTGCCAGCACAGAAAGCTGTAGCTGGTTTTCACTGTCCCTTGGAACTGCATTCGCTGGTAGACAGACATGTGCGTTCTGCAAAAGCTTTCGTTCGTAAAGGGGCAACACTGTGTATTTTTCTCTCGCAGAGCCCGGCTGCCAAATTCGAAACGTCCAGCGATTGCGCCCACAGGAAAGCTGCCAGCACGGAAAGCTGTAGCTGGTTTTCACTGTCCCTTGGAACTGCATTCGCTGGTAGACAGACATTCGCGTTCTGCAAAACCTTTGCTTGGTAATGGGGCAACACTGTGTATATCTCTCTCGGAGAGCCCGGCTGCCAAATTCGAAACGTCCAGCGATTGCGCCCACAGGAAAGCTGCCAGCACGGAAAGCTGTAGCTGGTTTTCACTGTCCCTTGGAACTGCATTCGCTGGTAGACAGACATTCGCGTTCTGCAAAAGCTTTCGTTTGAAAAGGGGCAACACTTTGTATTTCTCTCTCGCAGAGCCCGGCTGCCAAATTCGAAACGTCCAGCGATTGTGCCCACAGGAAAGCTGCCAGCACAGAAAGCTGTAGCTGGTTTTCACTGTCCCTTGGAACTTCATTCGCTGGTAGACAGACATGCGCGTTCTGCAAAAGCTTTCGTTCGTAAAGGGGCAACACTCTGTATTTCTCTCTGGCAGAGCCCGGCTGCCAAATTCGAAACGTCCAGCGATTGCGCCCACAGGAAAGCTGCCAGCACGGAAAGCTGTAGCTGGTTTTCACTGTCCCTTGGAACTGCATTCGCTGGTAGACAGACATTCGCGTTCTGCAACAGCTTTCGTTCGTAAAGGGGCAACACTGTGTATTTCTCTCTGGCAGATCCTGGCTGCCAAATTCGAAACGTCCAGCGATTGCGCCCACAGGAAAGCTGCCAGCACGGAAAGCTGTAGCTGGTTTTCACTGTCCCTTGGAACTGCATTCGCTGGTAGACAGACATTCGCGTTCTGCAAAAGCTTTGGTTGGTAATGGGGCAACACTGTGTATATCTCTCTCGGAGAGCCCAGCTGCCAAATTCGAAACGTCCAGCGATTGTGCCCACAGGAAAGCTGCCAGCACAGAAAGCTGTAGCTGGTTTTCACTGTCCCTTGGAACTGCATTCGCTGGTAGACAGACATTCGCGTTCTGCAAAAGCTTTGCTTGGTAATGGGGCAACACTGTGTATATCTCTCTCGGAGAGCCCGGCTGCCAAATTCGAAACGTCCTGCGATTGCGCCCACAGGAAAGCTGCCAGCACGGAAAGCTGTAGCTGTTTTTCACTGTCCCTTGGAACTGCATTCGCTGGTAGACAGACATTCGCGTTCTGCAACAGCTTTCGTTCGTAAAGGTGCAACACTGTGTATTTTTCTCTCGCAGAGCCCGGCTGCCAAATTCGAAACGTCCAGCGATTGCGCCCACAGGAAAGCTGCCAGCACGGAAAGCTGTAGCTGGTTTTCACTGTCCCTTGGAACTGCATTCGCTGGTAGACAGACATTCGCGTTCTGCAAAAGCTTTGCTTGGTAATGGGGCAACACTGTGTATATCTCTTTCGGAGAGCCCGACTGCCAAATTCGAAACGTCCATCGATTGCGCCCTCAGGAAAGCTGCCAGCACGGAAAGCTGTAGCTGGTTTTCACTGTCCCTTGGAACTGCATTCGCTGGTAGACAGACATTCGCGTTCTGCAAAAGCTTTGGTTGGTAATGGGGCAACACTGTGTATTTCTCTCTCGCAGAGCCCTGTTGCAAAATTCGAAACGTCCAGCGATTGCGCCCACAGGAAAGCTGCCAGCACGGAAAGCTGTAGCTGGTTTTCACTGTCCCTTGGAACTGCATTCGCTGGTAGATAGACATTCGCGTTCTGCAAAAGCTTTCGTTCGTAAAGGGGCAACACTTTGTATTTCTCTCTGGCAGAGCCCGGCTGCCAAATTCGAAACGTCCAGCGATTGCGCCCACAGGAAAGCTGCCAGCACGGAAAGCTGTAGCTGGTTTTCACTGTCCCTTGGAACTGCATTCGCTGGTAGACAGACATTCGCGTTCTGCAAAAGCTTTCGTTCGTAAAGGGGCAACACTGTGTATTTCTCTCTCGCAGACGCCGGTTGCAAAATTCGAAACGTCCAGCGATTGCGCCCACAGGAAAGCTGCCAGCACGGAAAGCTGTAGCTGGTTTTCACTGTCCCTTGGAACTGCATTCACTGGTAGACAGACATGCGCGTTCTGCAAAAGCTTTCGTTCGTAAAGGGGCAACAGTCTGTATTTCTCTCTAGCAGAGCCCGGCTGCCAAATTCGAAACGTCCAGCGATTGCGCCCACAGGATAGCTGCCAGTACGGAAAGCTGTAGCTGTTTTTCACTGTCCCTTGGAACTGCATTCGCTGGTAGACAGACATTCGCGTTCTGCAACAGCTTTCGTTCGTAAAGGTGCAACACTGTGTATTTTTCTCTCGCAGAGCCCGGCTGCCAAATTCGAAACGTCCAGCGATTGCGCCCACAGGAAAGCTGCCAGCACGGAAAGCTGTAGCTGGTTTTCACTGTCCCTTGGAACTGCATTCGCTGGTAGACAGACATTCGCGTTCTGCAAAAGCTTTGCTTGGTAATGGGGCAACACTGTGTATATCTCTTTCGGAGAGCCCGACTGCCAAATTCGAAACGTCCATCGATTGCGCCCTCAGGAAAGCTGCCAGCACGGAAAGCTGTAGCTGGTTTTCACTGTCCCTTGGAACTGCATTCGCTGGTAGACAGACATTCGCGTTCTGCAAAAGCTTTGGTTGGTAATGGGGCAACACTGTGTATTTCTCTCTCGCAGAGCCCTGTTGCAAAATTCGAAACGTCCAGCGATTGCGCCCACAGGAAAGCTGCCAGCACGGAAAGCTGTAGCTGGTTTTCACTGTCCCTTGGAACTGCATTCGCTGGTAGATAGACATTCGCGTTCTGCAAAAGCTTTCGTTCGTAAAGGGGCAACACTTTGTATTTCTCTCTGGCAGAGCCCGGCTGCCAAATTCGAAACGTCCAGCGATTGCGCCCACAGGAAAGCTGCCAGCACGGAAAGCTGTAGCTGGTTTTCACTGTCCCTTGGAACTGCATTCGCTGGTAGACAGACATTCGCGTTCTGCAAAAGCTTTCGTTCGTAAAGGGGCAACACTGTGTATTTCTCTCTCGGAGAGCCCGGCTGCCAAATTCGAAACGTCCAGCGATTGCGCCCACAGGAAAGCTGCCAGCACGGAAAGCTGTAGCTGGTTTTCACTGTCCCTTGGAACTGCATTCACTGGTAGACAGACATGCGCGTTCTGCAAAAGCTTTCGTTCGTAAAGGGGCAACAGTCTGTATTTCTCTCTAGCAGAGCCCGGCTGCCAAATTCGAAACGTCCAGCGATTGCGCCCACAGGAAAGCTGCCAGTACGGAAAGCTGTAGCTGGTTTTCACTGTCCCTTGGAACTGCATTCGCTGGTAGACAGACATTCGCGTTGTGCAAAACCTTTGCTTGGTAATGGGGCAACACTGTGTATATCTCTCTCGGAGAGCCCGGCTGCCAAATTCGAAACGTCAAGCGATTGTGCCCACAGGAAAGCTGCCAGCACAGAAAGCTGTAGCTGGTTTTCACTGTCCCTTGGAACTGCATTCGCTGGTAGACAGACATTCGCGTTCTGCAAAACCTTTGCTTGGTAATGGGGCAACACTGTGTATATCTCTCTCGGAGAGCCCGGCTGCCAAATTCGAAACGTCCAGCGATTGCGCCCACAGGAAAGCTGCCAGCACGGAAAGCTGTAGCTGGTTTTCACTGTCCCTTGGAACTGCATTCGCTGGTAGACAGACATTCGCGTTCTGCAAAAGCTTTCGTTTGAAAAGGGGCAACACTTTGTATTGCTCTCTCGCAGAGCCCGGCTGCCAAATTCGAAACGTCCAACGATTGCTCCCACAGGAAAGCTGCCAGCACGGAAAGCTGTAGCTGGTTTTCACTGTCCCTTGGAACTGCATTCGCTGGTAGACAGACATTCGCGTTCTGCAAAAGCTTTCGTTCGTAAAGGGGCAACACTGTGTATTTCTCTCTGGCAGAACCCGGCTGCCAAATTCGAAACGTCCAGCGATTGCGCCCACAGGAAAGCTGCCAGCACGGAAAGCTGTAGCTGGTTTTCACTGTCCCTTGGAACTGCATTCGCTGGTAGACAGACATTCGCGTTCTGCAAAAGCTTTGGTTGGTAATGGGGCAACACTGTGTATATCTCTCTCGGAGAGCCCGGCTGCCAAATTCGAAACGTCAAACGATTGTGCCCACAGGAAAGCTGCCAGCACAGAAAGCTGTAGCTGGTTTTCACTGTCCCTTGGAACTGCATTCGCTGGTAGACAGACATTCCCGTTCTGCAAAAGCTTTGCTTGGTAATGGGGCAACACTGTGTATATCTCTCTCGGAGAGCCCGGCTGCCAAATTCGAAACGTCCAGCGATTGTGCCCACAGGAAAGCTGCCAGCACAGAAAGCTGTAGCTGGTTTTCACTGTCCCTTGGAACTGCATTCGCTGGTAGACAGACATTCGCGTTCTGCAAAAGCTTTCGTTTGAAAAGGGGCAACACTTTGTATTTCTCTCTCGCAGAGCCCGGCTGCCAAATTCGAAACGTCCAGCGATTGCGCCCACAGGAAAGCTGCCAGCACGGAAAGCTGTAGCTGGTTTTCACTGTCCCTTGGAACTGCATTCGCTGGTAGACAGACATTCGCGTTCCGCAAAAGCTTTCGTTCGTAATGGGGCAACACTGTGTATTTCTCTCTCGCAGAGCCCGGCTGCCAAATTCGAAACGTCCAGCGATTGTGCCCACAGGAAAGCTGCCAGCACAGAAAGCTGTAGCTGGTTTTCACTGTCCCTTGGAACTGCATTCGCTGGTAGACAGACATGCGCGTTCTGCAAAAGCTTTCGTTCGTAAAGTGGCAACACTCTGTATTTCTCTCTGGCAGAGCCCGGCTGCCAAATTCGAAACGTCCAGCGATTGCGCCCACAGGAAAGCTGCCAGCACGGAAAGCTGTAGCTGGTTTTCACTGTCCCTTGGAACTGCATTCGCTGGTAGACAGACATTCGCGTTCTGCAACAGCTTTCGTTCGTAAAGGGGCAACACTGTGTATTTCTCTCTGGCAGATCCCGGCTGCCAAATTCGAAACGTCCAGCGATTGCGCCCACAGGAAAGCTGCCAGCACGGAAAGCTGTAGCTGGTTTTCACTGTCCCTTGGAACTGCATTCGCTGGTAGACAGACATTCGCGTTCTGCAAAAGCTTTGGTTGGTAATGGGGCAACACTGTGTATATCTCTCTCGGAGAGCCCAGCTGCCAAATTCGAAACGTCCAGCGATTGTGCCCACAGGAAAGCTGCCAGCACAGAAAGCTGTAGCTGGTTTTCACTGTCCCTTGGAACTGCATTCGCTGGTAGACAGACATTCGCGTTCTGCAAAAGCTTTGCTTGGTAATGGGGCAACACTGTGTATATCTCTCTCGGAGAGCCCGGCTGCCAAATTCGAAACGTCCTGCGATTGCGACCACAGGAAAGCTGCCAGCACGGAAAGCTGTAGCTGTTTTTCACTGTCCCTTGGAACTGCATTCGCTGGTAGACAGACATTCGCGTTCTGCAACAGCTTTCGTTCGTAAAGGTGCAACACTGTGTATTTTTCTCTCGCAGAGCCCGGCTGCCAAATTCGAAACGTCAAGCGATTGCGCCCACAGGAAAGCTGCCAGCACGGAAAGCTGTAGCTGGTTTTCACTGTCCCTTGGAACTGCATTCGCTGGTAGACAGACATTCGCGTTCTGCAAAAGCTTTGCTTGGTAATGGGGCAACACTGTGTATATCTCTTTCGGAGAGCCCGACTGCCAAATTCGAAACGTCCAGCGATTGCGCCCTCAGGAAAGCTGCCAGCACGGAAAGCTGTAGCTGGTTTTCACTGTCCCTTGGAACTGCATTCGCTGGTAGACAGACATTCGCGTTCTGCAAAAGCTTTGGTTGGTAATGGGGCAACACTGTGTATTTCTCTCTCGCAGAGCCCGGTTGCAAAATTCGAAACGTCCAGCGATTGCGCCCACAGGAAAGCTGCCAGCATGGAAAGCTGTAGCTGGTTTTCACTGTCCCTTGGAACTGCATTCGCTGGTAGACAGACATTCGTGTTCTGCAAAAGCTTTCGTTCGTAAAGGGGCAACACTTTGTATTTCTCTCTGGCAGAGCCCGGCTGCCAAATTCGAAACATCCAGCGACTGCGCCCACAGGAAAGCTGCCAGCACGGAAAGCTGTAGCTGGTTTTCACTGTCCCTTGGAACTGCATTCGCTGGTAGACAGACATTCGCGTTCTGCAAAAGCTTTCGTTCGTAAAGGGGCAACACTGTGTATTTCTCTCTGGCAGAGCCCGGCTGCCAAATTCGAAACGTCCAGCAATTGCGCCCACAGGAAAGCTGCCAGCACGGAAAGCTGTAGCTGGTTTTCACTGTCCCTTGGAACTGCATTCGCTGGTAGACAGACATTCGCGTTCTGCAAAAGCTTTCGTTCGTAAAGGGGCAACACTGTGTATTTCTCTCTCGCAGACGCCGGTTGCAAAATTCGAAACGTCCAGCGATTGCGCCCACAGGAAAGCTGCCAGCACGGAAAGCTGTAGCTGGTTTTCACTGTCCCTTGGAACTGCATTCACTGGTAGACAGACATGCGCGTTCTGCAAAAGCTTTCGTTCGTAAAGGGGCAACAGTCTGTATTTCTCTCTAGCAGAGCCCGGCTGCCAAATTCGAAACGTCCAGCGATTGCGCCCACAGGAAAGCTGCCAGTACGGAAAGCTGTAGCTGGTTTTCACTGTCCCTTGGAACTGCATTCGCTGGTAGACAGACATTCGCGTTCTGCAAAAGCTTTGGTTGGTAATGGGGCAACACTGTGTATATCTCTCTCGGAGAGCCCGGCTGCCAAATTCGAAACGTCAAGCGATTGTGCCCACAGGAAAGCTGCCAGCACAGAAAGCTGTAGCTGGTTTTCACTGTCCCTTGGAACTGCATTCGCTGGTAGACAGACATTCGCGTTCTGCAAAACCTTTGCTTGGTAATGGGGCAACACTGTGTATATCTCTCTCGGAGAGCCCGGCTGCCAAATTCGAAACGTCCAGCGATTGCGCCCACAGGAAAGCTGCCAGCACGGAAAGCTGTAGCTGGTTTTCACTGTCCCTTGGAACTGCATTCGCTGGTAGACAGACATTCGCGTTCTGCAAAAGCTTTCGTTTGTAAAGGGGCAACACTGTGTATTTCTCTCTCGCAGAGCCCGGCTGCCAAATTCGAAACGTCCAGCGATTGCGCCCACAGGAAAGCTGCCAGCACAGAAAGCTGTAGCTGGTTTTCAGGGTCCCTTGGAACTGCATTCGCTGGTAGACAGACATTCGCGTTCTGCAACAGCTTTCGTTCGTAAAGGTGCAACACTGTGTATATCTCTCTCGGAGAGCCCGGCTGCCAAATTCGAAACGTCCAGCGATTGCGCCCACAGGAAAGCTGCCAGCACAGAAAGCTGTAGCTGGTTTTCACTGTCCCTTGGAACTGCATTCGCTGGTAGACAGACATTCGCGTTCTGCAAAAGCTTTCCTTCGTAAAGGGGCAACACTGTGTATTTTTCTCTCGCAGAGCCCGGCTGCCAAATTCGAAACGTCCAGCGATTGCGCCCACAGGAAAGCTGCCAGCACGGAAAGCTGTAGCTGGTTTTCACTGTCCCTTGGAACTGCATTCGCTGGTAGACAGACATTCGCGTTCTGCAAAAGCTTTGCTTGGTAATGGGGCAACACTGTGTATATCTCTCTCGGAGAGCCCGGCTGCCAAATTCAAAACGTCCAGCGATTGCGCCCACAGGAAAGCTGCCAGCACGGAAAGCTGTAGCTGGTTTTCACTGTCCCTTGGAACTGCATTCGCTGGTAGACAGACATTCGCGTTCTGCAAAAGCTTTCGTTCGTAAAGGGGCAACACTGTGTATTTCTCTCTCGCAGAGCCCGGCTGCCAAATTCGAAACGTCCAGCGATTGCGCCCACAGGAAAGCTGCCAGCACGGAAAGCTGTAGCTGGTTTTCACTGTCCCTTGGAACTGCATTCGCTGGTAGACAGACATGTGCGTTCTGCAAAAGCTTTCGTTCGTAAAGGGGCAACACTTTGTATTTCTCTCTGGCAGAGCCCGGCTGCCAAATTCGAAACGTCCAGCGATTGCGCCCACAGGAAAGCTGCCAGCACGGAAAGCTGTAGCTGGTTTTCACTGTCCCTTGGAACTGCATTCGCTGGTAGACAGACATTCGCGTTCTGCAAAAGCTTTGCTTGGTAATGGGGCAACACTGTGTATATCTCTTTCGGAGAGCCCGACTGCCAAATTCGAAACGTCCATCGATTGCGCCCTCAGGAAAGCTGCCAGCACGGAAAGCTGTAGCTGGTTTTCACTGTCCCTTGGAACTGCATTCGCTGGTAGACAGACATTCGCGTTCTGCAAAAGCTTTGGTTGGTAATGGGGCAACACTGTGTATTTCTCTCTCGCAGAGCCCTGTTGCAAAATTCGAAACGTCCAGCGATTGCGCCCACAGGAAAGCTGCCAGCACGGAAAGCTGTAGCTGGTTTTCACTGTCCCTTGGAACTGCATTCGCTGGTAGATAGACATTCGCGTTCTGCAAAAGCTTTCGTTCGTAAAGGGGCAACACTTTGTATTTCTCTCTGGCAGAGCCCGGCTGCCAAATTCGAAACGTCCAGCGATTGCGCCCACAGGAAAGCTGCCAGCACGGAAAGCTGTAGCTGGTTTTCACTGTCCCTTGGAACTGCATTCGCTGGTAGACAGACATTCGCGTTCTGCAAAAGCTTTCGTTCGTAAAGGGGCAACACTGTGTATTTCTCTCTCGCAGACGCCGGTTGCAAAATTCGAAACGTCCAGCGATTGCGCCCACAGGAAAGCTGCCAGCACGGAAAGCTGTAGCTGGTTTTCACTGTCCCTTGGAACTGCATTCACTGGTAGACAGACATGCGCGTTCTGCAAAAGCTTTCGTTCGTAAAGGGGCAACAGTCTGTATTTCTCTCTAGCAGAGCCCGGCTGCCAAATTCGAAACGTCCAGCGATTGCGCCCACAGGATAGCTGCCAGTACGGAAAGCTGTAGCTGTTTTTCACTGTCCCTTGGAACTGCATTCGCTGGTAGACAGACATTCGCGTTCTGCAACAGCTTTCGTTCGTAAAGGTGCAACACTGTGTATTTTTCTCTCGCAGAGCCCGGCTGCCAAATTCGAAACGTCCAGCGATTGCGCCCACAGGAAAGCTGCCAGCACGGAAAGCTGTAGCTGGTTTTCACTGTCCCTTGGAACTGCATTCGCTGGTAGACAGACATTCGCGTTCTGCAAAAGCTTTGCTTGGTAATGGGGCAACACTGTGTATATCTCTTTCGGAGAGCCCGACTGCCAAATTCGAAACGTCCATCGATTGCGCCCTCAGGAAAGCTGCCAGCACGGAAAGCTGTAGCTGGTTTTCACTGTCCCTTGGAACTGCATTCGCTGGTAGACAGACATTCGCGTTCTGCAAAAGCTTTGGTTGGTAATGGGGCAACACTGTGTATTTCTCTCTCGCAGAGCCCTGTTGCAAAATTCGAAACGTCCAGCGATTGCGCCCACAGGAAAGCTGCCAGCACGGAAAGCTGTAGCTGGTTTTCACTGTCCCTTGGAACTGCATTCGCTGGTAGATAGACATTCGCGTTCTGCAAAAGCTTTCGTTCGTAAAGGGGCAACACTTTGTATTTCTCTCTGGCAGAGCCCGGCTGCCAAATTCGAAACGTCCAGCGATTGCGCCCACAGGAAAGCTGCCAGCACGGAAAGCTGTAGCTGGTTTTCACTGTCCCTTGGAACTGCATTCGCTGGTAGACAGACATTCGCGTTCTGCAAAAGCTTTCGTTCGTAAAGGGGCAACACTGTGTATTTCTCTCTCGGAGAGCCCGGCTGCCAAATTCGAAACGTCCAGCGATTGCGCCCACAGGAAAGCTGCCAGCACGGAAAGCTGTAGCTGGTTTTCACTGTCCCTTGGAACTGCATTCACTGGTAGACAGACATGCGCGTTCTGCAAAAGCTTTCGTTCGTAAAGGGGCAACAGTCTGTATTTCTCTCTAGCAGAGCCCGGCTGCCAAATTCGAAACGTCCAGCGATTGCGCCCACAGGAAAGCTGCCAGTACGGAAAGCTGTAGCTGGTTTTCACTGTCCCTTGGAACTGCATTCGCTGGTAGACAGACATTCGCGTTGTGCAAAACCTTTGCTTGGTAATGGGGCAACACTGTGTATATCTCTCTCGGAGAGCCCGGCTGCCAAATTCGAAACGTCAAGCGATTGTGCCCACAGGAAAGCTGCCAGCACAGAAAGCTGTAGCTGGTTTTCACTGTCCCTTGGAACTGCATTCGCTGGTAGACAGACATTCGCGTTCTGCAAAACCTTTGCTTGGTAATGGGGCAACACTGTGTATATCTCTCTCGGAGAGCCCGGCTGCCAAATTCGAAACGTCCAGCGATTGCGCCCACAGGAAAGCTGCCAGCACGGAAAGCTGTAGCTGGTTTTCACTGTCCCTTGGAACTGCATTCGCTGGTAGACAGACATTCGCGTTCTGCAAAAGCTTTCGTTTGAAAAGGGGCAACACTTTGTATTGCTCTCTCGCAGAGCCCGGCTGCCAAATTCGAAACGTCCAACGATTGCTCCCACAGGAAAGCTGCCAGCACGGAAAGCTGTAGCTGGTTTTCACTGTCCCTTGGAACTGCATTCGCTGGTAGACAGACATTCGCGTTCTGCAAAAGCTTTCGTTCGTAAAGGGGCAACACTGTGTATTTCTCTCTGGCAGAACCCGGCTGCCAAATTCGAAACGTCCAGCGATTGCGCCCACAGGAAAGCTGCCAGCACGGAAAGCTGTAGCTGGTTTTCACTGTCCCTTGGAACTGCATTCGCTGGTAGACAGACATTCGCGTTCTGCAAAAGCTTTGGTTGGTAATGGGGCAACACTGTGTATATCTCTCTCGGAGAGCCCGGCTGCCAAATTCGAAACGTCAAACGATTGTGCCCACAGGAAAGCTGCCAGCACAGAAAGCTGTAGCTGGTTTTCACTGTCCCTTGGAACTGCATTCGCTGGTAGACAGACATTCCCGTTCTGCAAAAGCTTTGCTTGGTAATGGGGCAACACTGTGTATATCTCTCTCGGAGAGCCCGGCTGCCAAATTCGAAACGTCCAGCGATTGTGCCCACAGGAAAGCTGCCAGCACAGAAAGCTGTAGCTGGTTTTCACTGTCCCTTGGAACTGCATTCGCTGGTAGACAGACATTCGCGTTCTGCAAAAGCTTTCGTTTGAAAAGGGGCAACACTTTGTATTTCTCTCTCGCAGAGCCCGGCTGCCAAATTCGAAACGTCCAGCGATTGCGCCCACAGGAAAGCTGCCAGCACGGAAAGCTGTAGCTGGTTTTCACTGTCCCTTGGAACTGCATTCGCTGGTAGACAGACATTCGCGTTCCGCAAAAGCTTTCGTTCGTAATGGGGCAACACTGTGTATTTCTCTCTCGCAGAGCCCGGCTGCCAAATTCGAAACGTCCAGCGATTGTGCCCACAGGAAAGCTGCCAGCACAGAAAGCTGTAGCTGGTTTTCACTGTCCCTTGGAACTGCATTCGCTGGTAGACAGACATGCGCGTTCTGCAAAAGCTTTCGTTCGTAAAGTGGCAACACTCTGTATTTCTCTCTGGCAGAGCCCGGCTGCCAAATTCGAAACGTCCAGCGATTGCGCCCACAGGAAAGCTGCCAGCACGGAAAGCTGTAGCTGGTTTTCACTGTCCCTTGGAACTGCATTCGCTGGTAGACAGACATTCGCGTTCTGCAACAGCTTTCGTTCGTAAAGGGGCAACACTGTGTATTTCTCTCTGGCAGATCCCGGCTGCCAAATTCGAAACGTCCAGCGATTGCGCCCACAGGAAAGCTGCCAGCACGGAAAGCTGTAGCTGGTTTTCACTGTCCCTTGGAACTGCATTCGCTGGTAGACAGACATTCGCGTTCTGCAAAAGCTTTGGTTGGTAATGGGGCAACACTGTGTATATCTCTCTCGGAGAGCCCAGCTGCCAAATTCGAAACGTCCAGCGATTGTGCCCACAGGAAAGCTGCCAGCACAGAAAGCTGTAGCTGGTTTTCACTGTCCCTTGGAACTGCATTCGCTGGTAGACAGACATTCGCGTTCTGCAAAAGCTTTGCTTGGTAATGGGGCAACACTGTGTATATCTCTCTCGGAGAGCCCGGCTGCCAAATTCGAAACGTCCTGCGATTGCGACCACAGGAAAGCTGCCAGCACGGAAAGCTGTAGCTGTTTTTCACTGTCCCTTGGAACTGCATTCGCTGGTAGACAGACATTCGCGTTCTGCAACAGCTTTCGTTCGTAAAGGTGCAACACTGTGTATTTTTCTCTCGCAGAGCCCGGCTGCCAAATTCGAAACGTCAAGCGATTGCGCCCACAGGAAAGCTGCCAGCACGGAAAGCTGTAGCTGGTTTTCACTGTCCCTTGGAACTGCATTCGCTGGTAGACAGACATTCGCGTTCTGCAAAAGCTTTGCTTGGTAATGGGGCAACACTGTGTATATCTCTTTCGGAGAGCCCGACTGCCAAATTCGAAACGTCCAGCGATTGCGCCCTCAGGAAAGCTGCCAGCACGGAAAGCTGTAGCTGGTTTTCACTGTCCCTTGGAACTGCATTCGCTGGTAGACAGACATTCGCGTTCTGCAAAAGCTTTGGTTGGTAATGGGGCAACACTGTGTATTTCTCTCTCGCAGAGCCCGGTTGCAAAATTCGAAACGTCCAGCGATTGCGCCCACAGGAAAGCTGCCAGCATGGAAAGCTGTAGCTGGTTTTCACTGTCCCTTGGAACTGCATTCGCTGGTAGACAGACATTCGTGTTCTGCAAAAGCTTTCGTTCGTAAAGGGGCAACACTTTGTATTTCTCTCTGGCAGAGCCCGGCTGCCAAATTCGAAACATCCAGCGACTGCGCCCACAGGAAAGCTGCCAGCACGGAAAGCTGTAGCTGGTTTTCACTGTCCCTTGGAACTGCATTCGCTGGTAGACAGACATTCGCGTTCTGCAAAAGCTTTCGTTCGTAAAGGGGCAACACTGTGTATTTCTCTCTGGCAGAGCCCGGCTGCCAAATTCGAAACGTCCAGCAATTGCGCCCACAGGAAAGCTGCCAGCACGGAAAGCTGTAGCTGGTTTTCACTGTCCCTTGGAACTGCATTCGCTGGTAGACAGACATTCGCGTTCTGCAAAAGCTT
Organism: Mycteria americana; assembly: GCF_035582795.1. NCBI lineage: Eukaryota > Metazoa > Chordata > Aves > Ciconiiformes > Ciconiidae > Mycteria > Mycteria americana. Next base: position 43,881,892 of record NC_134370.1, read on the forward strand.
TCGTTCGTAAAGGGGCAACACTGTGTATTTCTCTCTCGCAGACGCCGGTTGCAAAATTCGAAACGTCCAGCGATTGCGCCCACAGGAAAGCTGCCAGCACGGAAAGCTGTAGCTGGTTTTCACTGTCCCTTGGAACTGCATTCACTGGTAGACAGACATGCGCGTTCTGCAAAAGCTTTCGTTCGTAAAGGGGCAACAGTCTGTATTTCTCTCTAGCAGAGCCCGGCTGCCAAATTCGAAACGTCCAGCGATTGCGCCCACAGGAAAGCTGCCAGTACGGAAAGCTGTAGCTGGTTTTCACTGTCCCTTGGAACTGCATTCGCTGGTAGACAGACATTCGCGTTCTGCAAAAGCTTTGGTTGGTAATGGGGCAACACTGTGTATATCTCTCTCGGAGAGCCCGGCTGCCAAATTCGAAACGTCAAGCGATTGTGCCCACAGGAAAGCTGCCAGCACAGAAAGCTGTAGCTGGTTTTCACTGTCCCTTGGAACTGCATTCGCTGGTAGACAGACATTCGCGTTCTGCAAAACCTTTGCTTGGTAATGGGGCAACACTGTGTATATCTCTCTCGGAGAGCCCGGCTGCCAAATTCGAAACGTCCAGCGATTGCGCCCACAGGAAAGCTGCCAGCACGGAAAGCTGTAGCTGGTTTTCACTGTCCCTTGGAACTGCATTCGCTGGTAGACAGACATTCGCGTTCTGCAAAAGCTTTCGTTTGTAAAGGGGCAACACTGTGTATTTCTCTCTCGCAGAGCCCGGCTGCCAAATTCGAAACGTCCAGCGATTGCGCCCACAGGAAAGCTGCCAGCACAGAAAGCTGTAGCTGGTTTTCAGGGTCCCTTGGAACTGCATTCGCTGGTAGACAGACATTCGCGTTCTGCAACAGCTTTCGTTCGTAAAGGTGCAACACTGTGTATATCTCTCTCGGAGAGCCCGGCTGCCAAATTCGAAACGTCCAGCGATTGCGCCCACAGGAAAGCTGCCAGCACAGAAAGCTGTAGCTGGTTTTCACTGTCCCTTGGAACTGCATTCGCTGGTAGACAGACATTCGCGTTCTGCAAAAGCTTTCCTTCGTAAAGGGGCAACACTGTGTATTTTTCTCTCGCAGAGCCCGGCTGCCAAATTAGAAACGTCCAGCGATTGCGCCCACAGGAAAGCTGCCAGCACGGAAAGCTGTAGCTGGTTTTCACTGTCCCTTGGAACTGCATTCGCTGGTAGACAGACATTCGCGTTCTGCAAAAGCTTTGCTTGGTAATGGGGCAACACTGTGTATATCTCTCTCGGAGAGCCCGGCTGCCAAATTCAAAACGTCCAGCGATTGCGCCCACAGGAAAGCTGCCAGCACGGAAAGCTGTAGCTGGTTTTCACTGTCCCTTGGAACTGCATTCGCTGGTAGACAGACATTCGCGTTCTGCAAAAGCTTTCGTTCGTAAAGGGGCAACACTGTGTATTTCTCTCTCGCAGAGCCCGGCTGCCAAATTCGAAACGTCCAGCGATTGCGCCCACAGGAAAGCTGCCAGCACGGAAAGCTGTAGCTGGTTTTCACTGTCCCTTGGAACTGCATTCGCTGGTAGACAGACATGTGCGTTCTGCAAAAGCTTTCGTTCGTAAAGGGGCAACACTTTGTATTTCTCTCTGGCAGAGCCCGGCTGCCAAATTCGAAACGTCCAGCGATTGCGCCCACAGGAAAGCTGCCAGCACGGAAAGCTGTAGCTGGTTTTCACTGTCCCTTGGAACTGCATTCGCTGGTAGACAGACATTCGCTTTCTGCAAAAGCTTTCGTTCGTAAAGGGGCAACACTGTGTATTTCTCTCTGGCAGAACCCGGCTGCCAAATTCGAAACGTCCAGCGATTGCGCCCACAGGAAAGCTGCCAGCACGGAAAGCTGTAGCTGGTTTTCACTGTCCCTTGGAACTGCATTCGCTGGTAGACAGACATTCGCGTTCTGCAAAAGCTTTGGTTGGTAATGGGGCAACACTGTGTATATCTCTCTCGGAGAGCCCGGCTGCCAAATTCGAAACGTCAAACGATTGTGCCCACAGGAAAGCTGCCAGCACAGAAAGCTGTAGCTGGTTTTCACTGTCCCTTGGAACTGCATTCGCTGGTAGACAGACATTCGCGTTCTGCAAAAGCTTTGCTTGGTAATGGGGCAACACTGTGTATATCTCTCTCGGAGATCCCGGCTGCCAAATTCGAAACGTCCAGCGATTGCGCCCACAGGAAAGCTGCCAGCACGGAAAGCTGTAGCTGGTTTTCACTGTCCCTTGGAACTGCATTCGCTGGTAGACAGACATTCGCGTTCTGCAAAAGCTTTCGTTCATAAAGGGGCAACACTTTGTATTTCTCTCTCGCAGAGCCCGGCTGCCAAATTCGAAACGTCCAGCGATTGCGCCCACAGGAAAGCTGCCAGCACGGAAAGCTGTAGCTGGTTTTCACTGTCCCTTGGAACTGCATTCGCTGGTAGACAGACATTCGCGTTCTGCAAAAGCTTTCGTTCGTAATGGGGCAACACTGTGTATTTCTCTCTCGCAGAGCCCGGCTGCCAAATTCGAAACATCCAGCGATTGTGCCCACAGGAAAGCTGCCAGCACAGAAAGCTGTAGCTGGTTTTCACTGTCCCTTGGAACTGCATTCGCTGGTAGACAGACATTCGCGTTCTGCAAAAGCTTTCGTTCGTAAAGGGGCAACACTGTGTATTTCTCTCTCGCAGAGCCCGGTTGCAAAATTCGAAACGTCCAGCGATTGCGCCCACAGGAAAGCTGCCAGCACGGAAAGCTGTAGCTGGTTTTCACTGTCCCTTGGAACTGCATTCACTGGTAGACAGACATGCGCGTTCTGCAAAAGCTTTCGTTCGTAAAGGGGCAACAGTCTGTATTTCTCTCTAGCAGAGCCCGGCTGCCAAATTCGAAACGTCCAGCGATTGCGCCCACAGGAAAGCTGCCAGTACGGAAAGCTGTAGCTGGTTTTCACTGTCCCTTGGAACTGCATTCGCTGGTAGACAGACATTCGCGTTCTGCAAAAGCTTTGGTTGGTAATGGGGCAACACTGTGTATATCTCTCTCGGAGAGCCCGGCTGCCAAATTCGAAACGTCAAGCGATTGTGCCCACAGGAAAGCTGCCAGCACAGAAAGCTGTAGCTGGTTTTCACTGTCCCTTGGAACTGCATTCGCTGGTAGACAGACATTCGCGTTCTGCAAAAGCTTTGGTTGGTAATGGGGCAACACTGTGTATATCTCTCTCGGAGAGCCCGGCTGCCAAATTCGAAACGTCCAGCGATTGCGCCCACAGGAAAGCTGCCAGCACGGAAAGCTGTAGCTGGTTTTCACTGTCCCTTGGAACTGCATTCGCTGGTAGACAGACATTCGCGTTCTGCAAAAGCTTTCGTTTGTAAAGGGGCAACACTGTGTATTTCTCTCTCGCAGAGCCCGGCTGCCAAATTCGAAACGTCCAGCGATTGCGCCCACAGGAAAGCTGCCAGCACAGAAAGCTGTAGCTGGTTTTCAGGGTCCCTTGGAACTGCATTCGCTGGTAGACAGACATTCGCGTTCTGCAACAGCTTTCGTTCGTAAAGGTGCAACACTGTGTATATCTCTCTCGGAGAGCCCGGCTGCCAAATTCGAAACGTCCAGCGATTGTGCCCACAGGAAAGCTGCCAGCACAGAAAGCTGTAGCTGGTTTTCACTGTCCCTTGGAACTGCATTCGCTGGTAGACAGACATTCGCGTTCTGCAAAAGCTTTCCTTCGTAAAGGGGCAACACTGTGTATTTTTCTCTCGCAGAGCCCGGCTGCCAAATTCGAAACGTCCAGCGATTGCGCCCACAGGAAAGCTGCCAGCACGGAAAGCTGTAGCTGGTTTTCACTGTCCCTTGGAACTGCATTCGCTGGTAGACAGACATTCGCGTTCTGCAAAAGCTTTGCTTGGTAATGGGGCAACACTGTGTATATCTCTCTCGGAGAGCCCGGCTGCCAAATTCGAAACGTCCAGCGATTGCGCCCACAGGAAAGCTGCCAGCACGGAAAGCTGTAGCTGGTTTTCACTGTCCCTTGGAACTGCATTCGCTGGTAGACAGACATTCGCGTTCTGCAAAAGCTTTCGTTCGTAAAGGGGCAACACTGTGTATTTCTCTCTCGCAGAGCCCGGTTGTAAAATTCGAAACGTCCAGCGATTGCGCCCACAGGAAAGCTGCCAGCACGGAAAGCTGTAGCTGGTTTTCACTGTCCCTTGGAACTGCATTCGCTGGTAGACAGACATGCGCGTTCTGCAAAAGCTTTCGTTCGTAAAGGGGCAACACTCTGTATTTCTCTCTGGCAGAGCCCGGCTGCCAAATTCGAAACGTCCAGCGATTGCGCCCACAGGAAAGCTGCCAGCACGGAAAGCTGTAGCTGGTTTTCACTGTCCCTTGGAACTGCATTCGCTGGTAGACAGACATTCGCGTTCTGCAAAAGCTTTCGTTCGTAAAGGGGCAACACTGTGTATATCTCTCTCGGAGAGCCCGATGTCAAATTCGAAACGTCAAGCGATTGTGCCCACAGGAAAGCTGCCAGCACAGAAAGCTGTAGCTGGTTTTCACTGTCCCTTGGAACTGCATTCGCTGGTAGACAGACATTCGCGTTCTGCAAAACCTTTGCTTGGTAATGGGGCAACACTGTGTATATCTCTCTCGGAGAGCCCGGCTGCCAAATTCGAAACGTCCAGCGATTGCGCCCACAGGAAAGCTGCCAGCACGGAAAGCTGTAGCTGGTTTTCACTGTCCCTTGGAACTGCATTCGCTGGTAGACAGACATGCGCGTTCTGCAAAAGCTTTCCTTCGTAAAGGGGCAACACTGTGTATTTCTCTCTCGCAGAGCCCGGCTGCCAAATTCGAAACGTCCAGCGATTGCGCCCACAGGAAAGCTGCCAGCACGGAAAGCTGTAGCTGGTTTTCACTGTCCCTTGGAACTGCATTCGCTGGTAGACAGACATTCGCGTTCTGCAAAAGCTTTCGTTTGAAAAGGGGCAACACTTTGTATTTCTCTATCGCAGAGCCCGGCTGCCAAATTCGAAACGTCCAGCGATTGCGCCCACAGGAAAGCTGCCAGCACGGAAAGCTGTAGCTGGTTTTCACTGTCCCTTGGAACTGCATTCGCTGGTAGACAGACATTCGCGTTCCGCAAAAGCTTTCGTTCGTAATGGGGCAACACTGTGTATTTCTCTCTCGCAGAGCCCGGCTGCCAAATTCGAAACATCCAGCGATTGTGCCCACAGGAAAGCTGCCAGCACGGAAAGCTGTAGCTGGTTTTCACTGTCCCTTGGAACTGCATTCGCTGGTAGACAGACATTCGCGTTCTGCAAAAGCTTTGCTTGGTAATGGGGCAACACTGTGTATATCTCTTTCGGAGAGCCCGACTGCCAAATTCGAAACGTCCAGCGATTGCGCCCTCAGGAAAGCTGCCAGCACGGAAAGCTGTAGCTGGTTTTCACTGTCCCTTGGAACTGCATTCGCTGGTAGACAGACATTCGCGTTCTGCAAAAGCTTTCGTTCGTAAAGGGGCAACACTGTGTATTTCTCTCTCGCAGAGCCCGGTTGCAAAATTCGAAACGTCCAGCGATTGCGCCCACAGGAAAGCTGCCAGCACGGAAAGCTGTAGCTGGTTTTCACTGTCCCTTGGAACTGCATTCACTGGTAGACAGACATGCGCGTTCTGCAAAAGCTTTCGTTCGTAAAGGGGCAACAGTCTGTATTTCTCTCTAGCAGAGCCCGGCTGCCAAATTCGAAACGTCCAGCGATTGCGCCCACAGGAAAGCTGCCAGTACGGAAAGCTGTAGCTGGTTTTCACTGTCCCTTGGAACTGCATTCGCTGGTAGACAGACATTCGCGTTCTGCAAAAGCTTTGGTTGGTAATGGGGCAACACTGTGTATATCTCTCTCGGAGAGCCCGGCTGCCAAATTCGAAACGTCAAGCGATTGTGCCCACAGGAAAGCTGCCAGCACAGAAAGCTGTAGCTGGTTTTCACTGTCCCTTGGAACTGCATTCGCTGGTAGACAGACATTCGCGTTCTGCAAAACCTTTGCTTGGTAATGGGGCAACACTGTGTATATCTCTCTCGGAGAGCCCGGCTGCCAAATTCGAAACGTCCAGCGATTGCGCCCACAGGAAAGCTGCCAGCACGGAAAGCTGTAGCTGGTTTTCACTGTCCCTTGGAACTGCATTCGCTGGTAGACAGACATTCGCGTTCTGCAAAAGCTTTCGTTTGTAAAGGGGCAAAACTGTGTATTTCTCTCTCGCAGAGCCCGGCTGCCAAATTCGAAACGTCCAGCGATTGCGCCCACAGGAAAGCTGCCAGCACAGAAAGCTGTAGCTGGTTTTCAGGGTCCCTTGGAACTGCATTCGCTGGTAGACAGACATTCGCGTTCTGCAACAGCTTTCGTTCGTAAAGGTGCAACACTGTGTATATCTCTCTCGGAGAGCCCGGCTGCCAAATTCGAAACGTCCAGCGATTGTGCCCACAGGAAAGCTGCCAGCACAGAAAGCTGTAGCTGGTTTTCACTGTCCCTTGGAACTGCATTCGCTGGTAGACAGACATTCGCGTTCTGCAAAAGCTTTCCTTCGTAAAGGGGCAACACTGTGTATTTTTCTCTCGCAGAGCCCGGCTGCCAAATTCGAAACGTCCAGCGATTGCGCCCACAGGAAAGCTGCCAGCACGGAAAGCTGTAGCTGGTTTTCACTGTCCCTTGGAACTGCATTCGCTGGTAGACAGACATTCGCGTTCTGCAAAAGCTTTCGTTCGTAAAGGGGCAACACTGTGTATTTCTCTCTCGCAGAGCCCGGCTGCCAAATTCGAAACGTCCAGCGATTGCGCCCACAGGAAAGCTGCCAGCACGGAAAGCTGTAGCTGGTTTTCACTGTCCCTTGGAACTGCATTCGCTGGTAGACAGACATGTGCGTTCTGCAAAAGCTTTCGTTCGTAAAGGGGCAACACTTTGTATTTCTCTCTGGCAGAGCCCGGCTGCCAAATTCGAAACGTCCAGCGATTGCGCCCACAGGAAAGCTGCCAGCACGGAAAGCTGTAGCTGGTTTTCACTGTCCCTTGGAACTGCATTCGCTGGTAGACAGACATGCGCGTTCTGCAAAAGCTTTCGTTCGTAAAGGGGCAACACTGTGTATATCTCTCTCGGAGAGCCCGATGCCAAATTCGAAACGTCAAGCGATTGTGCCCACAGGAAAGCTGCCAGCACAGAAAGCTGTAGCTGGTTTTCACTGTCCCTTGGAACTGCATTCGCTGGTAGACAGACATTCGTGTTCTGCAAAAGCTTTGGTTGGTAATGGGGCAACACTGTGTATATCTCTCTCGGAGAGCCCGGCTGCCAAATTCGAAACGTCCAGCGATTGCGCCCACAGGAAAGCTGCCAGCACGGAAAGCTGTAGCTGGTTTTCACTGTCCCTTGGAACTGCATTCGCTGGTAGACAGACATTCGCGTTCTGCAAAAGCTTTCGTTCGTAATGGGGCAACACTGTGTATATCTCTCTCGGAGAGCCCGGCTGCCAAATTCGAAACGTCAAGCGATTGTGCCCACAGGAAAGCTGCCAGCACAGAAAGCTGTAGCTGGTTTTCACTGTCCCTTGGAACTGCATTCGCTGGTAGACAGACATTCGCGTTCTGCAAAACCTTTGCTTGGTAATGGGGCAACACTGTGTATATCTCTCTCGGAGAGCCCGGCTGCCAAATTCGAAACGTCCAGCGATTGCGCCCACAGGAAAGCTGCCAGCACGGAAAGCTGTAGCTGGTTTTCACTGTCCCTTGGAACTGCATTCGCTGGTAGACAGACATTCGCGTTCTGCAAAAGCTTTCCTTCGTAAAGGGGCAACACTGTGTATATCTCTCTCGCAGAGCCCGGCTGCCAAATTCGAAACGTCCAGCGATTGCGCCCACAGGAAAGCTGCCAGCACGGAAAGCTGTAGCTGGTTTTCACTGTCCCTTGGAACTGCATTCGCTGGTAGACAGACATTCGCGTTCCGCAAAAGCTTTCGTTCGTAATGGGGCAACACTGTGTATTTCTCTCTCGCAGAGCCCGGCTGCCAAATTCGAAACATCCAGCGATTGTGCCCACAGGAAAGCTGCCAGCACGGAAAGCTGTAGCTGGTTTTCACTGTCCCTTGGAACTGCATTCGCTGGTAGACAGACATTCGCGTTCTGCAAAAGCTTTGCTTGGTAATGGGGCAACACTGTGTATATCTCTTTCGGAGAGCCCGACTGCCAAATTCGAAACGTCCAGCGATTGCGCCCTCAGGAAAGCTGCCAGCACGGAAAGCTGTAGCTGGTTTTCACTGTCCCTTGGAACTGCATTCGCTGGTAGACAGACATTCGCGTTCTGCAAAAGCTTTCGTTCGTAAAGGGGCAACACTGTGTATTTCTCTCTCGCAGAGCCCGGTTGCAAAATTCGAAACGTCCAGCGATTGCGCCCACAGGAAAGCTGCCAGCACGGAAAGCTGTAGCTGGTTTTCACTGTCCCTTGGAACTGCATTCACTGGTAGACAGACATGCGCGTTCTGCAAAAGCTTTCGTTCGTAAAGGGGCAACAGTCTGTATTTCTCTCTAGCAGAGCCCGGCTGCCAAATTCGAAACGTCCAGCGATTGCGCCCACAGGAAAGCTGCCAGTACGGAAAGCTGTAGCTGGTTTTCACTGTCCCTTGGAACTGCATTCGCTGGTAGACAGACATTCGCGTTCTGCAAAAGCTTTGGTTGGTAATGGGGCAACACTGTGTATATCTCTCTCGGAGAGCCCGGCTGCCAAATTCGAAACGTCAAGCGATTGTGCCCACAGGAAAGCTGCCAGCACAGAAAGCTGTAGCTGGTTTTCACTGTCCCTTGGAACTGCATTCGCTGGTAGACAGACATTCGCGTTCTGCAAAACCTTTGCTTGGTAATGGGGCAACACTGTGTATATCTCTCTCGGAGAGCCCGGCTGCCAAATTCGAAACGTCCAGCGATTGCGCCCACAGGAAAGCTGCCAGCACGGAAAGCTGTAGCTGGTTTTCACTGTCCCTTGGAACTGCATTCGCTGGTAGACAGACATTCGCGTTCTGCAAAAGCTTTCGTTTGTAAAGGGGCAACACTGTGTATTTCTCTCTCGCAGAGCCCGGCTGCCAAATTCGAAACGTCCAGCGATTGCGCCCACAGGAAAGCTGCCAGCACAGAAAGCTGTAGCTGGTTTTCAGGGTCCCTTGGAACTGCATTCGCTGGTAGACAGACATTCGCGTTCTGCAACAGCTTTCGTTCGTAAAGGTGCAACACTGTGTATATCTCTCTCGGAGAGCCCGGCTGCCAAATTCGAAACGTCCAGCGATTGTGCCCACAGGAAAGCTGCCAGCACAGAAAGCTGTAGCTGGTTTTCACTGTCCCTTGGAACTGCATTCGCTGGTAGACAGACATTCGCGTTCTGCAAAAGCTTTCCTTCGTAAAGGGGCAACACTGTGTATTTTTCTCTCGCAGAGCCCGGCTGCCAAATTCGAAACGTCCAGCGATTGCGCCCACAGGAAAGCTGCCAGCACGGAAAGCTGTAGCTGGTTTTCACTGTCCCTTGGAACTGCATTCGCTGGTAGACAGACATTCGTGTTCTGCAAAAGCTTTCGTTCGTAAAGGGGCAACACTGTGTATTTCTCTCTCGCAGAGCCCGGCTGCCAAATTCGAAACGTCCAGCGATTGCGCCCACAGGAAAGCTGCCAGCACGGAAAGCTGTAGCTGGTTTTCACTGTCCCTTGGAACTGCATTCGCTGGTAGACAGACATGTGCGTTCTGCAAAAGCTTTCGTTCGTAAAGGGGCAACACTTTGTATTTCTCTCTGGCAGAGCCCGGCTGCCAAATTCGAAACGTCCAGCGATTGCGCCCACAGGAAAGCTGCCAGCACGGAAAGCTGTAGCTGGTTTTCACTGTCCCTTGGAACTGCATTCGCTGGTAGACAGACATGCGCGTTCTGCAAAAGCTTTCGTTCGTAAAGGGGCAACACTGTGTATATCTCTCTCGGAGAGCCCGATGCCAAATTCGAAACGTCAAGCGATTGTGCCCACAGGAAAGCTGCCAGCACAGAAAGCTGTAGCTGGTTTTCACTGTCCCTTGGAACTGCATTCGCTGGTAGACAGACATTCGCGTTCTGCAAAAGCTTTGGTTGGTAATGGGGCAACACTGTGTATATCTCTCTCGGAGAGCCCGGCTGCCAAATTCGAAACGTCCAGCGATTGCGCCCACAGGAAAGCTGCCAGCACGGAAAGCTGTAGCTGGTTTTCACTGTCCCTTGGAACTGCATTCGCTGGTAGACAGACATTCGCGTTCTGCAAAAGCTTTGGTTGGTAATGGGGCAACACTGTGTATATCTCTCTCGGAGAGCCCGGCTGCCAAATTCGAAACGTCAAGCGATTGTGCCCACAGGAAAGCTGCCAGCACAGAAAGCTGTAGCTGGTTTTCACTGTCCCTTGGAACTGCATTCGCTGGTAGACAGACATTCGCGTTCTGCAAAACCTTTGCTTGGTAATGGGGCAACACTGTGTATATCTCTCTCGGAGAGCCCGGCTGCCAAATTCGAAACGTCCAGCGATTGCGCCCACAGGAAAGCTGCCAGCACGGAAAGCTGTAGCTGGTTTTCACTGTCCCTTGGAACTGCATTCGCTGGTAGACAGACATTCGCGTTCTGCAAAAGCTTTCGTTCGTAAAGGGGCAACACTGTGTATTTCTCTCTCGCAGAGCCCGGTTGTAAAATTCGAAACGTCCAGCGATTGCGCCCACAGGAAAGCTGCCAGCACGGAAAGCTGTAGCTGGTTTTCACTGTCCCTTGGAACTGCATTCGCTGGTAGACAGACATGCGCGTTCTGCAAAAGCTTTCGTTCGTAAAGGGGCAACACTTTGTATTTCTCTCTGGCAGAACCCGGCTGCCAAATTCGAAACGTCCAGCGATTGCGCCCACAGGAAAGCTGCCAGCACGGAAAGCTGTAGCTGGTTTTCACTGTCCCTTGGAACTGCATTCGCTGGTAGACAGACATTCGCTTTCTGCAAAAGCTTTCGTTCGTAAAGGGGCAACACTGTGTATTTCTCTCTGGCAGAGCCCGGCTGCCAAATTCGAAACGTCCAGCGATTGCGCCCACAGGAAAGCTGCCAGCACGGAAAGCTGTAGCTGGTTTTCACTGTCCCTTGGAACTGCATTCGCTGGTAGACAGACATTCGCGTTCTGCAAAAGCTTTGGTTGGTAATGGGGCAACACTGTGTATATCTCTCTCGGAGAGCCCGGCTGCCAAATTCGAAACGTCCAGCGATTGCGCCCACAGGAAAGCTGCCAGCACGGAAAGCTGTAGCTGGTTTTCACTGTCCCTTGGAACTGCATTCGCTGGTAGACAGACATTCGCGTTCTGCAAAAGCTTTCGTTTGAAAAGGGGCAACACTTTGTATTTCTCTCTCGCAGAGCCCGGCTGCCAAATTCGAAACGTCCAGCGATTGCGCCCACAGGAAAGCTGCCAGCACGGAAAGCTGTAGCTGGTTTTCACTGTCCCTTGGAACTGCATTCGCTGGTAGACAGACATTCGCGTTCCGCAAAAGCTTTCGTTCGTAATGGGGCAACACTGTGTATTTCTCTCTCGCAGAGCCCGGCTGCCAAATTCGAAACGTCCAGCGATTGTGCCCACAGGAAAGCTGCCAGCACAGAAAGCTGTAGCTGGTTTTCACTGTCCCTTGGAACTGCATTCGCTGGTAGACAGACATGCGCGTTCTGCAAAAGCTTTCGTTCGTAAAGGGGCAACACTCTGTATTTCTCTCTGGCAGAGCCCGGCTGCCAAATTCGAAACGTCCAGCGATTGCGCCCACAGGAAAGCTGCCAGCACGGAAAGCTGTAGCTGGTTTTCACTGTCCCTTGGAACTGCATTCGCTGGTAGACAGACATTCGCGTTCTGCAAAAGCTTTGCTTGGTAATGGGGCAACACTGTGTATATCTCTCTCGGAGAGCCCGGCTGCCAAATTCGAAACGTCCAGCGATTGTGCCCACAGGAAAGCTGCCAGCACAGAAAGCTGTAGCTGGTTTTCACTGTCCCTTGGAACTGCATTCGCTGGTAGACAGACATTCGCGTTCTGCAAAAGCTTTGCTTGGTAATGGGGCAACACTGTGTATATCTCTCTCGGAGAGCCCGGCTGCCAAATTCGAAACGTCAAGCGATTGCGCCCACAGGAAAGCTGCCAGCACGGAAAGCTGTAGCTGTTTTTCACTGTCCCTTGGAACTGCATTCGCTGGTAGACAGACATTCGCGTTCTGCAACAGCTTTCGTTCGTAAAGGTGCAACACTGTATATTTTTCTCTCGCAGAGCCCGGCTGCCAAATTCGAAACGTCCAGCGATTGCGCCCACAGGAAAGCTGCCAGCACGGAAAGCTGTAGCTGGTTTTCACTGTCCCTTGGAACTGCATTCGCTGGTAGACAGACATTCGCGTTCTGCAAAAGCTTTGCTTGGTAATGGGGCAACACTGTGTATATCTCTTTCGGAGAGCCCGACTGCCAAATTCGAAACGTCCAGCGATTGCGCCCTCAGGAAAGCTGCCAGCACGGAAAGCTGTAGCTGGTTTTCACTGTCCCTTGGAACTGCATTCGCTGGTAGACAGACATTCGCGTTCTGCAAAAGCTTTGGTTGGTAATGGGGCAACACTATGTATTTCTCTCTCGCAGAGCCCGGTTGCAAAATTCGAAACGTCCAGCGATTGCGCCCACAGGAAAGCTGCCAGCACGGAAAGCTGTAGCTGGTTTTCACTGTCCCTTGGAACTGCATTCGCTGGTAGACAGACATTCGTATTCTGCAAAAGCTTTCGTTCGTAAAGGGGCAACACTTTGTATTTCTCTCTGGCAGAGCCCGGCTGCCAAATTCGAAACGTCCAGCGATTGCGCCCACAGGAAAGCTGCCAGCACGGAAAGCTGTAGCTGGTTTTCACTGTCCCTTGGAACTGCATTCGCTGGTAGACAGACATGTGCGTTCTGCAAAAGCTTTCGTTCGTAAAGGGGCAACACTGTGTATTTCTCTCTGGCAGAGCCCGGCTGCCAAATTCGAAACGTCCAGCGATTGCGCCCACAGGAAAGCTGCCAGCACGGAAAGCTGTAGCTGGTTTTCACTGTCCCTTGGAACTGCATTCGCTGGTAGACAGACATTCGCGTTCTGCAAAAGCTTTCGTTCGTAAAGGGGCAACACTGTGTATTTCTCTCTCGCAGAGCCCGGTTGCAAAATTCGAAACGTCCAGCGATTGCGCCCACAGGAAAGCTGCCAGCACGGAAAGCTGTAGCTGGTTTTCACTGTCCCTTGGAACTGCATTCGCTGGTAGACAGACATTCGCGTTCTGCAACAGCTTTCGTTCGTAAAGGGGCAACACTGTGTATTTCTCTCTGGCAGATCCCGGCTGCCAAATTCGAAACGTCCAGCGATTGCGCCCACAGGAAAGCTGCCAGCACGGAAAGCTGTAGCTGGTTTTCACTGTCCCTTGGAACTGCATTCGCTGGTAGACAGACATTCGCGTTCTGCAAAAGCTTTGGTTGGTAATGGGGCAACACTGTGTATATCTCTCTCGGAGAGCCCAGCTGCCAAATTCGAAACGTCCAGCGATTGCGCCCACAGGAAAGCTGCCAGCACGGAAAGCTGTAGCTGGTTTTCACTGTCCCTTGGAACTGCATTCGCTGGTAGACAGACATTCGCGTTCTGCAACAGCTTTCGTTCGTAAAGGTGCAACACTGTGTATTTTTCTCTCGCAGAGCCCGGCTGCCAAATTCGAAACGTCCAGCGATTGCGCCCACAGGAAAGCTGCCAGCACGGAAAGCTGTAGCTGGTTTTCACTGTCCCTTGGAACTGCATTCGCTGGTAGACAGACATTCGCGTTCTGCAAAAGCTTTGCTTGGTAATGGGGCAACACTGTGTATATCTCTTTCGGAGAGCCCGACTGCCAAATTCGAAACGTCCAGCGATTGCGCCCTCAGGAAAGCTGCCAGCACGGAAAGCTGTAGCTGGTTTTCACTGTCCCTTGGAACTGCATTCGCTGGTAGACAGACATTCGCTTTCTGCAAAAGCTTTCGTTCGTAAAGGGGCAACACTGTGTATTTCTCTCTGGCAGAGCCCGGCTGCCAAATTCGAAACGTCCAGCGATTGCGCCCACAGGAAAGCTGCCAGCACGGAAAGCTGTAGCTGGTTTTCACTGTCCCTTGGAACTGCATTCGCTGGTAGACAGACATTCGCGTTCTGCAAAAGCTTTGGTTGGTAATGGGGCAACACTGTGTATATCTCTCTCGGAGAGCCCGGCTGCCAAATTCGAAACGTCCAGCGATTGCGCCCACAGGAAAGCTGCCAGCACGGAAAGCTGTAGCTGGTTTTCACTGTCCCTTGGAACTGCATTCGCTGGTAGACAGACATTCGCGTTCTGCAAAAGCTTTCGTTTGAAAAGGGGCAACACTTTGTATTTCTCTCTCGCAGAGCCCGGCTGCCAAATTCGAAACGTCCAGCGATTGCGCCCACAGGAAAGCTGCCAGCACGGAAAGCTGTAGCTGGTTTTCACTGTCCCTTGGAACTGCATTCGCTGGTAGACAGACATTCGCGTTCCGCAAAAGCTTTCGTTCGTAATGGGGCAACACTGTGTATTTCTCTCTCGCAGAGCCCGGCTGCCAAATTCGAAACGTCCAGCGATTGTGCCCACAGGAAAGCTGCCAGCACAGAAAGCTGTAGCTGGTTTTCACTGTCCCTTGGAACTGCATTCGCTGGTAGACAGACATGCGCGTTCTGCAAAAGCTTTCGTTCGTAAAGGGGCAACACTCTGTATTTCTCTCTGGCAGAGCCCGGCTGCCAAATTCGAAACGTCCAGCGATTGCGCCCACAGGAAAGCTGCCAGCACGGAAAGCTGTAGCTGGTTTTCACTGTCCCTTGGAACTGCATTCGCTGGTAGACAGACATTCGCGTTCTGCAAAAGCTTTGCTTGGTAATGGGGCAACACTGTGTATATCTCTCTCGGAGAGCCCGGCTGCCAAATTCGAAACGTCCAGCGATTGTGCCCACAGGAAAGCTGCCAGCACAGAAAGCTGTAGCTGGTTTTCACTGTCCCTTGGAACTGCATTCGCTGGTAGACAGACATTCGCGTTCTGCAAAAGCTTTGCTTGGTAATGGGGCAACACTGTGTATATCTCTCTCGGAGAGCCCGGCTGCCAAATTCGAAACGTCAAGCGATTGCGCCCACAGGAAAGCTGCCAGCACGGAAAGCTGTAGCTGTTTTTCACTGTCCCTTGGAACTGCATTCGCTGGTAGACAGACATTCGCGTTCTGCAACAGCTTTCGTTCGTAAAGGTGCAACACTGTATATTTTTCTCTCGCAGAGCCCGGCTGCCAAATTCGAAACGTCCAGCGATTGCGCCCACAGGAAAGCTGCCAGCACGGAAAGCTGTAGCTGGTTTTCACTGTCCCTTGGAACTGCATTCGCTGGTAGACAGACATTCGCGTTCTGCAAAAGCTTTGCTTGGTAATGGGGCAACACTGTGTATATCTCTTTCGGAGAGCCCGACTGCCAAATTCGAAACGTCCAGCGATTGCGCCCTCAGGAAAGCTGCCAGCACGGAAAGCTGTAGCTGGTTTTCACTGTCCCTTGGAACTGCATTCGCTGGTAGACAGACATTCGCGTTCTGCAAAAGCTTTGGTTGGTAAT
Source organism: Mycteria americana (assembly GCF_035582795.1). Lineage (NCBI taxonomy): Eukaryota > Metazoa > Chordata > Aves > Ciconiiformes > Ciconiidae > Mycteria > Mycteria americana. The sequence goes on from NC_134370.1 coordinate 43,897,564, forward strand.
GGGGCAACACTGTGTATTTCTCTCTCGCAGAGCCCGGTTGCAAAATTCGAAACGTCCAGCGATTGCGCCCACAGGAAAGCTGCCAGCACGGAAAGCTGTAGCTGGTTTTCACTGTCCCTTGGAACTGCATTCGCTGGTAGACAGACATTCGTATTCTGCAAAAGCTTTCGTTCGTAAAGGGGCAACACTTTGTATTTCTCTCTGGCAGAGCCCGGCTGCCAAATTCGAAACGTCCAGCGATTGCGCCCACAGGAAAGCTGCCAGCACGGAAAGCTGTAGCTGGTTTTCACTGTCCCTTGGAACTGCATTCGCTGGTAGACAGACATGTGCGTTCTGCAAAAGCTTTCGTTCGTAAAGGGGCAACACTGTGTATTTCTCTCTGGCAGAGCCCGGCTGCCAAATTCGAAACGTCCAGCGATTGCGCCCACAGGAAAGCTGCCAGCACGGAAAGCTGTAGCTGGTTTTCACTGTCCCTTGGAACTGCATTCGCTGGTAGACAGACATTCGCGTTCTGCAAAAGCTTTCGTTCGTAAAGGGGCAACACTGTGTATTTCTCTCTCGCAGAGCCCGGTTGCAAAATTCGAAACGTCCAGCGATTGCGCCCACAGGAAAGCTGCCAGCACGGAAAGCTGTAGCTGGTTTTCACTGTCCCTTGGAACTGCATTCGCTGGTAGACAGACATTCGCGTTCTGCAACAGCTTTCGTTCGTAAAGGGGCAACACTGTGTATTTCTCTCTGGCAGATCCCGGCTGCCAAATTCGAAACGTCCAGCGATTGCGCCCACAGGAAAGCTGCCAGCACGGAAAGCTGTAGCTGGTTTTCACTGTCCCTTGGAACTGCATTCGCTGGTAGACAGACATTCGCGTTCTGCAAAAGCTTTGGTTGGTAATGGGGCAACACTGTGTATATCTCTCTCGGAGAGCCCAGCTGCCAAATTCGAAACGTCCAGCGATTGCGCCCACAGGAAAGCTGCCAGCACGGAAAGCTGTAGCTGGTTTTCACTGTCCCTTGGAACTGCATTCGCTGGTAGACAGACATTCGCGTTCTGCAACAGCTTTCGTTCGTAAAGGTGCAACACTGTGTATTTTTCTCTCGCAGAGCCCGGCTGCCAAATTCGAAACGTCCAGCGATTGCGCCCACAGGAAAGCTGCCAGCACGGAAAGCTGTAGCTGGTTTTCACTGTCCCTTGGAACTGCATTCGCTGGTAGACAGACATTCGCGTTCTGCAAAAGCTTTGCTTGGTAATGGGGCAACACTGTGTATATCTCTTTCGGAGAGCCCGACTGCCAAATTCGAAACGTCCAGCGATTGCGCCCTCAGGAAAGCTGCCAGCACGGAAAGCTGTAGCTGGTTTTCACTGTCCCTTGGAACTGCATTCGCTGGTAGACAGACATTCGCGTTCTGCAAAAGCTTTGCTTGGTAATGGGGCAACACTGTGTATATCTCTCTCGGAGAGCCCGGCTGCCAAATTCGAAACGTCCAGCGATTGTGCCCACAGGAAAGCTGCCAGCACAGAAAGCTGTAGCTGGTTTTCACTGTCCCTTGGAACTGCATTCGCTGGTAGACAGACATTCGCGTTCTGCAAAAGCTTTGCTTGGTAATGGGGCAACACTGTGTATATCTCTCTCGGAGAGCCCGGCTGCCAAATTCGAAACGTCAAGCGATTGCGCCCACAGGAAAGCTGCCAGCACGGAAAGCTGTAGCTGTTTTTCACTGTCCCTTGGAACTGCATTCGCTGGTAGACAGACATTCGCGTTCTGCAACAGCTTTCGTTCGTAAAGGTGCAACACTGTATATTTTTCTCTCGCAGAGCCCGGCTGCCAAATTCGAAACGTCCAGCGATTGCGCCCACAGGAAAGCTGCCAGCACGGAAAGCTGTAGCTGGTTTTCACTGTCCCTTGGAACTGCATTCGCTGGTAGACAGACATTCGCGTTCTGCAAAAGCTTTGCTTGGTAATGGGGCAACACTGTGTATATCTCTTTCGGAGAGCCCGACTGCCAAATTCGAAACGTCCAGCGATTGCGCCCTCAGGAAAGCTGCCAGCACGGAAAGCTGTAGCTGGTTTTCACTGTCCCTTGGAACTGCATTCGCTGGTAGACAGACATTCGCGTTCTGCAAAAGCTTTGGTTGGTAATGGGGCAACACTATGTATTTCTCTCTCGCAGAGCCCGGTTGCAAAATTCGAAACGTCCAGCGATTGCGCCCACAGGAAAGCTGCCAGCACGGAAAGCTGTAGCTGGTTTTCACTGTCCCTTGGAACTGCATTCGCTGGTAGACAGACATTCGTATTCTGCAAAAGCTTTCGTTCGTAAAGGGGCAACACTTTGTATTTCTCTCTGGCAGAGCCCGGCTGCCAAATTCGAAACGTCCAGCGATTGCGCCCACAGGAAAGCTGCCAGCACGGAAAGCTGTAGCTGGTTTTCACTGTCCCTTGGAACTGCATTCGCTGGTAGACAGACATGTGCGTTCTGCAAAAGCTTTCGTTCGTAAAGGGGCAACACTGTGTATTTCTCTCTGGCAGAGCCCGGCTGCCAAATTCGAAACGTCCAGCGATTGCGCCCACAGGAAAGCTGCCAGCACGGAAAGCTGTAGCTGGTTTTCACTGTCCCTTGGAACTGCATTCGCTGGTAGACAGACATTCGCGTTCTGCAAAAGCTTTCGTTCGTAAAGGGGCAACACTGTGTATTTCTCTCTCGCAGAGCCCGGTTGCAAAATTCGAAACGTCCAGCGATTGCGCCCACAGGAAAGCTGCCAGCACGGAAAGCTGTAGCTGGTTTTCACTGTCCCTTGGAACTGCATTCGCTGGTAGACAGACATTCGCGTTCTGCAACAGCTTTCGTTCGTAAAGGGGCAACACTGTGTATTTCTCTCTGGCAGATCCCGGCTGCCAAATTCGAAACGTCCAGCGATTGCGCCCACAGGAAAGCTGCCAGCACGGAAAGCTGTAGCTGGTTTTCACTGTCCCTTGGAACTGCATTCGCTGGTAGACAGACATTCGCGTTCTGCAAAAGCTTTGGTTGGTAATGGGGCAACACTGTGTATATCTCTCTCGGAGAGCCCAGCTGCCAAATTCGAAACGTCCAGCGATTGCGCCCACAGGAAAGCTGCCAGCACGGAAAGCTGTAGCTGGTTTTCACTGTCCCTTGGAACTGCATTCGCTGGTAGACAGACATTCGCGTTCTGCAACAGCTTTCGTTCGTAAAGGTGCAACACTGTGTATTTTTCTCTCGCAGAGCCCGGCTGCCAAATTCGAAACGTCCAGCGATTGCGCCCACAGGAAAGCTGCCAGCACGGAAAGCTGTAGCTGGTTTTCACTGTCCCTTGGAACTGCATTCGCTGGTAGACAGACATTCGCGTTCTGCAAAAGCTTTGCTTGGTAATGGGGCAACACTGTGTATATCTCTTTCGGAGAGCCCGACTGCCAAATTCGAAACGTCCAGCGATTGCGCCCTCAGGAAAGCTGCCAGCACGGAAAGCTGTAGCTGGTTTTCACTGTCCCTTGGAACTGCATTCGCTGGTAGACAGACATTCGCTTTCTGCAAAAGCTTTCGTTCGTAAAGGGGCAACACTGTGTATTTCTCTCTGGCAGAGCCCGGCTGCCAAATTCGAAACGTCCAGCGATTGCGCCCACAGGAAAGCTGCCAGCACGGAAAGCTGTAGCTGGTTTTCACTGTCCCTTGGAACTGCATTCGCTGGTAGACAGACATTCGCGTTCTGCAAAAGCTTTGGTTGGTAATGGGGCAACACTGTGTATATCTCTCTCGGAGAGCCCGGCTGCCAAATTCGAAACGTCCAGCGATTGCGCCCACAGGAAAGCTGCCAGCACGGAAAGCTGTAGCTGGTTTTCACTGTCCCTTGGAACTGCATTCGCTGGTAGACAGACATTCGCGTTCTGCAAAAGCTTTCGTTTGAAAAGGGGCAACACTTTGTATTTCTCTCTCGCAGAGCCCGGCTGCCAAATTCGAAACGTCCAGCGATTGCGCCCACAGGAAAGCTGCCAGCACGGAAAGCTGTAGCTGGTTTTCACTGTCCCTTGGAACTGCATTCGCTGGTAGACAGACATTCGCGTTCCGCAAAAGCTTTCGTTCGTAATGGGGCAACACTGTGTATTTCTCTCTCGCAGAGCCCGGCTGCCAAATTCGAAACGTCCAGCGATTGTGCCCACAGGAAAGCTGCCAGCACAGAAAGCTGTAGCTGGTTTTCACTGTCCCTTGGAACTGCATTCGCTGGTAGACAGACATGCGCGTTCTGCAAAAGCTTTCGTTCGTAAAGGGGCAACACTCTGTATTTCTCTCTGGCAGAGCCCGGCTGCCAAATTCGAAACGTCCAGCGATTGCGCCCACAGGAAAGCTGCCAGCACGGAAAGCTGTAGCTGGTTTTCACTGTCCCTTGGAACTGCATTCGCTGGTAGACAGACATTCGCGTTCTGCAAAAGCTTTGCTTGGTAATGGGGCAACACTGTGTATATCTCTCTCGGAGAGCCCGGCTGCCAAATTCGAAACGTCCAGCGATTGTGCCCACAGGAAAGCTGCCAGCACAGAAAGCTGTAGCTGGTTTTCACTGTCCCTTGGAACTGCATTCGCTGGTAGACAGACATTCGCGTTCTGCAAAACCTTTGCTTGGTAATGGGGCAACACTGTGTATATCTCTCTCGGAGAGCCCGGCTGCCAAATTCGAAACGTCAAGCGATTGCGCCCACAGGAAAGCTGCCAGCACGGAAAGCTGTAGCTGTTTTTCACTGTCCCTTGGAACTGCATTCGCTGGTAGACAGACATTCGCGTTCTGCAACAGCTTTCGTTCGTAAAGGTGCAACACTGTATATTTTTCTCTCGCAGAGCCCGGCTGCCAAATTCGAAACGTCCAGCGATTGCGCCCACAGGAAAGCTGCCAGCACGGAAAGCTGTAGCTGGTTTTCACTGTCCCTTGGAACTGCATTCGCTGGTAGACAGACATTCGCGTTCTGCAAAAGCTTTGCTTGGTAATGGGGCAACACTGTGTATATCTCTTTCGGAGAGCCCGACTGCCAAATTCGAAACGTCCAGCGATTGCGCCCTCAGGAAAGCTGCCAGCACGGAAAGCTGTAGCTGGTTTTCACTGTCCCTTGGAACTGCATTCGCTGGTAGACAGACATTCGCGTTCTGCAAAAGCTTTGGTTGGTAATGGGGCAACACTGTGTATTTCTCTCTCGCAGAGCCCGGTTGCAAAATTCGAAACGTCCAGCGATTGCGCCCACAGGAAAGCTGCCAGCACGGAAAGCTGTAGCTGGTTTTCACTGTCCCTTGGAACTGCATTCGCTGGTAGACAGACATTCGTATTCTGCAAAAGCTTTCGTTCGTAAAGGGGCAACACTTTGTATTTCTCTCTGGCAGAGCCCGGCTGCCAAATTCGAAACGTCCAGCGATTGCGCCCACAGGAAAGCTGCCAGCACGGAAAGCTGTAGCTGGTTTTCACTGTCCCTTGGAACTGCATTCGCTGGTAGACAGACATGTGCGTTCTGCAAAAGCTTTCGTTCGTAAAGGGGCAACACTGTGTATTTCTCTCTGGCAGAGCCCGGCTGCCAAATTCGAAACGTCCAGCGATTGCGCCCACAGGAAAGCTGCCAGCACGGAAAGCTGTAGCTGGTTTTCACTGTCCCTTGGAACTGCATTCGCTGGTAGACAGACATTCGCGTTCTGCAAAAGCTTTCGTTCGTAAAGGGGCAACACTGTGTATTTCTCTCTCGCAGAGCCCGGTTGCAAAATTCGAAACGTCCAGCGATTGCGCCCACAGGAAAGCTGCCAGCACGGAAAGCTGTAGCTGGTTTTCACTGTCCCTTGGAACTGCATTCGCTGGTAGACAGACATTCGCGTTCTGCAACAGCTTTCGTTCGTAAAGGGGCAACACTGTGTATTTCTCTCTGGCAGATCCCGGCTGCCAAATTCGAAACGTCCAGCGATTGCGCCCACAGGAAAGCTGCCAGCACGGAAAGCTGTAGCTGGTTTTCACTGTCCCTTGGAACTGCATTCGCTGGTAGACAGACATTCGCGTTCTGCAAAAGCTTTGGTTGGTAATGGGGCAACACTGTGTATATCTCTCTCGGAGAGCCCAGCTGCCAAATTCGAAACGTCCAGCGATTGCGCCCACAGGAAAGCTGCCAGCACGGAAAGCTGTAGCTGGTTTTCACTGTCCCTTGGAACTGCATTCGCTGGTAGACAGACATTCGCGTTCTGCAACAGCTTTCGTTCGTAAAGGTGCAACACTGTGTATTTTTCTCTCGCAGAGCCCGGCTGCCAAATTCGAAACGTCCAGCGATTGCGCCCACAGGAAAGCTGCCAGCACGGAAAGCTGTAGCTGGTTTTCACTGTCCCTTGGAACTGCATTCGCTGGTAGACAGACATTCGCGTTCTGCAAAAGCTTTGCTTGGTAATGGGGCAACACTGTGTATATCTCTTTCGGAGAGCCCGACTGCCAAATTCGAAACGTCCAGCGATTGCGCCCTCAGGAAAGCTGCCAGCACGGAAAGCTGTAGCTGGTTTTCACTGTCCCTTGGAACTGCATTCGCTGGTAGACAGACATTCGCGTTCTGCAAAAGCTTTGGTTGGTAATGGGGCAACACTGTGTATTTCTCTCTCGCAGAGCCCGGTTGCAAAATTCGAAACGTCCAGCGATTGCGCCCACAGGAAAGCTGCCAGCACGGAAAGCTGTAGCTGGTTTTCACTGTCCCTTGGAACTGCATTCGCTGGTAGACAGACATTCGTGTTCTGCAAAAGCTTTCGTTCGTAAAGGGGCAACACTTTGTATTTCTCTCTGGCAGAGCCCGGCTTTCAAATTCGAAACGTCCAGCGATTGCGCCCACAGGAAAGCTGCCAGCACGGAAAGCTGTAGCTGGTTTTCACTGTCCCTTGGAACTGCATTCGCTGGTAGACAGACATTCGCGTTCTGCAAAAGCTTTCGTTCGTAAAGGGGCAACACTCTGTATTTCTCTCTGGCAGAGCCCGGCTGCCAAATTCGAAACGTCCAGCGATTGCGCCCACAGGAAAGCTGCCAGCACGGAAAGCTGTAGCTGGTTTTCACTGTCCCTTGGAACTGCATTCGCTGGTAGACAGACATTCGCGTTCTGCAAAAGCTTTCGTTCGTAAAGGGGCAACACTGTGTATTTCTCTCTCGCAGAGCCCGGTTGCAAAATTCGAAACATCCAGAGATTGCGCCCACAGGAAAGCTGCCAGCACGGAAAGCTGTAGCTGGTTTTCACTGTCCCTTGGAACTGCATTCACTGGTAGACAGACATGCGCGTTCTGCAAAAGCTTTCGTTCGTAAAGGGGCAACAGTCTGTATTTCTCTCTAGCAGAGCCCGGCTGCCAAATTCGAAACGTCCAGCGATTGCGCCCACAGGAAAGCGGCCAGTACGGAAAGCTGTAGCTGGTTTTCACTGTCCCTTGGAACTGCATTCGCTGGTAGACAGACATTCGCGTTCTGCAAAACCTTTGCTTGGTAATGGGGCAACACTGTGTATATCTCTCTCGGAGAGCCCTGCTGCCAAATTCGAAACGTCCAGCGATTGCGCCCACAGGAAAGCTGCCAGCACGGAAAGCTGTAGCTGGTTTTCACTGTCCCTTGGAACTGCATTCGCTGGTAGACAGACATTCGCGTTCTGCAAAAGCTTTCGTTTGAAAAGGGGCAACACTTTGTATTCCTCTCTCGCAGAGCCCGGCTGCCAAATTCGAAACGTCCAGCGATTGCGCCCACAGGAAAGCTGCCAGCACGGAAAGCTGTAGCTGGTTTTCACTGTCCCTTGGAACTGCATTCGCTGGTAGACAGACATTCGCGTTCCGCAAAAGCTTTCGTTCGTAATGGGGCAACACTGTGTATTTCTCTCTCGCAGAGCCCGGCTGCCAAATTCGAAACATCCAGCGATTGTGCCCACAGGAAAGCTGCCAGCACGGAAAGCTGTAGCTGGTTTTCACTGTCCCTTGGAACTGCATTCGCTGGTAGACAGACATTCGCGTTCCGCAAAAGCTTTGCTTGGTAATGGGGCAACACTGTGTATTTCTCTCTCGCAGAGCCCGACTGCCAAATTCGAAACGTCCAGCGATTGCGCCCTCAGGAAAGCTGCCAGCACGGAAAGCTGTAGCTGGTTTTCACTGTCCCTTGGAACTGCATTCGCTGGTAGACAGACATTCGCGTTCTGCAAAAGCTTTGGTTGGTAATGGGGCAACACTGTGTATTTCTCTCTCGCAGAGCCCGGTTGCAAAATTCGAAACGTCCAGCGATTGCGCCCACAGGAAAGCTGCCAGCACGGAAAGCTGTAGCTGGTTTTCACTGTCCCTTGGAACTGCATTCGCTGGTAGACAGACATTCGTGTTCTGCAAAAGCTTTCGTTCGTAAAGGGGCAACACTGTGTATTTCTCTCTGGCAGAGCCCGGCTGCCAAATTCGAAACGTCCAGCGATTGCGCCCACAGGAAAGCTGCCAGCACGGAAAGCTGTAGCTGGTTTTCACTGTCCCTTGGAACTGCATTCGCTGGTAGACAGACATTCGCGTTCTGCAAAAGCTTTCGTTCGTAAAGGGGCAACACTGTGTATTTCTCTCTCGCAGAGCCCGGTTGCAAAATTCGAAACGTCCAGCGATTGCGCCCACAGGAAAGCTGCCAGCACGGAAAGCTGTAGCTGGTTTTCACTGTCCCTTGGAACTGCATTCACTGGTAGACAGACATGCGCGTTCTGCAAAAGCTTTCGTTCGTAAAGGGGCAACAGTCTGTATTTCTCTCTAGCAGAGCCCGGCTGCCAAATTCGAAACGTCCAGCGATTGCGCCCACAGGAAAGCTGCCAGTACGGAAAGCTGTAGCTGGTTTTCACTGTCCCTTGGAACTGCATTCGCTGGTAGACAGACATTCGCGTTCTGCAACAGCTTTCGTTCGTAAAGGGGCAACACTGTGTATATCTCTCTCGGAGAGCCCGGCTGCCAAATTCGAAACGTCCAGCGATTGTGCCCACAGGAAAGCTGCCAGCACGGAAAGCTGTAGCTGCTTTTCAGTGTCGCTTGGAACTGCATTCGCTGGTAGACAGACATTCGCGTTCTGCAAAAGCTTTGGTTGGTAATGGGGCAACACTGTGTATATCTCTGTCGGAGAGCCCGGCTGCCAAATTCGAAATGTCCTGCGATTGCGCCCACAGGAAAGCTGCCAGCACGGAAAGCTGTAGCTGGTTTTCACTGTCCCTTGGAACTGCATTCGCTGGTAGACAGACATTCGCGTTCTGCAACAGCTTTCGTTCGTAAAGCTGCAACACTGTGTATTTTTCTCTCGCAGAGCTCAGCTTCCAAATTCGAAACGTCCAGCGATTGCGCCCACAGGAAAGCTGCCAGCACGGAAAGCTGTAGCTGGTTTTCACTGTCCCTTGGAACTGCATTCGCTGGTAGACAGACATTCGCGTTCTGCAAAAGCTTTGGTTGGTAATGGGGCAACACTGTGTATATCTCTCTCGGAGAGCCCGACTGCCAAATTCGAAACGTCCAGCGATTGCGCCCACAGGAAAGCTGCCAGCACAGAAAGCTGTAGCTGGTTTTCACTGTCCTTTGGAACTGCATTCGCTGGTAGACAGACATTCGCGTTCTGCAAAAGCTTTGCTTGTTAATGGGGCAACACTTTGTATATCTCTCTCGGAGAGCCCGGCTGCCAAATTCGAAACGTCCAGCAATTGCAGCCACAGGAAAGCTGCCAGCACGGAAAGCTGTAGCTGGTTTTCACTGTCCCTTGGAACTGCATTCGCTGGTAGACAGACATTCGCGTTCTGCAAAAGCTTTCGTTTGAAAAGGGGCAACACTTTGTATTTCTCTCTCGCAGAGCCCGGCTGCCAAATTCGAAACGTCCAGCGATTGCGCCCACAGGAAAGCTGCCAGCACGGAAAGCTGTAGCTGGTTTTCACTGTCCCTTGGAACTGCATTCGCTGGTAGACAGACATTCGCGTTCCGCAAAAGCTTTCGTTCGTAATGGGGCAACACTGTGTATTTCTCTCTCGCAGAGCCCGGCTGCCAAATTCGAAACATCCAGCGATTGTGCCCACAGGAAAGCTGCCAGCACAGAAAGCTGTAGCTGGTTTTCACTGTCCCTTGGAACTGCATTCGCTGGTAGACAGACATTCGCGTTCTGCAAAAGCTTTGGTTGGTAACGGGGCAACACTGTGTATATCTCTCTCGGAGAGCCCGGCTGCCAAATTCGAAATGTCCGGCGATTGCGCCCACAGGAAAGCTGCCAGCACGGAAAGCTGTAGCTGGTTTTCACTGTCCCTTGGAACTGCATTCGCTGGTAGACAGACATTCGCGTTCTGCAACAGCTTTCGTTCGTAAAGCTGCAACACTGTGTATTTTTCTCTCGCAGAGCCCGGCTGCCAAATTCGAAACGTCCAGCGATTGCGCCCACAGGAAAGCTGCCAGCACGGAAAGCTGTAGCTGGTTTTCACTGTCCCTTGGAACTGCATTCGCTGGTAGACAGACATTCGCGTTCTGCAAAACCTTTGCTTGGTAATGGGGCAACACTGTGTATATCTCTCTCGGAGAGCCCGGCTGCCAAATTCGAAACGTCCAGCGATTGCGCCCACAGGAAAGCTGCCAGCACGGAAAGCTGTAGCTGGTTTTCACTGTCCCTTGGAACTGCATTCGCTGGTAGACAGACATTCGTATTCTGCAAAAGCTTTCGTTCGTAAAGGGGCAACACTTTGTATTTCTCTCTGGCAGAGCCCGGCTGCCAAATTCGAAACGTCCAGCGATTGCGCCCACAGGAAAGCTGCCAGCACGGAAAGCTGTAGCTGGTTTTCACTGTCCCTTGGAACTGCATTCGCTGGTAGACAGACATGTGCGTTCTGCAAAAGCTTTCGTTCGTAAAGGGGCAACACTGTGTATTTCTCTCTGGCAGAGCCCGGCTGCCAAATTCGAAACGTCCAGCGATTGCGCCCACAGGAAAGCTGCCAGCACGGAAAGCTGTAGCTGGTTTTCACTGTCCCTTGGAACTGCATTCGCTGGTAGACAGACATTCGCGTTCTGCAAAAGCTTTCGTTCGTAAAGGGGCAACACTGTGTATTTCTCTCTCGCAGAGCCCGGTTGCAAAATTCGAAACGTCCAGCGATTGCGCCCACAGGAAAGCTGCCAGCACGGAAAGCTGTAGCTGGTTTTCACTGTCCCTTGGAACTGCATTCGCTGGTAGACAGACATTCGCGTTCTGCAACAGCTTTCGTTCGTAAAGGGGCAACACTGTGTATTTCTCTCTGGCAGATCCCGGCTGCCAAATTCGAAACGTCCAGCGATTGCGCCCACAGGAAAGCTGCCAGCACGGAAAGCTGTAGCTGGTTTTCACTGTCCCTTGGAACTGCATTCGCTGGTAGACAGACATTCGCGTTCTGCAAAAGCTTTGGTTGGTAATGGGGCAACACTGTGTATATCTCTCTCGGAGAGCCCAGCTGCCAAATTCGAAACGTCCAGCGATTGCGCCCACAGGAAAGCTGCCAGCACGGAAAGCTGTAGCTGGTTTTCACTGTCCCTTGGAACTGCATTCGCTGGTAGACAGACATTCGCGTTCTGCAACAGCTTTCGTTCGTAAAGGTGCAACACTGTGTATTTTTCTCTCGCAGAGCCCGGCTGCCAAATTCGAAACGTCCAGCGATTGCGCCCACAGGAAAGCTGCCAGCACGGAAAGCTGTAGCTGGTTTTCACTGTCCCTTGGAACTGCATTCGCTGGTAGACAGACATTCGCGTTCTGCAAAAGCTTTGCTTGGTAATGGGGCAACACTGTGTATATCTCTTTCGGAGAGCCCGACTGCCAAATTCGAAACGTCCAGCGATTGCGCCCTCAGGAAAGCTGCCAGCACGGAAAGCTGTAGCTGGTTTTCACTGTCCCTTGGAACTGCATTCGCTGGTAGACAGACATTCGCGTTCTGCAAAAGCTTTGGTTGGTAATGGGGCAACACTGTGTATTTCTCTCTCGCAGAGCCCGGTTGCAAAATTCGAAACGTCCAGCGATTGCGCCCACAGGAAAGCTGCCAGCACGGAAAGCTGTAGCTGGTTTTCACTGTCCCTTGGAACTGCATTCGCTGGTAGACAGACATTCGTGTTCTGCAAAAGCTTTCGTTCGTAAAGGGGCAACACTTTGTATTTCTCTCTGGCAGAGCCCGGCTTTCAAATTCGAAACGTCCAGCGATTGCGCCCACAGGAAAGCTGCCAGCACGGAAAGCTGTAGCTGGTTTTCACTGTCCCTTGGAACTGCATTCGCTGGTAGACAGACATTCGCGTTCTGCAAAAGCTTTCGTTCGTAAAGGGGCAACACTCTGTATTTCTCTCTGGCAGAGCCCGGCTGCCAAATTCGAAACGTCCAGCGATTGCGCCCACAGGAAAGCTGCCAGCACGGAAAGCTGTAGCTGGTTTTCACTGTCCCTTGGAACTGCATTCGCTGGTAGACAGACATTCGCGTTCTGCAAAAGCTTTCGTTCGTAAAGGGGCAACACTGTGTATTTCTCTCTCGCAGAGCCCGGTTGCAAAATTCGAAACGTCCAGAGATTGCGCCCACAGGAAAGCTGCCAGCACGGAAAGCTGTAGCTGGTTTTCACTGTCCCTTGGAACTGCATTCACTGGTAGACAGACATGCGCGTTCTGCAAAAGCTTTCGTTCGTAAAGGGGCAACAGTCTGTATTTCTCTCTAGCAGAGCCCGGCTGCCAAATTCGAAACGTCCAGCGATTGCGCCCACAGGAAAGCGGCCAGTACGGAAAGCTGTAGCTGGTTTTCACTGTCCCTTGGAACTGCATTCGCTGGTAGACAGACATTCGCGTTCTGCAAAACCTTTGCTTGGTAATGGGGCAACACTGTGTATATCTCTCTCGGAGAGCCCTGCTGCCAAATTCGAAACGTCCAGCGATTGCGCCCACAGGAAAGCTGCCAGCACGGAAAGCTGTAGCTGGTTTTCACTGTCCCTTGGAACTGCATTCGCTGGTAGACAGACATTCGCGTTCTGCAAAAGCTTTCGTTTGAAAAGGGGCAACACTTTGTATTCCTCTCTCGCAGAGCCCGGCTGCCAAATTCGAAACGTCCAGCGATTGCGCCCACAGGAAAGCTGCCAGCACGGAAAGCTGTAGCTGGTTTTCACTGTCCCTTGGAACTGCATTCGCTGGTAGACAGACATTCGCGTTCCGCAAAAGCTTTCGTTCGTAATGGGGCAACACTGTGTATTTCTCTCTCGCAGAGCCCGGCTGCCAAATTCGAAACATCCAGCGATTGTGCCCACAGGAAAGCTGCCAGCACGGAAAGCTGTAGCTGGTTTTCACTGTCCCTTGGAACTGCATTCGCTGGTAGACAGACATTCGCGTTCCGCAAAAGCTTTGCTTGGTAATGGGGCAACACTGTGTATTTCTCTCTCGCAGAGCCCGACTGCCAAATTCGAAACGTCCAGCGATTGCGCCCTCAGGAAAGCTGCCAGCACGGAAAGCTGTAGCTGGTTTTCACTGTCCCTTGGAACTGCATTCGCTGGTAGACAGACATTCGCGTTCTGCAAAAGCTTTGGTTGGTAATGGGGCAACACTGTGTATTTCTCTCTCGCAGAGCCCGGTTGCAAAATTCGAAACGTCCAGCGATTGCGCCCACAGGAAAGCTGCCAGCACGGAAAGCTGTAGCTGGTTTTCACTGTCCCTTGGAACTGCATTCGCTGGTAGACAGACATTCGTGTTCTGCAAAAGCTTTCGTTCGTAAAGGGGCAACACTGTGTATTTCTCTCTGGCAGAGCCCGGCTGCCAAATTCGAAACGTCCAGCGATTGCGCCCACAGGAAAGCTGCCAGCACGGAAAGCTGTAGCTGGTTTTCTCTGTCCCTTGGAACTGCATTCGCTGGTAGACAGACATTCGCGTTCTGCAAAAGCTTTCGTTCGTAAAGGGGCAACACTGTGTATTTCTCTCTCGCAGAGCCCGGTTGCAAAATTCGAAACGTCCAGCGATTGCGCCCACAGGAAAGCTGCCAGCACGGAAAGCTGTAGCTGGTTTTCACTGTCCCTTGGAACTGCATTCACTGGTAGACAGACATGCGCGTTCTGCAAAAGCTTTCGTTCGTAAAGGGGCAACAGTCTGTATTTCTCTCTAGCAGAGCCCGGCTGCCAAATTCGAAACGTCCAGCGATTGCGCCCACAGGAAAGCTGCCAGTACGGAAAGCTGTAGCTGGTTTTCACTGTCCCTTGGAACTGCATTCGCTGGTAGACAGACATTCGCGTTCTGCAACAGCTTTCGTTCGTAAAGGGGCAACACTGTGTATATCTCTCTCGGAGAGCCCGGCTGCCAAATTCGAAACGTCCAGCGATTGTGCCCACAGGAAAGCTGCCAGCACGGAAAGCTGTAGCTGCTTTTCAGTGTCGCTTGGAACTGCATTCGCTGGTAGACAGACATTCGCGTTCTGCAAAAGCTTTGGTTGGTAATGGGGCAACACTGTGTATATCTCTGTCGGAGAGCCCGGCTGCCAAATTCGAAATGTCCTGCGATTGCGCCCACAGGAAAGCTGCCAGCACGGAAAGCTGTAGCTGGTTTTCACTGTCCCTTGGAACTGCATTCGCTGGTAGACAGACATTCGCGTTCTGCAACAGCTTTCGTTCGTAAAGCTGCAACACTGTGTATTTTTCTCTCGCAGAGCCCAGCTTCCAAATTCGAAACGTCCAGCGATTGCGCCCACAGGAAAGCTGCCAGCACGGAAAGCTGTAGCTGGTTTTCACTGTCCCTTGGAACTGCATTCGCTGGTAGACAGACATTCGCGTTCTGCAAAAGCTTTGGTTGGTAATGGGGCAACACTGTGTATATCTCTCTCGGAGAGCCCGACTGCCAAATTCGAAACGTCCAGCGATTGCGCCCACAGGAAAGCTGCCAGCACAGAAAGCTGTAGCTGGTTTTCACTGTCCTTTGGAACTGCATTCGCTGGTAGACAGACATTCGCGTTCTGCAAAAGCTTTGCTTGTTAATGGGGCAACACTTTGTATATCTCTCTCGGAGAGCCCGGCTGCCAAATTCGAAACGTCCAGCAATTGCACCCACAGGAAAGCTGCCAGCACGGAAAGCTGTAGCTGGTTTTCACTGTCCCTTGGAACTGCATTCGCTGGTAGACAGACATTCGCGTTCTGCAAAAGCTTTCGTTTGAAAAGGGGCAACACTTTGTATTTCTCTCTCGCAGAGCCCGGCTGCCAAATTCGAAACGTCCAGCGATTGCGCCCACAGGAAAGCTGCCAGCACGGAAAGCTGTAGCTGGTTTTCACTGTCCCTTGGAACTGCATTCGCTGGTAGACAGACATTCGCGTTCCGCAAAAGCTTTCGTTCGTAATGGGGCAACACTGTGTATTTCTCTCTCGCAGAGCCCGGCTGCCAAATTCGAAACATCCAGCGATTGTGCCCACAGGAAAGCTGCCAGCACAGAAAGCTGTAGCTGGTTTTCACTGTCCCTTGGAACTGCATTCGCTGGTAGACAGACATTCGCGTTCTGCAAAAGCTTTGGTTGGTAACGGGGCAACACTGTGTATATCTCTCTCGGAGAGCCCGGCTGCCAAATTCGAAATGTCCGGCGATTGCGCCCACAGGAAAGCTGCCAGCACGGAAAGCTGTAGCTGGTTTTCACTGTCCCTTGGAACTGCATTCGCTGGTAGACAGACATTCGCGTTCTGCAACAGCTTTCGTTCGTAAAGCTGCAACACTGTGTATTTTTCTCTCGCAGAGCCCAGCTTCCAAATTCGAAACGTCCAGCGATTGCGCCCACAGGAAAGCTGCCAGCACGGAAAGCTGTAGCTGGTTTTCACTGTCCCTTGGAACTGCATTCGCTGGTAGACAGACATTCGCGTTCTGCAAAAGCTTTGGTTGGTAATGGGGCAACACTGTGTATATCTCTCTCGGAGAGCCCGACTGCCAAATTCGAAACGTCCAGCGATTGCGCCCACAGGAAAGCTGCCAGCACAGAAAGCTGTAGCTGGTTTTCACTGTCCTTTGGAACTGCATTCGCTGGTAGACAGACATTCGCGTTCTGCAAAAGCTTTGCTTGTTAATGGGGCAACACTTTGTATATCTCTCTCGGAGAGCCCGGCTGCCAAATTCGAAACGTCCAGCAATTGCACCCACAGGAAAGCTGCCAGCACGGAAAGCTGTAGCTGGTTTTCACTGTCCCTTGGAACTGCATTCGCTGGTAGACAGACATTCGCGTTCTGCAAAAGCTTTCGTTTGAAAAGGGGCAACACTTTGTATTTCTCTCTCGCAGAGCCCGGCTGCCAAATTCGAAACGTCCAGCGATTGCGCCCACAGGAAAGCTGCCAGCACGGAAAGCTGTAGCTGGTTTTCACTGTCCCTTGGAACTGCATTCGCTGGTAGACAGACATTCGCGTTCCGCAAAAGCTTTCGTTCGTAATGGGGCAACACTGTGTATTTCTCTCTCGCAGAGCCCGGCTGCCAAATTCGAAACATCCAGCGATTGTGCCCACAGGAAAGCTGCCAGCACAGAAAGCTGTAGCTGGTTTTCACTGTCCCTTGGAACTGCATTCGCTGGTAGACAGACATTCGCGTTCTGCAAAAGCTTTGGTTGGTAACGGGGCAACACTGTGTATATCTCTCTCGGAGAGCCCGGCTGCCAAATTCGAAATGTCCGGCGATTGCGCCCACAGGAAAGCTGCCAGCACGGAAAGCTGTAGCTGGTTTTCACTGTCCCTTGGAACTGCATTCGCTGGTAGACAGACATTCGCGTTCTGCAACAGCTTTCGTTCGTAAAGCTGCAACACTGTGTATTTTTCTCTCGCAGAGCCCGGCTGCCAAATTCGAAACGTCCAGCGATTGCGCCCACAGGAAAGCTGCCAGCACGGAAAGCTGTAGCTGGTTTTCACTGTCCCTTGGAACTGCATTCGCTGGTAGACAGACATTCGCGTTCTGCAAAACCTTTGCTTGGTAATGGGGCAACACTGTGTATATCTCTCTCGGAGAGCCCGGCTGCCAAATTCGAAACGTCCAGCGATTGCGCCCACAGGAAAGCTGCCAGCACGGAAAGCTGTAGCTGGTTTTCACTGTCCCTTGGAACTGCATTCGCTGGTAGACAGACATTCGCATTCTGCAAAAGCTTTCGTTTGAAAAGGGGCAACACTTTGTATTTCTCTCTCGCAGAGCCCGGCTTCCAAATTCGAAACGTCCAGCGATTGCGCACACAGGAAAGCTGCCAGTACGGAAAGCTGTAGCTGGTTTTCACTGTCCCTTGGAACTGCATTCGCTGGTAGACAGACATTCGCGTTCTGCAACAGCTTTCGTTCGTAAAGCTGCAACACTGTGTATTTTTCTCTCGCAGAGCCCGGCTTCCAAATTCGAAACGTCCAGCGATTGCGCCCACAGGAAAGCTGCCAGCACGGAAAGCTGTAGCTGGTTTTCACTGTCCCTTGGAACTGCATTCGCTGGTAGACAGACATTCGCGTTCTGCAAAAGCTTTGGTTGGTAATGGGGCAACACTGTGTATATCTCTCTCGGAGAGCCCGACTGCCAAATTCGAAACGTCCAGCGATTGCGCCCACAGGAAAGCTGCCAGCACAGAAAGCTGTAGCTGGTTTTCACTGTCCTTTGGAACTGCATTCGCTGGTAGACAGACATTCGCGTTCTG
Organism: Mycteria americana; assembly: GCF_035582795.1. Taxonomy (NCBI): domain Eukaryota; kingdom Metazoa; phylum Chordata; class Aves; order Ciconiiformes; family Ciconiidae; genus Mycteria; species Mycteria americana. Next base: position 43,915,166 of record NC_134370.1, read on the forward strand.
CAAAAGCTTTGCTTCTTAATGGGGCAACACTTTGTATATCTCTCTCGGAGAGCCCGGCTGCCAAATTCGAAACGTCCAGCAATTGCGCCCACAGGAAAGCTGCCAGCACGGAAAGCTGTAGCTGGTTTTCACTGTCCCTTGGAACTGCATTCGCTGGTAGACAGACATTCGCGTTCTGCAAAAGCTTTCGTTTGAAAAGGGGCAACACTTTGTATTTCTCTCTCGCAGAGCCCGGCTGCCAAATTCGAAACGTCCAGCGATTGCGCCCACAGGAAAGCTGCCAGCACGGAAAGCTGTAGCTGGTTTTCACTGTCCCTTGGAACTGCATTCGCTGGTAGACAGACATTCGCGTTCCGCAAAAGCTTTCGTTCGTAATGGGGCAACACTGTGTATTTCTCTCTCGCAGAGCCCGGCTGCCAAATTCGAAACATCCAGCGATTGTGCCCACAGGAAAGCTGCCAGCACAGAAAGCTGTAGCTGGTTTTCACTGTCCCTTGGAACTGCATTCGCTGGTAGACAGACATTCGCGTTCTGCAAAAGCTTTGGTTGGTAATGGGGCAACACTGTGTATATCTCTCTCGGAGAGCCCGGCTGCCAAATTCGAAACGTCCAGCGATTGCGCCCACAGGAAAGCTGCCAGCACGGAAAGCTGTAGCTGGTTTTCACTGTCCCTTGGAACTGCATTCGCTGGTAGACAGACATTCGCGTTCTGCAAAAGCTTTCGTTTGTAAAGGGGCAACACTTTGTATTTCTCTCTCGCAGAGCCCGGCTGCCAAATTCGAAACGTCCAGCGATTGCGCCCACAGGAAAGCTGCCAGCACGGAAAGCTGTAGCTGGTTTTCACTGTCCCTTGGAACTGCATTCGCTGGTAGACAGACATTCGCGTTCCGCAAAAGCTTTCGTTCGTAATGGGGCAACACTGTGTATTTCTCTCTCGCAGAGCCCGGCTGCCAAATTCGAAACGTCCAGCGATTGCGCCCACAGGAAAGCTGCCAGCACGGAAAGCTGTAGCTGGTTTTCACTGTCCCTTGGAACTGCATTCGCTGGTAGACAGACATTCGCGTTCTGCAACAGCTTTCGTTCGTAAAGGGGCAACACTGTGTATTTCTCTCTGGCAGATCCCGGCTGCCAAATTCGAAACGTCCAGCGATTGCGCCCACAGGAAAGCTGCCAGCACGGAAAGCTGTAGCTGGTTTTCACTGTCCCTTGGAACTGCATTCGCTGGTAGACAGACATTCGCGTTATGCAAAAGCTTTGCTTGGTAATGGGGCAACACTGTGTATATCTCTTTCGGAGAGCCCGACTGCCAAATTCGAAACGTCCAGCGATTGCGCCCTCAGGAAAGCTGCCAGCACGGAAAGCTGTAGCTGGTTTTCACTGTCCCTTGGAACTGCATTCGCTGGTAGACAGACATTCGCTTTCTGCAAAAGCTTTCGTTCGTAAAGGGGCAACACTGTGTATTTCTCTCTGGCAGAGCCCGGCTGCCAAATTCGAAACGTCCAGCGATTGCGCCCACAGGAAAGCTGCCAGCACGGAAAGCTGTAGCTGGTTTTCACTGTCCCTTGGAACTGCATTCGCTGGTAGACAGACATTCGCGTTCTGCAAAAGCTTTGGTTGGTAATGGGGCAACACTGTGTATATCTCTCTCGGAGAGCCCGGCTGCCAAATTCGAAACGTCCAGCGATTGCGCCCACAGGAAAGCTGCCAGCACGGAAAGCTGTAGCTGGTTTTCACTGTCCCTTGGAACTGCATTCGCTGGTAGACAGACATTCGCGTTCTGCAAAAGCTTTCGTTTGAAAAGGGGCAACACTTTGTATTTCTCTCTCGCAGAGCCCGGCTGCCAAATTCGAAACGTCCAGCGATTGCGCCCACAGGAAAGCTGCCAGCACGGAAAGCTGTAGCTGGTTTTCACTGTCCCTTGGAACTGCATTCGCTGGTAGACAGACATTCGCGTTCCGCAAAAGCTTTCGTTCGTAATGGGGCAACACTGTGTATTTCTCTCTCGCAGAGCCCGGCTGCCAAATTCGAAACGTCCAGCGATTGTGCCCACAGGAAAGCTGCCAGCACAGAAAGCTGTAGCTGGTTTTCACTGTCCCTTGGAACTGCATTCGCTGGTAGACAGACATGCGCGTTCTGCAAAAGCTTTCGTTCGTAAAGGGGCAACACTCTGTATTTCTCTCTGGCAGAGCCCGGCTGCCAAATTCGAAACGTCCAGCGATTGCGCCCACAGGAAAGCTGCCAGCACGGAAAGCTGTAGCTGGTTTTCACTGTCCCTTGGAACTGCATTCGCTGGTAGACAGACATTCGCGTTCTGCAAAACCTTTGCTTGGTAATGGGGCAACACTGTGTATATCTCTCTCGGAGAGCCCGGCTGCCAAATTCGAAACGTCCAGCGATTGTGCCCACAGGAAAGCTGCCAGCACAGAAAGCTGTAGCTGGTTTTCACTGTCCCTTGGAACTGCATTCGCTGGTAGACAGACATTCGCGTTCTGCAAAAGCTTTGCTTGGTAATGGGGCAACACTGTGTATATCTCTCTCGGAGAGCCCGGCTGCCAAATTCGAAACGTCAAGCGATTGCGCCCACAGGAAAGCTGCCAGCACGGAAAGCTGTAGCTGTTTTTCACTGTCCCTTGGAACTGCATTCGCTGGTAGACAGACATTCGCGTTCTGCAACAGCTTTCGTTCGTAAAGGTGCAACACTGTATATTTTTCTCTCGCAGAGCCCGGCTGCCAAATTCGAAACGTCCAGCGATTGCGCCCACAGGAAAGCTGCCAGCACGGAAAGCTGTAGCTGGTTTTCACTGTCCCTTGGAACTGCATTCGCTGGTAGACAGACATTCGCGTTCTGCAAAAGCTTTGCTTGGTAATGGGGCAACACTGTGTATATCTCTTTCGGAGAGCCCGACTGCCAAATTCGAAACGTCCAGCGATTGCGCCCTCAGGAAAGCTGCCAGCACGGAAAGCTGTAGCTGGTTTTCACTGTCCCTTGGAACTGCATTCGCTGGTAGACAGACATTCGCGTTCTGCAAAAGCTTTGGTTGGTAATGGGGCAACACTGTGTATTTCTCTCTCGCAGAGCCCGGTTGCAAAATTCGAAACGTCCAGCGATTGCGCCCACAGGAAAGCTGCCAGCACGGAAAGCTGTAGCTGGTTTTCACTGTCCCTTGGAACTGCATTCGCTGGTAGACAGACATTCGTATTCTGCAAAAGCTTTCGTTCGTAAAGGGGCAACACTTTGTATTTCTCTCTGGCAGAGCCCGGCTGCCAAATTCGAAACGTCCAGCGATTGCGCCCACAGGAAAGCTGCCAGCACGGAAAGCTGTAGCTGGTTTTCACTGTCCCTTGGAACTGCATTCGCTGGTAGACAGACATGTGCGTTCTGCAAAAGCTTTCGTTCGTAAAGGGGCAACACTGTGTATTTCTCTCTGGCAGAGCCCGGCTGCCAAATTCGAAACGTCCAGCGATTGCGCCCACAGGAAAGCTGCCAGCACGGAAAGCTGTAGCTGGTTTTCACTGTCCCTTGGAACTGCATTCGCTGGTAGACAGACATTCGCGTTCTGCAAAAGCTTTCGTTCGTAAAGGGGCAACACTGTGTATTTCTCTCTCGCAGAGCCCGGTTGCAAAATTCGAAACGTCCAGCGATTGCGCCCACAGGAAAGCTGCCAGCACGGAAAGCTGTAGCTGGTTTTCACTGTCCCTTGGAACTGCATTCGCTGGTAGACAGACATTCGCGTTCTGCAACAGCTTTCGTTCGTAAAGGGGCAACACTGTGTATTTCTCTCTGGCAGAGCCCGGCTGCCAAATTCTAAACGTCCAGCGATTGCGCCCACAGGAAAGCTGCCAGCACGGAAAGCTGTAGCTGGTTTTCACTGTCCCTTGGAACTGCATTCGCTGGTAGACAGACATTCGCGTTCTGCAAAAGCTTTGGTTGGTAATGGGGCAACACTGTGTATATCTCTCTCGGAGAGCCCAGCTGCCAAATTCGAAACGTCCAGCGATTGCGCCCACAGGAAAGCTGCCAGCACGGAAAGCTGTAGCTGGTTTTCACTGTCCCTTGGAACTGCATTCGCTGGTAGACAGACATTCGCGTTCTGCAACAGCTTTCGTTCGTAAAGGTGCAACACTGTGTATTTTTCTCTCGCAGAGCCCGGCTGCCAAATTCGAAACGTCCAGCGATTGCGCCCACAGGAAAGCTGCCAGCACGGAAAGCTGTAGCTGGTTTTCACTGTCCCTTGGAACTGCATTCGCTGGTAGACAGACATTCGCGTTCTGCAAAAGCTTTGCTTGGTAATGGGGCAACACTGTGTATATCTCTTTCGGAGAGCCCGACTGCCAAATTCGAAACGTCCAGCGATTGCGCCCTCAGGAAAGCTGCCAGCACGGAAAGCTGTAGCTGGTTTTCACTGTCCCTTGGAACTGCATTCGCTGGTAGACAGACATTCGCGTTCTGCAAAAGCTTTGGTTGGTAATGGGGCAACACTGTGTATTTCTCTCTCGCAGAGCCCGGTTGCAAAATTCGAAACGTCCAGCGATTGCGCCCACAGGAAAGCTGCCAGCACGGAAAGCTGTAGCTGGTTTTCACTGTCCCTTGGAACTGCATTCGCTGGTAGACAGACATTCGTGTTCTGCAAAAGCTTTCGTTCGTAAAGGGGCAACACTTTGTATTTCTCTCTGGCAGAGCCCGGCTTTCAAATTCGAAACGTCCAGCGATTGCGCCCACAGGAAAGCTGCCAGCACGGAAAGCTGTAGCTGGTTTTCACTGTCCCTTGGAACTGCATTCGCTGGTAGACAGACATTCGCGTTCTGCAAAAGCTTTCGTTCGTAAAGGGGCAACACTCTGTATTTCTCTCTGGCAGAGCCCGGCTGCCAAATTCGAAACGTCCAGCGATTGCGCCCACAGGAAAGCTGCCAGCACGGAAAGCTGTAGCTGGTTTTCACTGTCCCTTGGAACTGCATTCGCTGGTAGACAGACATTCGCGTTCTGCAAAAGCTTTCGTTCGTAAAGGGGCAACACTGTGTATTTCTCTCTCGCAGAGCCCGGTTGCAAAATTCGAAACGTCCAGAGATTGCGCCCACAGGAAAGCTGCCAGCACGGAAAGCTGTAGCTGGTTTTCACTGTCCCTTGGAACTGCATTCACTGGTAGACAGACATGCGCGTTCTGCAAAAGCTTTCGTTCGTAAAGGGGCAACAGTCTGTATTTCTCTCTAGCAGAGCCCGGCTGCCAAATTCGAAACGTCCAGCGATTGCGCCCACAGGAAAGCGGCCAGTACGGAAAGCTGTAGCTGGTTTTCACTGTCCCTTGGAACTGCATTCGCTGGTAGACAGACATTCGCGTTCTGCAAAACCTTTGCTTGGTAATGGGGCAACACTGTGTATATCTCTCTCGGAGAGCCCTGCTGCCAAATTCGAAACGTCCAGCGATTGCGCCCACAGGAAAGCTGCCAGCACGGAAAGCTGTAGCTGGTTTTCACTGTCCCTTGGAACTGCATTCGCTGGTAGACAGACATTCGCGTTCTGCAAAAGCTTTCGTTTGAAAAGGGGCAACACTTTGTATTCCTCTCTCGCAGAGCCCGGCTGCCAAATTCGAAACGTCCAGCGATTGCGCCCACAGGAAAGCTGCCAGCACGGAAAGCTGTAGCTGGTTTTCACTGTCCCTTGGAACTGCATTCGCTGGTAGACAGACATTCGCGTTCCGCAAAAGCTTTCGTTCGTAATGGGGCAACACTGTGTATTTCTCTCTCGCAGAGCCCGGCTGCCAAATTCGAAACATCCAGCGATTGTGCCCACAGGAAAGCTGCCAGCACGGAAAGCTGTAGCTGGTTTTCACTGTCCCTTGGAACTGCATTCGCTGGTAGACAGACATTCGCGTTCCGCAAAAGCTTTGCTTGGTAATGGGGCAACACTGTGTATTTCTCTCTCGCAGAGCCCGACTGCCAAATTCGAAACGTCCAGCGATTGCGCCCTCAGGAAAGCTGCCAGCACGGAAAGCTGTAGCTGGTTTTCACTGTCCCTTGGAACTGCATTCGCTGGTAGACAGACATTCGCGTTCTGCAAAAGCTTTGGTTGGTAATGGGGCAACACTGTGTATTTCTCTCTCGCAGAGCCCGGTTGCAAAATTCGAAACGTCCAGCGATTGCGCCCACAGGAAAGCTGCCAGCACGGAAAGCTGTAGCTGGTTTTCACTGTCCCTTGGAACTGCATTCGCTGGTAGACAGACATTCGTGTTCTGCAAAAGCTTTCGTTCGTAAAGGGGCAACACTGTGTATTTCTCTCTGGCAGAGCCCGGCTGCCAAATTCGAAACGTCCAGCGATTGCGCCCACAGGAAAGCTGCCAGCACGGAAAGCTGTAGCTGGTTTTCACTGTCCCTTGGAACTGCATTCGCTGGTAGACAGACATTCGCGTTCTGCAAAAGCTTTCGTTCGTAAAGGGGCAACACTGTGTATTTCTCTCTCGCAGAGCCCGGTTGCAAAATTCGAAACGTCCAGCGATTGCGCCCACAGGAAAGCTGCCAGCACGGAAAGCTGTAGCTGGTTTTCACTGTCCCTTGGAACTGCATTCACTGGTAGACAGACATGCGCGTTCTGCAAAAGCTTTCGTTCGTAAAGGGGCAACAGTCTGTATTTCTCTCTAGCAGAGCCCGGCTGCCAAATTCGAAACGTCCAGCGATTGCGCCCACAGGAAAGCTGCCAGTACGGAAAGCTGTAGCTGGTTTTCACTGTCCCTTGGAACTGCATTCGCTGGTAGACAGACATTCGCGTTCTGCAACAGCTTTCGTTCGTAAAGGGGCAACACTGTGTATATCTCTCTCGGAGAGCCCGGCTGCCAAATTCGAAACGTCCAGCGATTGTGCCCACAGGAAAGCTGCCAGCACGGAAAGCTGTAGCTGCTTTTCAGTGTCGCTTGGAACTGCATTCGCTGGTAGACAGACATTCGCGTTCTGCAAAAGCTTTGGTTGGTAATGGGGCAACACTGTGTATATCTCTGTCGGAGAGCCCGGCTGCCAAATTCGAAATGTCCTGCGATTGCGCCCACAGGAAAGCTGCCAGCACGGAAAGCTGTAGCTGGTTTTCACTGTCCCTTGGAACTGCATTCGCTGGTAGACAGACATTCGCGTTCTGCAACAGCTTTCGTTCGTAAAGCTGCAACACTGTGTATTTTTCTCTCGCAGAGCCCAGCTTCCAAATTCGAAACGTCCAGCGATTGCGCCCACAGGAAAGCTGCCAGCACGGAAAGCTGTAGCTGGTTTTCACTGTCCCTTGGAACTGCATTCGCTGGTAGACAGACATTCGCGTTCTGCAAAAGCTTTGGTTGGTAATGGGGCAACACTGTGTATATCTCTCTCGGAGAGCCCGACTGCCAAATTCGAAACGTCCAGCGATTGCGCCCACAGGAAAGCTGCCAGCACAGAAAGCTGTAGCTGGTTTTCACTGTCCTTTGGAACTGCATTCGCTGGTAGACAGACATTCGCGTTCTGCAAAAGCTTTGCTTGTTAATGGGGCAACACTTTGTATATCTCTCTCGGAGAGCCCGGCTGCCAAATTCGAAACGTCCAGCAATTGCACCCACAGGAAAGCTGCCAGCACGGAAAGCTGTAGCTGGTTTTCACTGTCCCTTGGAACTGCATTCGCTGGTAGACAGACATTCGCGTTCTGCAAAAGCTTTCGTTTGAAAAGGGGCAACACTTTGTATTTCTCTCTCGCAGAGCCCGGCTGCCAAATTCGAAACGTCCAGCGATTGCGCCCACAGGAAAGCTGCCAGCACGGAAAGCTGTAGCTGGTTTTCACTGTCCCTTGGAACTGCATTCGCTGGTAGACAGACATTCGCGTTCCGCAAAAGCTTTCGTTCGTAATGGGGCAACACTGTGTATTTCTCTCTCGCAGAGCCCGGCTGCCAAATTCGAAACATCCAGCGATTGTGCCCACAGGAAAGCTGCCAGTACAGAAAGCTGTAGCTGGTTTTCACTGTCCCTTGGAACTGCATTCGCTGGTAGACAGACATTCGCGTTCTGCAAAAGCTTTGGTTGGTAACGGGGCAACACTGTGTATATCTCTCTCGGAGAGCCCGGCTGCCAAATTCGAAATGTCCGGCGATTGCGCCCACAGGAAAGCTGCCAGCACGGAAAGCTGTAGCTGGTTTTCACTGTCCCTTGGAACTGCATTCGCTGGTAGACAGACATTCGCGTTCTGCAACAGCTTTCGTTCGTAAAGCTGCAACACTGTGTATTTTTCTCTCGCAGAGCCCGGCTGCCAAATTCGAAACGTCCAGCGATTGCGCCCACAGGAAAGCTGCCAGCACGGAAAGCTGTAGCTGGTTTTCACTGTCCCTTGGAACTGCATTCGCTGGTAGACAGACATTCGCGTTCTGCAAAACCTTTGCTTGGTAATGGGGCAACACTGTGTATATCTCTCTCGGAGAGCCCGGCTGCCAAATTCGAAACGTCCAGCGATTGCGCCCACAGGAAAGCTGCCAGCACGGAAAGCTGTAGCTGGTTTTCACTGTCCCTTGGAACTGCATTCGCTGGTAGACAGACATTCGCATTCTGCAAAAGCTTTCGTTTGAAAAGGGGCAACACTTTGTATTTCTCTCTCGCAGAGCCCGGCTTCCAAATTCGAAACGTCCAGCGATTGCGCACACAGGAAAGCTGCCAGTACGGAAAGCTGTAGCTGGTTTTCACTGTCCCTTGGAACTGCATTCGCTGGTAGACAGACATTCGCGTTCTGCAACAGCTTTCGTTCGTAAAGCTGCAACACTGTGTATTTTTCTCTCGCAGAGCCCGGCTTCCAAATTCGAAACGTCCAGCGATTGCGCCCACAGGAAAGCTGCCAGCACGGAAAGCTGTAGCTGGTTTTCACTGTCCCTTGGAACTGCATTCGCTGGTAGACAGACATTCGCGTTCTGCAAAAGCTTTGGTTGGTAATGGGGCAACACTGTGTATATCTCTCTCGGAGAGCCCGACTGCCAAATTCGAAACGTCCAGCGATTGCGCCCACAGGAAAGCTGCCAGCACAGAAAGCTGTAGCTGGTTTTCACTGTCCTTTGGAACTGCATTCGCTGGTAGACAGACATTCGCGTTCTGCAAAAGCTTTGCTTCTTAATGGGGCAACACTTTGTATATCTCTCTCGGAGAGCCCGGCTGCCAAATTCGAAACGTCCAGCAATTGCGCCCACAGGAAAGCTGCCAGCACGGAAAGCTGTAGCTGGTTTTCACTGTCCCTTGGAACTGCATTCGCTGGTAGACAGACATTCGCGTTCTGCAAAAGCTTTCGTTTGAAAAGGGGCAACACTTTGTATTTCTCTCTCGCAGAGCCCGGCTGCCAAATTCGAAACGTCCAGCGATTGCGCCCACAGGAAAGCTGCCAGCACGGAAAGCTGTAGCTGGTTTTCACTGTCCCTTGGAACTGCATTCGCTGGTAGACAGACATTCGCGTTCCGCAAAAGCTTTCGTTCGTAATGGGGCAACACTGTGTATTTCTCTCTCGCAGAGCCCGGCTGCCAAATTCGAAACATCCAGCGATTGTGCCCACAGGAAAGCTGCCAGCACAGAAAGCTGTAGCTGGTTTTCACTGTCCCTTGGAACTGCATTCGCTGGTAGACAGACATTCGCGTTCTGCAAAAGCTTTGGTTGGTAATGGGGCAACACTGTGTATATCTCTCTCGGAGAGCCCGGCTGCCAAATTCGAAACGTCCAGCGATTGCGCCCACAGGAAAGCTGCCAGCACGGAAAGCTGTAGCTGGTTTTCACTGTCCCTTGGAACTGCATTCGCTGGTAGACAGACATTCGCGTTCTGCAAAAGCTTTCGTTTGTAAAGGGGCAACACTTTGTATTTCTCTCTCGCAGAGCCCGGCTGCCAAATTCGAAACGTCCAGCGATTGCGCCCACAGGAAAGCTGCCAGCACGGAAAGCTGTAGCTGGTTTTCACTGTCCCTTGGAACTGCATTCGCTGGTAGACAGACATTCGCGTTCCGCAAAAGCTTTCGTTCGTAATGGGGCAACACTGTGTATTTCTCTCTCGCAGAGCCCGGCTGCCAAATTCGAAACGTCCAGCGATTGCGCCCACAGGAAAGCTGCCAGCACGGAAAGCTGTAGCTGGTTTTCACTGTCCCTTGGAACTGCATTCGCTGGTAGACAGACATTCGCGTTCTGCAACAGCTTTCGTTCGTAAAGGGGCAACACTGTGTATTTCTCTCTGGCAGATCCCGGCTGCCAAATTCGAAACGTCCAGCGATTGCGCCCACAGGAAAGCTGCCAGCACGGAAAGCTGTAGCTGGTTTTCACTGTCCCTTGGAACTGCATTCGCTGGTAGACAGACATTCGCGTTCTGCAAAAGCTTTGGTTGGTAATGGGGCAACACTATGTATATCTCTCTCGGAGAGCCCGGCTGCCAAATTCGAAACGTCCTGCGATTGCGCCCACAGGAAAGCTGCCAGCACGGAAAGCTGTAGCTGTTTTCACTGTCCCTTGGAACTGCATTCGCTGGTAGACAGACATTCGTGTTCTGCAAAAGCTTTCGTTCGTAAAGGGGCAACACTTTGTATTTCTCTCTGGCAGAGCCCGGCTGCCAAATTCGAAACGTCCAGCGATTGCGCCCACAGGAAAGCTGCCAGCACGGAAAGCTGTAGCTGGTTTTCACTGTCCCTTGGAACTGCATTCGCTGGTAGACAGACATTCGCGTTCTGCAAAAGCTTTCGTTCGTAAAGGGGCAACACTGTGTATTTCTCTCTGGCAGAGCCCGGCTGCCAAATTCGAAACGTCCAGCGATTGCGCCCACAGGAAAGCTGCCAGCACGGAAAGCTGTAGCTGGTTTTCACTGTCCCTTGGAACTGCATTCGCTGGTAGACAGACATTCGCGTTCTGCAAAAGCTTTCATTCGTAAAGGGGCAACACTGTGTATTTCTCTCTCGCAGAGCCCGGTTGCAAAATTCGAAACGTCCAGCGATTGCGCCCACAGGAAAGCTGCCAGCACGGAAAGCTGTAGCTGGTTTTCACTGTCCCTTGGAACTGCATTCACTGGTAGACAGACATGCGCGTTCTGCAAAAGCTTTCGTTCGTAAAGGGGCAACAGTCTGTATTTCTCTCTAGCAGAGCCCGGCTGCCAAATTCGAAACGTCCAGCGATTGCGCCCACAGGAAAGCTGCCAGTACGGAAAGCTGTAGCTGGTTTTCACTGTCCCTTGGAACTGCATTCGCTGGTAGACAGACATTCGCGTTCTGCAAAACCTTTGCTTGGTAATGGGGCAACACTGTGTATATCTCTCTCGGAGAGCCCGGCTGCCAAATTCGAAACGTCAAGCGATTGTGCCCACAGGAAAGCTGCCAGCACAGAAAGCTATAGCTGGTTTTCACTGTCCCTTGGAACTGCATTCGCTGGTAGACAGACATTCGCGTTCTGCAAAAGTTTTGGGTGGTAATGGGGCAACACTGTGTATATCTCTCTCGGAGAGCCCGGCTGCCAAATTCGAAACGTCCAGCGATTGCGCCCACAGGAAAGCTGCCAGCACGGAAAGCTGTAGCTGGTTTTCACTGTCCCTTGGAACTGCATTCGCTGGTAGACAGACATTCGCGTTCTGCAAAAGCTTTCGTTTGAAAAGGGGCAACACTTTGTATTTCTCTCTCGCAGAGCCCGGCTGCCAAATTCGAAACGTCCAGCGATTGCGCCCACAGGAAAGCTGCCAGCACGGAAAGCTGTAGCTGGTTTTCACTGTCCCTTGGAACTGCATTCGCTGGTAGACAGACATTCGCCTTCCGCAAAAGCTTTCGTTCGTAATGGGGCAACACTGTGTATTTCTCTCTCGCAGAGCCCAGCTGCCAAATTCGAAACATCCAGCGATTGTGCCCACAGGAAAGCTGCCAGCACAGAAAGCTGTAGCTGGTTTTCACTGTCCTTTGGAACTGCATTCGCTGGTAGACAGACATTCGCGTTCTGCAAAAGCTTTGCTTGGTAATGGGGCAACACTGTGTATATCTCTTTCGGAGAGCCCGACTGCCAAATTCGAAACGTCCAGCGATTGCGCCCTCAGGAAAGCTGCCAGCACGGAAAGCTGTAGCTGGTTTTCACTGTCCCTTGGAACTGCATTCGCTGGTAGACAGACATTCGCGTTCTGCAAAAGCTTTGGTTGGTAATGGGGCAACACTGTGTATTTCTCTCTCGCAGAGCCCGGTTGCAAAATTCGAAACGTCCAGCGATTGCGCCCACAGGAAAGCTGCCAGCACGGAAAGCTGTAGCTGGTTTTCACTGTCCCTTGGAACTGCATTCGCTGGTAGACAGACATTCGTGTTCTGCAAAAGCTTTCGTTCGTAAAGGGGCAACACTTTGTATTTCTCTCTGGCAGAGGCCGGCTGCCAAATTCGAAACGTCCAGCGATTGCGCCCACAGGAAAGCTGCCAGCACGGAAAGCTGTAGCTGGTTTTCACTGTCCCTTGGAACTGCATTCGCTGGTAGACAGACATTCGCGTTCTGCAAAAGCTTTCGTTCGTAAAGGGGCAACACTGTGTATTTCTCTCTGGCAGAGCCCGGCTGCCAAATTCGAAACGTCCAGCGATTGCGCCCACAGGAAAGCTGCCAGCACGGAAAGCTGTAGCTGGTTTTCACTGTCCCTTGGAACTGCATTCGCTGGTAGACAGACATTCGCGTTCTGCAAAAGCTTTCGTTCGTAAAGGGGCAACACTGTGTATTTCTCTCTCGCAGAGCCCGGTTGCAAAATTCGAAACGTCCAGCGATTGCGCCCACAGGAAAGCTGCCAGCACGGAAAGCTGTAGCTGGTTTTCACTGTCCCTTGGAACTGCATTCACTGGTAGACAGACATGCGCGTTCTGCAAAAGCTTTCGTTCGTAAAGGGGCAACACTGTGTATTTCTCTCTCGCAGAGCCCGGCTGCCAAATTCGAAACGTCCAGCGATTGCGCCCACAGGAAAGCTGCCAGCACGGAAAGCTGTAGCTGGTTTTCACTGTCCCTTGGAACTGCATTCGCTGGTAGACAGACATTCGCGTTCTGCAAAACCTTTGCTTGGTAATGGGGCAACACTGTGTATATCTCTCTCGGAGAGCCCGGCTGCCAAATTCGAAACGTCAAGCGATTGTGCCCACAGGAAAGCTGCCAGCACAGAAAGCTGTAGCTGGTTTTCACTGTCCCTTGGAACTGCATTCGCTGGTAGACAGACATTCGCGTTCTGCAAAACCTTTGCTTGGTAATGGGGCAACACTGTGTATATCTCTCTCGCAGAGCCCGGCTGCCAAATTCGAAACGTCCAGCGATTGCGCCCACAGGAAAGCTGCCAGCACGGAAAGCTGTAGCTGGTTTTCACTGTCCCTTGGAACTGCATTCGCTGGTAGACAGACATTCGCATTCTGCAAAAGCTTTCGTTTGAAAAGGGGCAACACTTTGTATTTCTCTCTCGCAGAGCCCGGCTGCCAAATTCGAAACGTCCAGCGATTGCGCACACAGGAAAGCTGCCAGCACGGAAAGCTGTAGCTGGTTTTCACTGTCCCTTGGAACTGCATTCGCTGGTAGACAGACATTGGCGTTCCGCAAAAGCTTTCGTTCGTAATGGGGCAACACTTTGTATTTCTCTCTCGCAGAGCCCGGCTGCCAAATTCGAAACATCCAGCGATTGTGCCCACAGGAAAGCTGCCAGCACAGAAAGCTGTAGCTGGTTTTCACTGTCCCTTGGAACTGCATTCGCTGGTAGACAGACATTCGCGTTCTGCAAAAGCTTTGGTTGGTAACGGGGCAACACTGTGTATATCTCTGTCGGAGAGCCCGGCTGCCAAATTCGAAATGTCCTGCGATTGCGCCCACAGGAAAGCTGCCAGCACGGAAAGCTGTAGCTGGTTTTCACTGTCCCTTGGAACTGCATTCGCTGGTAGACAGACATTCGCGTTCTGCAACAGCTTTCGTTCGTAAAGCTGCAACACTGTGTATTTTTCTCTCGCAGAGCCCGGCTTCCAAATTCGAAACGTCCAGCGATTGCGCCCACAGGAAAGCTGCCAGCACGGAAAGCTGTAGCTGGTTTTCACTGTCCCTTGGAACTGCATTCGCTGGTAGACAGACATTCGCGTTCTGCAAAAGCTTTGGTTGGTAATGGGGCAACACTGTGTATATCTCTCTCGGAGAGCCCGACTGCCAAATTCGAAACGTCCAGCGATTGCGCCCACAGGAAAGCTGCCAGCACAGAAAGCTGTAGCTGGTTTTCACTGTCCTTTGGAACTGCATTCGCTGGTAGACAGACATTCGCGTTCTGCAAAAGCTTTGCTTGTTAATGGGGCAACACTTTGTATATCTCTCTCGGAGAGCCCGGCTGCCAAATTCGAAACGTCCAGCGATTGCGCCCACAGGAAAGCTGCCAGCACGGAAAGCTGTAGCTGGTTTTCACTGTCCCTTGGAACTGCATTCGCTGGTAGACAGACATTCGCGTTCTGCAAAAGCTTTCGTTTGAAAAGGGGCAACACTTTGTATTTCTCTCTGGCAGAGCCCGGCTGCCAAATTCGAAACGTCCAGCGATTGCGCCCACAGGAAAGCTGCCAGCACGGAAAGCTGTAGCTGGTTTTCACTGTCCCTTGGAACTGCATTCGCTGGTAGACAGACATTCGCGTTCCGCAAAAGCTTTCGTTCGTAATGGGGCAACACTGTGTATTTCTCTCTCGCAGAGCCCGGCTGCCAAATTCGAAACATCCAGCGATTGTGCCCACAGGAAAGCTGCCAGCACAGAAAGCTGTAGCTGGTTTTCACTGTCCCTTGGAACTGCATTTGCTGGTAGACAGACATTCGCGTTCTGCAAAAGCTTTGGTTGGTAACGGGGCAACACTGTGTATATCTCTCTCGGAGAGCCCGGCTGCCAAATTCGAAATGTCCGGCGATTGCGCCCACAGGAAAGCTGCCAGCACGGAAAGCTGTAGCTGGTTTTCACTGTCCCTTGGAACTGCATTCGCTGGTAGACAGACATTCGCGTTCTGCAACAGCTTTCGTTCGTAAAGCTGTAACACTGTGTATTTTTCTCTCGCAGAGCCCGGCTGCCAAATTCGAAACGTCCAGCGATTGCGCCCACAGGAAAGCTGCCAGCACGGAAAGCTGTAGCTGGTTTTCACTGTCCCTTGGAACTGCATTCGCTGGTAGACAGACATTCGCGTTCTGCAAAAGCTTTGGTTGGTAATGGGGCAACACTGTGTATATCTCTCTCGGAGAGCCCGACTGCCAAATTCGAAACGTCCAGCGATTGCGCCCACAGGAAAGCTGCCAGCACAGAAAGCTGTAGCTGGTTTTCACTGTCCTTTGGAACTGCATTCGCTGGTAGACAGACATTCGCGTTCTGCAAAAGCTTTGGTTGGTAATGGGGCAACACTGTGTATATCTCTCTCAGAGAGCCCGGCTGCCAAATTCGAAACGTCCAGCAATTGCGCCCACAGGAAAGCTGCCAGCACGGAAAGCTGTAGCTGGTTTTCACTGTCCCTTGGAACTGCATTCGCTGGTAGACAGACATTCGCGTTCTGCAAAAGCTTTCGTTCGTAAAGGGGCAACAATCTGTATTTCTCTCTGGCAGAGCCCGGCTGCCAAATTCGAAACGTCCAGCGATTGCGCCCACAGGAAAGCTGCCAGCACGGAAAGCTGTAGCTGGTTTTCACTGTCGCTTGGAACTGCATTCGATGGTAGACAGACATTCGCGTTCCGCAAAAGCTTTCGTTCGTAATGGGGCAACACTGTGTATTTCTCTCTCGCAGAGCCCGGCTGCCAAATTCGAAACGTCCAGCGATTTTGCCCACAGGAAAGCTGCCAGCACAGAAAGCTGTAGCTGGTTTTCACTGTCCCTTGGAACTGCATTCGCTGGTAGACAGACATTCGCGTTCTGCAAAAGCTTTGCTTGGTAATGGGGCAACACTGTGTATATCTCTTTCGGAGAGCCCGACTGCCAAATTCGAAACGTCCAGCGATTGCGCCCTCAGGAAAGCTGCCAGCACGGAAAGCTGTAGCTGGTTTTCACTGTCCCTTGGAACTGCATTCGCTGGTAGACAGACATTCGCGTTCTGCAAAAGCTTTGGTTGGTAATGGGGCAACACTGTGTATTTCTCTCTCGCAGAGCCCGGTTGCAAAATTCGAAACGTCCAGCGATTGCGCCCACAGGAAAGCTGCCAGCACGGAAAGCTGTAGCTGGTTTTCACTGTCCCTTGGAACTGCATTCGCTGGTAGACAGACATTCGTGTTCTGCAAAAGCTTTCGTTCGTAAAGGGGCAACACTTTGTATTTCTCTCTGGCAGAGGCCGGCTGCCAAATTCGAAACGTCCAGCGATTGCGCCCACAGGAAAGCTGCCAGCACGGAAAGCTGTAGCTGGTTTTCACTGTCCCTTGGAACTGCATTCGCTGGTAGACAGACATTCGCGTTCTGCAAAAGCTTTCGTTCGTAAAGGGGCAACACTGTGTATTTCTCTCTGGCAGAGCCCGGCTGCCAAATTCGAAACGTCCAGCGATTGCGCCCACAGGAAAGCTGCCAGCACGGAAAGCTGTAGCTGGTTTTCACTGTCCCTTGGAACTGCATTCGCTGGTAGACAGACATTCGCGTTCTGCAAAAGCTTTCGTTCGTAAAGGGGCAACACTGTGTATTTCTCTCTCGCAGAGCCCGGTTGCAAAATTCGAAACGTCCAGCGATTGCGCCCACAGGAAAGCTGCCAGCACGGAAAGCTGTAGCTGGTTTTCACTGTCCCTTGGAACTGCATTCACTGGTAGACAGACATGCGCGTTCTGCAAAAGCTTTCGTTCGTAAAGGGGCAACACTGTGTATTTCTCTCTCGCAGAGCCCGGCTGCCAAATTCGAAACGTCCAGCGATTGCGCCCACAGGAAAGCTGCCAGCACGGAAAGCTGTAGCTGGTTTTCACTGTCCCTTGGAACTGCATTCGCTGGTAGACAGACATTCGCGTTCTGCAAAACCTTTGCTTGGTAATGGGGCAACACTGTGTATATCTCTCTCGGAGAGCCCGGCTGCCAAATTCGAAACGTCAAGCGATTGTGCCCACAGGAAAGCTGCCAGCACAGAAAGCTGTAGCTGGTTTTCACTGTCCCTTGGAACTGCATTCGCTGGTAGACAGACATTCGCGTTCTGCAAAACCTTTGCTTGGTAATGGGGCAACACTGTGTATATCGCTCTCGGAGAGCCCGGCTGCCAAATTCGAAACGTCCAGCGATTGCGCCCACAGGAAAGCTGCCAGCACGGAAAGCTGTAGCTGGTTTTCACTGTCCCTTGGAACTGCATTCGCTGGTAGACAGACATTCGCATTCTGCAAAAGCTTTCGTTTGAAAAGGGGCAACACTTT
Organism: Mycteria americana; assembly: GCF_035582795.1. NCBI lineage: Eukaryota > Metazoa > Chordata > Aves > Ciconiiformes > Ciconiidae > Mycteria > Mycteria americana. Next base: position 43,932,464 of record NC_134370.1, read on the forward strand.
GTATTTCTCTCTCGCAGAGCCCGGCTGCCAAATTCGAAACGTCCAGCGATTGCGCACACAGGAAAGCTGCCAGCACGGAAAGCTGTAGCTGGTTTTCACTGTCCCTTGGAACTGCATTCGCTGGTAGACAGACATTGGCGTTCCGCAGAAGCTTTCGTTCGTAATGGGGCAACACTTTGTATTTCTCTCTCGCAGAGCCCGGCTGCCAAATTCGAAACATCCAGCGATTGTGCCCACAGGAAAGCTGCCAGCACAGAAAGCTGTAGCTGGTTTTCACTGTCCCTTGGAACTGCATTCGCTGGTAGACAGACATTCGCGTTCTGCAAAAGCTTTCGTTCGTAAAGGGGCAACACTGTGTATATCTCTGTCGGAGAGCCCGGCTGCCAAATTCGAAATGTCCTGCGATTGCGCCCACAGGAAAGCTGCCAGCACGGAAAGCTGTAGCTGGTTTTCACTGTCCCTTGGAACTGCATTCGCTGGTAGACAGACATTCGCGTTCTGCAACAGCTTTCGTTCGTAAAGCTGCAACACTGTGTATTTTTCTCTCGCAGAGCCCGGCTTCCAAATTCGAAACGTCCAGCGATTGCGCCCACAGGAAAGCTGCCAGCACGGAAAGCTGTAGCTGGTTTTCACTGTCCCTTGGAACTGCATTCGCTGGTAGACAGACATTCGCGTTCTGCAAAAGCTTTGGTTGGTAATGGGGCAACACTGTGTATATCTCTCTCGGAGAGCCCGACTGCCAAATTCGAAACGTCCAGCGATTGCGCCCACAGGAAAGCTGCCAGCACAGAAAGCTGTAGCTGGTTTTCACTGTCCTTTGGAACTGCATTCGCTGGTAGACAGACATTCGCGTTCTGCAAAAGCTTTGCTTGTTAATGGGGCAACACTTTGTATATCTCTCTCGGAGAGCCCGGCTGCCAAATTCGAAACGTCCAGCGATTGCGCCCACAGGAAAGCTGCCAGCACGGAAAGCTGTAGCTGGTTTTCACTGTCCCTTGGAACTGCATTCGCTGGTAGACAGACATTCGCGTTCTGCAAAAGCTTTCGTTTGAAAAGGGGCAACACTTTGTATTTCTCTCTCGCAGAGCCCGGCTGCCAAATTCGAAACGTCCAGCGATTGCGCCCACAGGAAAGCTGCCAGCACGGAAAGCTGTAGCTGGTTTTCACTGTCCCTTGGAACTGCATTCGCTGGTAGACAGACATTCGCGTTCCGCAAAAGCTTTCGTTCGTAATGGGGCAACACTGTGTATTTCTCTCTCGCAGAGCCCGGCTGCCAAATTCGAAACATCCAGCGATTGTGCCCACAGGAAAGCTGCCAGCACGGAAAGCTGTAGCTGGTTTTCACTGTCCCTTGGAACTGCATTCGCTGGTAGACAGACATTCGCGTTCTGCAAAAGCTTTCGTTCGTAAAGGGGCAACAATCTGTATTTCTCTCTGGCAGAGCCCGGCTGCCAAATTCGAAACGTCCAGCGATTTTGCCCACAGGAAAGCTGCCAGCACAGAAAGCTGTAGCTGGTTTTCACTGTCCCTTGGAACTGCATTCGCTGGTAGACAGACATTCGCGTTCTGCAAAACCTTTGCTTCGTAATGGGGCAACACTGTGTATATCTCTCTCGGAGAGCCCGGCTGCCAAATTCGAAACGTCCAGCGATTGCGCCCACAGGAAAGCTGCCAGCACGGAAAGCTGAAGCTGGTTTTCACTGTCCCTTGGAACTGCATTCGCTGGTAGACAGACATTCGCGTTCTGCAAAAGCTTTGCTTGGTAATGGGGCAACACTGTGTATATCTCTTTCGGAGAGCCCGACTGCCAAATTCGAAACGTCCAGCGATTGCGCCCTCAGGAAAGCTGCCAGCACGGAAAGCTGTAGCTGGTTTTCACTGTCCCTTGGAACTGCATTCGCTGGTAGACAGACATTCGCGTTCTGCAAAAGCTTTGGTTGGTAATGGGGCAACACTGTGTATTTCTCTCTCGCAGAGCCCGGCTGCCAAATTCGAAACGTCCAGCGATTGCGCCCACAGGAAAGCTGCCAGCACGGAAAGCTGTAGCTGGTTTTCACTGTCCCTTGGAACTGCATTCGCTGGTAGACAGACATTCGCGTTCTGCAACAGCTTTCGTTCGTAAAGGTGCAACACTGTGTATTTTTCTCTCGCAGAGCCCGGCTGCCAAATTCGAAACGTCCAGCGATTGCGCCCACAGGAAAGCTGCCAGCACGGAAAGCTGTAGCTGGTTTTCACTGTCCCTTGGAACTGCATTCGCTGGTAGACAGACATTCGCGTTCTGCAAAAGCTTTGGTTGGTAATGGGGCAACACTGTGTATATCTCTCTCGGAGAGACCGACTGCCAAATTCGAAACGTCCAGCGATTGCGCCCACAGGAAAGCTGCCAGCACAGAAAGCTGTAGCTGGTTTTCACTGTCCTTTGGAACTGCATTCGCTGGTAGACAGACATTCGCGTTCTGCAAAAGCTTTGCTTGGTAATTGGCCAACACTTTGTATATCTCTCTCCGAGAGCCCGGCTGCCAAATTCGAAACGTCAAGCGATTGTGCCCACAGGAAAGCTGCCAGCACAGAAAGCTGTAGCTGGTTTTCACTGTCCCTTGGAACTGCATTCGCTGGTAGACAGACATTCGCGTTCCGCAAAAGCTTTCGTTCGTAATGGGGCAACACTGTGTATTTCTCTCTCGCAGAGCCCGGCTGCCAAATTCGAAACATCCAGCGATTGTGCCCACAGGAAAGCTGCCAGCACGGAAAGCTGTAGCTGGTTTTCACTGTCCCTTGGAACTGCATTCGCTGGTAGACAGACATTCGCGTTCCGCAAAAGCTTTGCTTGGTAATGGGGCAACACTGTGTATTTCTCTCTCGCAGAGCCCGACTGCCAAATTCGAAACGTCCAGCGATTGCGCCCTCAGGAAAGCTGCCAGCACGGAAAGCTGTAGCTGGTTTTCACTGTCCCTTGGAACTGCATTCGCTGGTAGACAGACATTCGCGTTCTGCAAAAGCTTTGGTTGGTAATGGGGCAACACTGTGTATTTCTCTCTCGCAGAGCCCGGTTGCAAAATTCGAAACGTCCAGCGATTGCGCCCACAGGAAAGCTGCCAGCACGGAAAGCTGTAGCTGGTTTTCACTGTCCCTTGGAACTGCATTCGCTGGTAGACAGACATTCGTGTTCTGCAAAAGCTTTCGTTCGTAAAGGGGCAACACTGTGTATTTCTCTCTGGCAGAGCCCGGCTGCCAAATTCGAAACGTCCAGCGATTGCGCCCACAGGAAAGCTGCCAGCACGGAAAGCTGTAGCTGGTTTTCACTGTCCCTTGGAACTGCATTCGCTGGTAGACAGACATTCGCGTTCTGCAAAAGCTTTCGTTCGTAAAGGGGCAACACTGTGTATTTCTCTCTCGCAGAGCCCGGTTGCAAAATTCGAAACGTCCAGCGATTGCGCCCACAGGAAAGCTGCCAGCACGGAAAGCTGTAGCTGGTTTTCACTGTCCCTTGGAACTGCATTCACTGGTAGACAGACATGCGCGTTCTGCAAAAGCTTTCGTTCGTAAAGGGGCAACAGTCTGTATTTCTCTCTAGCAGAGCCCGGCTGCCAAATTCGAAACGTCCAGCGATTGCGCCCACAGGAAAGCTGCCAGTACGGAAAGCTGTAGCTGGTTTTCACTGTCCCTTGGAACTGCATTCGCTGGTAGACAGACATTCGCGTTCTGCAACAGCTTTCGTTCGTAAAGGGGCAACACTGTGTATATCTCTCTTGGAGAGCCCGGCTGCCAAATTCGAAACGTCCAGCGATTGTGCCCACAGGAAAGCTGCCAGCACGGAAAGCTGTAGCTGCTTTTCAGTGTCGCTTGGAACTGCATTCGCTGGTAGACAGACATTCGCGTTCTGCAAAAGCTTTGGTTGGTAATGGGGCAACACTGTGTATATCTCTGTCGGAGAGCCCGGCTGCCAAATTCGAAATGTCCTGCGATTGCGCCCACAGGAAAGCTGCCAGCACGGAAAGCTGTAGCTGGTTTTCACTGTCCCTTGGAACTGCATTCGCTGGTAGACAGACATTCGCGTTCTGCAACAGCTTTCGTTCGTAAAGCTGCAACACTGTGTATTTTTCTCTCGCAGAGCCCAGCTTCCAAATTCGAAACGTCCAGCGATTGCGCCCACAGGAAAGCTGCCAGCACGGAAAGCTGTAGCTGGTTTTCACTGTCCCTTGGAACTGCATTCGCTGGTAGACAGACATTCGCGTTCTGCAAAAGCTTTGGTTGGTAATGGGGCAACACTGTGTATATCTCTCTCGGAGAGCCCGACTGCCAAATTCGAAACGTCCAGCGATTGCGCCCACAGGAAAGCTGCCAGCACAGAAAGCTGTAGCTGGTTTTCACTGTCCTTTGGAACTGCATTCGCTGGTAGACAGACATTCGCGTTCTGCAAAAGCTTTGCTTGTTAATGGGGCAACACTTTGTATATCTCTCTCGGAGAGCCCGGCTGCCAAATTCGAAACGTCCAGCAATTGCACCCACAGGAAAGCTGCCAGCACGGAAAGCTGTAGCTGGTTTTCACTGTCCCTTGGAACTGCATTCGCTGGTAGACAGACATTCGCGTTCTGCAAAAGCTTTCGTTTGAAAAGGGGCAACACTTTGTATTTCTCTCTCGCAGAGCCCGGCTGCCAAATTCGAAACGTCCAGCGATTGCGCCCACAGGAAAGCTGCCAGCACGGAAAGCTGTAGCTGGTTTTCACTGTCCCTTGGAACTGCATTCGCTGGTAGACAGACATTCGCGTTCCGCAAAAGCTTTCGTTCGTAATGGGGCAACACTGTGTATTTCTCTCTCGCAGAGCCCGGCTGCCAAATTCGAAACATCCAGCGATTGTGCCCACAGGAAAGCTGCCAGCACAGAAAGCTGTAGCTGGTTTTCACTGTCCCTTGGAACTGCATTCGCTGGTAGACAGACATTCGCGTTCTGCAAAAGCTTTGGTTGGTAACGGGGCAACACTGTGTATATCTCTCTCGGAGAGCCCGGCTGCCAAATTCGAAATGTCCGGCGATTGCGCCCACAGGAAAGCTGCCAGCACGGAAAGCTGTAGCTGGTTTTCACTGTCCCTTGGAACTGCATTCGCTGGTAGACAGACATTCGCGTTCTGCAACAGCTTTCGTTCGTAAAGCTGCAACACTGTGTATTTTTCTCTCGCAGAGCCCGGCTGCCAAATTCGAAACGTCCAGCGATTGCGCCCACAGGAAAGCTGCCAGCACGGAAAGCTGTAGCTGGTTTTCACTGTCCCTTGGAACTGCATTCGCTGGTAGACAGACATTCGCGTTCTGCAAAACCTTTGCTTGGTAATGGGGCAACACTGTGTATATCTCTCTCGGAGAGCCCGGCTGCCAAATTCGAAACGTCCAGCGATTGCGCCCACAGGAAAGCTGCCAGCACGGAAAGCTGTAGCTGGTTTTCACTGTCCCTTGGAACTGCATTCGCTGGTAGACAGACATTCGCATTCTGCAAAAGCTTTCGTTTGAAAAGGGGCAACACTTTGTATTTCTCTCTCGCAGAGCCCGGCTTCCAAATTCGAAACGTCCAGCGATTGCGCACACAGGAAAGCTGCCAGTACGGAAAGCTGTAGCTGGTTTTCACTGTCCCTTGGAACTGCATTCGCTGGTAGACAGACATTCGCGTTCTGCAACAGCTTTCGTTCGTAAAGCTGCAACACTGTGTATTTTTCTCTCGCAGAGCCCGGCTTCCAAATTCGAAACGTCCAGCGATTGCGCCCACAGGAAAGCTGCCAGCACGGAAAGCTGTAGCTGGTTTTCACTGTCCCTTGGAACTGCATTCGCTGGTAGACAGACATTCGCGTTCTGCAAAAGCTTTGGTTGGTAATGGGGCAACACTGTGTATATCTCTCTCGGAGAGCCCGACTGCCAAATTCGAAACGTCCAGCGATTGCGCCCACAGGAAAGCTGCCAGCACAGAAAGCTGTAGCTGGTTTTCACTGTCCTTTGGAACTGCATTCGCTGGTAGACAGACATTCGCGTTCTGCAAAAGCTTTGCTTCTTAATGGGGCAACACTTTGTATATCTCTCTCGGAGAGCCCGGCTGCCAAATTCGAAACGTCCAGCAATTGCGCCCACAGGAAAGCTGCCAGCACGGAAAGCTGTAGCTGGTTTTCACTGTCCCTTGGAACTGCATTCGCTGGTAGACAGACATTCGCGTTCTGCAAAAGCTTTCGTTTGAAAAGGGGCAACACTTTGTATTTCTCTCTCGCAGAGCCCGGCTGCCAAATTCGAAACGTCCAGCGATTGCGCCCACAGGAAAGCTGCCAGCACGGAAAGCTGTAGCTGGTTTTCACTGTCCCTTGGAACTGCATTCGCTGGTAGACAGACATTCGCGTTCCGCAAAAGCTTTCGTTCGTAATGGGGCAACACTGTGTATTTCTCTCTCGCAGAGCCCGGCTGCCAAATTCGAAACATCCAGCGATTGTGCCCACAGGAAAGCTGCCAGCACAGAAAGCTGTAGCTGGTTTTCACTGTCCCTTGGAACTGCATTCGCTGGTAGACAGACATTCGCGTTCTGCAAAAGCTTTGGTTGGTAATGGGGCAACACTGTGTATATCTCTCTCGGAGAGCCCGGCTGCCAAATTCGAAACGTCCAGCGATTGCGCCCACAGGAAAGCTGCCAGCACGGAAAGCTGTAGCTGGTTTTCACTGTCCCTTGGAACTGCATTCGCTGGTAGACAGACATTCGCGTTCTGCAAAAGCTTTCGTTTGTAAAGGGGCAACACTTTGTATTTCTCTCTCGCAGAGCCCGGCTGCCAAATTCGAAACGTCCAGCGATTGCGCCCACAGGAAAGCTGCCAGCACGGAAAGCTGTAGCTGGTTTTCACTGTCCCTTGGAACTGCATTCGCTGGTAGACAGACATTCGCGTTCCGCAAAAGCTTTCGTTCGTAATGGGGCAACACTGTGTATTTCTCTCTCGCAGAGCCCGGCTGCCAAATTCGAAACGTCCAGCGATTGCGCCCACAGGAAAGCTGCCAGCACGGAAAGCTGTAGCTGGTTTTCACTGTCCCTTGGAACTGCATTCGCTGGTAGACAGACATTCGCGTTCTGCAACAGCTTTCGTTCGTAAAGGGGCAACACTGTGTATTTCTCTCTGGCAGATCCCGGCTGCCAAATTCGAAACGTCCAGCGATTGCGCCCACAGGAAAGCTGCCAGCACGGAAAGCTGTAGCTGGTTTTCACTGTCCCTTGGAACTGCATTCGCTGGTAGACAGACATTCGCGTTCTGCAAAAGCTTTGCTTGTTAATGGGGCAACACTTTGTATATCTCTCTCGGAGAGCCCGGCTGCCAAATTCGAAACGTCCAGCAATTGCACCCACAGGAAAGCTGCCAGCACGGAAAGCTGTAGCTGGTTTTCACTGTCCCTTGGAACTGCATTCGCTGGTAGACAGACATTCGCGTTCTGCAAAAGCTTTCGTTTGAAAAGGGGCAACACTTTGTATTTCTCTCTCGCAGAGCCCGGCTGCCAAATTCGAAACGTCCAGCGATTGCGCCCACAGGAAAGCTGCCAGCACGGAAAGCTGTAGCTGGTTTTCACTGTCCCTTGGAACTGCATTCGCTGGTAGACAGACATTCGCGTTCCGCAAAAGCTTTCGTTCGTAATGGGGCAACACTGTGTATTTCTCTCTCGCAGAGCCCGGCTGCCAAATTCGAAACATCCAGCGATTGTGCCCACAGGAAAGCTGCCAGCACAGAAAGCTGTAGCTGGTTTTCACTGTCCCTTGGAACTGCATTCGCTGGTAGACAGACATTCGCGTTCTGCAAAAGCTTTGGTTGGTAACGGGGCAACACTGTGTATATCTCTCTCGGAGAGCCCGGCTGCCAAATTCGAAATGTCCGGCGATTGCGCCCACAGGAAAGCTGCCAGCACGGAAAGCTGTAGCTGGTTTTCACTGTCCCTTGGAACTGCATTCGCTGGTAGACAGACATTCGCGTTCTGCAACAGCTTTCGTTCGTAAAGCTGCAACACTGTGTATTTTTCTCTCGCAGAGCCCGGCTGCCAAATTCGAAACGTCCAGCGATTGCGCCCACAGGAAAGCTGCCAGCACGGAAAGCTGTAGCTGGTTTTCACTGTCCCTTGGAACTGCATTCGCTGGTAGACAGACATTCGCGTTCTGCAAAACCTTTGCTTGGTAATGGGGCAACACTGTGTATATCTCTCTCGGAGAGCCCGGCTGCCAAATTCGAAACGTCCAGCGATTGCGCCCACAGGAAAGCTGCCAGCACGGAAAGCTGTAGCTGGTTTTCACTGTCCCTTGGAACTGCATTCGCTGGTAGACAGACATTCGCATTCTGCAAAAGCTTTCGTTTGAAAAGGGGCAACACTTTGTATTTCTCTCTCGCAGAGCCCGGCTTCCAAATTCGAAACGTCCAGCGATTGCGCACACAGGAAAGCTGCCAGTACGGAAAGCTGTAGCTGGTTTTCACTGTCCCTTGGAACTGCATTCGCTGGTAGACAGACATTCGCGTTCTGCAACAGCTTTCGTTCGTAAAGCTGCAACACTGTGTATTTTTCTCTCGCAGAGCCCGGCTTCCAAATTCGAAACGTCCAGCGATTGCGCCCACAGGAAAGCTGCCAGCACGGAAAGCTGTAGCTGGTTTTCACTGTCCCTTGGAACTGCATTCGCTGGTAGACAGACATTCGCGTTCTGCAAAAGCTTTGGTTGGTAATGGGGCAACACTGTGTATATCTCTCTCGGAGAGCCCGACTGCCAAATTCGAAACGTCCAGCGATTGCGCCCACAGGAAAGCTGCCAGCACAGAAAGCTGTAGCTGGTTTTCACTGTCCTTTGGAACTGCATTCGCTGGTAGACAGACATTCGCGTTCTGCAAAAGCTTTGCTTCTTAATGGGGCAACACTTTGTATATCTCTCTCGCAGAGCCCGGCTGCCAAATTCGAAACGTCCAGCAATTGCGCCCACAGGAAAGCTGCCAGCACGGAAAGCTGTAGCTGGTTTTCACTGTCCCTTGGAACTGCATTCGCTGGTAGACAGACATTCGCGTTCTGCAAAAGCTTTCGTTTGAAAAGGGGCAACACTTTGTATTTCTCTCTCGCAGAGCCCGGCTGCCAAATTCGAAACGTCCAGCGATTGCGCCCACAGGAAAGCTGCCAGCACGGAAAGCTGTAGCTGGTTTTCACTGTCCCTTGGAACTGCATTCGCTGGTAGACAGACATTCGCGTTCCGCAAAAGCTTTCGTTCGTAATGGGGCAACACTGTGTATTTCTCTCTCGCAGAGCCCGGCTGCCAAATTCGAAACATCCAGCGATTGTGCCCACAGGAAAGCTGCCAGCACAGAAAGCTGTAGCTGGTTTTCACTGTCCCTTGGAACTGCATTCGCTGGTAGACAGACATTCGCGTTCTGCAAAAGCTTTGGTTGGTAATGGGGCAACACTGTGTATATCTCTCTCGGAGAGCCCGGCTGCCAAATTCGAAACGTCCAGCGATTGCGCCCACAGGAAAGCTGCCAGCACGGAAAGCTGTAGCTGGTTTTCACTGTCCCTTGGAACTGCATTCGCTGGTAGACAGACATTCGCGTTCTGCAAAAGCTTTCGTTTGTAAAGGGGCAACACTTTGTATTTCTCTCTCGCAGAGCCCGGCTGCCAAATTCGAAACGTCCAGCGATTGCGCCCACAGGAAAGCTGCCAGCACGGAAAGCTGTAGCTGGTTTTCACTGTCCCTTGGAACTGCATTCGCTGGTAGACAGACATTCGCGTTCCGCAAAAGCTTTCGTTCGTAATGGGGCAACACTGTGTATTTCTCTCTCGCAGAGCCCGGCTGCCAAATTCGAAACGTCCAGCGATTGCGCCCACAGGAAAGCTGCCAGCACGGAAAGCTGTAGCTGGTTTTCACTGTCCCTTGGAACTGCATTCGCTGGTAGACAGACATTCGCGTTCTGCAACAGCTTTCGTTCGTAAAGGGGCAACACTGTGTATTTCTCTCTGGCAGATCCCGGCTGCCAAATTCGAAACGTCCAGCGATTGCGCCCACAGGAAAGCTGCCAGCACGGAAAGCTGTAGCTGGTTTTCACTGTCCCTTGGAACTGCATTCGCTGGTAGACAGACATTCGCGTTCTGCAAAAGCTTTGGTTGGTAATGGGGCAACACTGTGTATATCTCTCTCGGAGAGCCCGGCTGCCAAATTCGAAACGTCCTGCGATTGCGCCCACAGGAAAGCTGCCAGCACGGAAAGCTGTAGCTGTTTTCACTGTCCCTTGGAACTGCATTCGCTGGTAGACAGACATTCGTGTTCTGCAAAAGCTTTCGTTCGTAAAGGGGCAACACTTTGTATTTCTCTCTGGCAGAGCCCGGCTGCCAAATTCGAAACGTCCAGCGATTGCGCCCACATGAAAGCTGCCAGCACGGAAAGCTGTAGCTGGTTTTCACTGTCCCTTGGAACTGCATTCGCTGGTAGACAGACATTCGCGTTCTGCAAAAGCTTTCGTTCGTAAAGGGGCAACACTGTGTATTTCTCTCTGGCAGAGCCCGGCTGCCAAATTCGAAACGTCCAGCGATTGCGCCCACAGGAAAGCTGCCAGCACGGAAAGCTGTAGCTGGTTTTCACTGTCCCTTGGAACTGCATTCGCTGGTAGACAGACATTCGCGTTCTGCAAAAGCTTTCATTCGTAAAGGGGCAACACTGTGTATTTCTCTCTCGCAGAGCCCGGTTGCAAAATTCGAAACGTCCAGCGATTGCGCCCACAGGAAAGCTGCCAGCACGGAAAGCTGTAGCTGGTTTTCACTGTCCCTTGGAACTGCATTCACTGGTAGACAGACATGCGCGTTCTGCAAAAGCTTTCGTTCGTAAAGGGGCAACAGTCTGTATTTCTCTCTAGCAGAGCCCGGCTGCCAAATTCGAAACGTCCAGCGATTGCGCCCACAGGAAAGCTGCCAGTACGGAAAGCTGTAGCTGGTTTTCACTGTCCCTTGGAACTGCATTCGCTGGTAGACAGACATTCGCGTTCTGCAAAACCTTTGCTTGGTAATGGGGCAACACTGTGTATATCTCTCTCGGAGAGCCCGGCTGCCAAATTCGAAACGTCAAGCGATTGTGCCCACAGGAAAGCTGCCAGCACAGAAAGCTATAGCTGGTTTTCACTGTCCCTTGGAACTGCATTCGCTGGTAGACAGACATTCGCGTTCTGCAAAAGCTTTGGGTGGTAATGGGGCAACACTGTGTATATCTCTCTCGGAGAGCCCGGCTGCCAAATTCGAAACGTCCAGCGATTGCGCCCACAGGAAAGCTGCCAGCACGGAAAGCTGTAGCTGGTTTTCACTGTCCCTTGGAACTGCATTCGCTGGTAGACAGACATTCGCGTTCTGCAAAAGCTTTCGTTTGAAAAGGGGCAACACTTTGTATTTCTCTCTCGCAGAGCCCGGCTGCCAAATTCGAAACGTCCAGCGATTGCGCCCACAGGAAAGCTGCCAGCACGGAAAGCTGTAGCTGGTTTTCACTGTCCCTTGGAACTGCATTCGCTGGTAGACAGACATTCGCCTTCCGCAAAAGCTTTCGTTCGTAATGGGGCAACACTGTGTATTTCTCTCTCGCAGAGCCCAGCTGCCAAATTCGAAACATCCAGCGATTGTGCCCACAGGAAAGCTGCCAGCACAGAAAGCTGTAGCTGGTTTTCACTGTCCTTTGGAACTGCATTCGCTGGTAGACAGACATTCGCGTTCTGCAAAAGCTTTGCTTGGTAATGGGGCAACACTGTGTATATCTCTTTCGGAGAGCCCGACTGCCAAATTCGAAACGTCCAGCGATTGCGCCCTCAGGAAAGCTGCCAGCACGGAAAGCTGTAGCTGGTTTTCACTGTCCCTTGGAACTGCATTCGCTGGTAGACAGACATTCGCGTTCTGCAAAAGCTTTGGTTGGTAATGGGGCAACACTGTGTATTTCTCTCTCGCAGAGCCCGGTTGCAAAATTCGAAACGTCCAGCGATTGCGCCCACAGGAAAGCTGCCAGCACGGAAAGCTGTAGCTGGTTTTCACTGTCCCTTGGAACTGCATTCGCTGGTAGACAGACATTCGTGTTCTGCAAAAGCTTTCGTTCGTAAAGGGGCAACACTTTGTATTTCTCTCTGGCAGAGGCCGGCTGCCAAATTCGAAACGTCCAGCGATTGCGCCCACAGGAAAGCTGCCAGCACGGAAAGCTGTAGCTGGTTTTCACTGTCCCTTGGAACTGCATTCGCTGGTAGACAGACATTCGCGTTCTGCAAAAGCTTTCGTTCGTAAAGGGGCAACACTGTGTATTTCTCTCTGGCAGAGCCCGGCTGCCAAATTCGAAACGTCCAGCGATTGCGCCCACAGGAAAGCTGCCAGCACGGAAAGCTGTAGCTGGTTTTCACTGTCCCTTGGAACTGCATTCGCTGGTAGACAGACATTCGCGTTCTGCAAAAGCTTTCGTTCGTAAAGGGGCAACACTGTGTATTTCTCTCTCGCAGAGCCCGGTTGCAAAATTCGAAACGTCCAGCGATTGCGCCCACAGGAAAGCTGCCAGCACGGAAAGCTGTAGCTGGTTTTCACTGTCCCTTGGAACTGCATTCACTGGTAGACAGACATGCGCGTTCTGCAAAAGCTTTCGTTCGTAAAGGGGCAACACTGTGTATTTCTCTCTCGCAGAGCCCGGCTGCCAAATTCGAAACGTCCAGCGATTGCGCCCACAGGAAAGCTGCCAGCACGGAAAGCTGTAGCTGGTTTTCACTGTCCCTTGGAACTGCATTCGCTGGTAGACAGACATTCGCGTTCTGCAAAACCTTTGCTTGGTAATGGGGCAACACTGTGTATATCTCTCTCGGAGAGCCCGGCTGCCAAATTCGAAACGTCAAGCGATTGTGCCCACAGGAAAGCTGCCAGCACAGAAAGCTGTAGCTGGTTTTCACTGTCCCTTGGAACTGCATTCGCTGGTAGACAGACATTCGCGTTCTGCAAAACCTTTGCTTGGTAATGGGGCAACACTGTGTATATCTCTCTCGCAGAGCCCGGCTGCCAAATTCGAAACGTCCAGCGATTGCGCCCACAGGAAAGCTGCCAGCACGGAAAGCTGTAGCTGGTTTTCACTGTCCCTTGGAACTGCATTCGCTGGTAGACAGACATTCGCATTCTGCAAAAGCTTTCGTTTGAAAAGGGGCAACACTTTGTATTTCTCTCTCGCAGAGTCCGGCTGCCAAATTCGAAACGTCCAGCGATTGCGCACACAGGAAAGCTGCCAGCACGGAAAGCTGTAGCTGGTTTTCACTGTCCCTTGGAACTGCATTCGCTGGTAGACAGACATTGGCGTTCCGCAAAAGCTTTCGTTCGTAATGGGGCAACACTTTGTATTTCTCTCTCGCAGAGCCCGGCTGCCAAATTCGAAACATCCAGCGATTGTGCCCACAGGAAAGCTGCCAGCACAGAAAGCTGTAGCTGGTTTTCACTGTCCCTTGGAACTGCATTCGCTGGTAGACAGACATTCGCGTTCTGCAAAAGCTTTGGTTGGTAACGGGGCAACACTGTGTATATCTCTGTCGGAGAGCCCGGCTGCCAAATTCGAAATGTCCTGCGATTGCGCCCACAGGAAAGCTGCCAGCACGGAAAGCTGTAGCTGGTTTTCACTGTCCCTTGGAACTGCATTCGCTGGTAGACAGACATTCGCGTTCTGCAACAGCTTTCGTTCGTAAAGCTGCAACACTGTGTATTTTTCTCTCGCAGAGCCCGGCTTCCAAATTCGAAACGTCCAGCGATTGCGCCCACAGGAAAGCTGCCAGCACGGAAAGCTGTAGCTGGTTTTCACTGTCCCTTGGAACTGCATTCGCTGGTAGACAGACATTCGCGTTCTGCAAAAGCTTTGGTTGGTAATGGGGCAACACTGTGTATATCTCTCTCGGAGAGCCCGACTGCCAAATTCGAAACGTCCAGCGATTGCGCCCACAGGAAAGCTGCCAGCACAGAAAGCTGTAGCTGGTTTTCACTGTCCTTTGGAACTGCATTCGCTGGTAGACAGACATTCGCGTTCTGCAAAAGCTTTGCTTGTTAATGGGGCAACACTTTGTATATCTCTCTCGGAGAGCCCGGCTGCCAAATTCGAAACGTCCAGCGATTGCGCCCACAGGAAAGCTGCCAGCACGGAAAGCTGTAGCTGGTTTTCACTGTCCCTTGGAACTGCATTCGCTGGTAGACAGACATTCGCGTTCTGCAAAAGCTTTCGTTTGAAAAGGGGCAACACTTTGTATTTCTCTCTGGCAGAGCCCGGCTGCCAAATTCGAAACGTCCAGCGATTGCGCCCACAGGAAAGCTGCCAGCACGGAAAGCTGTAGCTGGTTTTCACTGTCCCTTGGAACTGCATTCGCTGGTAGACAGACATTCGCGTTCCGCAAAAGCTTTCGTTCGTAATGGGGCAACACTGTGTATTTCTCTCTCGCAGAGCCCGGCTGCCAAATTCGAAACATCCAGCGATTGTGCCCACAGGAAAGCTGCCAGCACAGAAAGCTGTAGCTGGTTTTCACTGTCCCTTGGAACTGCATTTGCTGGTAGACAGACATTCGCGTTCTGCAAAAGCTTTGGTTGGTAACGGGGCAACACTGTGTATATCTCTCTCGGAGAGCCCGGCTGCCAAATTCGAAATGTCCGGCGATTGCGCCCACAGGAAAGCTGCCAGCACGGAAAGCTGTAGCTGGTTTTCACTGTCCCTTGGAACTGCATTCGCTGGTAGACAGACATTCGCGTTCTGCAACAGCTTTCGTTCGTAAAGCTGTAACACTGTGTATTTTTCTCTCGCAGAGCCCGGCTGCCAAATTCGAAACGTCCAGCGATTGCGCCCACAGGAAAGCTGCCAGCACGGAAAGCTGTAGCTGGTTTTCACTGTCCCTTGGAACTGCATTCGCTGGTAGACAGACATTCGCGTTCTGCAAAAGCTTTGGTTGGTAATGGGGCAACACTGTGTATATCTCTCTCGGAGAGCCCGACTGCCAAATTCGAAACGTCCAGCGATTGCGCCCACAGGAAAGCTGCCAGCACAGAAAGCTGTAGCTGGTTTTCACTGTCCTTTGGAACTGCATTCGCTGGTAGACAGACATTCGCGTTCTGCAAAAGCTTTGCTTGTTAATGGGGCAACACTTTGTATATCTCTCTCAGAGAGCCCGGCTGCCAAATTCGAAACGTCCAGCAATTGCGCCCACAGGAAAGCTGCCAGCACGGAAAGCTGTAGCTGGTTTTCACTGTCCCTTGGAACTGCATTCGCTGGTAGACAGACATTCGCGTTCTGCAAAAGCTTTCGTTCGTAAAGGGGCAACAATCTGTATTTCTCTCTGGCAGAGCCCGGCTGCCAAATTCGAAACGTCCAGCGATTGCGCCCACAGGAAAGCTGCCAGCACGGAAAGCTATGGCTGGTTTTCACTGTCGCTTGGAACTGCATTCGATGGTAGACAGACATTCGCGTTCCGCAAAAGCTTTCGTTCGTAATGGGGCAACACTGTGTATTTCTCTCTCGCAGAGCCCGGCTGCCAAATTCGAAACGTCCAGCGATTTTGCCCACAGGAAAGCTGCCAGCACAGAAAGCTGTAGCTGGTTTTCACTGTCCCTTGGAACTGCATTCGCTGGTAGACAGACATTCGCGTTCTGCAAAAGCTTTGCTTGGTAATGGGGCAACACTGTGTATATCTCTTTCGGAGAGCCCGACTGCCAAATTCGAAACGTCCAGCGATTGCGCCCTCAGGAAAGCTGCCAGCACGGAAAGCTGTAGCTGGTTTTCACTGTCCCTTGGAACTGCATTCGCTGGTAGACAGACATTCGCGTTCTGCAAAAGCTTTGGTTGGTAATGGGGCAACACTGTGTATTTCTCTCTCGCAGAGCCCGGTTGCAAAATTCGAAACGTCCAGCGATTGCGCCCACAGGAAAGCTGCCAGCACGGAAAGCTGTAGCTGGTTTTCACTGTCCCTTGGAACTGCATTCGCTGGTAGACAGACATTCGTGTTCTGCAAAAGCTTTCGTTCGTAAAGGGGCAACACTTTGTATTTCTCTCTGGCAGAGGCCGGCTGCCAAATTCGAAACGTCCAGCGATTGCGCCCACAGGAAAGCTGCCAGCACGGAAAGCTGTAGCTGGTTTTCACTGTCCCTTGGAACTGCATTCGCTGGTAGACAGACATTCGCGTTCTGCAAAAGCTTTCGTTCGTAAAGGGGCAACACTGTGTATTTCTCTCTGGCAGAGCCCGGCTGCCAAATTCGAAACGTCCAGCGATTGCGCCCACAGGAAAGCTGCCAGCACGGAAAGCTGTAGCTGGTTTTCACTGTCCCTTGGAACTGCATTCGCTGGTAGACAGACATTCGCGTTCTGCAAAAGCTTTCGTTCGTAAAGGGGCAACACTGTGTATTTCTCTCTCGCAGAGCCCGGTTGCAAAATTCGAAACGTCCAGCGATTGCGCCCACAGGAAAGCTGCCAGCACGGAAAGCTGTAGCTGGTTTTCACTGTCCCTTGGAACTGCATTCACTGGTAGACAGACATGCGCGTTCTGCAAAAGCTTTCGTTCGTAAAGGGGCAACACTGTGTATTTCTCTCTCGCAGAGCCCGGCTGCCAAATTCGAAACGTCCAGCGATTGCGCCCACAGGAAAGCTGCCAGCACGGAAAGCTGTAGCTGGTTTTCACTGTCCCTTGGAACTGCATTCGCTGGTAGACAGACATTCGCGTTCTGCAAAACCTTTGCTTGGTAATGGGGCAACACTGTGTATATCTCTCTCGGAGAGCCCGGCTGCCAAATTCGAAACGTCAAGCGATTGTGCCCACAGGAAAGCTGCCAGCACAGAAAGCTGTAGCTGGTTTTCACTGTCCCTTGGAACTGCATTCGCTGGTAGACAGACATTCGCGTTCTGCAAAACCTTTGCTTGGTAATGGGGCAACACTGTGTATATCGCTCTCGGAGAGCCCGGCTGCCAAATTCGAAACGTCCAGCGATTGCGCCCACAGGAAAGCTGCCAGCACGGAAAGCTGTAGCTGGTTTTCACTGTCCCTTGGAACTGCATTCGCTGGTAGACAGACATTCGCATTCTGCAAAAGCTTTCGTTTGAAAAGGGGCAACACTTTGTATTTCTCTCTCGCAGAGCCCGGCTGCCAAATTCGAAACGTCCAGCGATTGCGCACACAGGAAAGCTGCCAGCACGGAAAGCTGTAGCTGGTTTTCACTGTCCCTTGGAACTGCATTCGCTGGTAGACAGACATTGGCGTTCCGCAGAAGCTTTCGTTCGTAATGGGGCAACACTTTGTATTTCTCTCTCGCAGAGCCCGGCTGCCAAATTCGAAACATCCAGCGATTGTGCCCACAGGAAAGCTGCCAGCACAGAAAGCTGTAGCTGGTTTTCACTGTCCCTTGGAACTGCATTCGCTGGTAGACAGACATTCGCGTTCTGCAAAAGCTTTGGTTGGTAACGGGGCAACACTGTGTATATCTCTGTCGGAGAGCCCGGCTGCCAAATTCGAAATGTCCTGCGATTGCGCCCACAGGAAAGCTGCCAGCACGGAAAGCTGTAGCTGGTTTTCACTGTCCCTTGGAACTGCATTCGCTGGTAGACAGACATTCGCGTTCTGCAACAGCTTTCGTTCGTAAAGCTGCAACACTGTGTATTTTTCTCTCGCAGAGCCCGGCTTCCAAATTCGAAACGTCCAGCGATTGCGCCCACAGGAAAGCTGCCAGCACGGAAAGCTGTAGCTGGTTTTCACTGTCCCTTGGAACTGCATTCGCTGGTAGACAGACATTCGCGTTCTGCAAAAGCTTTGGTTGGTAATGGGGCAACACTGTGTATATCTCTCTCGGAGAGCCCGACTGCCAAATTCGAAACGTCCAGCGATTGCGCCCACAGGAAAGCTGCCAGCACAGAAAGCTGTAGCTGGTTTTCACTGTCCTTTGGAACTGCATTCGCTGGTAGACAGACATTCGCGTTCTGCAAAAGCTTTGCTTGTTAATGGGGCAACACTTTGTATATCTCTCTCGGAGAGCCCGGCTGCCAAATTCGAAACGTCCAGCGATTGCGCCCACAGGAAAGCTGCCAGCACGGAAAGCTGTAGCTGGTTTTCACTGTCCCTTGGAACTGCATTCGCTGGTAGACAGACATTCGCGTTCTGCAAAAGCTTTCGTTTGAAAAGGGGCAACACTTTGTATTTCTCTCTCGCAGAGCCCGGCTGCCAAATTCGAAACGTCCAGCGATTGCGCCCACAGGAAAGCTGCCAGCACGGAAAGCTGTAGCTGGTTTTCACTGTCCCTTGGAACTGCATTCGCTGGTAGACAGACATTCGCGTTCCGCAAAAGCTTTCGTTCGTAATGGGGCAACACTGTGTATTTCTCTCTCGCAGAGCCCGGCTGCCAAATTCGAAACATCCAGCGATTGTGCCCACAGGAAAGCTGCCAGCACGGAAAGCTGTAGCTGGTTTTCACTGTCCCTTGGAACTGCATTCGCTGGTAGACAGACATTCGCGTTCTGCAAAAGCTTTCGTTCGTAAAGGGGCAACAATCTGTATTTCTCTCTGGCAGAGCCCGGCTGCCAAATTCGAAACGTCCAGCGATTTTGCCCACAGGAAAGCTGCCAGCACAGAAAGCTGTAGCTGGTTTTCACTGTCCCTTGGAACTGCATTCGCTGGTAGACAGACATTCGCGTTCTGCAAAACCTTTGCTTCGTAATGGGGCAACACTGTGTATATCTCTCTCGGAGAGCCCGGCTGCCAAATTCGAAACGTCCAGCGATTGCGCCCACAGGAAAGCTGCCAGCACGGAAAGCTGAAGCTGGTTTTCACTGTCCCTTGGAACTGCATTCGCTGGTAGACAGACATTCGCGTTCTGCAAAAGCTTTGCTTGGTAATGGGGCAACACTGTGTATATCTCTTTCGGAGAGCCCGACTGCCAAATTCGAAACGTCCAGCGATTGCGCCCTCAGGAAAGCTGCCAGCACGGAAAGCTGTAGCTGGTTTTCACTGTCCCTTGGAACTGCATTCGCTGGTAGACAGACATTCGCGTTCTGCAAAAGCTTTGGTTGGTAATGGGGCAACACTGTGTATTTCTCTCTCGCAGAGCCCGGCTGCCAAATTCGAAACGTCCAGCGATTGCGCCCACAGGAAAGCTGCCAGCACGGAAAGCTGTAGCTGGTTTTCACTGTCCCTTGGAACTGCATTCGCTGGTAGACAGACATTCGCGTTCTGCAACAGCTTTCGTTCGTAAAGGTGCAACACTGTGTATTTTTCTCTCGCAGAGCCCGGCTGCCAAATTCGAAACGTCCAGCGATTGCGCCCACAGGAAAGCTGCCAGCACGGAAAGCTGTAGCTGGTTTTCACTGTCCCTTGGAACTGCATTCGCTGGTAGACAGACATTCGCGTTCTGCAAAAGCTTTCGTTCGTAAAGGGGCAACACTGTGTATTTCTCTCTGGCAGAGCCCGGCTGCCAAATTCGAAACGTCCAGCGATTGCGCCCACAGGAAAGCTGCCAGCACGGAAAGCTGTAGCTGGTTTTCACTGTCCCTTGGAACTGCATTCGCTGGTAGACAGACATTCGCGTTCTGCAAAAGCTTTCGTTCGTAAAGGGGCAACACTGTGTATTTCTCTCTCGCAGAGCCCGGTTGCAAAATTCGAAACGTCCAGCGATTGCGCCCACAGGAAAGCTGCCAGCACGGAAAGCTGTAGCTGGTTTTCACTGTCCCTTGGAACTGCATTCACTGGTAGACAGACATGCGCGTTCTGCAAAAGCTTTCGTTCGTAAAGGGGCAACACTGTGTATTTCTCTCTCGCAGAGCCCGGCTGCCAAATTCGAAACGTCCAGCGATTGCGCCCACAGGAAAGCTGCCAGCACGGAAAGCTGTAGCTGGTTTTCACTGTCCCTTGGAACTGCATTCGCTGGTAGACAGACATTCGCGTTCTGCAAAACCTTTGCTTGGTAATGGGGCAACACTGTGTATATCTCTCTCGGAGAGCCCGGCTGCCAAATTCGAAACGTCAAGCGATTGTGCCCACAGGAAAGCTGCCAGCACAGAAAGCTGTAGCTGGTTTTCACTGTCCCTTGGAACTGCATTCGCTGGTAGACAGACATTCGCGTTCTGCAAAACCTTTGCTTGGTAATGGGGCAACACTGTGTATATCTCTCTCGCAGAGCCCGGCTGCCAAATTCGAAACGTCCAGCGATTGCGCCCACAGGAAAGCTGCCAGCACGGAAAGCTGTAGCTGGTTTTCACTGTCCCTTGGAACTGCATTCGCTGGTAGACAGACATTCGCATTCTGCAAAAGCTTTCGTTTGAAAAGGGGCAACACTTTGTATTTCTCTCTCGCAGAGCCCGGCTGCCAAATTCGAAACGTCCAGCGATTGCGCACACAGGAAAGCTGCCAGCACGGAAAGCTGTAGCTGGTTTTCACTGTCCCTTGGAACTGCATTCGCTGGTAGACAGACATTGGCGTTCCGCAAAAGCTTTCGTTCGTAATGGGGCAACACTTTGTATTTCTCTCTCGCAGAGCCCGGCTGCCAAATTCGAAACATCCAGCGATTGTGCCCACAGGAAAGCTGCCAGCACAGAAAGCTGTAGCTGGTTTTCACTGTCCCTTGGAACTGCATTCGCTGGTAGACAGACATTCGCGTTCTGCAAAAGCTTTGGTTGGTAACGGGGCAACACTGTGTATATCTCTGTCGGAGAGCCCGGCTGCCAAATTCGAAATGTCCTGCGATTGCGCCCACAGGAAAGCTGCCAGCACGGAAAGCTGTAGCTGGTTTTCACTGTCCCTTGGAACTGCATTCGCTGGTAGACAGACATTCGCGTTCTGCAACAGCTTTCGTTCGTAAAGCTGCAACACTGTGTATTTTTCTCTCGCAGAGCCCGGCTTCCAAATTCGAAACGTCCAGCGATTGCGCCCACAGGAAAGCTGCCAGCACGGAAAGCTGTAGCTGGTTTTCACTGTCCCTTGGAACTGCATTCGCTGGTAGACAGACATTCGCGTTCTGCAAAAGCTTTGGTTGGTAATGGGGCAACACTGTGTATATCTCTCTCGGAGAGCCCGACTGCCAAATTCGAAACGTCCAGCGATTGCGCCCACAGGAAAGCTGCCAGCACAGAAAGCTGTAGCTGGTTTTCACTGTCCTTTGGAACTGCATTCGCTGGTAGACAGACATTCGCGTTCTGCAAAAGCTTTGCTTGTTAATGGGGCAACACTTTGTATATCTCTCTCGGAGAGCCCGGCTGCCAAATTCGAAACGTCCAGCGATTGCGCCCACAGGAAAGCTGCCAGCACGGAAAGCTGTAGCTGGTTTTCACTGTCCCTTGGAACTGCATTCGCTGGTAGACAGACATTCGCGTTCTGCAAAAGCTTTCGTTTGAAAAGGGGCAACACTTTGTATTTCTCTCTGGCAGAGCCCGGCTGCCAAATTCGAAACGTCCAGCGATTGCGCCCACAGGAAAGCTGCCAGCACGGAAAGCTGTAGCTGGTTTTCACTGTCCCTTGGAACTGCATTCGCTGGTAGACAGACATTCGCGTTCCGCAAAAGCTTTCGTTCGTAATGGGGCAACACTGTGTATTTCTCTCTCGCAGAGCCCGGCTGCCAAATTCGAAACATCCAGCGATTGTGCCCACAGGAAAGCTGCCAGCACAGAAAGCTGTAGCTGGTTTTCACTGTCCCTTGGAACTGCATTTGCTGGTAGACAGACATTCGCGTTCTGCAAAAGCTTTGGTTGGTAACGGGGCAACACTGTGTATATCTCTCTCGGAGAGCCCGGCTGCCAAATTCGAAATGTCCGGCGATTGCGCCCACAGGAAAGCTGCCAGCACGGAAAGCTGTAGCTGGTTTTCACTGTCCCTTGGAACTGCATTCGCTGGTAGACAGACATTCGCGTTCTGCAACAGCTTTCGTTCGTAAAGCTGTAACACTGTGTATTTTTCTCTCGCAGAGCCCGGCTGCCAAATTCGAAACGTCCAGCGATTG
This sequence comes from Mycteria americana, assembly GCF_035582795.1. NCBI lineage: Eukaryota > Metazoa > Chordata > Aves > Ciconiiformes > Ciconiidae > Mycteria > Mycteria americana. The sequence continues at coordinate 43,954,409 of NC_134370.1, forward strand.
CGCCCACAGGAAAGCTGCCAGCACGGAAAGCTGTAGCTGGTTTTCACTGTCCCTTGGAACTGCATTCGCTGGTAGACAGACATTCGCGTTCTGCAAAAGCTTTGGTTGGTAATGGGGCAACACTGTGTATATCTCTCTCGGAGAGCCCGACTGCCAAATTCGAAACGTCCAGCGATTGCGCCCACAGGAAAGCTGCCAGCACAGAAAGCTGTAGCTGGTTTTCACTGTCCTTTGGAACTGCATTCGCTGGTAGACAGACATTCGCGTTCTGCAAAAGCTTTGCTTGTTAATGGGGCAACACTTTGTATATCTCTCTCAGAGAGCCCGGCTGCCAAATTCGAAACGTCCAGCAATTGCGCCCACAGGAAAGCTGCCAGCACGGAAAGCTGTAGCTGGTTTTCACTGTCCCTTGGAACTGCATTCGCTGGTAGACAGACATTCGCGTTCTGCAAAAGCTTTCGTTCGTAAAGGGGCAACAATCTGTATTTCTCTCTGGCAGAGCCCGGCTGCCAAATTCGAAACGTCCAGCGATTGCGCCCACAGGAAAGCTGCCAGCACGGAAAGCTATGGCTGGTTTTCACTGTCGCTTGGAACTGCATTCGATGGTAGACAGACATTCGCGTTCCGCAAAAGCTTTCGTTCGTAATGGGGCAACACTGTGTATTTCTCTCTCGCAGAGCCCGGCTGCCAAATTCGAAACGTCCAGCGATTTTGCCCACAGGAAAGCTGCCAGCACAGAAAGCTGTAGCTGGTTTTCACTGTCCCTTGGAACTGCATTCGCTGGTAGACAGACATTCGCGTTCTGCAAAAGCTTTGCTTGGTAATGGGGCAACACTGTGTATATCTCTTTCGGAGAGCCCGACTGCCAAATTCGAAACGTCCAGCGATTGCGCCCTCAGGAAAGCTGCCAGCACGGAAAGCTGTAGCTGGTTTTCACTGTCCCTTGGAACTGCATTCGCTGGTAGACAGACATTCGCGTTCTGCAAAAGCTTTGGTTGGTAATGGGGCAACACTGTGTATTTCTCTCTCGCAGAGCCCGGTTGCAAAATTCGAAACGTCCAGCGATTGCGCCCACAGGAAAGCTGCCAGCACGGAAAGCTGTAGCTGGTTTTCACTGTCCCTTGGAACTGCATTCGCTGGTAGACAGACATTCGTGTTCTGCAAAAGCTTTCGTTCGTAAAGGGGCAACACTTTGTATTTCTCTCTGGCAGAGGCCGGCTGCCAAATTCGAAACGTCCAGCGATTGCGCCCACAGGAAAGCTGCCAGCACGGAAAGCTGTAGCTGGTTTTCACTGTCCCTTGGAACTGCATTCGCTGGTAGACAGACATTCGCGTTCTGCAAAAGCTTTCGTTCGTAAAGGGGCAACACTGTGTATTTCTCTCTGGCAGAGCCCGGCTGCCAAATTCGAAACGTCCAGCGATTGCGCCCACAGGAAAGCTGCCAGCACGGAAAGCTGTAGCTGGTTTTCACTGTCCCTTGGAACTGCATTCGCTGGTAGACAGACATTCGCGTTCTGCAAAAGCTTTCGTTCGTAAAGGGGCAACACTGTGTATTTCTCTCTCGCAGAGCCCGGTTGCAAAATTCGAAACGTCCAGCGATTGCGCCCACAGGAAAGCTGCCAGCACGGAAAGCTGTAGCTGGTTTTCACTGTCCCTTGGAACTGCATTCACTGGTAGACAGACATGCGCGTTCTGCAAAAGCTTTCGTTCGTAAAGGGGCAACACTGTGTATTTCTCTCTCGCAGAGCCCGGCTGCCAAATTCGAAACGTCCAGCGATTGCGCCCACAGGAAAGCTGCCAGCACGGAAAGCTGTAGCTGGTTTTCACTGTCCCTTGGAACTGCATTCGCTGGTAGACAGACATTCGCGTTCTGCAAAACCTTTGCTTGGTAATGGGGCAACACTGTGTATATCTCTCTCGGAGAGCCCGGCTGCCAAATTCGAAACGTCAAGCGATTGTGCCCACAGGAAAGCTGCCAGCACAGAAAGCTGTAGCTGGTTTTCACTGTCCCTTGGAACTGCATTCGCTGGTAGACAGACATTCGCGTTCTGCAAAACCTTTGCTTGGTAATGGGGCAACACTGTGTATATCGCTCTCGGAGAGCCCGGCTGCCAAATTCGAAACGTCCAGCGATTGCGCCCACAGGAAAGCTGCCAGCACGGAAAGCTGTAGCTGGTTTTCACTGTCCCTTGGAACTGCATTCGCTGGTAGACAGACATTCGCATTCTGCAAAAGCTTTCGTTTGAAAAGGGGCAACACTTTGTATTTCTCTCTCGCAGAGCCCGGCTGCCAAATTCGAAACGTCCAGCGATTGCGCACACAGGAAAGCTGCCAGCACGGAAAGCTGTAGCTGGTTTTCACTGTCCCTTGGAACTGCATTCGCTGGTAGACAGACATTGGCGTTCCGCAGAAGCTTTCGTTCGTAATGGGGCAACACTTTGTATTTCTCTCTCGCAGAGCCCGGCTGCCAAATTCGAAACATCCAGCGATTGTGCCCACAGGAAAGCTGCCAGCACAGAAAGCTGTAGCTGGTTTTCACTGTCCCTTGGAACTGCATTCGCTGGTAGACAGACATTCGCGTTCTGCAAAAGCTTTGGTTGGTAACGGGGCAACACTGTGTATATCTCTGTCGGAGAGCCCGGCTGCCAAATTCGAAATGTCCTGCGATTGCGCCCACAGGAAAGCTGCCAGCACGGAAAGCTGTAGCTGGTTTTCACTGTCCCTTGGAACTGCATTCGCTGGTAGACAGACATTCGCGTTCTGCAACAGCTTTCGTTCGTAAAGCTGCAACACTGTGTATTTTTCTCTCGCAGAGCCCGGCTTCCAAATTCGAAACGTCCAGCGATTGCGCCCACAGGAAAGCTGCCAGCACGGAAAGCTGTAGCTGGTTTTCACTGTCCCTTGGAACTGCATTCGCTGGTAGACAGACATTCGCGTTCTGCAAAAGCTTTGGTTGGTAATGGGGCAACACTGTGTATATCTCTCTCGGAGAGCCCGACTGCCAAATTCGAAACGTCCAGCGATTGCGCCCACAGGAAAGCTGCCAGCACAGAAAGCTGTAGCTGGTTTTCACTGTCCTTTGGAACTGCATTCGCTGGTAGACAGACATTCGCGTTCTGCAAAAGCTTTGCTTGTTAATGGGGCAACACTTTGTATATCTCTCTCGGAGAGCCCGGCTGCCAAATTCGAAACGTCCAGCGATTGCGCCCACAGGAAAGCTGCCAGCACGGAAAGCTGTAGCTGGTTTTCACTGTCCCTTGGAACTGCATTCGCTGGTAGACAGACATTCGCGTTCTGCAAAAGCTTTCGTTTGAAAAGGGGCAACACTTTGTATTTCTCTCTCGCAGAGCCCGGCTGCCAAATTCGAAACGTCCAGCGATTGCGCCCACAGGAAAGCTGCCAGCACGGAAAGCTGTAGCTGGTTTTCACTGTCCCTTGGAACTGCATTCGCTGGTAGACAGACATTCGCGTTCCGCAAAAGCTTTCGTTCGTAATGGGGCAACACTGTGTATTTCTCTCTCGCAGAGCCCGGCTGCCAAATTCGAAACATCCAGCGATTGTGCCCACAGGAAAGCTGCCAGCACGGAAAGCTGTAGCTGGTTTTCACTGTCCCTTGGAACTGCATTCGCTGGTAGACAGACATTCGCGTTCTGCAAAAGCTTTCGTTCGTAAAGGGGCAACAATCTGTATTTCTCTCTGGCAGAGCCCGGCTGCCAAATTCGAAACGTCCAGCGATTTTGCCCACAGGAAAGCTGCCAGCACAGAAAGCTGTAGCTGGTTTTCACTGTCCCTTGGAACTGCATTCGCTGGTAGACAGACATTCGCGTTCTGCAAAACCTTTGCTTCGTAATGGGGCAACACTGTGTATATCTCTCTCGGAGAGCCCGGCTGCCAAATTCGAAACGTCCAGCGATTGCGCCCACAGGAAAGCTGCCAGCACGGAAAGCTGAAGCTGGTTTTCACTGTCCCTTGGAACTGCATTCGCTGGTAGACAGACATTCGCGTTCTGCAAAAGCTTTGCTTGGTAATGGGGCAACACTGTGTATATCTCTTTCGGAGAGCCCGACTGCCAAATTCGAAACGTCCAGCGATTGCGCCCTCAGGAAAGCTGCCAGCACGGAAAGCTGTAGCTGGTTTTCACTGTCCCTTGGAACTGCATTCGCTGGTAGACAGACATTCGCGTTCTGCAAAAGCTTTGGTTGGTAATGGGGCAACACTGTGTATTTCTCTCTCGCAGAGCCCGGCTGCCAAATTCGAAACGTCCAGCGATTGCGCCCACAGGAAAGCTGCCAGCACGGAAAGCTGTAGCTGGTTTTCACTGTCCCTTGGAACTGCATTCGCTGGTAGACAGACATTCGCGTTCTGCAACAGCTTTCGTTCGTAAAGGTGCAACACTGTGTATTTTTCTCTCGCAGAGCCCGGCTGCCAAATTCGAAACGTCCAGCGATTGCGCCCACAGGAAAGCTGCCAGCACGGAAAGCTGTAGCTGGTTTTCACTGTCCCTTGGAACTGCATTCGCTGGTAGACAGACATTCGCGTTCTGCAAAAGCTTTGGTTGGTAATGGGGCAACACTGTGTATATCTCTCTCGGAGAGACCGACTGCCAAATTCGAAACGTCCAGCGATTGCGCCCACAGGAAAGCTGCCAGCACAGAAAGCTGTAGCTGGTTTTCACTGTCCTTTGGAACTGCATTCGCTGGTAGACAGACATTCGCGTTCTGCAAAAGCTTTGCTTGGTAATTGGCCAACACTTTGTATATCTCTCTCCGAGAGCCCGGCTGCCAAATTCGAAACGTCAAGCGATTGTGCCCACAGGAAAGCTGCCAGCACAGAAAGCTGTAGCTGGTTTTCACTGTCCCTTGGAACTGCATTCGCTGGTAGACAGACATTCGCGTTCTGCAAAACCTTTGCTTGGTAATGGGGCAACACTGTGTATATCTCTCTCGGAGAGCCCGGCTGCCAAATTCGAAACGTCCAGCGATTGCGCCCACAGGAAAGCTGCCAGCACGGAAAGCTGTAGCTGGTTTTCACTGACCCTTGGAACTGCATTCGCTGGTAGACAGACATTCGTGTTCTGCAAAAGCTTTCGTTCGTAAAGGGGCAACACTCTGTATTTCTCTCTGGCAGAGCCCGGCTGCCAAATTCGAAACGTCCAGCGATTGCGCCCACAGGAAAGCTGCCAGCACGGAAAGCTGTAGCTGGTTTTCACTGTCCCTTGGAACTGCATTCGCTGGTAGACAGACATTCGCGTTCTGCAAAAGCTTTGGTTGGTAATGGGGCAACACTGTGTATATCTCTCTCGGAGAGCCCGGCTGCCAAATTCGAAACGTCAAGCGATTGTGCCCACAGGAAAGCTGCCAGCACAGAAAGCTGTAGCTGGTTTTCACTGTCCCTTGGAACTGCATTCGCTGGTAGACAGACATTCGCGTTCTGCAAAACCTTTGCTTGGTAATGGGGCAACACTGTGTATATCTCTCTCGGAGAGCCCGGCTGCCAAATTCGAAACGTCCAGCGATTGCGCCCACAGGAAAGCTGCCAGCACGGAAAGCTGTAGCTGGTTTTCACTGTCCCTTGGAACTGCATTCGCTGGTAGACAGACATTCGCGTTCTGCAAAAGCTTTCGTTCGTAAAGGGGCAACACTGTGTATTTCTCTCTCGCAGAGCCCGGTTGCAAAATTCGAAACGTCCAGCGATTGCGCCCACAGGAAAGCTGCCAGCACGGAAAGCTGTAGCTGGTTTTCACTGTCCCTTGGAACTGCATTCGCTGGTAGACAGACATTCGCGTTCTGCAACAGCTTTCGTTCGTAATGGGGCAACACTGTGTATATCTCTCTCGGAGAGCCCGGCTGCCAAATTCGAAACGTCAAGCGATTGTGCCCACAGGAAAGCTGCCAGCACAGAAAGCTGTAGCTGGTTTTCACTGTCCCTTGGAACTGCATTCGCTGGTAGACAGACATGCGCGTTCTGCAAAAGCTTTCGTTTGAAAAGGGGCAACACTTTGTATTTCTGTCTCGCAGAGCCCGGCTGCCAAATTCGAAACGTCCAGCGATTGCGCCCACAGGAAAGCTGCCAGCACGGAAAGCTGTAGCTGGTTTTCACTGTCCCTTGGAACTGCATTCGCTGGTAGACAGACATTCGCGTTCTGCAAAAGCTTTGGTTGGTAATGGGGCAACACTGTGTATATCTCTCTCGGAGAGCCCGGCTGCCAAATTCGAAACGTCCAGCGATTGTGCCCACAGGAAAGCTGCCAGCACAGAAAGCTGTAGCTGGTTTTCACTGTCCCTTGGAACTGCATTCGCTGGTAGACAGACATTCGCGTTCTGCAAAACCTTTGCTTGGTAATGGGGCAACACTGTGTATATCTCTCTCGGAGAGCCCGGCTGCCAAATTCGAAACGTCCAGCGATTGCGCCCACAGGAAAGCTGCCAGCACGGAAAGCTGTAGCTGGTTTTCACTGTCCCTTGGAACTGCATTCGCTGGTAGACAGACATTCGCGTTCTGCAAAAGCTTTCGTTTGTAAAGGGGCAACACTGTGTATTTCTCTCTCGCAGAGCCCGGCTGCCAAATTCGAAACGTCCAGCGATTGCGCCCACAGGAAAGCTGCCAGCACAGAAAGCTGTAGCTGGTTTTCAGGGTCCCTTGGAACTGCATTCGCTGGTAGACAGACATTCGCGTTCTGCAACAGCTTTCGTTCGTAAAGGTGCAACACTGTGTATATCTCTCTCGGAGAGCCCGGCTGCCAAATTCGAAACGTCCAGCGATTGTGCCCACAGGAAAGCTGCCAGCACAGAAAGCTGTAGCTGGTTTTCACTGTCCCTTGGAACTGCATTCGCTGGTAGACAGACATTCGCGTTCTGCAAAAGCTTTCCTTCGTAAAGGGGCAACACTGTGTATTTTTCTCTCGCAGAGCCCGGCTGCCAAATTCGAAACGTCCAGCGATTGCGCCCACAGGAAAGCTGCCAGCACGGAAAGCTGTAGCTGGTTTTCACTGTCCCTTGGAACTGCATTCGCTGGTAGACAGACATTCGCGTTCTGCAAAACCTTTGCTTGGTAATGGGGCAACACTTTGTATATCTCTCTCGGAGAGCCCGGCTGCCAAATTCGAAACGTCCAGCGATTGCGCCCACAGGAAAGCTGCCAGCACGGAAAGCTGTAGCTGGTTTTCACTGTCCCTTGGAACTGCATTCGCTGGTAGACAGACATTCGCGTTCTGCAAAAGCTTTCGTTCGTAAAGGGGCAACACTGTGTATTTCTCTCTCGCAGAGCCCGGCTGCCAAATTCGAAACGTCCAGCGATTGCGCCCACAGGAAAGCTGCCAGCACGGAAAGCTGTAGCTGGTTTTCACTGTCCCTTGGAACTGCATTCGCTGGTAGACAGACATGTGCGTTCTGCAAAAGCTTTCGTTCGTAAAGGGGCAACACTGTATTTCTCTCTGGCAGAGCCCGGCTGCCAAATTCGAAACGTCCAGCGATTGCGCCCACAGGAAAGCTGCCAGCACGGAAAGCTGTAGCTGGTTTTCACTGTCCCTTGGAACTGCATTCGCTGGTAGACAGACATTCGCGTTCTGCAAAAGCTTTCGTTCGTAAAGGGGCAACACTGTGTATATCTCTCTCGGAGAGCCCGGCTGCCAAATTCGAAACGTCAAGCGATTGTGCCCACAGGAAAGCTGCCAGCACGGAAAGCTGTAGCTGGTTTTCACTGTCCCTTGGAACTGCATTCGCTGGTAGACAGACATTCGCGTTCTGCAAAAGCTTTGCTTGGTAATGGGGCAACACTGTGTATATCTCTCTCGGAGAGCCCGGCTGCCAAATTCGAAACGTCCAGCGATTGCGCCCACAGGAAAGCTGCCAGCACGGAAAGCTGTAGCTGGTTTTCACTGTCCCTTGGAACTGCATTCGCTGGTAGACAGACATGCGCGTTCTGCAAAAGCTTTCGTTTGAAAAGGGGCAACACTTTGTATTTCTCTCTCGCAGAGCCCGGCTGCCAAATTCGAAACGTCCAGCGATTGCGCCCACAGGAAAGCTGCCAGCACAGAAAGCTGTAGCTGGTTTTCACTGTCCCTTGGAACTGCATTCGCTGGTAGACAGACATTCGCGTTCTGCAAAAGCTTTCGTTCGTAAAGGGGCAACAGTCTGTATTTCTCTCTGGCAGAGCCGGGCTGCCAAATTCGAAACGTCCAGCGATTGCGCCCACAGGAAAGCTGCCAGCACAGAAAGCTGTAGCTGGTTTTCACTGTCCCTTGGAACTGCATTCGCTGGTAGACAGACATTCGCGTTCTGCAAAACCTTTGCTTGGTAATGGGGCAACACTGTGTATATCTCTCTCGGAGAGCCCGGCTGCCAAATTCGAAACGTCCAGCGATTGCGCCCACAGGAAAGCTGCCAGCACGGAAAGCTGTAGCTGGTTTTCACTGTCCCTTGGAACTGCATTCGCTGGTAGACAGACATTCGCGTTCTGCAAAAGCTTTCGTTTGTAAAGGGGCAACACTGTGTATTTCTCTCTCGCAGAGCCCGACTGCCAAATTCGAAACGTCAAGCGATTGTGCCCACAGGAAAGCTGCCAGCACAGAAAGCTGTAGCTGGTTTTCACTGTCCCTTGGAACTGCATTCGCTGGTAGACAGACATTCGCGTTCTGCAAAACCTTTGCTTGGTAATGGGGCAACACTGTGTATATCTCTCTCGGAGAGCCCGGCTGCCAAATTCGAAACGTCCAGCGATTGCGCCCACAGGAAAGCTGCCAGCACGGAAAGCTGTAGCTGGTTTTCACTGTCCCTTGGAACTGCATTCGCTGGTAGACAGACATTCGCGTTCTGCAAAAGCTTTCGTTCGTAAAGGGGCAATACTGTGTATTTCTCTCTGGCAGAACCCGGCTGCCAAATTCGAAACGTCCAGCGATTGCGCCCACAGGAAAGCTGCCAGCACGGAAAGCTGTAGCTGGTTTTCACTGTCCCTTGGAACTGCATTCGCTGGTAGACAGACATTCGCGTTCTGCAAAAGCTTTGGTTGGTAATGGGGCAACACTGTGTATATCTCTCTCGGAGAGCCCGGCTGCCAAATTCGAAACGTCAAACGATTGTGCCCACAGGAAAGCTGCCAGCACAGAAAGCTGTAGCTGGTTTTCACTGTCCCTTGGAACTGCATTCGCTGGTAGACAGACATTCGCGTTCTGCAAAAGCTTTGCTTCGTAATGGGGCAACACTGTGTATATCTCTCTCGGAGAGCCCGGCTGCCAAATTCGAAACGTCCAGCGATTGCGCCCACAGGAAAGCTGCCAGCACGGAAAGCTGTAGCTGGTTTTCACTGTCCCTTGGAACTGCATTCGCTGGTAGACAGACATGCGCGTTCTGCAAAAGCTTTCGTTCGTAAAGGGGCAACACTTTGTATTTCTCTCTGGCAGAGCCCGGCTGCCAAATTCGAAACGTCCAGCGATTGCGCCCACAGGAAAGCTGCCAGCACGGAAAGCTGTAGCTGGTTTTCACTGTCCCTTGGAACTGCATTCGCTGGTAGACAGACATTCGCGTTCTGCAAAAGCTTTCGTTCGTAAAGGGGCAACACTCTGTATTTCTCTCTGGCAGAGCCCGGCTGCCAAATTCGAAACGTCCAGCGATTGCGCCCACAGGAAAGCTGCCAGCACGGAAAGCTGTAGCTGGTTTTCACTGTCCCTTGGAACTGCATTCGCTGGTAGACAGACATTCGTGTTCTGCAAAAGCTTTCGTTCGTAAAGGGGCAACAGTCTGTATTTCTCTCTAGCAGAGCCCGGCTGCCAAATTCGAAACGTCCAGCGATTGCGCCCACAGGAAAGCTGCCAGCACGGAAAGCTGTAGCTGGTTTTCACTGTCCCTTGGAACTGCATTCGCTGGTAGACAGACATTCGCGTTCTGCAAAAGCTTTGGTTGGTAATGGGGCAACACTGTGTATATCTCTCTCGGAGAGCCCGGCTGCCAAATTCGAAACGTCAAGCGATTGTGCCCACAGGAAAGCTGCCAGCACGGAAAGCTGTAGCTGGTTTTCACTGTCCCTTGGAACTGCATTCGCTGGTAGACAGACATTCGCGTTCTGCAAAAGCTTTGGTTGGTAATGGGGCAACACTGTGTATATCTCTCTCGGAGAGCCCGGCTGCCAAATTCGAAACGTCCAGCGATTGCGCCCACAGGAAAGCTGCCAGCACGGAAAGCTGTAGCTGGTTTTCACTGTCCCTTGGAACTGCATTCGCTGGTAGACAGACATTCGCGTTCTGCAAAACCTTTGCTTGGTAATGGGGCAACACTGTGTATATCTCTCTCGGAGAGCCCGGCTGCCAAATTCGACACGTCCAGCGATTGCGCCCACAGGAAAGCTGCCAGCACGGAAAGCTGTAGCTGGTTTTCACTGTCCCTTGGAACTGCATTCGCTGGTAGACAGACATTCGCGTTCTGCAAAAGCTTTCGTTCGTAAAGGGGCAACACTGTGTATATCTCTCTCGGAGAGCCCGGCTGCCAAATTCGAAACGTCCAGCGATTGCGCCCACAGGAAAGCTGCCAGCACGGAAAGCTGTAGCTGGTTTTCACTGTCCCTTGGAACTGCATTCGCTGGTAGACAGACATTCGCGTTCTGCAAAACCTTTGCTTGGTAATGGGGCAACACTGTGTATATCTCTCTCGGAGAGCCCGGCTGCCAAATTCGAAACGTCAAGCGATTGTGCCCACAGGAAAGCTGCCAGCACAGAAAGCTGTAGCTGGTTTTCACTGTCCCTTGGAACTGCATTCGCTGGTAGACAGACATTCGCGTTCTGCAAAACCTTTGCTTGGTAATGGGGCAACACTGTGTATATCTCTCTCGGAGAGCCCGGCTGCCAAATTCGAAACGTCCAGCGATTGCGCCCACAGGAAAGCTGCCAGCACAGAAAGCTGTAGCTGGTTTTCACTGTCCCTTGGAACTGCATTCGCTGGTAGACAGACATTCGCGTTCTGCAAAACCTTTGCTTGGTAATGGGGCAACACTGTGTATATCTCTCTCGGAGAGCCCGGCTGCCAAATTCGAAACGTCCAGCGATTGCGCCCACAGGAAAGCTGCCAGCACGGAAAGCTGTAGCTGGTTTTCACTGTCCCTTGGAACTGCATTCGCTGGTAGACAGACATTCGCGTTCTGCAACAGCTTTCGTTCGTAAAGGTGCAACACTGTGTATATCTCTCTCGGAGAGCCCGGCTGCCAAATTCGAAACGTCCAGCGATTGTGCCCACAGGAAAGCTGCCAGCACAGAAAGCTGTAGCTGGTTTTCACTGTCCCTTGGAACTGCATTCGCTGGTAGACAGACATTCGTGTTCTGCAAAAGCTTTCCTTCGTAAAGGGGCAACACTGTGTATTTTTCTCTCGCAGAGCCCGGCTGCCAAATTCGAAACGTCCAGCGATTACGCCCACAGGAAAGCTGCCAGCACGGAAAGCTGTAGCTGGTTTTCACTGTCCCTTGGAACTGCATTCGCTGGTAGACAGACATTCGTGTTCCGCAAAAGCTTTCGTTCGTAAAGGGGCAACACTCTGTATTTCTCTCTCGCAGAGCCCGGCTGCCAAATTCGAAACGTCCAGCGATTGCGCCCACAGGAAAGCTGCCAGCACGGAAAGCTGTAGCTGGTTTTCACTGTCCCTTGGAACTGCATTCGCTGGTAGACAGACATTCGCGTTCTGCAAAAGCTTTCGTTCGTAATGGGGCAACACTGTGTATTTCTCTCTGGCAGAACCCGGCTGCCAAATTCGAAACGTCCAGCGATTGCGCCCACAGGAAAGCTGCCAGCACGGAAAGCTGTAGCTGGTTTTCACTGTCCCTTGGAACTGCATTCGCTGGTAGACAGACATTCGCGTTCTGCAAAAGCTTTCGTTTGAAAAGGGGCAACAATTTGTATTTCTCTCTCGCAGAGCCCGGCTGCCAAATTCGAAACGTCCAGCGATTGCGCCCACAGGAAAGCTGCCAGCACGGAAAGCTGTAGCTGGTTTTCACTGTCCCTTGGAACTGCATTCGCTGGTAGACAGACATTCGCGTTCTGCAAAAGCTTTCGTTCGTAATGGGGCAACACTGTGTATTTCTCTCTCGCAGAGCCCGGCTGCCAAATTCGAAACGTCCAGCGATTGTGCCCACAGGAAAGCTGCCAGCACAGAAAGCTGTAGCTGGTTTTCACTGTCCCTTGGAACTGCATTCGCTGGTAGACAGACATTCGCGTTCTGCAAAAGCTTTCGTTCGTAATGGGGCAACACTGTGTATATCTCTCTCGGAGACCCCGGCTGCCAAATTCGAAACGTCCAGCGATTGCGCCCACAGGAAAGCTGCCAGCACGGAAAGCTGTAGCTGGTTTTCACTGTCCCTTGGAACTGCATTCGCTGGTAGACAGACATTCGTGTTCTGCAAAAGCTTTCGTTCGTAAAGGGGCAACACTGTGTATTTCTCTCTGGCAGAGCCCGGCTGCCAAATTCGAAACGTCCAGCAATTGCGCCCACAGGAAAGCTGCCAGCACGGAAAGCTGTAGCTGGTTTTCACTGTCCCTTGGAACTGCATTCGCTGGTAGACAGACATTCGCGTTCTGCAAATGCTTTCGTTCGTAATGGGGCAACACTGTGTATTTCTCTCTGGCAGAACCCGGCTGCCAAATTCGAAACGTCCAGCGATTGCGCCCACAGGAAAGCTGCCAGCACGGAAAGCTGTAGCTGGTTTTCACTGTCCCTTGGAACTGCATTCGCTGGTAGACAGACATTCGTGTTCTGCAAAAGCTTTCGTTCGTAAAGGGGCAACAGTCTGTATTTCTCTCTAGCAGAGCCCGGCTGCCAAATTCGAAACGTCCAGCGATTGCGCCCACAGGAAAGCTGCCAGTACGGAAAGCTGTAGCTGGTTTTCACTGTCCCTTGGAACTGCATTCGCTGGTAGACAGACATTCGCGTTCTGCAAAAGCTTTGGTTGGTAATGGGGCAACACTGTGTATATCTCTCTCGGAGAGCCCGGTTGCAAAATTCGAAACGTCCAGCGATTGCGCCCACAGGAAAGCTGCCAGCACGGAAAGCTGTAGCTGGTTTTCACTGTCCCTTGGAACTGCATTCGCTGGTAGACAGACATTCGCGTTCTGCAAAACCTTTGCTTGGTAATGGGGCAACACTGTGTATATCTCTCTCGGAGAGCCCGGCTGCCAAATTCGAAACGTCCAGCGATTGCGCCCACAGGAAAGCTGCCAGCACAGAAAGCTGTAGCTGGTTTTCACTGTCCCTTGGAACTGCATTCGCTGGTAGACAGACATTCGCGTTCCGCAAAAGCTTTCGTTCGTAATGGGGCAACACTGTGTATATCTCTCTCGGAGAGCCCGGCTGCCAAATTCGAAACGTCAAGCGATTGTGCCCACAGGAAAGCTGCCAGCACAGAAAGCTGTAGCTGGTTTTCACTGTCCCTTGGAACTGCATTCGCTGGTAGACAGACATGCGCGTTCTGCAAAAGCTTTCGTTTGAAAAGGGGCAACACTTTGTATTTCTGTCTCGCAGAGCCCGGCTGCCAAATTCGAAACGTCCAGCGATTGCGCCCACAGGAAAGCTGCCAGCACGGAAAGCTGTAGCTGGTTTTCACTGTCCCTTGGAACTGCATTCGCTGGTAGACAGACATTCGCGTTCTGCAAAAGCTTTGGTTGGTAATGGGGCAACACTGTGTATATCTCTCTCGGAGAGCCCGGCTGCCAAATTCGAAACGTCCAGCGATTGTGCCCACAGGAAAGCTGCCAGCACAGAAAGCTGTAGCTGGTTTTCACTGTCCCTTGGAACTGCATTCGCTGGTAGACAGACATTCGCGTTCTGCAAAACCTTTGCTTGGTAATGGGGCAACACTGTGTATATCTCTCTCGGAGAGCCCGGCTGCCAAATTCGAAACGTCCAGCGATTGCGCCCACAGGAAAGCTGCCAGCACGGAAAGCTGTAGCTGGTTTTCACTGTCCCTTGGAACTGCATTCGCTGGTAGACAGACATTCGCGTTCTGCAAAAGCTTTCGTTTGTAAAGGGGCAACACTGTGTATTTCTCTCTCGCAGAGCCCGGCTGCCAAATTCGAAACGTCCAGCGATTGCGCCCACAGGAAAGCTGCCAGCACAGAAAGCTGTAGCTGGTTTTCAGGGTCCCTTGGAACTGCATTCGCTGGTAGACAGACATTCGCGTTCTGCAACAGCTTTCGTTCGTAAAGGTGCAACACTGTGTATATCTCTCTCGGAGAGCCCGGCTGCCAAATTCGAAACGTCCAGCGATTGTGCCCACAGGAAAGCTGCCAGCACAGAAAGCTGTAGCTGGTTTTCACTGTCCCTTGGAACTGCATTCGCTGGTAGACAGACATTCGCGTTCTGCAAAAGCTTTCCTTCGTAAAGGGGCAACACTGTGTATTTTTCTCTCGCAGAGCCCGGCTGCCAAATTCGAAACGTCCAGCGATTGCGCCCACAGGAAAGCTGCCAGCACGGAAAGCTGTAGCTGGTTTTCACTGTCCCTTGGAACTGCATTCGCTGGTAGACAGACATTCGCGTTCTGCAAAACCTTTGCTTGGTAATGGGGCAACACTTTGTATATCTCTCTCGGAGAGCCCGGCTGCCAAATTCGAAACGTCCAGCGATTGCGCCCACAGGAAAGCTGCCAGCACGGAAAGCTGTAGCTGGTTTTCACTGTCCCTTGGAACTGCATTCGCTGGTAGACAGACATTCGCGTTCTGCAAAAGCTTTCGTTCGTAAAGGGGCAACACTGTGTATTTCTCTCTCGCAGAGCCCGGCTGCCAAATTCGAAACGTCCAGCGATTGCGCCCACAGGAAAGCTGCCAGCACGGAAAGCTGTAGCTGGTTTTCACTGTCCCTTGGAACTGCATTCGCTGGTAGACAGACATGTGCGTTCTGCAAAAGCTTTCGTTCGTAAAGGGGCAACACTGTATTTCTCTCTGGCAGAGCCCGGCTGCCAAATTCGAAACGTCCAGCGATTGCGCCCACAGGAAAGCTGCCAGCACGGAAAGCTGTAGCTGGTTTTCACTGTCCCTTGGAACTGCATTCGCTGGTAGACAGACATTCGCGTTCTGCAAAAGCTTTCGTTCGTAAAGGGGCAACACTGTGTATATCTCTCTCGGAGAGCCCGGCTGCCAAATTCGAAACGTCAAGCGATTGTGCCCACAGGAAAGCTGCCAGCACGGAAAGCTGTAGCTGGTTTTCACTGTCCCTTGGAACTGCATTCGCTGGTAGACAGACATTCGCGTTCTGCAAAAGCTTTGCTTGGTAATGGGGCAACACTGTGTATATCTCTCTCGGAGAGCCCGGCTGCCAAATTCGAAACGTCCAGCGATTGCGCCCACAGGAAAGCTGCCAGCACGGAAAGCTGTAGCTGGTTTTCACTGTCCCTTGGAACTGCATTCGCTGGTAGACAGACATGCGCGTTCTGCAAAAGCTTTCGTTTGAAAAGGGGCAACACTTTGTATTTCTCTCTCGCAGAGCCCGGCTGCCAAATTCGAAACGTCCAGCGATTGCGCCCACAGGAAAGCTGCCAGCACAGAAAGCTGTAGCTGGTTTTCACTGTCCCTTGGAACTGCATTCGCTGGTAGACAGACATTCGCGTTCTGCAAAAGCTTTCGTTCGTAAAGGGGCAACAGTCTGTATTTCTCTCTGGCAGAGCCGGGCTGCCAAATTCGAAACGTCCAGCGATTGCGCCCACAGGAAAGCTGCCAGCACAGAAAGCTGTAGCTGGTTTTCACTGTCCCTTGGAACTGCATTCGCTGGTAGACAGACATTCGCGTTCTGCAAAACCTTTGCTTGGTAATGGGGCAACACTGTGTATATCTCTCTCGGAGAGCCCGGCTGCCAAATTCGAAACGTCCAGCGATTGCGCCCACAGGAAAGCTGCCAGCACGGAAAGCTGTAGCTGGTTTTCACTGTCCCTTGGAACTGCATTCGCTGGTAGACAGACATTCGCGTTCTGCAAAAGCTTTCGTTTGTAAAGGGGCAACACTGTGTATTTCTCTCTCGCAGAGCCCGGCTGCCAAATTCGAAACGTCAAGCGATTGTGCCCACAGGAAAGCTGCCAGCACAGAAAGCTGTAGCTGGTTTTCACTGTCCCTTGGAACTGCATTCGCTGGTAGACAGACATTCGCGTTCTGCAAAACCTTTGCTATGTAATGGGGCAACACTGTGTATATCTCTCTCGGAGAGCCCGGCTGC
Organism: Mycteria americana; assembly: GCF_035582795.1. Lineage (NCBI taxonomy): Eukaryota > Metazoa > Chordata > Aves > Ciconiiformes > Ciconiidae > Mycteria > Mycteria americana. The sequence continues at coordinate 43,970,579 of NC_134370.1, forward strand.
CAAATTCGAAACGTCCAGCGATTGCGCCCACAGGAAAGCTGCCAGCACGGAAAGCTGTAGCTGGTTTTCACTGTCCCTTGGAACTGCATTCGCTGGTAGACAGACATTCGCGTTCTGCAAAAGCTTTCGTTCGTAAAGGGGCAATACTGTGTATTTCTCTCTGGCAGAACCCGGCTGCCAAATTCGAAACGTCCAGCGATTGCGCCCACAGGAAAGCTGCCAGCACGGAAAGCTGTAGCTGGTTTTCACTGTCCCTTGGAACTGCATTCGCTGGTAGACAGACATTCGCGTTCTGCAAAAGCTTTGGTTGGTAATGGGGCAACACTGTGTATATCTCTCTCGGAGAGCCCGGCTGCCAAATTCGAAACGTCAAACGATTGTGCCCACAGGAAAGCTGCCAGCACAGAAAGCTGTAGCTGGTTTTCACTGTCCCTTGGAACTGCATTCGCTGGTAGACAGACATTCGCGTTCTGCAAAAGCTTTGCTTGGTAATGGGGCAACACTGTGTATATCTCTCTCGGAGAGCCCGGCTGCCAAATTCGAAACGTCCAGCGATTGCGCCCACAGGAAAGCTGCCAGCACGGAAAGCTGTAGCTGGTTTTCACTGTCCCTTGGAACTGCATTCGCTGGTAGACAGACATGCGCGTTCTGCAAAAGCTTTCGTTCGTAAAGGGGCAACACTTTGTATTTCTCTCTGGCAGAGCCCGGCTGCCAAATTCGAAACGTCCAGCGATTGCGCCCACAGGAAAGCTGCCAGCACGGAAAGCTGTAGCTGGTTTTCACTGTCCCTTGGAACTGCATTCGCTGGTAGACAGACATTCGCGTTCTGCAAAAGCTTTCGTTCGTAAAGGGGCAACACTGTGTATTTCTCTCTGGCAGAACCCGGCTGCCAAATTCGAAACGTCCAGCGATTGCGCCCACAGGAAAGCTGCCAGCACGGAAAGCTGTAGCTGGTTTTCACTGTCCCTTGGAACTGCATTCGCTGGTAGACAGACATTCGTGTTCTGCAAAAGCTTTCGTTCGTAAAGGGGCAACAGTCTGTATTTCTCTCTAGCAGAGCCCGGCTGCCAAATTCGAAACGTCCAGCGATTGCGCCCACAGGAAAGCTGCCAGCACGGAAAGCTGTAGCTGGTTTTCACTGTCCCTTGGAACTGCATTCGCTGGTAGACAGACATTCGCGTTCTGCAAAAGCTTTGGTTGGTAATGGGGCAACACTGTGTATATCTCTCTCGGAGAGCCCGGCTGCCAAATTCGAAACGTCAAGCGATTGTGCCCACAGGAAAGCTGCCAGCACAGAAAGCTGTAGCTGGTTTTCACTGTCCCTTGGAACTGCATTCGCTGGTAGACAGACATTCGCGTTCTGCAAAACCTTTGCTTGGTAATGGGGCAACACTGTGTATATCTCTCTCGGAGAGCCCGGCTGCCAAATTCGAAACGTCCAGCGATTGCGCCCACAGGAAAGCTGCTAGCACGGAAAGCTGTAGCTGGTTTTCACTGTCCCTTGGAACTGCATTCGCTGGTAGACAGACATTCGCGTTCTGCAAAACCTTTGCTTGGTAATGGGGCAACACTGTGTATATCTCTCTCGGAGAGCCCGGCTGCCAAATTCGACACGTCCAGCGATTGCGCCCACAGGAAAGCTGCCAGCACGGAAAGCTGTAGCTGGTTTTCACTGTCCCTTGGAACTGCATTCGCTGGTAGACAGACATTCGCGTTCTGCAAAAGCTTTCGTTCGTAAAGGGGCAACACTGTGTATATCTCTCTCGGAGAGCCCGGCTGCCAAATTCGAAACGTCCAGCGATTGCGCCCACAGGAAAGCTGCCAGCACGGAAAGCTGTAGCTGGTTTTCACTGTCCCTTGGAACTGCATTCGCTGGTAGACAGACATTCGCGTTCTGCAAAACCTTTGCTTGGTAATGGGGCAACACTGTGTATATCTCTCTCGGAGAGCCCGGCTGCCAAATTCGAAACGTCAAGCGATTGTGCCCACAGGAAAGCTGCCAGCACAGAAAGCTGTAGCTGGTTTTCACTGTCCCTTGGAACTGCATTCGCTGGTAGACAGACATTCGCGTTCTGCAAAACCTTTGCTTGGTAATGGGGCAACACTGTGTATATCTCTCTCGGAGAGCCCGGCTGCCAAATTCGAAACGTCCAGCGATTGCGCCCACAGGAAAGCTGCCAGCACAGAAAGCTGTAGCTGGTTTTCACTGTCCCTTGGAACTGCATTCGCTGGTAGACAGACATTCGCGTTCTGCAAAACCTTTGCTTGGTAATGGGGCAACACTGTGTATATCTCTCTCGGAGAGCCCGGCTGCCAAATTCGAAACGTCCAGCGATTGCGCCCACAGGAAAGCTGCCAGCACGGAAAGCTGTAGCTGGTTTTCACTGTCCCTTGGAACTGCATTCGCTGGTAGACAGACATTCGCGTTCTGCAACAGCTTTCGTTCGTAAAGGTGCAACACTCTGTATATCTCTCTCGGAGAGCCCGGCTGCCAAATTCGAAACGTCCAGCGATTGTGCCCACAGGAAAGCTGCCAGCACAGAAAGCTGTAGCTGGTTTTCACTGTCCCTTGGAACTGCATTCGCTGGTAGACAGACATTCGTGTTCTGCAAAAGCTTTCCTTCGTAAAGGGGCAACACTGTGTATTTTTCTCTCGCAGAGCCCGGCTGCCAAATTCGAAACGTCCAGCGATTACGCCCACAGGAAAGCTGCCAGCACGGAAAGCTGTAGCTGGTTTTCACTGTCCCTTGGAACTGCATTCGCTGGTAGACAGACATTCGTGTTCCGCAAAAGCTTTCGTTCGTAAAGGGGCAACACTCTGTATTTCTCTCTGGCAGAGCCCGGCTGCCAAATTCGAAACGTCCAGCGATTGCGCCCACAGGAAAGCTGCCAGCACGGAAAGCTGTAGCTGGTTTTCACTGTCCCTTGGAACTGCATTCGCTGGTAGACAGACATTCGCGTTCTGCAAAAGCTTTCGTTCGTAATGGGGCAACACTGTGTATTTCTCTCTGGCAGAACCCGGCTGCCAAATTCGAAACGTCCAGCGATTGCGCCCACAGGAAAGCTGCCAGCACGGAAAGCTGTAGCTGGTTTTCACTGTCCCTTGGAACTGCATTCGCTGGTAGACAGACATTCGCGTTCTGCAAAAGCTTTCGTTTGAAAAGGGGCAACAATTTGTATTTCTCTCTCGCAGAGCCCGGCTGCCAAATTCGAAACGTCCAGCGATTGCGCCCACAGGAAAGCTGCCAGCACGGAAAGCTGTAGCTGGTTTTCACTGTCCCTTGGAACTGCATTCGCTGGTAGACAGACATTCGCGTTCTGCAAAAGCTTTCGTTCGTAATGGGGCAACACTGTGTATTTCTCTCTCGCAGAGCCCGGCTGCCAAATTCGAAACGTCCAGCGATTGTGCCCACAGGAAAGCTGCCAGCACAGAAAGCTGTAGCTGGTTTTCACTGTCCCTTGGAACTGCATTCGCTGGTAGACAGACATTCGCGTTCTGCAAAAGCTTTGGTTGGTAATGGGGCAACACTGTGTATATCTCTCTCAGAGAGCCCGGTTGCAAAATTCGAAACGTCCAGCGATTGCGCCCACAGGAAAGCTGCCAGCACGGAAAGCTGTAGCTGGTTTTCACTGTCCCTTGGAACTGCATTCGCTGGTAGACAGACATTCGCGTTCTGCAAAACCTTTGCTTGGTAATGGGGCAACACTGTGTATATCTCTCTCGGAGAGCCCGGCTGCCAAATTCGAAACGTCCAGCGATTGCGCCCACAGGAAAGCTGCCAGCACAGAAAGCTGTAGCTGGTTTTCACTGTCCCTTGGAACTGCATTCGCTGGTAGACAGACATTCGCGTTCCGCAAAAGCTTTCGTTCGTAATGGGGCAACACTGTGTATATCTCTCTCGGAGACCCCGGCTGCCAAATTCGAAACGTCCAGCGATTGCGCCCACAGGAAAGCTGCCAGCACGGAAAGCTGTAGCTGGTTTTCACTGTCCCTTGGAACTGCATTCGCTGGTAGACAGACATTCGCGTTCTGCAACAGCTTTCGTTCGTAAAGGTGCAACACTCTGTATTTTTCTCTCGCAGAGCCCGGCTGCCAAATTCGAAACGTCCAGCGATTGCGCCCACAGGAAAGCTGCCAGCACGGAAAGCTGTAGCTGGTTTTCACTGTCCCTTGGAACTGCATTCGCTGGTAGACAGACATTCGCGTTCTGCAAAAGCTTTCGTTCTTAAAGGGGCAACACTGTGTATTTCTCTCTGGCAGAGCCCGGCTGCCAAATTCGAAACGTCCAGCAATTGCGCCCACAGGAAAGCTGCCAGCACGGAAAGCTGTAGCTGGTTTTCACTGTCCCTTGGAACTGCATTCGCTGGTAGACAGACATTCGCGTTCTGCAAATGCTTTCGTTCGTAATGGGGCAACACTGTGTATTTCTCTCTGGCAGAACCCGGCTGCCAAATTCGAAACGTCCAGCGATTGCGCCCACAGGAAAGCTGCCAGCACGGAAAGCTGTAGCTGGTTTTCACTGTCCCTTGGAACTGCATTCGCTGGTAGACAGACATTCGTGTTCTGCAAAAGCTTTCGTTCGTAAAGGGGCAACAGTCTGTATTTCTCTCTAGCAGAGCCCGGCTGCCAAATTCGAAACGTCCAGCGATTGCGCCCACAGGAAAGCTGCCAGTACGGAAAGCTGTAGCTGGTTTTCACTGTCCCTTGGAACTGCATTCGCTGGTAGACAGACATTCGCGTTCTGCAAAAGCTTTGGTTGGTAATGGGGCAACACTGTGTATATCTCTCTCGGAGAGCCCGGTTGCAAAATTCGAAACGTCCAGCGATTGCGCCCACAGGAAAGCTGCCAGCACGGAAAGCTGTAGCTGGTTTTCACTGTCCCTTGGAACTGCATTCGCTGGTAGACAGACATTCGCGTTCTGCAAAACCTTTGCTTGGTAATGGGGCAACACTGTGTATATCTCTCTCGGAGAGCCCGGCTGCCAAATTCGAAACGTCCAGCGATTGCGCCCACAGGAAAGCTGCCAGCACAGAAAGCTGTAGCTGGTTTTCACTGTCCCTTGGAACTGCATTCGCTGGTAGACAGACATTCGCGTTCCGCAAAAGCTTTCGTTCGTAATGGGGCAACACTGTGTATATCTCTCTCGGAGACCCCGGCTGCCAAATTCGAAACGTCCAGCGATTGCGCCCACAGGAAAGCTGCCAGCACGGAAAGCTGTAGCTGGTTTTCACTGTCCCTTGGAACTGCATTCGCTGGTAGACAGACATTCGCGTTCTGCAACAGCTTTCGTTCGTAAAGGTGCAACACTCTGTATTTTTCTCTCGCAGAGCCCGGCTGCCAAATTCGAAACGTCCAGCGATTGCGCCCACAGGAAAGCTGCCAGCACGGAAAGCTGTAGCTGGTTTTCACTGTCCCTTGGAACTGCATTCGCTGGTAGACAGACATTCGCGTTCTGCAAAAGCTTTCGTTCTTAAAGGGGCAACACTGTGTATTTCTCTCTGGCAGAGCCCGGCTGCCAAATTCGAAACGTCCAGCGATTGCGCCCACAGGAAAGCTGCCAGCACGGAAAGCTGTAGCTGGTTTTCACTGTCCCTTGGAACTGCATTCGCTGGTAGACAGACATTCGCGTTCTGCAAAACCTTTGCTTGGTAATGGGGCAACACTGTGTATTTCTCTCTCGCAGAGCCTGGTTGCAAAATTCGAAACGTCCAGCGATTGCGCCCACAGGAAAGCTGCCAGCACGGAAAGCTGTAGCTGGTTTTCACTGTCCCTTGGAACTGCATTCGCTGGTAGACAGACATTCGCGTTCTGCAACAGCTTTCGTTCGTAAAGGTGCAACACTGTGTATTTTTCTCTCGCAGAGCCCGGCTGCCAAATTCGAAACGTCCAGCGATTGCGCCCACAGGAAAGCTGCCAGCACAGAAAGCTGTAGCTGGTTTTCACTGTCCCTTGGAACTGCATTCGCTGGTAGACAGACATTCGCGTTCTGCAAAACCTTTGCTTGGTAATGGGGCAACACTGTGTATATCCCTCTCGGAGAGCCCGGCTGCCAAATTCGAAACGTCCAGCGATTGCGCCCACAGGAAAGCTGCCAGCACGGAAAGCTGTAGCTGGTTTTCACTGTCCCTTGGAACTGCATTCGCTGGTAGACAGACATTCGCGTTCTGCAAAGGCTTTCGTTTGAAAAGGGGCAACACTTTGTATTTCTCTCTCGCAGAGCCCGGCTGCCAAATTCGAAACGTCCAGCGATTGCGCCCACAGGAAAGCTGCCAGCACGGAAAGCTGTAGCTGGTTTTCACTGTCCCTTGGAACTGCATTCGCTGGTAGACAGACATTCGCGTTCCGCAAAAGCTTTCGTTCGTAATGGGGCAACACTGTGTATTTCTCTCTCGCAGAGCCCGGCTGCCAAATTCGAAACGTCCAGCGATTGTGCCCACAGGAAAGCTGCCAGCACAGAAAGCTGTAGCTGGTTTTCACTGTCCCTTGGAACTGCATTCGCTGGTAGACAGACATTCGCGTTCTGCAAAACCTTTGCTTGGTAATGGGGCAACACTGTGTATATCTCTCTCGGAGAGCCCGGCTGCCAAATTCGAAACGTCCAGCGATTGCGCCCACAGGAAAGCTGCCAGCACGGAAAGCTGTAGCTGGTTTTCACTGTCCCTTGGAACTGCATTCGCTGGTAGACAGACATTCGCGTTCTGCAAAACCTTTGCTTGGTAATGGGGCAACACTGTGTATATCTCTCTCGGAGAGCCCGGCTGCCAAATTCGAAACGTCCAGCGATTGCGCCCACAGGAAAGCTGCCAGCACAGAAAGCTGTAGCTGGTTTTCACTGTCCCTTGGAACTGCATTCGCTGGTAGACAGACATTCGCGTTCCGCAAAAGCTTTCGTTCGTAATGGGGCAACACTGTGTATATCTCTCTCGGAGAGCCCGGCTGCCAAATTCGAAACGTCCTGCGATTGCGCCCACAGGAAAGCTGCCAGCACAGAAAGCTGTAGCTGGTTTTCACTGTCCCTTGGAACTGCATTCGCTGGTAGACAGACATTCGCGTTCTGCAACAGCTTTCGTTCGTAAAGGTGCAACACTGTGTATTTTTCTCTCGCAGAGCCCGGCTGCCAAATTCGAAACGTCCAGCGATTGCGCCCACAGGAAAGCTGCCAGCACGGAAAGCTGTAGCTGGTTTTCACTGTCCCTTGGAACTGCATTCGCTGGTAGACAGACATTCGCGTTCTGCAAAAGCTTTGCTTGGTAATGGGGCAACACTGTGTATATCTCTCTCGGAGAGCCCGACTGCCAAATTCGAAACGTCCAGCGATTGCGCCGTCAGGAAAGCTGCCAGCACGGAAAGCTGTAGCTGGTTTTCACTGTCCCTTGGAACTGCATTCGCTGGTAGACAGACATTCGCGTTCTGCAAAAGCTTTCGTTCGTAAAGGGGCAACACTGTGTATTTCTCTCTCGCAGAGCCCGGTTGCAAAATTCGAAACGTCCAGCGATTGCGCCCACAGGAAAGCTGCCAGCACGGAAAGCTGTAGCTGGTTTTCACTGTCCCTTGGAACTGCATTCGCTGGTAGACAGACATTCGTGTTCTGCAAAAGCTTTCGTTCGTAAAGGGGCAACACTGTGTATTTCTCTCTGGCAGAGCCCGGCTGCCAAATTCGAAACGTCCAGCGATTGCGCCCACAGGAAAGCTGCCAGCACGGAAAGCTGTAGCTGGTTTTCACTGTCCCTTGGAACTGCATTCGCTGGTAGACAGACATTCGCGTTCTGCAAAAGCTTTTGTTCGTAAAGGGGCAACACTTTGTATTTCTCTCTGGCAGAGCCCGGCTGCCAAATTCGAAACGTCCAGCGATTGCGCCCACAGGAAAGCTGCCAGCACGGAAAGCTGTAGCTGGTTTTCACTGTCCCTTGGAACTGCATTCGCTGGTAGACAGACATTCGCGTTCTGCAAAAGCTTTCGTTCGTAAAGGGGCAACACTGTGTATTTCTCTCTCGCAGAGCCCGGTTGCAAAATTCGAAACGTCCAGCGATTGCGCCCACAGGAAAGCTGCCAGCACGGAAAGCTGTAGCTGGTTTTCACTGTGCCTTGGAACTGCATTCGCTGGTAGACAGACATTCGCGTTCTGCAAAAGCTTTCGTTCGTAATGGGGCAAAACTGTGTATATCTCTCTCGGAGAGCCCGGCTGCCAAATTCGAAACGTCCAGCGATTGCGCCCACAGGAAAGCTGCCAGCACGGAAAGCTGTAGCTGGTTTTCACTGTCCCTTGGAACTGCATTCGCTGGTAGACAGACATTCGCGTTCTGCAAAAGCTTTCGTTCGTAAAGGGGCAACACTGTGTATTTCTCTCTCGCAGAGCCCGGTTGCAAAATTCGAAACGTCCAGCGATTGCGCCCACAGGAAAGCTGCCAGCACGGAAAGCTGTAGCTGGTTTTCACTGTCCCTTGGAACTGCATTCGCTGGTAGACAGACATTCGTGTTCTGCAAAAGCTTTCGTTCGTAAAGGGGCAACACTGTGTATTTCTCTCTGGCAGAGCCCGGCTGCCAAATTCGAAACGTCCAGCGATTGCGCCCACAGGAAAGCTGCCAGCACGGAAAGCTGTAGCTGGTTTTCACTGTCCCTTGGAACTGCATTCGCTGGTAGACAGACATTCGCGTTCTGCAAAAGCTTTGGTTGGTAATGGGGCAACACTGTGTATATCTCTCTCGGAGAGCCCGGCTGCCAAATTCGAAACGTCAAGCGATTGTGCCCACAGGAAAGCTGCCAGCACAGAAAGCTGTAGCTGGTTTTCACTGTCCCTTGGAACTGCATTCGCTGGTAGACAGACATTCGCGTTCTGCAAAACCTTTGGTTGGTAATGGGGCAACACTGTGTATATCTCTCTCGGAGAGCCCGGCTGCCAAATTCGAAACGTCCAGCGATTGCGCCCACAGGAAAGCTGCCAGCACGGAAAGCTGTAGCTGGTTTTCACTGTCCCTTGGAACTGCATTCGCTGGTAGACAGACATTCGCGTTCTGCAAAAGCTTTCGTTTGAAAAGGGGCAACACTTTGTATTTCTCTCTCGCAGAGCCCGGCTGCCAAATTCGAAACGTCCAGCGATTGCGCCCACAGGAAAGCTGCCAGCACGGAAAGCTGTAGCTGGTTTTCACTGTCCCTTGGAACTGCATTCGCTGGTAGACAGACATTCGCGTTCCGCAAAAGCTTTCGTTCGTAATGGGGCAACACTGTGTATTTCTCTCTCGCAGAGCCTGGCTGTCAAATTCGAAACGTCCAGCGATTGTGCCCACAGGAAAGCTGCCAGCACAGAAAGCTGTAGCTGGTTTTCACTGTCCCTTGGAACTGCATTCGCTGGTAGACAGACATTCGCGTTCTGCAAAACCTTTGCTTGGTAATGGGGCAACACTGTGTATATCTCTCTCGGAGAGCCCGGCTGCCAAATTCGAAACGTCCAGCGATTGCGCCCACAGGAAAGCTGCCAGCACGGAAAGCTGTAGCTGGTTTTCACTGTCCCTTGGAACTGCATTCGCTGGTAGACAGACATTCGCGTTCTGCAAAACCTTTGCTTGGTAATGGGGCAACACTGTGTATATCTCTCTCGGAGAGCCCGGCTGCCAAATTCGAAACGTCCAGCGATTGCGCCCACAGGAAAGCTGCCAGCACAGAAAGCTGTAGCTGGTTTTCACTGTCCCTTGGAACTGCATTCGCTGGTAGACAGACATTCGCGTTCCGCAAAAGCTTTCGTTCGTAATGGGGCAACACTGTGTATATCTCTCTCGGAGATCCCGGCTGCCAAATTCGAAACGTCCTGCGATTGCGCCCACAGGAAAGCTGCCAGCACGGAAAGCTGTAGCTGGTTTTCACTGTCCCTTGGAACTGCATTCGCTGGTAGACAGACATTCGTGTTCTGCAAAAGCTTTCGTTCGTAAAGGGGCAACACTTTGTATATCTCTGTCGGAGAGCCCGGCTGCCAAATTCGAAACGTCCAGCGATTGCGCCCACAGGAAAGCTGCCAGCACAGAAAGCTGTAGCTGGTTTTCACTGTCCCTTGGAACTGCATTCGCTGGTAGACAGACATTCGCGTTCTGCAAAAGCTTTCGTTTGAAAAGGGGCAACACTTTGTATTTCTCTCTCGCAGAGCCCGGCTGCCAAATTCGAAACGTCCAGCGATTGCGCCCACAGGAAAGCTGCCAGCACGGAAAGCTGTAGCTGGTTTTCACTGTCCCTTGGAACTGCATTCGCTGGTAGACAGACATTCGCGTTCCGCAAAAGCTTTCGTTCGTAATGGGGCAACACTGTGTATTTCTCTCTCGCAGAGCCCGGCTGCCAAATTCGAAACGTCCAGCGATTGTGCCCACAGGAAAGCTGCCAGCACAGAAAGCTGTAGCTGGTTTTCACTGTCCCTTGGAACTGCATTCGCTGGTAGACAGACATTCGCGTTCTGCAAAACCTTTGCTTGGTAATGGGGCAACACTGTGTATATCTCTCTCGGAGAGCCCGGCTGCCAAATTCGAAACGTCCAGCGATTGCGCCCACAGGAAAGCTGCCAGCACGGAAAGCTGTAGCTGGTTTTCACTGTCCCTTGGAACTGCATTCGCTGGTAGACAGACATTCGCGTTCTGCAAAACCTTTGCTTGGTAATGGGGCAACACTGTGTATATCTCTCTCGGAGAGCCCGGCTGCCAAATTCGAAACGTCCAGCGATTGCGCCCACAGGAAAGCTGCCAGCACAGAAAGCTGTAGCTGGTTTTCACTGTCCCTTGGAACTGCATTCGCTGGTAGACAGACATTCGCGTTCTGCAACAGCTTTCGTTCGTAAAGGTGCAACACTGTGTATTTTTCTCTCGCAGAGCCCGGCTGCCAAATTCGAAACGTCCAGCGATTGCGCCCACAGGAAAGCTGCCAGCACGGAAAGCTGTAGCTGGTTTTCACTGTCCCTTGGAACTGCATTCGCTGGTAGACAGACATTCGCGTTCTGCAAAAGCTTTGCTTGGTAATGGGGCAACACTGTGTATATCTCTCTCGGAGAGCCCGACTGCCAAATTCGAAACGTCCAGCGATTGCGCCCTCAGGAAAGCTGCCAGCACGGAAAGCTGTAGCTGGTTTTCACTGTCCCTTGGAACTGCATTCGCTGGTAGACAGACATTCGCGTTCTGCAAAAGCTTTCGTTCGTAAAGGGGCAACACTGTGTATTTCTCTCTCGCAGAGCCCGGTTGCAAAATTCGAAACGTCCAGCGATTGCGCCCACAGGAAAGCTGCCAGCACGGAAAGCTGTAGCTGGTTTTCACTGTCCCTTGGAACTGCATTCGCTGGTAGACAGACATTCGTGTTCTGCAAAAGCTTTCGTTCGTAAAGGGGCAACACTGTGTATTTCTCTCTGGCAGAGCCCGGCTGCCAAATTCGAAACGTCCAGCGATTGCGCCCACAGGAAAGCTGCCAGCACGGAAAGCTGTAGCTGGTTTTCACTGTCCCTTGGAACTGCATTCGCTGGTAGACAGACATTCGCGTTCTGCAAAAGCTTTTGTTCGTAAAGGGGCAACACTTTGTATTTCTCTCTGGCAGAGCCCGGCTGCCAAATTCGAAACGTCCAGCGATTGCGCCCACAGGAAAGCTGCCAGCACGGAAAGCTGTAGCTGGTTTTCACTGTCCCTTGGAACTGCATTCGCTGGTAGACAGACATTCGCGTTCTGCAAAAGCTTTCGTTCGTAAAGGGGCAACACTGTGTATTTCTCTCTCGCAGAGCCCGGTTGCAAAATTCGAAACGTCCAGCGATTGCGCCCACAGGAAAGCTGCAAGCACGGAAAGCTGTAGCTGGTTTTCACTGTCCCTTGGAACTGCATTCGCTGGTAGACAGACATTCGCGTTCTGCAAAAGCTTTCGTTCGTAATGGGGCAAAACTGTGTATATCTCTCTCGGAGAGCCCGGCTGCCAAATTCGAAACGTCCAGCGATTGCGCCCACAGGAAAGCTGCCAGCACGGAAAGCTGTAGCTGGTTTTCACTGTCCCTTGGAACTGCATTCGCTGGTAGACAGACATTCGCGTTCTGCAAAAGCTTTCGTTCGTAAAGGGGCAACACTGTGTATTTCTCTCTCGCAGAGCCCGGTTGCAAAATTCGAAACGTCCAGCGATTGCGCCCACAGGAAAGCTGCCAGCACGGAAAGCTGTAGCTGGTTTTCACTGTCCCTTGGAACTGCATTCGCTGGTAGACAGACATTCGTGTTCTGCAAAAGCTTTCGTTCGTAAAGGGGCAACACTGTGTATTTCTCTCTGGCAGAGCCCGGCTGCCAAATTCGAAACGTCCAGCGATTGCGCCCACAGGAAAGCTGCCAGCACGGAAAGCTGTAGCTGGTTTTCACTGTCCCTTGGAACTGCATTCGCTGGTAGACAGACATTCGCGTTCTGCAAAAGCTTTCGTTCGTAAAGGGGCAACAGTCTGTATTTCTCTCTAGCAGAGCCCGGCTGCCAAATTCGAAACGTCCAGCGATTGCGCCCACAGGAAAGCTGCCAGTACGGAAAGCTGTAGCTGGTTTTCACTGTCCCTTGGAACTGCATTCGCTGGTAGACAGACATTCGCGTTCTGCAAAAGCTTTGGTTGGTAATGGGGCAACACTGTGTATATCTCTCTCGGAGAGCCCGGCTGCCAAATTCGAAACGTCAAGCGATTGTGCCCACAGGAAAGCTGCCAGCACAGAAAGCTGTAGCTGGTTTTCACTGTCCCTTGGAACTGCATTCGCTGGTAGACAGACATTCGCGTTCTGCAAAACCTTTGCTTGGTAATGGGGCAACACTGTGTATATCTCTCTCGGAGAGCCCGGCTGCCAAATTCGAAACGTCCTGCGATTGCGCCCACAGGAAAGCTGCCAGCACGGAAAGCTGTAGCTGGTTTTCACTGTCCCTTGGAACTGCATTCGCTGGTAGACAGACATTCGCGTTCTGCAAAAGCTTTGCTTGGTAATGGGGCAACACTGTGTATATCTCTCTCGGAGAGCCCGACTGCCAAATTCGAAACGTCCAGCGATTGCGCCCTCAGGAAAGCTGCCAGCACGGAAAGCTGTAGCTGGTTTTCACTGTCCCTTGGAACTGCATTCGCTGGTAGACAGACATTCGCGTTCTGCAAAAGCTTTCGTTCGTAAAGGGGCAACACTGTGTATTTCTCTCTCGCAGAGCCCGGTTGCAAAATTCGAAACGTCCAGCGATTGCGCCCACAGGAAAGCTGCCAGCACGGAAAGCTGTAGCTGGTTTTCACTGTCCCTTGGAACTGCATTCGCTGGTAGACAGACATTCGCGTTCTGCAAAAGCTTTCGTTCGTAAAGGGGCAACACTGTGTATTTCTCTCTGGCAGAGCCCGGCTGCCAAATTCGAAACGTCCAGCGATTGCGCCCACAGGAAAGCTGCCAGCACGGAAAGCTGTAGCTGGTTTTCACTGTCCCTTGGAACTGCATTCGCTGGTAGACAGACATTCGCGTTCTGCAAAAGCTTTCGTTCGTAAAGGGGCAACACTGTGTATTTCTCTCTGGCAGAGCCCGGCTGCCAAATTCGAAACGTCCAGCGATTGCGCCCACAGGAAAGCTGCCAGCACGGAAAGCTGTAGCTGGTTTTCACGGTCCCTTGGAACTGCATTCGCTGGTAGACAGACATTCGCGTTCTGCAAAACCTTTGCTTGGTAATGGGGCAACACTGTGTATATCTCTCTCGGAGAGCCCGGCTGCCAAATTCGAAACGTCCAGCGATTGCGCCCACAGGAAAGCTGCCAGCACGGAAAGCTGTAGCTGGTTTTCACTGTCCCTTGGAACTGCATTCGCTGGTAGACAGACATTCGCGTTCTGCAAAACCTTTGCTTGGTAATGGGGCAACACTGTGTATTTCTCTCTCGCAGAGCCCGGCTGCCAAATTCGAAACGTCCAGCGATTGCGCCCACAGGAAAGCTGCCAGCACAGAAAGCTGTAGCTGGTTTTCACTGTCCCTTGGAACTGCATTCGCTGGTAGACAGACATTCGCGTTCCGCAAAAGCTTTCGTTCGTAATGGGGCAACACTGTGTATATCTCTCTCGGAGAGCCCGGCTGCCAAATTCGAAACGTCCTGCGATTGCGCCCACAGGAAAGCTGCCAGCACGGAAAGCTGTAGCTGGTTTTCACTGTCCCTTGGAACTGCATTCGCTGGTAGACAGACATTCGCGTTCTGCAAAAGCTTTGCTTGGTAATGGGGCAACACTGTGTATATCTCTCTCGGAGAGCCCGACTGCCAAATTCGAAACGTCCAGCGATTGCGCCCTCAGGAAAACTGCCAGCACGGAAAGCTGTAGCTGGTTTTCACTGTCCCTTGGAACTGCATTCGCTGGTAGACAGACATTCGCGTTCTGCAAAAGCTTTCGTTCGTAAAGGGGCATCACTGTGTATTTCTCTCTCGCAGAGCCCGGTTGCAAAATTCGAAACGTCCAGCGATTGCGCTCACAGGAAAGCTGCCAGCACGGAAAGCTGTAGCTGGTTTTCACTGTCCCTTGGAACTGCATTCGCTGGTAGACAGACATTCGTGTTCTGCAAAAGCTTTCGTTCGTAAAGGGGCAACACTGTGTATTTCTCTCTGGCAGAGCCCGGCTGCCAAATTCGAAACGTCCAGCGATTGCGCCCACAGGAAAGCTGCCAGCACGGAAAGCTGTAGCTGGTTTTCACTGTCCCTTGGAACTGCATTCGCTGGTAGACAGACATTCGCGTTCTGCAAAAGCTTTCGTTCGTAAAGGGGCAACACTGTGTATTTCTCTCTGGCAGAGCCCGGCTGCCAAATTCGAAACGTCCAGCGATTGCGCCCACAGGAAAGCTGCCAGCACGGAAAGCTGTAGCTGGTTTTCACTGTCCCTTGGAACTGCATTCGCTGGTAGACAGACATTCGCGTTCTGCAAAAGCTTTCGTTCGTAAAGGGGCAACACTGTGTATTTCTCTCTCGCAGAGCCCGGTTGCAAAATTCGAAACGTCCAGCGATTGCGCCCACAGGAAAGCTGCCAGCACGGAAAGCTGTAGCTGGTTTTCACTGTCCCTTGGAACTGCATTCGCTGGTAGACAGACATTCGCGTTCTGCAAAAGCTTTGGTTGATAATGGGGCAACACTGTGTATATCTCTCTCGGAGAGCCCGGCTGCCAAATTCGAAACGTCCAGCGATTGCGCCCACAGGAAAGCTGCCAGCACGGAAAGCTGTAGCTGGTTTTCACTGTCCCTTGGAACTGCATTCGCTGGTAGACAGACATTCGTGTTCTGCAAAAGCTTTCGTTCGTAAAGGGGCAACACTGTGTATTTCTCTCTGGCAGAGCCCGGCTGCCAAATTCGAAACGTCCAGCGATTGCGCCCACAGGAAAGCTGCCAGCACGGAAAGCTGTAGCTGGTTTTCACTGTCCCTTGGAACTGCATTCGCTGGTAGACAGACATTCGCGTTCTGCAAAAGCTTTCGTTCGTAAAGGGGCAACACTGTGTATTTCTCTCTGGCAGAGCCCGGCTGCCAAATTCGAAACGTCCAGCGATTGCGCCCACAGGAAAGCTGCCAGCACGGAAAGCTGTAGCTGGTTTTCACTGTCCCTTGGAACTGCATTCGCTGGTAGACAGACATTCGCGTTCTGCAAAAGCTTTCGTTCGTAAAGGGGCAACACTGTGTATTTCTCTCTGGCAGAACCCGGCTGCCAAATTCGAAACGTCCAGCGATTGCGCCCACAGGAAAGCTGCCAGCACGGAAAGCTGTAGCTGGTTTTCACTGTCCCTTGGAACTGCATTCGCTGGTAGACAGACATTCGTGTTCTGCAAAAGCTTTCGTTCGTAAAGGGGCAACATTATGTATTTCTCTCTGGCAGAGCCCGGCTGCCAAATTCGAAACGTCCAGAGATTTCGCCCACAGGAAAGCTGCCAGTACGGAAAGCTGTAGCTGGTTTTCACTGTCCCTTGGAACTGCATTCGCTGGTAGACAGACATTCGCGTTCTGCAAAAGCTTTGGTTGGTAATGGGGCAACACTGTGTATATCTCTCTCGGAGAGCCCGGCTGCCAAATTCGAAACGTCAAGCGATTGTGCCCACAGGAAAGCTGCCAGCACAGAAAGCTGTAGCTGGTTTTCACTGTCCCTTGGAACTGCATTCGCTGGTAGACAGACATTCGCGTTCTGCAAAAGCTTTCGTTTGAAAAGGGGCAACACTTTGTATTTCTCTCTCGCAGAGCCCGGCTGCCAAATTCGAAACGTCCAGCGATTGCGCCCACAGGAAAGCTGCCAGCACGGAAAGCTGTAGCTGGTTTTCACTGTCCCTTGGAACTGCATTCGCTGGTAGACAGACATTCGTGTTCTGCAAAAGCTTTCGTTCGTAAAGGGGCAACACTGTGTATTTCTCTCTGGCAGAGCCCGGCTGCCAAATTCGAAACGTCCAGCGATTGCGCCCACAGGAAAGCTGCCAGCACGGAAAGCTGTAGCTGGTTTTCACTGTCCCTTGGAACTGCATTCGCTGGTAGACAGACATTCGCGTTCTGCAAAAGCTTTTGTTCGTAAAGGGGCAACACTTTGTATTTCTCTCTGGCAGAGCCCGGCTGCCAAATTCGAAACGTCCAGCGATTGCGCCCACAGGAAAGCTGCCAGCACGGAAAGCTGTAGCTGGTTTTCACTGTCCCTTGGAACTGCATTCGCTGGTAGACAGACATTCGCGTTCTGCAAAAGCTTTCGTTCGTAAAGGGGCAACACTGTGTATTTCTCTCTCGCAGAGCCCGGTTGCAAAATTCGAAACGTCCAGCGATTGCGCCCACAGGAAAGCTGCCAGCACGGAAAGCTGTAGCTGGTTTTCACTGTCCCTTGGAACTGCATTCGCTGGTAGACAGACATTCGCGTTCTGCAAAAGCTTTCGTTCGTAATGGGGCAAAACTGTGTATATCTCTCTCGGAGAGCCCGGCTGCCAAATTCGAAACGTCCAGCGATTGCGCCCACAGGAAAGCTGCCAGCACGGAAAGCTGTAGCTGGTTTTCACTGTCCCTTGGAACTGCATTCGCTGGTAGACAGACATTCGCGTTCTGCAAAAGCTTTCGTTCGTAAAGGGGCAACACTGTGTATTTCTCTCTCGCAGAGCCCGGTTGCAAAATTCGAAACGTCCAGCGATTGCGCCCACAGGAAAGCTGCCAGCACGGAAAGCTGTAGCTGGTTTTCACTGTCCCTTGGAACTGCATTCGCTGGTAGACAGACATTCGTGTTCTGCAAAAGCTTTCGTTCGTAAAGGGGCAACACTGTGTATTTCTCTCTGGCAGAGCCCGGCTGCCAAATTCGAAACGTCCAGCGATTGCGCCCACAGGAAAGCTGCCAGCACGGAAAGCTGTAGCTGGTTTTCACTGTCCCTTGGAACTGCATTCGCTGGTAGACAGACATTCGCGTTCTGCAAAAGCTTTGGTTGGTAATGGGGCAACACTGTGTATATCTCTCTCGGAGAGCCCGGCTGCCAAATTCGAAACGTCAAGCGATTGTGCCCACAGGAAAGCTGCCAGCACAGAAAGCTGTAGCTGGTTTTCACTGTCCCTTGGAACTGCATTCGCTGGTAGACAGACATTCGCGTTCTGCAAAACCTTTGGTTGGTAATGGGGCAACACTGTGTATATCTCTCTCGGAGAGCCCGGCTGCCAAATTCGAAACGTCCAGCGATTGCGCCCACAGGAAAGCTGCCAGCACGGAAAGCTGTAGCTGGTTTTCACTGTCCCTTGGAACTGCATTCGCTGGTAGACAGACATTCGCGTTCTGCAAAAGCTTTCGTTTGAAAAGGGGCAACACTTTGTATTTCTCTCTCGCAGAGCCTGGCTGCCAAATTCGAAACGTCCAGCAATTGCGCCCACAGGAAAGCTGCCAGCACGGAAAGCTGTAGCTGGTTTTCACTGTCCCTTGGAACTGCATTCGCTGGTAGACAGACATTCGCGTTCCGCAAAAGCTTTCGTTCGTAATGGGGCAACACTGTGTATTTCTCTCTCGCAGAGCCTGGCTGTCAAATTCGAAACGTCCAGCGATTGTGCCCACAGGAAAGCTGCCAGCACAGAAAGCTGTAGCTGGTTTTCACTGTCCCTTGGAACTGCATTCGCTGGTAGACAGACATTCGCGTTCTGCAAAACCTTTGCTTGGTAATGGGGCAACACTGTGTATATCTCTCTCGGAGAGCCCGGCTGCCAAATTCGAAACGTCCAGCGATTGCGCCCACAGGAAAGCTGCCAGCACGGAAAGCTGTAGCTGGTTTTCACTGTCCCTTGGAACTGCATTCGCTGGTAGACAGACATTCGCGTTCTGCAAAACCTTTGCTTGGTAATGGGGCAACACTGTGTATATCTCTCTCGGAGAGCCCGGCTGCCAAATTCGAAACGTCCAGCGATTGCGCCCACAGGAAAGCTGCCAGCACAGAAAGCTGTAGCTGGTTTTCACTGTCCCTTGGAACTGCATTCGCTGGTAGACAGACATTCGCGTTCCGCAAAAGCTTTCGTTCGTAATGGGGCAACACTGTGTATATCTCTCTCGGAGATCCCGGCTGCCAAATTCGAAACGTCCAGCGATTGCGCCCACAGGAAAGCTGCCAGCACGGAAAGCTGTAGCTGGTTTTCACTGTCCCTTGGAACTGCATTCGCTGGTAGACAGACATTCGCGTTCTGCAAAAGCTTTCGTTTGAAAAGGGGCAACACTTTGTATTTCTCTCTCGCAGAGCCCGGCTGCCAAATTCGAAACGTCCAGCGATTGCGCCCACAGGAAAGCTGCCAGCACGGAAAGCTGTAGCTGGTTTTCACTGTCCCTTGGAACTGCATTCGCTGGTAGACAGACATTCGCGTTCCGCAAAAGCTTTCGTTCGTAATGGGGCAACACTGTGTATTTCTCTCTCGCAGAGCCCGGCTGCCAAATTCGAAACGTCCAGCGATTGTGCCCACAGGAAAGCTGCCAGCACAGAAAGCTGTAGCTGGTTTTCACTGTCCCTTGGAACTGCATTCGCTGGTAGACAGACATTCGCGTTCTGCAAAACCTTTGCTTGGTAATGGGGCAACACTGTGTATATCTCTCTCGGAGAGCCCGGCTGCCAAATTCGAAACGTCCAGCGATTGCGCCCACAGGAAAGCTGCCAGCACGGAAAGCTGTAGCTGGTTTTCACTGTCCCTTGGAACTGCATTCGCTGGTAGACAGACATTCGCGTTCTGCAAAACCTTTGCTTGGTAATGGGGCAACACTGTGTATATCTCTCTCGGAGAGCCCGGCTGCCAAATTCGAAACGTCCAGCGATTGCGCCCACAGGAAAGCTGCCAGCACAGAAAGCTGTAGCTGGTTTTCACTGTCCCTTGGAACTGCATTCGCTGGTAGACAGACATTCGCGTTCTGCAACAGCTTTCGTTCGTAAAGGTGCAACACTGTGTATTTTTCTCTCGCAGAGCCCGGCTGCCAAATTCGAAACGTCCAGCGATTGCGCCCACAGGAAAGCTGCCAGCACGGAAAGCTGTAGCTGGTTTTCACTGTCCCTTGGAACTGCATTCGCTGGTAGACAGACATTCGCGTTCTGCAAAAGCTTTGCTTGGTAATGGGGCAACACTGTGTATATCTCTCTCGGAGAGCCCGACTGCCAAATTCGAAACGTCCAGCGATTGCGCCCTCAGGAAAGCTGCCAGCACGGAAAGCTGTAGCTGGTTTTCACTGTCCCTTGGAACTGCATTCGCTGGTAGACAGACATTCGCGTTCTGCAAAAGCTTTCGTTCGTAAAGGGGCATCACTGTGTATTTCTCTCTCGCAGAGCCCGGTTGCAAAATTCGAAACGTCCAGCGATTGCGCTCACAGGAAAGCTGCCAGCACGGAAAGCTGTAGCTGGTTTTCACTGTCCCTTGGAACTGCATTCGCTGGTAGACAGACATTCGTGTTCTGCAAAAGCTTTCGTTCGTAAAGGGGCAACACTGTGTATTTCTCTCTCGCAGAGCCCGGTTGCAAAATTCGAAACGTCCAGCGATTGCGCTCACAGGAAAGCTGCCAGCACGGAAAGCTGTAGCTGGTTTTCACTGTCCCTTGGAACTGCATTCGCTGGTAGACAGACATTCGTGTTCTGCAAAAGCTTTCGTTCGTAAAGGGGCAACACTGTGTATTTCTCTCTGGCAGAGCCCGGCTGCCAAATTCGAAACGTCCAGCGATTGCGCCCACAGGAAAGCTGCCAGCACGGAAAGCTGTAGCTGGTTTTCACTGTCCCTTGGAACTGCATTCGCTGGTAGACAGACATTCGCGTTCTGCAAAAGCTTTCGTTCGTAAAGGGGCAACACTGTGTA
This sequence comes from Mycteria americana, assembly GCF_035582795.1. Classification (NCBI taxonomy): domain Eukaryota; kingdom Metazoa; phylum Chordata; class Aves; order Ciconiiformes; family Ciconiidae; genus Mycteria; species Mycteria americana. The sequence goes on from NC_134370.1 coordinate 43,990,846, forward strand.
TTTCTCTCTGGCAGAGCCCGGCTGCCAAATTCGAAACGTCCAGCGATTGCGCCCACAGGAAAGCTGCCAGCACGGAAAGCTGTAGCTGGTTTTCACTGTCCCTTGGAACTGCATTCGCTGGTAGACAGACATTCGCGTTCTGCAAAAGCTTTCGTTCGTAAAGGGGCAACACTGTGTATTTCTCTCTCGCAGAGCCCGGTTGCAAAATTCGAAACGTCCAGCGATTGCGCCCACAGGAAAGCTGCCAGCACGGAAAGCTGTAGCTGGTTTTCACTGTCCCTTGGAACTGCATTCGCTGGTAGACAGACATTCGCGTTCTGCAAAAGCTTTGGTTGATAATGGGGCAACACTGTGTATATCTCTCTCGGAGAGCCCGGCTGCCAAATTCGAAACGTCCAGCGATTGCGCCCACAGGAAAGCTGCCAGCACGGAAAGCTGTAGCTGGTTTTCACTGTCCCTTGGAACTGCATTCGCTGGTAGACAGACATTCGTGTTCTGCAAAAGCTTTCGTTCGTAAAGGGGCAACACTGTGTATTTCTCTCTGGCAGAGCCCGGCTGCCAAATTCGAAACGTCCAGCGATTGCGCCCACAGGAAAGCTGCCAGCACGGAAAGCTGTAGCTGGTTTTCACTGTCCCTTGGAACTGCATTCGCTGGTAGACAGACATTCGCGTTCTGCAAAAGCTTTCGTTCGTAAAGGGGCAACACTGTGTATTTCTCTCTGGCAGAGCCCGGCTGCCAAATTCGAAACGTCCAGCGATTGCGCCCACAGGAAAGCTGCCAGCACGGAAAGCTGTAGCTGGTTTTCACTGTCCCTTGGAACTGCATTCGCTGGTAGACAGACATTCGCGTTCTGCAAAAGCTTTCGTTCGTAAAGGGGCAACACTGTGTATTTCTCTCTGGCAGAACCCGGCTGCCAAATTCGAAACGTCCAGCGATTGCGCCCACAGGAAAGCTGCCAGCACGGAAAGCTGTAGCTGGTTTTCACTGTCCCTTGGAACTGCATTCGCTGGTAGACAGACATTCGTGTTCTGCAAAAGCTTTCGTTCGTAAAGGGGCAACATTATGTATTTCTCTCTGGCAGAGCCCGGCTGCCAAATTCGAAACGTCCAGAGATTTCGCCCACAGGAAAGCTGCCAGTACGGAAAGCTGTAGCTGGTTTTCACTGTCCCTTGGAACTGCATTCGCTGGTAGACAGACATTCGCGTTCTGCAAAAGCTTTGGTTGGTAATGGGGCAACACTGTGTATATCTCTCTCGGAGAGCCCGGCTGCCAAATTCGAAACGTCCAGCGATTGTGCCCACAGGAAAGCTGCCAGCACAGAAAGCTGTAGCTGGTTTTCACTGTCCCTTGGAACTGCATTCGCTGGTAGACAGACATTCGCGTTCTGCAAAAGCTTTCGTTTGAAAAGGGGCAACACTTTGTATTTCTCTCTCGCAGAGCCCGGCTGCCAAATTCGAAACGTCCAGCGATTGCGCCCACAGGAAAGCTGCCAGCACGGAAAGCTGTAGCTGGTTTTCACTGTCCCTTGGAACTGCATTCGCTGGTAGACAGACATTCGTGTTCTGCAAAAGCTTTCGTTCGTAAAGGGGCAACACTGTGTATTTCTCTCTGGCAGAGCCCGGCTGCCAAATTCGAAACGTCCAGCGATTGCGCCCACAGGAAAGCTGCCAGCACGGAAAGCTGTAGCTGGTTTTCACTGTCCCTTGGAACTGCATTCGCTGGTAGACAGACATTCGCGTTCTGCAAAAGCTTTTGTTCGTAAAGGGGCAACACTTTGTATTTCTCTCTGGCAGAGCCCGGCTGCCAAATTCGAAACGTCCAGCGATTGCGCCCACAGGAAAGCTGCCAGCACGGAAAGCTGTAGCTGGTTTTCACTGTCCCTTGGAACTGCATTCGCTGGTAGACAGACATTCGCGTTCTGCAAAAGCTTTCGTTCGTAAAGGGGCAACACTGTGTATTTCTCTCTCGCAGAGCCCGGTTGCAAAATTCGAAACGTCCAGCGATTGCGCCCACAGGAAAGCTGCCAGCACGGAAAGCTGTAGCTGGTTTTCACTGTCCCTTGGAACTGCATTCGCTGGTAGACAGACATTCGCGTTCTGCAAAAGCTTTCGTTCGTAATGGGGCAAAACTGTGTATATCTCTCTCGGAGAGCCCGGCTGCCAAATTCGAAACGTCCAGCGATTGCGCCCACAGGAAAGCTGCCAGCACGGAAAGCTGTAGCTGGTTTTCACTGTCCCTTGGAACTGCATTCGCTGGTAGACAGACATTCGCGTTCTGCAAAAGCTTTCGTTCGTAAAGGGGCAACACTGTGTATTTCTCTCTCGCAGAGCCCGGTTGCAAAATTCGAAACGTCCAGCGATTGCGCCCACAGGAAAGCTGCCAGCACGGAAAGCTGTAGCTGGTTTTCACTGTCCCTTGGAACTGCATTCGCTGGTAGACAGACATTCGTGTTCTGCAAAAGCTTTCGTTCGTAAAGGGGCAACACTGTGTATTTCTCTCTGGCAGAGCCCGGCTGCCAAATTCGAAACGTCCAGCGATTGCGCCAACAGGAAAGCTGCCAGCACGGAAAGCTGTAGCTGGTTTTCACTGTCCCTTGGAACTGCATTCGCTGGTAGACAGACATTCGCGTTCTGCAAAAGCTTTGGTTGGTAATGGGGCAACACTGTGTATATCTCTCTCGGAGAGCCCGGCTGCCAAATTCGAAACGTCAAGCGATTGTGCCCACAGGAAAGCTGCCAGCACAGAAAGCTGTAGCTGGTTTTCACTGTCCCTTGGAACTGCATTCGCTGGTAGACAGACATTCGCGTTCTGCAAAACCTTTGGTTGGTAATGGGGCAACACTGTGTATATCTCTCTCGGAGAGCCCGGCTGCCAAATTCGAAACGTCCAGCGATTGCGCCCACAGGAAAGCTGCCAGCACGGAAAGCTGTAGCTGGTTTTCACTGTCCCTTGGAACTGCATTCGCTGGTAGACAGACATTCGCGTTCTGCAAAAGCTTTCGTTTGAAAAGGGGCAACACTTTGTATTTCTCTCTCGCAGAGCCCGGCTGCCAAATTCGAAACGTCCAGCGATTGCGCCCACAGGAAAGCTGCCAGCACGGAAAGCTGTAGCTGGTTTTCACTGTCCCTTGGAACTGCATTCGCTGGTAGACAGACATTCGCGTTCCGCAAAAGCTTTCGTTCGTAATGGGGCAACACTGTGTATTTCTCTCTCGCAGAGCCTGGCTGCCAAATTCGAAACGTCCAGCGATTGTGCCCACAGGAAAGCTGCCAGCACAGAAAGCTGTAGCTGGTTTTCACTGTCCCTTGGAACTGCATTCGCTGGTAGACAGACATTCGCGTTCTGCAAAACCTTTGCTTGGTAATGGGGCAACACTGTGTATATCTCTCTCGGAGAGCCCGGCTGCCAAATTCGAAACGTCCAGCGATTGCGCCCACAGGAAAGCTGCCAGCACGGAAAGCTGTAGCTGGTTTTCACTGTCCCTTGGAACTGCATTCGCTGGTAGACAGACATTCGCGTTCTGCAAAACCTTTGCTTGGTAATGGGGCAACACTGTGTATATCTCTCTCGGAGAGCCCGGCTGCCAAATTCGAAACGTCCAGCGATTGCGCCCACAGGAAAGCTGCCAGCACAGAAAGCTGTAGCTGGTTTTCACTGTCCCTTGGAACTGCATTCGCTGGTAGACAGACATTCGCGTTCCGCAAAAGCTTTCGTTCGTAATGGGGCAACACTGTGTATATCTCTCTCGGAGATCCCGGCTGCCAAATTCGAAACGTCCAGCGATTGCGCCCACAGGAAAGCTGCCAGCACGGAAAGCTGTAGCTGGTTTTCACTGTCCCTTGGAACTGCATTCGCTGGTAGACAGACATTCGCGTTCTGCAAAAGCTTTCGTTTGAAAAGGGGCAACACTTTGTATTTCTCTCTCGCAGAGCCCGGCTGCCAAATTCGAAACGTCCAGCGATTGCGCCCACAGGAAAGCTGCCAGCACGGAAAGCTGTAGCTGGTTTTCACTGTCCCTTGGAACTGCATTCGCTGGTAGACAGACATTCGCGTTCCGCAAAAGCTTTCGTTCGTAATGGGGCAACACTGTGTATTTCTCTCTCGCAGAACCCGGCTGCCAAATTCGAAACGTCCAGCGATTGTGCCCACAGGAAAGCTGCCAGCACAGAAAGCTGTAGCTGGTTTTCACTGTCCCTTGGAACTGCATTCGCTGGTAGACAGACATTCGCGTTCTGCAAAACCTTTGCTTGGTAATGGGGCAACACTGTGTATATCTCTCTCGGAGAGCCCGGCTGCCAAATTCGAAACGTCCAGCGATTGCGCCCACAGGAAAGCTGCCAGCACGGAAAGCTGTAGCTGGTTTTCACTGTCCCTTGGAACTGCATTCGCTGGTAGACAGACATTCGCGTTCTGCAAAACCTTTGCTTGGTAATGGGGCAACAATGTGTATATCTCTCTCGGAGAGCCCGGCTGCCAAATTCGAAACGTCCAGCGATTGCGCCCACAGGAAAGCTGCCAGCACAGAAAGCTGTAGCTGGTTTTCACTGTCCCTTGGAACTGCATTCGCTGGTAGACAGACATTCGCGTTCTGCAACAGCTTTCGTTCGTAAAGCTGCAACACTGTGTATTTTTCTCTCGCAGAGCCCGGCTGCCAAATTCGAAACGTCCAGCGATTGCGCCCACAGGAAAGCTGCCAGCACGGAAAGCTGTAGCTGGTTTTCACTGTCCCTTGGAACTGCATTCGCTGGTAGACAGACATTCGCGTTCTGCAAAAGCTTTGCTTGGTAATGGGGCAACACTGTGTATATCTCTCTCGGAGAGCCCGACTGCCAAATTCGAAACGTCCAGCGATTGCGCCCTCAGGAAAGCTGCCAGCACGGAAAGCTGTAGCTGGTTTTCACTGTCCCTTGGAACTGCATTCGCTGGTAGACAGACATTCGCGTTCTGCAAAAGCTTTCGTTCGTAAAGGGGCAACACTGTGTATTTCTCTCTCGCAGAGCCCGGTTGCAAAATTCGAAACGTCCAGCGATTGCGCCCACAGGAAAGCTGCCAGCACGGAAAGCTGTAGCTGGTTTTCACTGTCCCTTGGAACTGCATTCGCTGGTAGACAGACATTCGTGTTCTGCAAAAGCTTTCGTTCGTAAAGGGGCAACACTGTGTATTTCTCTCTGGCAGAGCCCGGCTGCCAAATTCGAAACGTCCAGCGATTGCGCCCACAGGAAAGCTGCCAGCACGGAAAGCTGTAGCTGGTTTTCACTGTCCCTTGGAACTGCATTCGCTGGTAGACAGACATTCGCGTTCTGCAAAAGCTTTTGTTCGTAAAGGGGCAACACTTTGTATTTCTCTCTGGCAGAGCCCGGCTGCCAAATTCGAAACGTCCAGCGATTGCGCCCACAGGAAAGCTGCCAGCACGGAAAGCTGTAGCTGGTTTTCACTGTCCCTTGGAACTGCATTCGCTGGTAGACAGACATTCGCGTTCTGCAAAAGCTTTCGTTCGTAAAGGGGCAACACTGTGTATTTCTCTCTCGCAGAGCCCGGTTGCAAAATTCGAAACGTCCAGCGATTGCGCCCACAGGAAAGCTGCCAGCACGGAAAGCTGTAGCTGGTTTTCACTGTCCCTTGGAACTGCATTCGCTGGTAGACAGACATTCGCGTTCTGCAAAAGCTTTCGTTCGTAATGGGGCAAAACTGTGTATATCTCTCTCGGAGAGCCCGGCTGCCAAATTCGAAACGTCCAGCGATTGCGCCCACAGGAAAGCTGCCAGCACGGAAAGCTGTAGCTGGTTTTCACTGTCCCTTGGAACTGCATTCGCTGGTAGACAGACATTCGCGTTCTGCAAAAGCTTTCGTTCGTAAAGGGGCAACACTGTGTATTTCTCTCTCGCAGAGCCCGGTTGCAAAATTCGAAACGTCCAGCGATTGCGCCCACAGGAAAGCTGCCAGCACGGAAAGCTGTAGCTGGTTTTCACTGTCCCTTGGAACTGCATTCGCTGGTAGACAGACATTCGTGTTCTGCAAAAGCTTTCGTTCGTAAAGGGGCAACACTGTGTATTTCTATCTGGCAGAGCCCGGCTGCCAAATTCGAAACGTCCAGCGATTGCGCCCACAGGAAAGCTGCCAGCACGGAAAGCTGTAGCTGGTTTTCACTGTCCCTTGGAACTGCATTCGCTGGTAGACAGACATTCGCGTTCTGCAAAAGCTTTCGTTCGTAAAGGGGCAACAGTCTGTATTTCTCTCTAGCAGAGCCCGGCTGCCAAATTCGAAACGTCCAGCGATTGCGCCCACAGGAAAGCTGCCAGTACGGAAAGCTGTAGCTGGTTTTCACTGTCCCTTGGAACTGCATTCGCTGGTAGACAGACATTCGCGTTCTGCAAAAGCTTTGGTTGGTAATGGGGCAACACTGTGTATATCTCTCTCGGAGAGCCCGGCTGCCAAATTCGAAACGTCAAGCGATTGTGCCCACAGGAAAGCTGCCAGCACAGAAAGCTGTAGCTGGTTTTCACTGTCCCTTGGAACTGCATTCGCTGGTAGACAGACATTCGCGTTCTGCAAAACCTTTGCTTGGTAATGGGGCAACACTGTGTATATCTCTCTCGGAGAGCCCGGCTGCCAAATTCGAAACGTCCAGCGATTGCGCCCACAGGAAAGCTGCCAGCACGGAAAGCTGTAGCTGGTTTTCACGGTCCCTTGGAACTGCATTCGCTGGTAGACAGACATTCGCGTTCTGCAAAACCTTTGCTTGGTAATGGGGCAACACTGTGTATATCTCTCTCGGAGAGCCCGGCTGCCAAATTCGAAACGTCCAGCGATTGCGCCCACAGGAAAGCTGCCAGCACGGAAAGCTGTAGCTGGTTTTCACTGTCCCTTGGAACTGCATTCGCTGGTAGACAGACATTCGCGTTCTGCAAAACCTTTGCTTGGTAATGGGGCAACACTGTGTATTTCTCTCTCGCAGAGCCCGGCTGCCAAATTCGAAACGTCCAGCGATTGCGCCCACAGGAAAGCTGCCAGCACAGAAAGCTGTAGCTGGTTTTCACTGTCCCTTGGAACTGCATTCGCTGGTAGACAGACATTCGCGTTCCGCAAAAGCTTTCGTTCGTAATGGGGCAACACTGTGTATATCTCTCTCGGAGAGCCCGGCTGCCAAATTCGAAACGTCCTGCGATTGCGCCCACAGGAAAGCTGCCAGCACGGAAAGCTGTAGCTGGTTTTCACTGTCCCTTGGAACTGCATTCGCTGGTAGACAGACATTCGCGTTCTGCAAAAGCTTTGCTTGGTAATGGGGCAACACTGTGTATATCTCTCTCGGAGAGCCCGACTGCCAAATTCGAAACGTCCAGCGATTGCGCCCTCAGGAAAGCTGCCAGCACGGAAAGCTGTAGCTGGTTTTCACTGTCCCTTGGAACTGCATTCGCTGGTAGACAGACATTCGCGTTCTGCAAAAGCTTTCGTTCGTAAAGGGGCAACACTGTGTATTTCTCTCTCGCAGAGCCCGGTTGCAAAATTCGAAACGTCCAGCGATTGCGCCCACAGGAAAGCTGCCAGCACGGAAAGCTGTAGCTGGTTTTCACTGTCCCTTGGAACTGCATTCGCTGGTAGACAGACATTCGTGTTCTGCAAAAGCTTTCGTTCGTAAAGGGGCAACACTGTGTATTTCTCTCTGGCAGAGCCCGGCTGCCAAATTCGAAACGTCCAGCGATTGCGCCCACAGGAAAGCTGCCAGCACGGAAAGCTGTAGCTGGTTTTCACTGTCCCTTGGAACTGCATTCGCTGGTAGACAGACATTCGCGTTCTGCAAAAGCTTTCGTTCGTAAAGGGGCAACACTGTGTATTTCTCTCTGGCAGAGCCCGGCTGCCAAATTCGAAACGTCCAGCGATTGCGCCCACAGGAAAGCTGCCAGCACGGAAAGCTGTAGCTGGTTTTCACTGTCCCTTGGAACTGCATTCGCTGGTAGACAGACATTCGCGTTCTGCAAAAGCTTTCGTTCGTAAAGGGGCAACACTGTGTATTTCTCTCTGGCAGAGCCCGGCTGCCAAATTCGAAACGTCCAGCGATTGCGCCCACAGGAAAGCTGCCAGCACGGAAAGCTGTAGCTGGTTTTCACGGTCCCTTGGAACTGCATTCGCTGGTAGACAGACATTCGCGTTCTGCAAAACCTTTGCTTGGTAATGGGGCAACACTGTGTATATCTCTCTCGGAGAGCCCGGCTGCCAAATTCGAAACGTCCAGCGATTGCGCCCACAGGAAAGCTGCCAGCACGGAAAGCTGTAGCTGGTTTTCACTGTCCCTTGGAACTGCATTCGCTGGTAGACAGACATTCGCGTTCTGCAAAACCTTTGCTTGGTAATGGGGCAACACTTTGTATTTCTCTCTCGCAGAGCCCGGCTGCCAAATTCGAAACGTCCAGCGATTGCGCCCACAGGAAAGCTGCCAGCACAGAAAGCTGTAGCTGGTTTTCACTGTCCCTTGGAACTGCATTCGCTGGTAGACAGACATTCGCGTTCCGCAAAAGCTTTCGTTCGTAATGGGGCAACACTGTGTATATCTCTCTCGGAGAGCCCGGCTGCGAAATTCGAAACGTCCTGCGATTGCGCCCACAGGAAAGCTGCCAGCACGGAAAGCTGTAGCTGGTTTTCACTGTCCCTTGGAACTGCATTCGCTGGTAGACAGACATTCGCGTTCTGCAAAAGCTTTGCTTGGTAATGGGGCAACACTGTGTATATCTCTCTCGGAGAGCCCGACTGCCAAATTCGAAACGTCCAGCGATTGCGCCCTCAGGAAAACTGCCAGCACGGAAAGCTGTAGCTGGTTTTCACTGTCCCTTGGAACTGCATTCGCTGGTAGACAGACATTCGCGTTCTGCAAAAGCTTTCGTTCGTAAAGGGGCATCACTGTGTATTTCTCTCTCGCAGAGCCCGGTTGCAAAATTCGAAACGTCCAGCGATTGCGCCCACAGGAAAGCTGCCAGCACGGAAAGCTGTAGCTGGTTTTCACTGTCCCTTGGAACTGCATTCGCTGGTAGACAGACAGTCGTGTTCTGCAAAAGCTTTCGTTCGTAAAGGGGCAACACTGTGTATTTCTCTCTGGCAGAGCCCGGCTGCCAAATTCGAAACGTCCAGCGATTGCGCCCACAGGAAAGCTGCCAGCACGGAAAGCTGTAGCTGGTTTTCACTGTCCCTTGGAACTGCATTCGCTGGTAGACAGACATTCGCGTTCTGCAAAAGCTTTCGTTCGTAAAGGGGCAACACTGTGTATTTCTCTCTGGCAGAGCCCGGCTGCCAAATTCGAAACGTCCAGCGATTGCGCCCACAGGAAAGCTGCCAGCACGGAAAGCTGTAGCTGGTTTTCACTGTCCCTTGGAACTGCATTCGCTGGTAGACAGACATTCGCGTTCTGCAAAAGCTTTCGTTCGTAAAGGGGCAACACTGTGTATTTCTCTCTCGCAGAGCCCGGTTGCAAAATTCGAAACGTCCAGCGATTGCGCCCACAGGAAAGCTGCCAGCACGGAAAGCTGTAGCTGGTTTTCACTGTCCCTTGGAACTGCATTCGCTGGTAGACAGACATTCGCGTTCTGCAAAAGCTTTGGTTGATAATGGGGCAACACTGTGTATATCTCTCTCGGAGAGCCCGGCTGCCAAATTCGAAACGTCCAGCGATTGCGCCCACAGGAAAGCTGCCAGCACGGAAAGCTGTAGCTGGTTTTCACTGTCCCTTGGAACTGCATTCGCTGGTAGACAGACATTCGTGTTCTGCAAAAGCTTTCGTTCGTAAAGGGGCAACACTGTGTATTTCTCTCTGGCAGAGCCCGGCTGCCAAATTCGAAACGTCCAGCGATTGCGCCCACAGGAAAGCTGCCAGCACGGAAAGCTGTAGCTGGTTTTCACTGTCCCTTGGAACTGCATTCGCTGGTAGACAGACATTCGCGTTCTGCAAAAGCTTTCGTTCGTAAAGGGGCAACACTGTGTATTTCTCTCTGGCAGAGCCCGGCTGCCAAATTCGAAACGTCCAGCGATTGCGCCCACAGGAAAGCTGCCAGCACGGAAAGCTGTAGCTGGTTTTCACTGTCCCTTGGAACTGCATTCGCTGGTAGACAGACATTCGCGTTCTGCAAAAGCTTTCGTTCGTAAAGGGGCAACACTGTGTATTTCTCTCTGGCAGAACCCGGCTGCCAAATTCGAAACGTCCAGCGATTGCGCCCACAGGAAAGCTGCCAGCACGGAAAGCTGTAGCTGGTTTTCACTGTCCCTTGGAACTGCATTCGCTGGTAGACAGACATTCGTGTTCTGCAAAAGCTTTCGTTCGTAAAGGGGCAACAATATGTATTTCTCTCTGGCAGAGCCCGGCTGCCAAATTCGAAACGTCCAGAGATTGCGCCCACAGGAAAGCTGCCAGTACGGAAAGCTGTAGCTGGTTTTCACTGTCCCTTGGAACTGCATTCGCTGGTAGACAGACATTCGCGTTCTGCAAAAGCTTTGGTTGGTAATGGGGCAAGACTGTGTATATCTCTCTCGGAGAGCCCGGCTGCCAAATTCGAAACGTCAAGCGATTGTGCCCACAGGAAAGCTGCCAGCACAGAAAGCTGTAGCTGGTTTTCACTGTCCCTTGGAACTGCATTCGCTGGTAGACAGACATTCGCGTTCTGCAAAAGCTTTCGTTTGAAAAGGGGCAACACTTTGTATTTCTCTCTCGCAGAGCCCGGCTGCCAAATTCGAAACGTCCAGCGATTGCGCCCACAGGAAAGCTGCCAGCACGGAAAGCTGTAGCTGGTTTTCACTGTCCCTTGGAACTGCATTCGCTGGTAGACAGACATTCGCGTTCCGCAAAAGCTTTCGTTCGTAATGGGGCAACACTTTGTATTTCTCTCTCGCAGAGCCCGGCTGCCAAATTCGAAACATCCAGCGATTGTGCCCACAGGAAAGCTGCCAGCACAGAAAGCTGTAGCTGGTTTTCACTGTCCATTGGAACTGCATTCGCTGGTAGACAGACATTCGCGTTCTGCAAAAGCTTTCGTTGGTAACGGGGCAACACTTTGTATATCTCTCTCGGAGAGCCCGGCTGCCAAATTCGAAACGTCCAGCGATTGAGCCCACAGTAAAGCTGCCAGCACGGAAAGCTGTAGCTGGTTTTCACTGTCCCTTGGAACTGCATTCGCTGGTAGACAGACATTCGCGTTCTGCAAAACCTTTGCTTGGTAATGGGGCAACACTGTGTATATCTCTCTCGGAGAGCCCGACTGCCAAATTCGAAACGTCCAGCGATTGCGCCCACAGGAAAGCTGCCAGCACAGAAAGCTGTAGCTGGTTTTCACTGTCCTTTGGAACTGCATTCGCTGGTAGACAGACATTCGCGTTCTGCAAAAGCTTTGCTTGGTAATGGGGCAACACTTTGTATATCTCTCTCGGAGAGCCCGGCTGCCAAATTCGAAACGTCCAGCAATTGCGCCCACAGGAAAGCTGCCAGCACGGAAAGCTGTAGCTGGTTTTCACTGTCCCTTGGAACTGCATTCGCTGGTAGACAGACATTCGTGTTCTGCAAAAGCTTTCGTTCGTAAAGGGGCAACACTCTGTATTTCTCTCTGGCAGAACCCGGCTGCCAAATTCGAAACGTCCAGCGATTGCGCCCACAGGAAAGCTGCCAGCATGGAAAACTGTAGCTGGTTTTCACTGTCCCTTGGAACTGCATTCGCTGGTAGACAGACATTCGTGTTCTGCAAAAGCTTTCGTTCGTAAAGGGGCAACAGTCTGTATTTCTCTCTAGCAGAGCCCGGCTGCCAAATTCGAAACGTCCAGCGATTGCGCCCACAGGAAAGCTGCCAGCACGGAAAGCTGTAGCTGGTTTTCACTGTCCCTTGGAACTGCATTCGCTGGTAGACAGACATTCGCGTTCTGCAAAAGCTTTGGTTGGTAATGGGGCAACACTGTGTATATCTCTCTCGGAGAGCCCGGCTGCCAAATTCGAAACGTCCAGCGATTGCGCCCACAGGAAAGCTGCCAGCACGGAAAGCTGTAGCTGGTTTTCACTGTCCCTTGGAACTGCATTCGCTGGTAGACAGACATTCGCGTTCCGCAAAAGCTTTCGTTCGTAATGGGGCAACACTGTGTATTTCTCTCTCGCAGAGCCCGGCTGCCAAATTCGAAACATCCAGCGATTGTGCCCACAGGAAAGCTGCCAGCACAGAAAGCTGTAGCTGGTTTTCACTGTCCCTTGGAACTGCATTCGCTGGTAGACAGACATTCGCGTTCTGCAAAAGCTTTGGTTGGTAACGGGGCAACACTGTGTATATCTCTCTCGGAGAGCCCGACTGCCAAATTCGAAACGTCCAGCGATTGTGCCCACAGGAAAGCTGCCAGCACAGAAAGCTGTAGCTGGTTTTCACTGTCCCTTGGAACTGCATTCGCTGGTAGACAAACATTCGCGTTCTGCAAAACCTTTGCTTGGTAATGGGGCAACACTCTGTATATCTCTCTCGGAGAGCCCGGCTGCCAAATTCGAAACGTCCAGCGATTGCGCCCACAGGAAAGCTGCCAGCACGGAAAGCTGTAGCTGGTTTTCACTGTCCCTTGGAACTGCATTCGCTGGTAGACAGACATTCGCGTTCCGCAAAAGCTTTCGTTCGTAAAGGGGCAACACTGTGTATTTCTCTCTGGCAGAGCCCGGCTGCCAAATTCGAAACGTCCAGCGATTGCGCCCACAGGAAAGCTGCCAGCACGGAAAGCTGTAGCTGGTTTTCACTGTCGCTTGGAACTGCATTCGCTGGTAGACAGACATTCGCGTTTTGCAAAAGCTTTGGTTGGTAATGGGGCAACACTGTGTATATCTCTGTCGGAGAGCCCGGCTGCCAAATTCGAAACGTCCAGCGATTGCGCCCACAGGAAAGCTGCCAGCACGGAAAGCTGTAGCTGGTTTTCACTGTCCCTTGGAACTGCATTCGCTGGTAGACAGACATTCGCGTTCCGCAAAAGCTTTCGTTCGTAATGGGGCAACACTGTGTATTTCTCTCTCGCAGAGCCCGGCTGCCAAATTCGAAACATCCAGCGATTGTGCCCACAGGAAAGCTGCCAGCACAGAAAGCTGTAGCTGGTTTTCACTGTCCCTTGGAACTGCATTCGCTGGTAGACAGACATTCGCGTTCCGCAAAAGCTTTCGTTCGTAAAGGGGCAACACTGTGTATTTCTCTCTGGCATAGCCCGGCTGCCAAATTCGAAACGTCCAGCGATTGTGCCCACAGGAAAGCTGCCAGCACGGAAAGCTGTAGCTGGTTTTCACTGTCGCTTGGAACTGCATTCGCTGGTAGACAGACATTCGCGTTCTGCAAAAGCTTTGCTTGGTAATGGGGCAACACTGTGTATATCTCTGTCGGAGAGCCCGGCTGCCAAATTCGAAATGTCCTGCGATTGCGCCCACAGGAAAGCTGCCAGCACGGAAAGCTGTAGCTGGTTTTCACTGTCCCTTGGAACTGCATTCGCTGGTAGACAGACATTCGTGTTCTGCAAAAGCTTTCGTTCGTAAAGGGGCAACACTCTGTATTTCTCTCTGGCAGAGCCCGGCTGCCAAATTCGAAAGGTCCAGCGATTGCGCCCACAGGAAAGCTGCCAGCACGGAAAGCTGTAGCTGGTTTTCACTGTCCCTTGGAACTGCATTCGCTGGTAGACAGACATTCGCGTTCTGCAACAGCTTTCGTTCGTAAAGCTGCAACACTGTGAATTTTTCTCTCGCAGAGCCCGGCTTCCAAATTCGAAACGTCCAGCGATTGCGCCCACAGGAAAGCTGCCAGCACGGAAAGCTGTAGCTGGTTTTCACTGTCCCTTGGAACTGCATTCGCTGGTAGACAGACATTCGCGTTCTGCAAAAGCTTTGGTTGGTAATGGGGCAACACTGTGTATATCTCTCTCGGAGAGCCCGACTGCCAAATTCGAAACGTCCAGCGATTGCGCCCACAGGAAAGCTGCCAGCACAGAAAGCTGTAGCTGGTTTTCACTGTCCTTTGGAACTGCATTCGCTGGTAGACAGACATTCGCGTTCTGCAAAAGCTTTGCTTGTTAATGGGGCAACACTTTGTATATCTCTCTCGGAGAGCCCGGCTGCCAAATTCGAAACGTCCAGCGATTGCGCCCACAGGAAAGCTGCCAGCACGGAAAGCTGTAGCTGGTTTTCACTGTCCCTTGGAACTGCATTCGCTGGTAGACAGACATTCGCGTTCTGCAAAAGCTTTCGTTTGAAAAGGGGCAACACTTTGTATTTCTCTCTGGCAGAGCCCGGCTGCCAAATTCGAAACGTCCAGCGATTGCGCCCACAGGAAAGCTGCCAGCACGGAAAGCTGTAGCTGGTTTTCACTGTCCCTTGGAACTGCATTCGCTGGTAGACAGACATTCGCGTTCCGCAAAAGCTTTCGTTCGTAATGGGGCAACACTGTGTATTTCTCTCTCGCAGAGCCCGGCTGCCAAATTCGAAACATCCAGCGATTGTGCCCACAGGAAAGCTGCCAGCACGGAAAGCTGTAGCTGGTTTTCACTGTCCCTTGGAACTGCATTCGCTGGTAGACAGACATTCGCGTTCTGCAAAAGCTTTCGTTCGTAAAGGGGCAACAATCTGTATTTCTCTCTGGCAGAGCCCGGCTGCCAAATTCGAAACGTCCAGCGATTTTGCCCACAGGAAAGCTGCCAGCACAGAAAGCTGTAGCTGGTTTTCACTGTCCCTTGGAACTGCATTCGCTGGTAGACAGACATTCGCGTTCTGCAAAACCTTTGCTTCGTAATGGGGCAACACTGTGTATATCTCTCTCGGAGAGCCCTGCTGCCAAATTCGAAACGTCCAGCGATTGCGCCCACAGGAAAGCTGCCAGCACGGAAAGCTGAAGCTGGTTTTCACTGTCCCTTGGAACTGCATTCGCTGGTAGACAGACATTCGCGTTCTGCAAAAGCTTTGCTTGGTAATGGGGCAACACTGTGTATATCTCTTTCGGAGAGCCCGACTGCCAAATTCGAAACGTCCAGCGATTGCGCCCTCAGGAAAGCTGCCAGCACGGAAAGCTGTAGCTGGTTTTCACTGTCCCTTGGAACTGCATTCGCTGGTAGACAGACATTCGCGTTCTGCAAAAGCTTTGGTTGGTAATGGGGCAACACTGTGTATTTCTCTCTCGCAGAGCCCGGTTGCAAAATTCGAAACGTCCAGCGATTGCGCCCACAGGAAAGCTGCCAGCACGGAAAGCTGTAGCTGGTTTTCACTGTCCCTTGGAACTGCATTCGCTGGTAGACAGACATTCGCGTTCTGCAACAGCTTTCGTTCGTAAAGGTGCAACACTGTGTATTTTTCTCTCGCAGAGCCCGGCTGCCAAATTCGAAACGTCCAGCGATTGCGCCCACAGGAAAGCTGCCAGCACGGAAAGCTGTAGCTGGTTTTCACTGTCCCTTGGAACTGCATTCGCTGGTAGACAGACATTCGCGTTCTGCAAAAGCTTTGGTTGGTAATGGGGCAACACTGTGTATATCTCTCTCGGAGAGACCGACTGCCAAATTCGAAACGTCCAGCGATTGCGCCCACAGGAAAGCTGCCAGCACAGAAAGCTGTAGCTGGTTTTCACTGTCCTTTGGAACTGCATTCGCTGGTAGACAGACATTCGCGTTCTGCAAAAGCTTTGCTTGGTAATTGGCCAACACTTTGTATATCTCTCTCCGAGAGCCCGGCTGCCAAATTCGAAACGTCAATCGATTGTGCCCACAGGAAAGCTGCCAGCACAGAAAGCTGTAGCTGGTTTTCACTGTCCCTTGGAACTGCATTCGCTGGTAGACAGACATTCGCGTTCTGCAAAACCTTTGCTTGGTAATGGGGCAACACTGTGTATATCTCTCTCGGAGAGCCCGGCTGCCAAATTCGAAACGTCCAGCGATTGCGCCCACAGGAAAGCTGCCAGCACGGAAAGCTGTAGCTGGTTTTCACTGTCCCTTGGAACTGCATTCGCTGGTAGACAGACATTCGTGTTCTGCAAAAGCTTTCGTTCGTAAAGGGGCAACACTCTGTATTTCTCTCTGGCAGAGCCCGGCTGCCAAATTCGAAACGTCCAGCGATTGCGCCCACAGGAAAGCTGCCAGCACGGAAAGCTGTAGCTGGTTTTCACTGTCCCTTGGAACTGCATTCGCTGGTAGACAGACATTCGCGTTCTGCAAAAGCTTTGGTTGGTAATGGGGCAACACTGTGTATATCTCTCTCGGAGAGCCCGGCTGCCAAATTCGAAACGTCAAGCGATTGTGCCCACAGGAAAGCTGCCAGCACAGAAAGCTGTAGCTGGTTTTCACTGTCCCTTGGAACTGCATTCGCTGGTAGACAGACATTCGCGTTCTGCAAAACCTTTGCTTGGTAATGGGGCAACACTGTGTATATCTCTCTCGGAGAGCCCGGCTGCCAAATTCGAAACGTCCAGCGATTGCGCCCACAGGAAAGCTGCCAGCACGGAAAGCTGTAGCTGGTTTTCACTGTCCCTTGGAACTGCATTCGCTGGTAGACAGACATTCGCGTTCTGCAAAAGCTTTCGTTCGTAAAGGGGCAACACTGTGTATTTCTCTCTCGCAGAGCCCGGTTGCAAAATTCGAAACGTCCAGCGATTGCGCCCACAGGAAAGCTGCCAGCACGGAAAGCTGTAGCTGGTTTTCACTGTCCCTTGGAACTGCATTCGCTGGTAGACAGACATTCGCGTTCTGCAACAGCTTTCGTTCGTAATGGGGCAACACTGTGTATATCTCTCTCGGAGAGCCCGGCTGCCAAATTCGAAACGTCAAGCGATTGTGCCCACAGGAAAGCTGCCAGCACAGAAAGCTGTAGCTGGTTTTCACTGTCCCTTGGAACTGCATTCGCTGGTAGACAGACATGCGCGTTCTGCAAAAGCTTTCGTTTGAAAAGGGGCAACACTTTGTATTTCTGTCTCGCAGAGCCCGGCTGCCAAATTCGAAACGTCCAGCGATTGCGCCCACAGGAAAGCTGCCAGCACGGAAAGCTGTAGCTGGTTTTCACTGTCCCTTGGAACTGCATTCGCTGGTAGACAGACATTCGCGTTCTGCAAAAGCTTTGGTTGGTAATGGGGCAACACTGTGTATATCTCTCTCGGAGAGCCCGGCTGCCAAATTCGAAACGTCCAGCGATTGTGCCCACAGGAAAGCTGCCAGCACAGAAAGCTGTAGCTGGTTTTCACTGTCCCTTGGAACTGCATTCGCTGGTAGACAGACATTCGCGTTCTGCAAAACCTTTGCTTGGTAATGGGGCAACACTGTGTATATCTCTCTCGGAGAGCCCGGCTGCCAAATTCGAAACGTCCAGCGATTGCGCCCACAGGAAAGCTGCCAGCACGGAAAGCTGTAGCTGGTTTTCACTGTCCCTTGGAACTGCATTCGCTGGTAGACAGACATTCGCGTTCTGCAAAAGCTTTCGTTTGTAAAGGGGCAACACTGTGTATTTCTCTCTCGCAGAGCCCGGCTGCCAAATTCGAAACG
This sequence comes from Mycteria americana, assembly GCF_035582795.1. Lineage (NCBI taxonomy): Eukaryota > Metazoa > Chordata > Aves > Ciconiiformes > Ciconiidae > Mycteria > Mycteria americana. The sequence goes on from NC_134370.1 coordinate 44,008,328, forward strand.
TCCAGCGATTGCGCCCACAGGAAAGCTGCCAGCACAGAAAGCTGTAGCTGGTTTTCAGGGTCCCTTGGAACTGCATTCGCTGGTAGACAGACATTCGCGTTCTGCAACAGCTTTCGTTCGTAAAGGTGCAACACTGTGTATATCTCTCTCGGAGAGCCCGGCTGCCAAATTCGAAACGTCCAGCGATTGTGCCCACAGGAAAGCTGCCAGCACAGAAAGCTGTAGCTGGTTTTCACTGTCCCTTGGAACTGCATTCGCTGGTAGACAGACATTCGCGTTCTGCAAAAGCTTTCCTTCGTAAAGGGGCAACACTGTGTATTTTTCTCTCGCAGAGCCCGGCTGCCAAATTCGAAACGTCCAGCGATTGCGCCCACAGGAAAGCTGCCAGCACGGAAAGCTGTAGCTGGTTTTCACTGTCCCTTGGAACTGCATTCGCTGGTAGACAGACATTCGCGTTCTGCAAAACCTTTGCTTGGTAATGGGGCAACACTTTGTATATCTCTCTCGGAGAGCCCGGCTGCCAAATTCGAAACGTCCAGCGATTGCGCCCACAGGAAAGCTGCCAGCACGGAAAGCTGTAGCTGGTTTTCACTGTCCCTTGGAACTGCATTCGCTGGTAGACAGACATTCGCGTTCTGCAAAAGCTTTCGTTCGTAAAGGGGCAACACTGTGTATTTCTCTCTCGCAGAGCCCGGCTGCCAAATTCGAAACGTCCAGCGATTGCGCCCACAGGAAAGCTGCCAGCACGGAAAGCTGTAGCTGGTTTTCACTGTCCCTTGGAACTGCATTCGCTGGTAGACAGACATGTGCGTTCTGCAAAAGCTTTCGTTCGTAAAGGGGCAACACTGTATTTCTCTCTGGCAGAGCCCGGCTGCCAAATTCGAAACGTCCAGCGATTGCGCCCACAGGAAAGCTGCCAGCACGGAAAGCTGTAGCTGGTTTTCACTGTCCCTTGGAACTGCATTCGCTGGTAGACAGACATTCGCGTTCTGCAAAAGCTTTCGTTCGTAAAGGGGCAACACTGTGTATATCTCTCTCGGAGAGCCCGGCTGCCAAATTCGAAACGTCAAGCGATTGTGCCCACAGGAAAGCTGCCAGCACGGAAAGCTGTAGCTGGTTTTCACTGTCCCTTGGAACTGCATTCGCTGGTAGACAGACATTCGCGTTCTGCAAAAGCTTTGCTTGGTAATGGGGCAACACTGTGTATATCTCTCTCGGAGAGCCCGGCTGCCAAATTCGAAACGTCCAGCGATTGCGCCCACAGGAAAGCTGCCAGCACGGAAAGCTGTAGCTGGTTTTCACTGTCCCTTGGAACTGCATTCGCTGGTAGACAGACATGCGCGTTCTGCAAAAGCTTTCGTTTGAAAAGGGGCAACACTTTGTATTTCTCTCTCGCAGAGCCCGGCTGCCAAATTCGAAACGTCCAGCGATTGCGCCCACAGGAAAGCTGCCAGCACAGAAAGCTGTAGCTGGTTTTCACTGTCCCTTGGAACTGCATTCGCTGGTAGACAGACATTCGCGTTCTGCAAAAGCTTTCGTTCGTAAAGGGGCAACAGTCTGTATTTCTCTCTGGCAGAGCCGGGCTGCCAAATTCGAAACGTCCAGCGATTGCGCCCACAGGAAAGCTGCCAGCACAGAAAGCTGTAGCTGGTTTTCACTGTCCCTTGGAACTGCATTCGCTGGTAGACAGACATTCGCGTTCTGCAAAACCTTTGCTTGGTAATGGGGCAACACTGTGTATATCTCTCTCGGAGAGCCCGGCTGCCAAATTCGAAACGTCCAGCGATTGCGCCCACAGGAAAGCTGCCAGCACAGAAAGCTGTAGCTGGTTTTCACTGTCCCTTGGAACTGCATTCGCTGGTAGACAGACATTCGCGTTCCGCAAAAGCTTTCGTTCGTAATGGGGCAACACTGTGTATATCTCTCTCGGAGAGCCCGGCTGCCAAATTCGAAACGTCCAGCGATTGCGCCCACAGGAAAGCTGCCAGCACGGAAAGCTGTAGCTGGTTTTCACTGTCCCTTGGAACTGCATTCGCTGGTAGACAGACATTCGCGTTCTGCAACAGCTTTCGTTCGTAAAGGTGCAACACTCTGTATTTTTCTCTCGCAGAGCCCGGCTGCCAAATTCGAAACGTCCAGCGATTGCGCCCACAGGAAAGCTGCCAGCACGGAAAGCTGTAGCTGGTTTTCACTGTCCCTTGGAACTGCATTCGCTGGTAGACAGACATTCGCGTTCTGCAAAAGCTTTCGTTCTTAAAGGGGCAACACTGTGTATTTCTCTCTGGCAGAGCCCGGCTGCCAAATTCGAAACGTCCAGCAATTGCGCCCACAGGAAAGCTGCCAGCACGGAAAGCTGTAGCTGGTTTTCACTGTCCCTTGGAACTGCATTCGCTGGTAGACAGACATTCGCGTTCTGCAAAAGCTTTCGTTCGTAAAGGGGCAACACTGTGTATTTCTCTCTCGCAGGGCCCGGTTGCAAAATTCGAAACGTCGAGCGATTGCGCCCACAGGAAAGCTGCCAGCACGGAAAGCTGTAGCTGGTTTTCACTGTCCCTTGGAACTGCATTCGCTGGTAGACAGACATTCGTGTTCTGCAAAAGCTTTCCTTCGTAAAGGGGCAACACTGTGTATTTTTCACTCGCAGAGCCCGGCTGCCAAATTCGAAACGTCCAGCGATTACGCCCACAGGAAAGCTGCCAGCACGGAAAGCTGTAGCTGGTTTTCACTGTCCCTTGGAACTGCATTCGCTGGTAGACAGACATTCGTGTTCTGCAAAAGCTTTCGTTCGTAAAGGGGCAACAGTCTGTATTTCTCTCTGGCAGAGCCCGGCTGCCAAATTCGAAACGTCCAGCGATTGCGCCCACAGGAAAGCTGCCAGCACGGAAAGCTGTAGCTGGTTTTCACTGTCCCTTGGAACTGCATTCGCTGGTAGACAGACATTCGCGTTCTGCAAATGCTTTCGTTCGTAATGGGGCAACACTGTGTATTTCTCTCTGGCAGAACCCGGCTGCCAAATTCGAAACGTCCAGCGATTGCGCCCACAGGAAAGCTGCCAGCACGGAAAGCTGTAGCTGGTTTTCACTGTCCCTTGGAACTGCATTCGCTGGTAGACAGACATTCGTGTTCTGCAAAAGCTTTCGTTCGTAAAGGGGCAACAGTCTGTATTTCTCTCTAGCAGAGCCCGGCTGCCAAATTCGAAACGTCCAGCGATTGCGCCCACAGGAAAGCTGCCAGCACAGAAAGCTGTAGCTGGTTTTCAGGGTCCCTTGGAACTGCATTCGCTGGTAGACAGACATTCGCGTTCTGCAAAAGCTTTGGTTGGTAATGGGGCAACACTGTGTATATCTCTCTCGGAGAGCCCGGTTGCAAAATTCGAAACGTCCAGCGATTGCGCCCACAGGAAAGCTGCCAGCACGGAAAGCTGTAGCTGGTTTTCACTGTCCCTTGGAACTGCATTCGCTGGTAGACAGACATTCGCGTTCTGCAAAACCTTTGCTTGGTAATGGGGCAACACTGTGTATATCTCTCTCGGAGAGCCCGGCTGCCAAATTCGAAACGTCCAGCGATTGCGCCCACAGGAAAGCTGCCAGCACAGAAAGCTGTAGCTGGTTTTCACTGTCCCTTGGAACTGCATTCGCTGGTAGACAGACATTCGCGTTCCGCAAAAGCTTTCGTTCGTAATGGGGCAACACTGTGTATATCTCTCTCGGAGACCCCGGCTGCCAAATTCGAAACGTCCAGCGATTGCGCCCACAGGAAAGCTGCCAGCACGGAAAGCTGTAGCTGGTTTTCACTGTCCCTTGGAACTGCATTCGCTGGTAGACAGACATTCGCGTTCTGCAACAGCTTTCGTTCGTAAAGGTGCAACACTCTGTATTTTTCTCTCGCAGAGCCCGGCTGCCAAATTCGAAACGTCCAGCGATTGTGCCCACAGGAAAGCTGCCAGCACGGAAAGCTGTAGCTGGTTTTCACTGTCCCTTGGAACTGCATTCGCTGGTAGACAGACATTCGCGTTCTGCAAAAGCTTTCGTTCTTAAAGGGGCAACACTGTGTATTTCTCTCTGGCAGAGCCCGGCTGCCAAATTCGAAACGTCCAGCGATTGCGCCCACAGGAAAGCTGCCAGCACGGAAAGCTGTAGCTGGTTTTCACTGTCCCTTGGAACTGCATTCGCTGGTAGACAGACATTCGCGTTCTGCAAAACCTTTGCTTGGTAATGGGGCAACACTGTGTATTTCTCTCTCGCAGAGCCTGGTTGCAAAATTCGAAACGTCCAGCGATTGCGCCCACAGGAAAGCTGCCAGCACGGAAAGCTGTAGCTGGTTTTCACTGTCCCTTGGAACTGCATTCGCTGGTAGACAGACATTCGTGTTCTGCAAAAGCTTTCCTTCGTAAAGGGGCAACACTGTGTATTTTTCACTCGCAGAGCCCGGCTGCCAAATTCGAAACGTCCAGCGATTACGCCCACAGGAAAGCTGCCAGCACGGAAAGCTGTAGCTGGTTTTCACTGTCCCTTGGAACTGCATTCGCTGGTAGACAGACATTCGTGTTCTGCAAAAGCTTTCGTTCGTAAAGGGGCAACACTCTGTATTTCTCTCTGGCAGAGCCCGGCTGCCAAATTCGAAACGTCCAGCGATTGCGCCCACAGGAAAGCTGCCAGCACGGAAAGCTGTAGCTGGTTTTCACTGTCCCTTGGAACTGCATTCGCTGGTAGACAGACATTCGCGTTCTGCAAAAGCTTTCGTTCGTAATGGGGCAACACTGTGTATTTCTCTCTGGCAGAACCCGGCTGCCAAATTCGAAACGTCCAGCGATTGCGCCCACAGGAAAGCTGCCAGCACGGAAAGCTGTAGCTGGTTTTCACTGTCCCTTGGAACTGCATTCGCTGGTAGACAGACATTCGTGTTCTGCAAAAGCTTTCGTTCGTAAAGGGGCAACAGTCTGTATTTCTCTCTAGCAGAGCCCGGCTGCCAAATTCGAAACGTCCAGCGATTGCGCCCACAGGAAAGCTGCCAGTACGGAAAGCTGTAGCTGGTTTTCACTGTCCCTTGGAACTGCATTCGCTGGTAGACAGACATTCGCGTTCTGCAAAACCTTTGCTTGGTAATGGGGCAACACTGTGTATATCTCTCTCGGAGAGCCCGGCTGCCAAATTCGAAACGTCAAGCGATTGTGCCCACAGGAAAGCTGCCAGCACAGAAAGCTGTAGCTGGTTTTCACTGTCCCTTGGAACTGCATTCGCTGGTAGACAGACATTCGCGTTCTGCAAAACCTTTGCTTGGTAATGGGGCAACACTGTGTATATCTCTCTCGGAGAGCCCGGCTGCCAAATTCGAAACGTCCAGCGATTGCGCCCACAGGAAAGCTGCCAGCACGGAAAGCTGTAGCTGGTTTTCACTGTCCCTTGGAACTGCATTCGCTGGTAGACAGACATTCGCGTTCTGCAAAAGCTTTCGTTTGAAAAGGGGCAACACTTTGTATTTCTCTCTCGCAGAGCCCGGCTGCCAAATTCGAAACGTCCAGCGATTGCGCCCACAGGAAAGCTGCCAGCACGGAAAGCTGTAGCTGGTTTTCACTGTCCCTTGGAACTGCATTCGCTGGTAGACAGACATTCGCGTTCCGCAAAAGCTTTCGTTCGTAATGGGGCAACACTGTGTATTTCTCTCTCGCAGAGCCCGGCTGTCAAATTCGAAACGTCCAGCGATTGTGCCCACAGGAAAGCTGCCAGCACAGAAAGCTGTAGCTGGTTTTCACTGTCCCTTGGAACTGCATTCGCTGGTAGACAGACATTCGCGTTCTGCAAAACCTTTGCTTGGTAATGGGGCAACACTGTGTATATCTCTCTCGGAGAGCCCGGCTGCCAAATTCGAAACGTCCAGCGATTGCGCCCACAGGAAAGCTGCCAGCACGGAAAGCTGTAGCTGGTTTTCACTGTCCCTTGGAACTGCATTCGCTGGTAGACAGACATTCGCGTTCTGCAAAACCTTTGCTTGGTAATGGGGCAACACTGTGTATATCTCTCTCGGAGAGCCCGGCTGCCAAATTCGAAACGTCCAGCGATTGCGCCCACAGGAAAGCTGCCAGCACAGAAAGCTGTAGCTGGTTTTCACTGTCCCTTGGAATTGCATTCGCTGGTAGACAGACATTCGCGTTCCGCAAAAGCTTTCGTTCGTAATGGGGCAACACTGTGTATATCTCTCTCGGAGATCCCGGCTGCCAAATTCGAAACGTCCTGCGATTGCGCCCACAGGAAAGCTGCCAGCACGGAAAGCTGTAGCTGGTTTTCACTGTCCCTTGGAACTGCATTCGCTGGTAGACAGACATTCGCGTTCTGCAACAGCTTTCGTTCGTAAAGGTGCAACACTGTGTATTTTTCTCTCGCAGAGCCCGGCTGCCAAATTCGAAACGTCCAGCGATTGCGCCCACAGGAAAGCTGCCAGCACAGAAAGCTGTAGCTGGTTTTCACTGTCCCTTGGAACTGCATTCGCTGGTAGACAGACATTCGCGTTCTGCAAAACCTTTGCTTGGTAATGGGGCAACACTGTGTATATCCCTCTCGGAGAGCCCGGCTGCCAAATTCGAAACGTCCAGCGATTGCGCCCACAGGAAAGCTGCCAGCACGGAAAGCTGTAGCTGGTTTTCACTGTCCCTTGGAACTGCATTCGCTGGTAGACAGACATTCGCGTTCTGCAAAAGCTTTCGTTTGAAAAGGGGCAACACTTTGTATTTCTCTCTCGCAGAGCCCGGCTGCCAAATTCGAAACGTCCAGCGATTGCGCCCACAGGAAAGCTGCCAGCACGGAAAGCTGTAGCTGGTTTTCACTGTCCCTTGGAACTGCATTCGCTGGTAGACAGACATTCGCGTTCCGCAAAAGCTTTCGTTCGTAATGGGGCAACACTGTGTATTTCTCTCTCGCAGAGCCCGGCTGCCAAATTCGAAACGTCCAGCGATTGTGCCCACAGGAAAGCTGCCAGCACAGAAAGCTGTAGCTGGCTTTCACTGTCCCTTGGAACTGCATTCGCTGGTAGACAGACATTCGCGTTCTGCAAAACCTTTGCTTGGTAATGGGGCAACACTGTGTATATCTCTCTCGGAGAGCCCGGCTGCCAAATTCGAAACGTCCAGCGATTGCGCCCACAGGAAAGCTGCCAGCACGGAAAGCTGTAGCTGGTTTTCACTGTCCCTTGGAACTGCATTCGCTGGTAGACAGACATTCGCGTTCTGCAAAACCTTTGCTTGGTAATGGGGCAACACTGTGTATATCTCTCTCGGAGAGCCCGGCTGCCAAATTCGAAACGTCCAGCGATTGCGCCCACAGGAAAGCTGCCAGCACAGAAAGCTGTAGCTGGTTTTCACTGTCCCTTGGAACTGCATTCGCTGGTAGACAGACATTCGCGTTCCGCAAAAGCTTTCGTTCGTAATGGGGCAACACTGTGTATATCTCTCTCGGAGAGCCCGGCTGCCAAATTCGAAACGTCCTGCGATTGCGCCCACAGGAAAGCTGCCAGCACAGAAAGCTGTAGCTGGTTTTCACTGTCCCTTGGAACTGCATTCGCTGGTAGACAGACATTCGCGTTCTGCAACAGCTTTCGTTCGTAAAGGTGCAACACTGTGTATTTTTCTCTCGCAGAGCCCGGCTGCCAAATTCGAAACGTCCAGCGATTGCGCCCACAGGAAAGCTGCCAGCACGGAAAGCTGTAGCTGGTTTTCACTGTCCCTTGGAACTGCATTCGCTGGTAGACAGACATTCGCGTTCTGCAAAAGCTTTGCTTGGTAATGGGGCAACACTGTGTATATCTCTCTCGGAGAGCCCGACTGCCAAATTCGAAACGTCCAGCGATTGCGCCCTCAGGAAAGCTGCCAGCACGGAAAGCTGTAGCTGGTTTTCACTGTCCCTTGGAACTGCATTCGCTGGTAGACAGACATTCGCGTTCTGCAAAAGCTTTCGTTCGTAAAGGGGCAACACTGTGTATTTCTCTCTCGCAGAGCCCGGTTGCAAAATTCGAAACGTCCAGCGATTGCGCCCACAGGAAAGCTGCCAGCACGGAAAGCTGTAGCTGGTTTTCACTGTCCCTTGGAACTGCATTCGCTGGTAGACAGACATTCGTGTTCTGCAAAAGCTTTCGTTCGTAAAGGGGCAACACTGTGTATTTCTCTCTGGCAGAGCCCGGCTGCCAAATTCGAAACGTCCAGCGATTGCGCCCACAGGAAAGCTGCCAGCACGGAAAGCTGTAGCTGGTTTTCACTGTCCCTTGGAACTGCATTCGCTGGTAGACAGACATTCGCGTTCTGCAAAAGCTTTTGTTCGTAAAGGGGCAACACTTTGTATTTCTCTCTGGCAGAGCCCGGCTGCCAAATTCGAAACGTCCAGCGATTGCGCCCACAGGAAAGCTGCCAGCACGGAAAGCTGTAGCTGGTTTTCACTGTCCCTTGGAACTGCATTCGCTGGTAGACAGACATTCGCGTTCTGCAAAAGCTTTCGTTCGTAATGGGGCAAAACTGTGTATATCTCTCTCGGAGAGCCCGGCTGCCAAATTCGAAACGTCCAGCGATTGCGCCCACAGGAAAGCTGCCAGCACGGAAAGCTGTAGCTGGTTTTCACTGTCCCTTGGAACTGCATTCGCTGGTAGACAGACATTCGCGTTCTGCAAAAGCTTTCGTTCGTAAAGGGGCAACACTGTGTATTTCTCTCTCGCAGAGCCCGGTTGCAAAATTCGAAACGTCCAGCGATTGCGCCCACAGGAAAGCTGCCAGCACGGAAAGCTGTAGCTGGTTTTCACTGTCCCTTGGAACTGCATTCGCTGGTAGACAGACATTCGTGTTCTGCAAAAGCTTTCGTTCGTAAAGGGGCAACACTGTGTATTTCTCTCTGGCAGAGCCCGGCTGCCAAATTCGAAACGTCCAGCGATTGCGCCCACAGGAAAGCTGCCAGCACGGAAAGCTGTAGCTGGTTTTCACTGTCCCTTGGAACTGCATTCGCTGGTAGACAGACATTCGCGTTCTGCAAAAGCTTTGGTTGGTAATGGGGCAACACTGTGTATATCTCTCTCGGAGAGCCCGGCTGCCAAATTCGAAACGTCAAGCGATTGTGCCCACAGGAAAGCTGCCAGCACAGAAAGCTGTAGCTGGTTTTCACTGTCCCTTGGAACTGCATTCGCTGGTAGACAGACATTCGCGTTCTGCAAAACCTTTGGTTGGTAATGGGGCAACACTGTGTATATCTCTCTCGGAGAGCCCGGCTGCCAAATTCGAAACGTCCAGCGATTGCGCCCACAGGAAAGCTGCCAGCACGGAAAGCTGTAGCTGGTTTTCACTGTCCCTTGGAACTGCATTCGCTGGTAGACAGACATTCGCGTTCTGCAAAACCTTTGCTTGGTAATGGGGCAACACTGTGTATATCTCTCTCGGAGAGCCCGGCTGCCAAATTCGAAACGTCCAGCGATTGCGCCCACAGGAAAGCTGCCAGCACGGAAAGCTGTAGCTGGTTTTCACTGTCCCTTGGAACTGCATTCGCTGGTAGACAGACATTCGCGTTCTGCAAAACCTTTGCTTGGTAATGGGGCAACACTGTGTATATCTCTCTCGGAGAGCCCGGCTGCCAAATTCGAAACGTCCAGCGATTGCGCCCACAGGAAAGCTGCCAGCACAGAAAGCTGTAGCTGGTTTTCACTGTCCCTTGGAACTGCATTCGCTGGTAGACAGACATTCGCGTTCCGCAAAAGCTTTCGTTCGTAATGGGGCAACACTGTGTATATCTCTCTCGGAGATCCCGGCTGCCAAATTCGAAACGTCCTGCGATTGCGCCCACAGGAAAGCTGCCAGCACGGAAAGCTGTAGCTGGTTTTCACTGTCCCTTGGAACTGCATTCGCTGGTAGACAGACATTCGTGTTCTGCAAAAGCTTTCGTTCGTAAAGGGGCAACACTTTGTATATCTCTGTCGGAGAGCCCGGCTGCCAAATTCGAAACGTCCAGCGATTGCGCCCACAGGAAAGCTGCCAGCACAGAAAGCTGTAGCTGGTTTTCACTGTCCCTTGGAACTGCATTCGCTGGTAGACAGACATTCGCGTTCTGCAAAACCTTTGCTTGGTAATGGCGCAACACTGTGTATATCCCTCTCGGAGAGCCCGGCTGCCAAATTCGAAACGTCCAGCGATTGCGCCCACAGGAAAGCTGCCAGCACGGAAAGCTGTAGCTGGTTTTCACTGTCCCTTGGAACTGCATTCGCTGGTAGACAGACATTCGCGTTCTGCAAAAGCTTTCGTTTGAAAAGGGGCAACACTTTGTATTTCTCTCTCGCAGAGCCCGGCTGCCAAATTCGAAACGTCCAGCGATTGCGCCCACAGGAAAGCTGCCAGCACGGAAAGCTGTAGCTGGTTTTCACTGTCCCTTGGAACTGCATTCGCTGGTAGACAGACATTCGCGTTCCGCAAAAGCTTTCGTTCGTAATGGGGCAACACTGTGTATTTCTCTCTCGCAGAGCCCGGCTGCCAAATTCGAAACGTCCAGCGATTGTGCCCACAGGAAAGCTGCCAGCACAGAAAGCTGTAGCTGGTTTTCACTGTCCCTTGGAACTGCATTCGCTGGTAGACAGACATTCGCGTTCTGCAAAACCTTTGCTTGGTAATGGGGCAACACTGTGTATATCTCTCTCGGAGAGCCCGGCTGCCAAATTCGAAACGTCCAGCGATTGCGCCCACAGGAAAGCTGCCAGCACGGAAAGCTGTAGCTGGTTTTCACTGTCCCTTGGAACTGCATTCGCTGGTAGACAGACATTCGCGTTCTGCAAAACCTTTGCTTGGTAATGGGGCAACACTGTGTATATCTCTCTCGGAGAGCCCGGCTGCCAAATTCGAAACGTCCAGCGATTGCGCCCACAGGAAAGCTGCCAGCACAGAAAGCTGTAGCTGGTTTTCACTGTCCCTTGGAACTGCATTCGCTGGTAGACAGACATTCGCGTTCTGCAACAGCTTTCGTTCGTAAAGGTGCAACACTGTGTATTTTTCTCTCGCAGAGCCCGGCTGCCAAATTCGAAACGTCCAGCGATTGCGCCCACAGGAAAGCTGCCAGCACGGAAAGCTGTAGCTGGTTTTCACTGTCCCTTGGAACTGCATTCGCTGGTAGACAGACATTCGCGTTCTGCAAAAGCTTTGCTTGGTAATGGGGCAACACTGTGTATATCTCTCTCGGAGAGCCCGACTGCCAAATTCGAAACGTCCAGCGATTGCGCCCTCAGGAAAGCTGCCAGCACGGAAAGCTGTAGCTGGTTTTCACTGTCCCTTGGAACTGCATTCGCTGGTAGACAGACATTCGCGTTCTGCAAAAGCTTTCGTTCGTAAAGGGGCAACACTGTGTATTTCTCTCTCGCAGAGCCCGGTTGCAAAATTCGAAACGTCCAGCGATTGCGCCCACAGGAAAGCTGCCAGCACGGAAAGCTGTAGCTGGTTTTCACTGTCCCTTGGAACTGCATTCGCTGGTAGACAGACATTCGTGTTCTGCAAAAGCTTTCGTTCGTAAAGGGGCAACACTGTGTATTTCTCTCTGGCAGAGCCCGGCTGCCAAATTCGAAACGTCCAGCGATTGCGCCCACAGGAAAGCTGCCAGCACGGAAAGCTGTAGCTGGTTTTCACTGTCCCTTGGAACTGCATTCGCTGGTAGACAGACATTCGCGTTCTGCAAAAGCTTTTGTTCGTAAAGGGGCAACACTTTGTATTTCTCTCTGGCAGAGCCCGGCTGCCAAATTCGAAACGTCCAGCGATTGCGCCCACAGGAAAGCTGCCAGCACGGAAAGCTGTAGCTGGTTTTCACTGTCCCTTGGAACTGCATTCGCTGGTAGACAGACATTCGCGTTCTGCAAAAGCTTTCGTTCGTAAAGGGGCAACACTGTGTATTTCTCTCTCGCAGAGCCCGGTTGCAAAATTCGAAACGTCCAGCGATTGCGCCCACAGGAAAGCTGCCAGCACGGAAAGCTGTAGCTGGTTTTCACTGTCCCTTGGAACTGCATTCGCTGGTAGACAGACATTCGCGTTCTGCAAAAGCTTTCGTTCGTAATGGGGCAAAACTGTGTATATCTCTCTCGGAGAGCCCGGCTGCCAAATTCGAAACGTCCAGCGATTGCGCCCACAGGAAAGCTGCCAGCACGGAAAGCTGTAGCTGGTTTTCACTGTCCCTTGGAACTGCATTCGCTGGTAGACAGACATTCGCGTTCTGCAAAAGCTTTGCTTGGTAATGGGGCAACACTGTGTATATCTCTCTCGGAGAGCCCGACTGCCAAATTCGAAACGTCCAGCGATTGCGCCCTCAGGAAAGCTGCCAGCACGGAAAGCTGTAGCTGGTTTTCACTGTCCCTTGGAACTGCATTCGCTGGTAGACAGACATTCGCGTTCTGCAAAAGCTTTCGTTCGTAAAGGGGCAACACTGTGTATTTCTCTCTCGCAGAGCCCGGTTGCAAAATTCGAAACGTCCAGCGATTGCGCCCACAGGAAAGCTGCCAGCACGGAAAGCTGTAGCTGGTTTTCACTGTCCCTTGGAACTGCATTCGCTGGTAGACAGACATTCGTGTTCTGCAAAAGCTTTCGTTCGTAAAGGGGCAACACTGTGTATTTCTCTCTGGCAGAGCCCGGCTGCCAAATTCGAAACGTCCAGCGATTGCGCCCACAGGAAAGCTGCCAGCACGGAAAGCTGTAGCTGGTTTTCACTGTCCCTTGGAACTGCATTCGCTGGTAGACAGACATTCGCGTTCTGCAAAAGCTTTCGTTCGTAAAGGGGCAACACTGTGTATTTCTCTCTGGCAGAGCCCGGCTGCCAAATTCGAAACGTCCAGCGATTGCGCCCACAGGAAAGCTGCCAGCACGGAAAGCTGTAGCTGGTTTTCACTGTCCCTTGGAACTGCATTCGCTGGTAGACAGACATTCGCGTTCTGCAAAAGCTTTCGTTCGTAAAGGGGCAACACTGTGTATTTCTCTCTGGCAGAGCCCGGCTGCCAAATTCGAAACGTCCAGCGATTGCGCCCACAGGAAAGCTGCCAGCACGGAAAGCTGTAGCTGGTTTTCACGGTCCCTTGGAACTGCATTCGCTGGTAGACAGACATTCGCGTTCTGCAAAACCTTTGCTTGGTAATGGGGCAACACTGTGTATATCTCTCTCGGAGAGCCCGGCTGCCAAATTCGAAACGTCCAGCGATTGCGCCCACAGGAAAGCTGCCAGCACGGAAAGCTGTAGCTGGTTTTCACTGTCCCTTGGAACTGCATTCGCTGGTAGACAGACATTCGCGTTCTGCAAAACCTTTGCTTGGTAATGGGGCAACACTGTGTATTTCTCTCTCGCAGAGCCCGGCTGCCAAATTCGAAACGTCCAGCGATTGCGCCCACAGGAAAGCTGCCAGCACAGAAAGCTGTAGCTGGTTTTCACTGTCCCTTGGAACTGCATTCGCTGGTAGACAGACATTCGCGTTCCGCAAAAGCTTTCGTTCGTAATGGGGCAACACTGTGTATATCTCTCTCGGAGAGCCCGGCTGCCAAATTCGAAACGTCCTGCGATTGCGCCCACAGGAAAGCTGCCAGCACGGAAAGCTGTAGCTGGTTTTCACTGTCCCTTGGAACTGCATTCGCTGGTAGACAGACATTCGCGTTCTGCAAAAGCTTTGCTTGGTAATGGGGCAACACTGTGTATATCTCTCTCGGAGAGCCCGACTGCCAAATTCGAAACGTCCAGCGATTGCGCCCTCAGGAAAACTGCCAGCACGGAAAGCTGTAGCTGGTTTTCACTGTCCCTTGGAACTGCATTCGCTGGTAGACAGACATTCGTGTTCTGCAAAAGCTTTCGTTCGTAAAGGGGCAACACTGTGTATTTCTCTCTGGCAGAGCCCGGCTGCCAAATTCGAAACGTCCAGCGATTGCGCCCACAGGAAAGCTGCCAGCACGGAAAGCTGTAGCTGGTTTTCACTGTCCCTTGGAACTGCATTCGCTGGTAGACAGACATTCGCGTTCTGCAAAAGCTTTCGTTCGTAAAGGGGCAACACTGTGTATTTCTCTCTGGCAGAGCCCGGCTGCCAAATTCGAAACGTCCAGCGATTGCGCCCACAGGAAAGCTGCCAGCACGGAAAGCTGTAGCTGGTTTTCACTGTCCCTTGGAACTGCATTCGCTGGTAGACAGACATTCGCGTTCTGCAAAAGCTTTCGTTCGTAAAGGGGCAACACTGTGTATTTCTCTCTGGCAGAGCCCGGCTGCCAAATTCGAAACGTCCAGCGATTGCGCCCACAGGAAAGCTGCCAGCACGGAAAGCTGTAGCTGGTTTTCACGGTCCCTTGGAACTGCATTCGCTGGTAGACAGACATTCGCGTTCTGCAAAACCTTTGCTTGGTAATGGGGCAACACTGTGTATATCTCTCTCGGAGAGCCCGGCTGCCAAATTCGAAACGTCCAGCGATTGCGCCCACAGGAAAGCTGCCAGCACGGAAAGCTGTAGCTGGTTTTCACTGTCCCTTGGAACTGCATTCGCTGGTAGACAGACATTCGCGTTCTGCAAAACCTTTGCTTGGTAATGGGGCAACACTGTGTATTTCTCTCTCGCAGAGCCCGGCTGCCAAATTCGAAACGTCCAGCGATTGCGCCCACAGGAAAGCTGCCAGCACAGAAAGCTGTAGCTGGTTTTCACTGTCCCTTGGAACTGCATTCGCTGGTAGACAGACATTCGCGTTCCGCAAAAGCTTTCGTTCGTAATGGGGCAACACTGTGTATATCTCTCTCGGAGAGCCCGGCTGCCAAATTCGAAACGTCCTGCGATTGCGCCCACAGGAAAGCTGCCAGCACGGAAAGCTGTAGCTGGTTTTCACTGTCCCTTGGAACTGCATTCGCTGGTAGACAGACATTCGCGTTCTGCAAAAGCTTTGCTTGGTAATGGGGCAACACTGTGTATATCTCTCTCGGAGAGCCCGACTGCCAAATTCGAAACGTCCAGCGATTGCGCCCTCAGGAAAACTGCCAGCACGGAAAGCTGTAGCTGGTTTTCACTGTCCCTTGGAACTGCATTCGCTGGTAGACAGACATTCGCGTTCTGCAAAAGCTTTCGTTCGTAAAGGGGCATCACTGTGTATTTCTCTCTCGCAGAGCCCGGTTGCAAAATTCGAAACGTCCAGCGATTGCGCTCACAGGAAAGCTGCCAGCACGGAAAGCTGTAGCTGGTTTTCACTGTCCCTTGGAACTGCATTCGCTGGTAGACAGACATTCGTGTTCTGCAAAAGCTTTCGTTCGTAAAGGGGCAACACTGTGTATTTCTCTCTGGCAGAGCCCGGCTGCCAAATTCGAAACGTCCAGCGATTGCGCCCACAGGAAAGCTGCCAGCACGGAAAGCTGTAGCTGGTTTTCACTGTCCCTTGGAACTGCATTCGCTGGTAGACAGACATTCGCGTTCTGCAAAAGCTTTTGTTCGTAAAGGGGCAACACTTTGTATTTCTCTCTGGCAGAGCCCGGCTGCCAAATTCGAAACGTCCAGCGATTGCGCCCACAGGAAAGCTGCCAGCACGGAAAGCTGTAGCTGGTTTTCACTGTCCCTTGGAACTGCATTCGCTGGTAGACAGACATTCGCGTTCTGCAAAAGCTTTCGTTCGTAAAGGGGCAACACTGTGTATTTCTCTCTCGCAGAGCCCGGTTGCAAAATTCGAAACGTCCAGCGATTGCGCCCACAGGAAAGCTGCCAGCACGGAAAGCTGTAGCTGGTTTTCACTGTCCCTTGGAACTGCATTCGCTGGTAGACAGACATTCGCGTTCTGCAAAAGCTTTCGTTCGTAATGGGGCAAAACTGTGTATATCTCTCTCGGAGAGCCCGGCTGCCAAATTCGAAACGTCCAGCGATTGCGCCCACAGGAAAGCTGCCAGCACGGAAAGCTGTAGCTGGTTTTCACTGTCCCTTGGAACTGCATTCGCTGGTAGACAGACATTCGCGTTCTGCAAAAGCTTTGCTTGGTAATGGGGCAACACTGTGTATATCTCTCTCGGAGAGCCCGACTGCCAAATTCGAAACGTCCAGCGATTGCGCCCTCAGGAAAGCTGCCAGCACGGAAAGCTGTAGCTGGTTTTCACTGTCCCTTGGAACTGCATTCGCTGGTAGACAGACATTCGCGTTCTGCAAAAGCTTTCGTTCGTAAAGGGGCAACACTGTGTATTTCTCTCTCGCAGAGCCCGGTTGCAAAATTCGAAACGTCCAGCGATTGCGCCCACAGGAAAGCTGCCAGCACGGAAAGCTGTAGCTGGTTTTCACTGTCCCTTGGAACTGCATTCGCTGGTAGACAGACATTCGTGTTCTGCAAAAGCTTTCGTTCGTAAAGGGGCAACACTGTGTATTTCTCTCTGGCAGAGCCCGGCTGCCAAATTCGAAACGTCCAGCGATTGCGCCCACAGGAAAGCTGCCAGCACGGAAAGCTGTAGCTGGTTTTCACTGTCCCTTGGAACTGCATTCGCTGGTAGACAGACATTCGCGTTCTGCAAAAGCTTTCGTTCGTAAAGGGGCAA
Organism: Mycteria americana; assembly: GCF_035582795.1. Taxonomy (NCBI): domain Eukaryota; kingdom Metazoa; phylum Chordata; class Aves; order Ciconiiformes; family Ciconiidae; genus Mycteria; species Mycteria americana. The sequence continues at coordinate 44,024,833 of NC_134370.1, forward strand.
CACTGTGTATTTCTCTCTGGCAGAGCCCGGCTGCCAAATTCGAAACGTCCAGCGATTGCGCCCACAGGAAAGCTGCCAGCACGGAAAGCTGTAGCTGGTTTTCACTGTCCCTTGGAACTGCATTCGCTGGTAGACAGACATTCGCGTTCTGCAAAAGCTTTCGTTCGTAAAGGGGCAACACTGTGTATTTCTCTCTGGCAGAGCCCGGCTGCCAAATTCGAAACGTCCAGCGATTGCGCCCACAGGAAAGCTGCCAGCACGGAAAGCTGTAGCTGGTTTTCACGGTCCCTTGGAACTGCATTCGCTGGTAGACAGACATTCGCGTTCTGCAAAACCTTTGCTTGGTAATGGGGCAACACTGTGTATATCTCTCTCGGAGAGCCCGGCTGCCAAATTCGAAACGTCCAGCGATTGCGCCCACAGGAAAGCTGCCAGCACGGAAAGCTGTAGCTGGTTTTCACTGTCCCTTGGAACTGCATTCGCTGGTAGACAGACATTCGCGTTCTGCAAAACCTTTGCTTGGTAATGGGGCAACACTGTGTATTTCTCTCTCGCAGAGCCCGGCTGCCAAATTCGAAACGTCCAGCGATTGCGCCCACAGGAAAGCTGCCAGCACAGAAAGCTGTAGCTGGTTTTCACTGTCCCTTGGAACTGCATTCGCTGGTAGACAGACATTCGCGTTCCGCAAAAGCTTTCGTTCGTAATGGGGCAACACTGTGTATATCTCTCTCGGAGAGCCCGGCTGCCAAATTCGAAACGTCCTGCGATTGCGCCCACAGGAAAGCTGCCAGCACGGAAAGCTGTAGCTGGTTTTCACTGTCCCTTGGAACTGCATTCGCTGGTAGACAGACATTCGCGTTCTGCAAAAGCTTTGCTTGGTAATGGGGCAACACTGTGTATATCTCTCTCGGAGAGCCCGACTGCCAAATTCGAAACGTCCAGCGATTGCGCCCTCAGGAAAACTGCCAGCACGGAAAGCTGTAGCTGGTTTTCACTGTCCCTTGGAACTGCATTCGCTGGTAGACAGACATTCGCGTTCTGCAAAAGCTTTCGTTCGTAAAGGGGCATCACTGTGTATTTCTCTCTCGCAGAGCCCGGTTGCAAAATTCGAAACGTCCAGCGATTGCGCTCACAGGAAAGCTGCCAGCACGGAAAGCTGTAGCTGGTTTTCACTGTCCCTTGGAACTGCATTCGCTGGTAGACAGACATTCGTGTTCTGCAAAAGCTTTCGTTCGTAAAGGGGCAACACTGTGTATTTCTCTCTGGCAGAGCCCGGCTGCCAAATTCGAAACGTCCAGCGATTGCGCCCACAGGAAAGCTGCCAGCACGGAAAGCTGTAGCTGGTTTTCACTGTCCCTTGGAACTGCATTCGCTGGTAGACAGACATTCGCGTTCTGCAAAAGCTTTCGTTCGTAAAGGGGCAACACTGTGTATTTCTCTCTGGCAGAGCCCGGCTGCCAAATTCGAAACGTCCAGCGATTGCGCCCACAGGAAAGCTGCCAGCACGGAAAGCTGTAGCTGGTTTTCACTGTCCCTTGGAACTGCATTCGCTGGTAGACAGACATTCGCGTTCTGCAAAAGCTTTGGTTGGTAATGGGGCAACACTGTGTATATCTCTCTCGGAGAGCCCGGCTGCCAAATTCGAAACGTCCAGCGATTGCGCCCACAGGAAAGCTGCCAGCACGGAAAGCTGTAGCTGGTTTTCACTGTCCCTTGGAACTGCATTCGCTGGTAGACAGACATTCGTGTTCTGCAAAAGCTTTCGTTCGTAAAGGGGCAACACTGTGTATTTCTCTCTGGCAGAGCCCGGCTGCCAAATTCGAAACGTCCAGCGATTGCGCCCACAGGAAAGCTGCCAGCACGGAAAGCTGTAGCTGGTTTTCACTGTCCCTTGGAACTGCATTCGCTGGTAGACAGACATTCGCGTTCTGCAAAAGCTTTCGTTCGTAAAGGGGCAACACTGTGTATTTCTCTCTGGCAGAGCCCGGCTGCCAAATTCGAAACGTCCAGCGATTGCGCCCACAGGAAAGCTGCCAGCACGGAAAGCTGTAGCTGGTTTTCACTGTCCCTTGGAACTGCATTCGCTGGTAGACAGACATTCGCGTTCTGCAAAAGCTTTCGTTCGTAAAGGGGCAACACTGTGTATTTCTCTCTGGCAGAACCCGGCTGCCAAATTCGAAACGTCCAGCGATTGCGCCCACAGGAAAGCTGCCAGCACGGAAAGCTGTAGCTGGTTTTCACTGTCCCTTGGAACTGCATTCGCTGGTAGACAGACATTCGTGTTCTGCAAAAGCTTTCGTTCGTAAAGGGGCAACATTATGTATTTCTCTCTGGCAGAGCCCGGCTGCCAAATTCGAAACGTCCAGAGATTGCGCCCACAGGAAAGCTGCCAGTACGGAAAGCTGTAGCTGGTTTTCACTGTCCCTTGGAACTGCATTCGCTGGTAGACAGACATTCGCGTTCTGCAAAAGCTTTGGTTGGTAATGGGGCAACACTGTGTATATCTCTCTCGGAGAGCCCGGCTGCCAAATTCGAAACGTCAAGCGATTGTGCCCACAGGAAAGCTGCCAGCACAGAAAGCTGTAGCTGGTTTTCACTGTCCCTTGGAACTGCATTCGCTGGTAGACAGACATTCGCGTTCTGCAAAAGCTTTCGTTTGAAAAGGGGCAACACTTTGTATTTCTCTCTCGCAGAGCCCGGCTGCCAAATTCGAAACGTCCAGCGATTGCGCCCACAGGAAAGCTGCCAGCACGGAAAGCTGTAGCTGGTTTTCACTGTCCCTTGGAACTGCATTCGCTGGTAGACAGACATTCGTGTTCTGCAAAAGCTTTCGTTCGTAAAGGGGCAACACTGTGTATTTCTCTCTGGCAGAGCCCGGCTGCCAAATTCGAAACGTCCAGCGATTGCGCCCACAGGAAAGCTGCCAGCACGGAAAGCTGTAGCTGGTTTTCACTGTCCCTTGGAACTGCATTCGCTGGTAGACAGACATTCGCGTTCTGCAAAAGCTTTTGTTCGTAAAGGGGCAACACTTTGTATTTCTCTCTGGCAGAGCCCGGCTGCCAAATTCGAAACGTCCAGCGATTGCGCCCACAGGAAAGCTGCCAGCACGGAAAGCTGTAGCTGGTTTTCACTGTCCCTTGGAACTGCATTCGCTGGTAGACAGACATTCGCGTTCTGCAAAAGCTTTCGTTCGTAAAGGGGCAACACTGTGTATTTCTCTCTCGCAGAGCCCGGTTGCAAAATTCGAAACGTCCAGCGATTGCGCCCACAGGAAAGCTGCCAGCACGGAAAGCTGTAGCTGGTTTTCACTGTCCCTTGGAACTGCATTCGCTGGTAGACAGACATTCGCGTTCTGCAAAAGCTTTCGTTCGTAATGGGGCAAAACTGTGTATATCTCTCTCGGAGAGCCCGGCTGCCAAATTCGAAACGTCCAGCGATTGCGCCCACAGGAAAGCTGCCAGCACGGAAAGCTGTAGCTGGTTTTCACTGTCCCTTGGAACTGCATTCGCTGGTAGACAGACATTCGCGTTCTGCAAAAGCTTTCGTTCGTAAAGGGGCAACACTGTGTATTTCTCTCTCGCAGAGCCCGGTTGCAAAATTCGAAACGTCCAGCGATTGCGCCCACAGGAAAGCTGCCAGCACGGAAAGCTGTAGCTGGTTTTCACTGTCCCTTGGAACTGCATTCGCTGGTAGACAGACATTCGTGTTCTGCAAAAGCTTTCGTTCGTAAAGGGGCAACACTGTGTATTTCTCTCTGGCAGAGCCCGGCTGCCAAATTCGAAACGTCCAGCGATTGCGCCCACAGGAAAGCTGCCAGCACGGAAAGCTGTAGCTGGTTTTCACTGTCCCTTGGAACTGCATTCGCTGGTAGACAGACATTCGCGTTCTGCAAAAGCTTTGGTTGGTAATGGGGCAACACTGTGTATATCTCTCTCGGAGAGCCCGGCTGCCAAATTCGAAACGTCAAGCGATTGTGCCCACAGGAAAGCTGCCAGCACAGAAAGCTGTAGCTGGTTTTCACTGTCCCTTGGAACTGCATTCGCTGGTAGACAGACATTCGCGTTCTGCAAAACCTTTGGTTGGTAATGGGGCAACACTGTGTATATCTCTCTCGGAGAGCCCGGCTGCCAAATTCGAAACGTCCAGCGATTGCGCCCACAGGAAAGCTGCCAGCACGGAAAGCTGTAGCTGGTTTTCACTGTCCCTTGGAACTGCATTCGCTGGTAGACAGACATTCGCGTTCTGCAAAAGCTTTCGTTTGAAAAGGGGCAACACTTTGTATTTCTCTCTCGCAGAGCCCGGCTGCCAAATTCGAAACGTCCAGCGATTGCGCCCACAGGAAAGCTGCCAGCACGGAAAGCTGTAGCTGGTTTTCACTGTCCCTTGGAACTGCATTCGCTGGTAGACAGACATTCGCGTTCCGCAAAAGCTTTCGTTCGTAATGGGGCAACACTGTGTATTTCTCTCTCGCAGAGCCTGGCTGTCAAATTCGAAACGTCCAGCGATTGTGCCCACAGGAAAGCTGCCAGCACAGAAAGCTGTAGCTGGTTTTCACTGTCCCTTGGAACTGCATTCGCTGGTAGACAGACATTCGCGTTCTGCAAAACCTTTGCTTGGTAATGGGGCAACACTGTGTATATCTCTCTCGGAGAGCCCGGCTGCCAAATTCGAAACGTCCAGCGATTGCGCCCACAGGAAAGCTGCCAGCACGGAAAGCTGTAGCTGGTTTTCACTGTCCCTTGGAACTGCATTCGCTGGTAGACAGACATTCGCGTTCTGCAAAACCTTTGCTTGGTAATGGGGCAACACTGTGTATATCTCTCTCGGAGAGCCCGGCTGCCAAATTCGAAACGTCCAGCGATTGCGCCCACAGGAAAGCTGCCAGCACAGAAAGCTGTAGCTGGTTTTCACTGTCCCTTGGAACTGCATTCGCTGGTAGACAGACATTCGCGTTCCGCAAAAGCTTTCGTTCGTAATGGGGCAACACTGTGTATATCTCTCTCGGAGATCCCGGCTGCCAAATTCGAAACGTCCAGCGATTGCGCCCACAGGAAAGCTGCCAGCACGGAAAGCTGTAGCTGGTTTTCACTGTCCCTTGGAACTGCATTCGCTGGTAGACAGACATTCGCGTTCTGCAAAAGCTTTCGTTTGAAAAGGGGCAACACTTTGTATTTCTCTCTCGCAGAGCCCGGCTGCCAAATTCGAAACGTCCAGCGATTGCGCCCACAGGAAAGCTGCCAGCACGGAAAGCTGTAGCTGGTTTTCACTGTCCCTTGGAACTGCATTCGCTGGTAGACAGACATTCGCGTTCCGCAAAAGCTTTCGTTCGTAATGGGGCAACACTGTGTATTTCTCTCTGGCAGAGCCCGGCTGCCAAATTCGAAACGTCCAGCGATTGTGCCCACAGGAAAGCTGCCAGCACAGAAAGCTGTAGCTGGTTTTCACTGTCCCTTGGAACTGCATTCGCTGGTAGACAGACATTCGCGTTCTGCAAAACCTTTGCTTGGTAATGGGGCAACACTGTGTATATCTCTCTCGGAGAGCCCGGCTGCCAAATTCGAAACGTCCAGCGATTGCGCCCACAGGAAAGCTGCCAGCACGGAAAGCTGTAGCTGGTTTTCACTGTCCCTTGGAACTGCATTCGCTGGTAGACAGACATTCGCGTTCTGCAAAACCTTTGCTTGGTAATGGGGCAACACTGTGTATATCTCTCTCGGAGAGCCCGGCTGCCAAATTCGAAACGTCCAGCGATTGCGCCCACAGGAAAGCTGCCAGCACAGAAAGCTGTAGCTGGTTTTCACTGTCCCTTGGAACTGCATTCGCTGGTAGACAGACATTCGCGTTCTGCAACAGCTTTCGTTCGTAAAGGTGCAACACTGTGTATTTTTCTCTCGCAGAGCCCGGCTGCCAAATTCGAAACGTCCAGCGATTGCGCCCACAGGAAAGCTGCCAGCACGGAAAGCTGTAGCTGGTTTTCACTGTCCCTTGGAACTGCATTCGCTGGTAGACAGACATTCGCGTTCTGCAAAAGCTTTGCTTGGTAATGGGGCAACACTGTGTATATCTCTCTCGGAGAGCCCGACTGCCAAATTCGAAACGTCCAGCGATTGCGCCCTCAGGAAAGCTGCCAGCACGGAAAGCTGTAGCTGGTTTTCACTGTCCCTTGGAACTGCATTCGCTGGTAGACAGACATTCGCGTTCTGCAAAAGCTTTCGTTCGTAAAGGGGCAACACTGTGTATTTCTCTCTCGCAGAGCCCGGTTGCAAAATTCGAAACGTCCAGCGATTGCGCCCACAGGAAAGCTGCCAGCACGGAAAGCTGTAGCTGGTTTTCACTGTCCCTTGGAACTGCATTCGCTGGTAGACAGACATTCGTGTTCTGCAAAAGCTTTCGTTCGTAAAGGGGCAACACTGTGTATTTCTCTCTGGCAGAGCCCGGCTGCCAAATTCGAAACGTCCAGCGATTGCGCCCACAGGAAAGCTGCCAGCACGGAAAGCTGTAGCTGGTTTTCACTGTCCCTTGGAACTGCATTCGCTGGTAGACAGACATTCGCGTTCTGCAAAAGCTTTTGTTCGTAAAGGGGCAACACTTTGTATTTCTCTCTGGCAGAGCCCGGCTGCCAAATTCGAAACGTCCAGCGATTGCGCCCACAGGAAAGCTGCCAGCACGGAAAGCTGTAGCTGGTTTTCACTGTCCCTTGGAACTGCATTCGCTGGTAGACAGACATTCGCGTTCTGCAAAAGCTTTCGTTCGTAAAGGGGCAACACTGTGTATTTCTCTCTCGCAGAGCCCGGTTGCAAAATTCGAAACGTCCAGCGATTGCGCCCACAGGAAAGCTGCCAGCACGGAAAGCTGTAGCTGGTTTTCACTGTCCCTTGGAACTGCATTCGCTGGTAGACAGACATTCGCGTTCTGCAAAAGCTTTCGTTCGTAATGGGGCAAAACTGTGTATATCTCTCTCGGAGAGCCCGGCTGCCAAATTCGAAACGTCCAGCGATTGCGCCCACAGGAAAGCTGCCAGCACGGAAAGCTGTAGCTGGTTTTCACTGTCCCTTGGAACTGCATTAGCTGGTAGACAGACATTCGCGTTCTGCAAAAGCTTTCGTTCGTAAAGGGGCAACACTGTGTATTTCTCTCTCGCAGAGCCCAGTTGCAAAATTCGAAACGTCCAGCGATTGCGCCCACAGGAAAGCTGCCAGCACGGAAAGCTGTAGCTGGTTTTCACTGTCCCTTGGAACTGCATTCGCTGGTAGACAGACATTCGTGTTCTGCAAAAGCTTTCGTTCGTAAAGGGGCAACACTGTGTATTTCTCTCTGGCAGAGCCCGGCTGCCAAATTCGAAACGTCCAGCGATTGCGCCCACAGGAAAGCTGCCAGCACGGAAAGCTGTAGCTGGTTTTCACTGTCCCTTGGAACTGCATTCGCTGGTAGACAGACATTCGCGTTCTGCAAAAGCTTTCGTTCGTAAAGGGGCAACAGTCTGTATTTCTCTCTAGCAGAGCCCGGCTGCCAAATTCGAAACGTCCAGCGATTGCGCCCACAGGAAAGCTGCCAGTACGGAAAGCTGTAGCTGGTTTTCACTGTCCCTTGGAACTGCATTCGCTGGTAGACAGACATTCGCGTTCTGCAAAAGCTTTGGTTGGTAATGGGGCAACACTGTGTATATCTCTCTCGGAGAGCCCGGCTGCCAAATTCGAAACGTCAAGCGATTGTGCCCACAGGAAAGCTGCCAGCACAGAAAGCTGTAGCTGGTTTTCACTGTCCCTTGGAACTGCATTCGCTGGTAGACAGACATTCGCGTTCTGCAAAACCTTTGCTTGGTAATGGGGCAACACTGTGTATATCTCTCTCGGAGAGCCCGGCTGCCAAATTCGAAACGTCCAGCGATTGCGCCCACAGGAAAGCTGCCAGCACGGAAAGCTGTAGCTGGTTTTCACGGTCCCTTGGAACTGCATTCGCTGGTAGACAGACATTCGCGTTCTGCAAAACCTTTGCTTGGTAATGGGGCAACACTGTGTATATCTCTCTCGGAGAGCCCGGCTGCCAAATTCGAAACGTCCAGCGATTGCGCCCACAGGAAAGCTGCCAGCACGGAAAGCTGTAGCTGGTTTTCACTGTCCCTTGGAACTGCATTCGCTGGTAGACAGACATTCGCGTTCTGCAAAACCTTTGCTTGGTAATGGGGCAACACTGTGTATTTCTCTCTCGCAGAGCCCGGCTGCCAAATTCGAAACGTCCAGCGATTGCGCCCACAGGAAAGCTGCCAGCACAGAAAGCTGTAGCTGGTTTTCACTGTCCTTTGGAACTGCATTCGCTGGTAGACAGACATTCGCGTTCCGCAAAAGCTTTCGTTCGTAATGGGGCAACACTGTGTATATCTCTCTCGGAGAGCCCGGCTGCCAAATTCGAAACGTCCTGCGATTGCGCCCACAGGAAAGCTGCCAGCACGGAAAGCTGTAGCTGGTTTTCACTGTCCCTTGGAACTGCATTCGCTGGTAGACAGACATTCGCGTTCTGCAAAAGCTTTGCTTGGTAATGGGGCAACACTGTGTATATCTCTCTCGGAGAGCCCGACTGCCAAATTCGAAACGTCCAGCGATTGCGCCCTCAGGAAAGCTGCCAGCACGGAAAGCTGTAGCTGGTTTTCACTGTCCCTTGGAACTGCATTCGCTGGTAGACAGACATTCGCGTTCTGCAAAAGCTTTCGTTCGTAAAGGGGCAACACTGTGTATTTCTCTCTCGCAGAGCCCGGTTGCAAAATTCGAAACGTCCAGCGATTGCGCCCACAGGAAAGCTGCCAGCACGGAAAGCTGTAGCTGGTTTTCACTGTCCCTTGGAACTGCATTCGCTGGTAGACAGACATTCGTGTTCTGCAAAAGCTTTCGTTCGTAAAGGGGCAACACTGTGTATTTCTCTCTGGCAGAGCCCGGCTGCCAAATTCGAAACGTCCAGCGATTGCGCCCACAGGAAAGCTGCCAGCACGGAAAGCTGTAGCTGGTTTTCACTGTCCCTTGGAACTGCATTCGCTGGTAGACAGACATTCGCGTTCTGCAAAAGCTTTCGTTCGTAAAGGGGCAACACTGTGTATTTCTCTCTGGCAGAGCCCGGCTGCCAAATTCGAAACGTCCAGCGATTGCGCCCACAGGAAAGCTGCCAGCACGGAAAGCTGTAGCTGGTTTTCACTGTCCCTTGGAACTGCATTCGCTGGTAGACAGACATTCGCGTTCTGCAAAAGCTTTCGTTCGTAAAGGGGCAACACTGTGTATTTCTCTCTGGCAGAGCCCGGCTGCCAAATTCGAAACGTCCAGCGATTGCGCCCACAGGAAAGCTGCCAGCACGGAAAGCTGTAGCTGGTTTTCACGGTCCCTTGGAACTGCATTCGCTGGTAGACAGACATTCGCGTTCTGCAAAACCTTTGCTTGGTAATGGGGCAACACTGTGTATATCTCTCTCGGAGAGCCCGGCTGCCAAATTCGAAACGTCCAGCGATTGCGCCCACAGGAAAGCTGCCAGCACGGAAAGCTGTAGCTGGTTTTCACTGTCCCTTGGAACTGCATTCGCTGGTAGACAGACATTCGCGTTCTGCAAAACCTTTGCTTGGTAATGGGGCAACACTGTGTATTTCTCTCTCGCAGAGCCCGGCTGCCAAATTCGAAACGTCCAGCGATTGCGCCCACAGGAAAGCTGCCAGCACAGAAAGCTGTAGCTGGTTTTCACTGTCCCTTGGAACTGCATTCGCTGGTAGACAGACATTCGCGTTCCGCAAAAGCTTTCGTTCGTAATGGGGCAACACTGTGTATATCTCTCTCGGAGAGCCCGGCTGCCAAATTCGAAACGTCCTGCGATTGCTCCCACAGGAAAGCTGCCAGCACGGAAAGCTGTAGCTGGTTTTCACTGTCCCTTGGAACTGCATTCGCTGGTAGACAGACATTCGCGTTCTGCAAAAGCTTTGCTTGGTAATGGGGCAACACTGTGTATATCTCTCTCGGAGAGCCCGACTGCCAAATTCGAAACGTCCAGCGATTGCGCCCTCAGGAAAACTGCCAGCACGGAAAGCTGTAGCTGGTTTTCACTGTCCCTTGGAACTGCATTCGCTGGTAGACAGACATTCGCGTTCTGCAAAAGCTTTCGTTCGTAAAGGGGCATCACTGTGTATTTCTCTCTCGCAGAGCCCGGTTGCAAAATTCGAAACGTCCAGCGATTGCGCCCACAGGAAAGCTGCCAGCACGGAAAGCTGTAGCTGGTTTTCACTGTCCCTTGGAACTGCATTCGCTGGTAGACAGACATTCGTGTTCTGCAAAAGCTTTCGTTCGTAAAGGGGCAACACTGTGTATTTCTCTCTGGCAGAGCCCGGCTGCCAAATTCGAAACGTCCAGCGATTGCGCCCACAGGAAAGCTGCCAGCACGGAAAGCTGTAGCTGGTTTTCACTGTCCCTTGGAACTGCATTCGCTGGTAGACAGACATTCGCGTTCTGCAAAAGCTTTCGTTCGTAAAGGGGCAACACTGTGTATTTCTCTCTGGCAGAGCCCGGCTGCCAAATTCGAAACGTCCAGCGATTGCGCCCACAGGAAAGCTGCCAGCACGGAAAGCTGTAGCTGGTTTTCACTGTCCCTTGGAACTGCATTCGCTGGTAGACAGACATTCGCGTTCTGCAAAAGCTTTCGTTCGTAAAGGGGCAACACTGTGTATTTCTCTCTCGCAGAGCCCGGTTGCAAAATTCGAAACGTCCAGCGATTGCGCCCACAGGAAAGCTGCCAGCACGGAAAGCTGTAGCTGGTTTTCACTGTCCCTTGGAACTGCATTCGCTGGTAGACAGACATTCGCGTTCTGCAAAAGCTTTGGTTGATAATGGGGCAACACTGTGTATATCTCTCTTGGAGAGCCCGGCTGCCAAATTCGAAACGTCCAGCGATTGCGCCCACAGGAAAGCTGCCAGCACGGAAAGCTGTAGCTGGTTTTCACTGTCCCTTGGAACTGCATTCGCTGGTAGACAGACATTCGTGTTCTGCAAAAGCTTTCGTTCGTAAAGGGGCAACACTGTGTATTTCTCTCTGGCAGAGCCCGGCTGCCAAATTCGAAACGTCCAGCGATTGCGCCCACAGGAAAGCTGCCAGCACGGAAAGCTGTAGCTGGTTTTCACTGTCCCTTGGAACTGCATTCGCTGGTAGACAGACATTCGCGTTCTGCAAAAGCTTTCGTTCGTAAAGGGGCAACACTGTGTATTTCTCTCTGGCAGAGCCCGGCTGCCAAATTCGAAACGTCCAGCGATTGCGCCCACAGGAAAGCTGCCAGCACGGAAAGCTGTAGCTGGTTTTCACTGTCCCTTGGAACTGCATTCGCTGGTAGACAGACATTCGCGTTCTGCAAAAGCTTTCGTTCGTAAAGGGGCAACACTGTGTATTTCTCTCTGGCAGAACCCGGCTGCCAAATTCGAAACGTCCAGCGATTGCGCCCACAGGAAAGCTGCCAGCACGGAAAGCTGTAGCTGGTTTTCACTGTCCCTTGGAACTGCATTCGCTGGTAGACAGACATTCGTGTTCTGCAAAAGCTTTCGTTCGTAAAGGGGCAACAATATGTATTTCTCTCTGGCAGAGCCCGGCTGCCAAATTCGAAACGTCCAGAGATTGCGCCCACAGGAAAGCTGCCAGTACGGAAAGCTGTAGCTGGTTTTCACTGTCCCTTGGAACTGCATTCGCTGGTAGACAGACATTCGCGTTCTGCAAAAGCTTTGGTTGGTAATGGGGCAACACTGTGTATATCTCTCTCGGAGAGCCCGGCTGCCAAATTCGAAACGTCAAGCGATTGTGCCCACAGGAAAGCTGCCAGCACAGAAAGCTGTAGCTGGTTTTCACTGTCCCTTGGAACTGCATTCGCTGGTAGACAGACATTCGCGTTCTGCAAAAGCTTTCGTTTGAAAAGGGGCAACACTTTGTATTTCTCTCTCGCAGAGCCCGGCTGCCAAATTCGAAACGTCCAGCGATTGCGCCCACAGGAAAGCTGCCAGCACGGAAAGCTGTAGCTGGTTTTCACTGTCCCTTGGAACTGCATTCGCTGGTAGACAGACATTCGCGTTCCGCAAAAGCTTTCGTTCGTAATGGGGCAACACTTTGTATTTCTCTCTCGCAGAGCCCGGCTGCCAAATTCGAAACATCCAGCGATTGTGCCCACAGGAAAGCTGCCAGCACAGAAAGCTGTAGCTGGTTTTCACTGTCCATTGGAACTGCATTCGCTGGTAGACAGACATTCGCGTTCTGCAAAAGCTTTCGTTGGTAACGGGGCAACACTTTGTATATCTCTCTCGGAGAGCCCGGCTGCCAAATTCGAAACGTCCAGCGATTGAGCCCACAGTAAAGCTGCCAGCACGGAAAGCTGTAGCTGGTTTTCACTGTCCCTTGGAACTGCATTCGCTGGTAGACAGACATTCGCGTTCTGCAAAACCTTTGCTTGGTAATGGGGCAACACTGTGTATATCTCTCTCGGAGAGCCCGACTGCCAAATTCGAAACGTCCAGCGATTGCGCCCACAGGAAAGCTGCCAGCACAGAAAGCTGTAGCTGGTTTTCACTGTCCTTTGGAACTGCATTCGCTGGTAGACAGACATTCGCGTTCTGCAAAAGCTTTGCTTGGTAATGGGGCAACACTTTGTATATCTCTCTCGGAGAGCCCGGCTGCCAAATTCGAAACGTCCAGCAATTGCGCCCACAGGAAAGCTGCCAGCACGGAAAGCTGTAGCTGGTTTTCACTGTCCCTTGGAACTGCATTCGCTGGTAGACAGACATTCGTGTTCTGCAAAAGCTTTCGTTCGTAAAGGGGCAACACTCTGTATTTCTCTCTGGCAGAACCCGGCTGCCAAATTCGAAACGTCCAGCGATTGCGCCCACAGGAAAGCTGCCAGCATGGAAAACTGTAGCTGGTTTTCACTGTCCCTTGGAACTGCATTCGCTGGTAGACAGACATTCGTGTTCTGCAAAAGCTTTCGTTCGTAAAGGGGCAACAGTCTGTATTTCTCTCTAGCAGAGCCCGGCTGCCAAATTCGAAACGTCCAGCGATTGCGCCCACAGGAAAGCTGCCAGCACGGAAAGCTGTAGCTGGTTTTCACTGTCCCTTGGAACTGCATTCGCTGGTAGACAGACATTCGCGTTCTGCAAAAGCTTTGGTTGGTAATGGGGCAACACTGTGTATATCTCTCTCGGAGAGCCCGGCTGCCAAATTCGAAACGTCCAGCGATTGCGCCCACAGGAAAGCTGCCAGCACGGAAAGCTGTAGCTGGTTTTCACTGTCCCTTGGAACTGCATTCGCTGGTAGACAGACATTCGCGTTCCGCAAAAGCTTTCGTTCGTAATGGGGCAACACTGTGTATTTCTCTCTCGCAGAGCCCGGCTGCCAAATTCGAAACATCCAGCGATTGTGCCCACAGGAAAGCTGCCAGCACAGAAAGCTGTAGCTGATTTTCACTGTCCCTTGGAACTGCATTCGCTGGTAGACAGACATTCGCGTTCTGCAAAAGCTTTGGTTGGTAACGGGGCAACACTGTGTATATCTCTCTCGGAGAGCCCGACTGCCAAATTCGAAACGTCCAGCGATTGTGCCCACAGGAAAGCTGCCAGCACAGAAAGCTGTAGCTGGTTTTCACTGTCCCTTGGAACTGCATTCGCTGGTAGACAAACATTCGCGTTCTGCAAAACCTTTGCTTGGTAATGGGGCAACACTCTGTATATCTCTCTCGGAGAGCCCGGCTGCCAAATTCGAAATGTCCTGCGATTGCGCCCACAGGAAAGCTGCCAGCACGGAAAGCTGTAGCTGGTTTTCACTGTCCCTTGGAACTGCATTCGCTGGTAGACAGACATTCGCGTTCTGCAACAGCTTTCGTTCGTAAAGCTGCAACACTGTGTATTTTTCTCTCGCAGAGCCCGGCTGCCAAATTCGAAACGTCCAGCGATTGCGCCCACAGGAAAGCTGCCAGCACGGAAAGCTGTAGCTGGTTTTCACTGTCCCTTGGAACTGCATTCGCTGGTAGACAGACATTCGCGTTCCGCAAAAGCTTTCGTTCGTAATGGGGCAACACTGTGTATTTCTCTCTCGCAGAGCCCGGCTGCCAAATTCGAAACATCCAGCGATTGTGCCCACAGGAAAGCTGCCAGCACAGAAAGCTGTAGCTGGTTTTCACTGTCCCTTGGAACTGCATTCGCTGGTAGACAGACATTCGCGTTCCGCAAAAGCTTTCGTTCGTAAAGGGGCAACACTGTGTATTCTCTCTGGCATAGCCCGGCTGCCAAATTCGAAACGTCCAGCGATTGTGCCCACAGGAAAGCTGCCAGCACGGAAAGCTGTAGCTGGTTTTCACTGTCGCTTGGAACTGCATTCGCTGGTAGACAGACATTCGCGTTCTGCAAAAGCTTTGCTTGGTAATGGGGCAACACTGTGTATATCTCTGTCGGAGAGCCCGGCTGCCAAATTCGAAATGTCCTGCGATTGCGCCCACAGGAAAGCTGCCAGCACGGAAAGCTGTAGCTGGTTTTCACTGTCCCTTGGAACTGCATTCGCTGGTAGACAGACATTCGCGTTCTGCAACAGCTTTCGTTCGTAAAGCTGCAACACTGTGTATTTTTCTCTCGCAGAGCCCGGCTGCCAAATTCGAAACGTCCAGCGATTGCGCCCACAGGAAAGCTGCCAGCACGGAAAACTGTAGCTGGTTTTCACTGTCCCTTGGAACTGCATTCGCTGGTAGACAGACATTCGCGTTCTGCAAAAGCTTTGGTTGGTAATGGGGCAACACTGTGTATATCTCTCTCGGAGAGCCCGACTGCCAAATTCGAAACGTCCAGCGATTGCGCCCACAGGAAAGCTGCCAGCACAGAAAGCTGTAGCTGGTTTTCACTGTCCTTTGGAACTGCATTCGCTGGTAGACAGACATTCGCGTTCTGCAAAAGCTTTGGTTGGTAATGGCGCAACACTGTGTATATCTCTCTCGGAGAGCCCGACTGCCAAATTCGAAACGTCCAGCGATTGCGCCCACAGGAAAGCTGCCAGCACGGAAAGCTGTAGCTGGTTTTCACTGTCCCTTGGAACTGCATTCGCTGGTAGACAGACATTCGCGTTCCGCAAAAGCTTTCGTTCGTAATGGGGCAACACTGTGTATTTCTGTCTCGCAGAGCCCGGCTGCCAAATTCGAAACGTCCAGCGATTGTGCCCACAGGAAACCTGCCAGCACAGAAAGCTGTAGCTGGTTTTCACTGTCCCTTGGAACTGCATTCGCTGGTAGACAGACATTCGCGTTCTGCAAAAGCTTTGGTTGGTAATGGGGCAACACTGTGTATATCTCTCTCGGAGAGCCCGGCTGCCAAATTCGAAACGTCCAGCAATTGCGCCCACAGGAAAGCTGCCAGCACGGAAAGCTGTAGCTGGTTTTCACTGTCCCTTGGAACTGCATTCGCTGGTAGACAGACATTCGTGTTCTGCAAAAGCTTTCGTTCGTAAAGGGGCAACACTCTGTATTTCTCTCTGGCAGAGCCCGGCTGCCAAATTCGAAATGTCCAGCGATTGCGCCCACAGGAAAGCTGCCAGCACGGAAAGCTGTAGCTGGTTTTCACTGTCCCTTGGAACTGCATTCGCTGGTAGACAGACATTCGCGTTCTGCAAAAGCTTTCGTTCGTAATGGGGCAACACTGTGTATTTCTCTCTGGCAGAACCCGGCTGCCAAATTCGAAACGTCCAGCGATTGCGCCCACAGGAAAGCTGCCAGTACGGAAAGCTGTAGCTGGTTTTCACTGTCCCTTGGAACTGCATTCGCTGGTAGACAGACATTCGCGTTCTGCAAAAGCTTTGGTTGGTAATGGGGCAACACTGTGTATATCTCTCTCGGAGAGCCCGGCTGCCAAATTCGAAACGTCAAGCGATTGTGCCCACAGGAAAGCTGCCAGCACAGAAAGCTGTAGCTGGTTTTCACTGTCCTTTGGAACTGCATTCGCTGGTAGACAGACATTCGCGTTCTGCAAAAGCTTTGCTTGGTAATGGGGCAACACTTTGTATATCTCTCTCGGAGAGCCCGGCTGCCAAATTCGAAACGTCCAGCGATTGCGCCCACAGGAAAGCTGACAGCACGGAAAGCTGTAGCTGGTTTTCACTGTCCCTTGGAACTGCATTCGCTGGTAGACAGACATTCGTGTTCTGCAAAAGCTTTCGTTCGTAAAGGGGCAACACTGTGTATTTCTCTCTGGCAGAGCCCGGCTGCCAAATTCGAAACGTCCAGCGATTGCGCCCACAGGAAAGCTGCCAGCACGGAAAGCTGTAGCTGGTTTTCACTGTCCCTTGGAACTGCATTCGCTGGTAGACAGACATTCGCGTTCTGCAAAAGCTTTCGTTCGTAAAGGGGCAACACTGTGTATTTCTCTCTGGCAGAGCCCGGCTGCCAAATTCGAAACGTCCAGCGATTGCGCCCACAGGAAAGCTGCCAGCACGGAAAGCTGTAGCTGGTTTTCACTGTCCCTTGGAACTGCATTCGCTGGTAGACAGACATTCGCGTTCTGCAAAAGCTTTGGTTGATAATGGGGCAACACTGTGTATATCTCTCTCGGAGAGCCCGGCTGCCAAATTCGAAACGTCCAGCGATTGCGCCCACAGGAAAGCTGCCAGCACGGAAAGCTGTAGCTGGTTTTCACTGTCCCTTGGAACTGCATTCGCTGGTAGACAGACATTCGTGTTCTGCAAAAGCTTTCGTTCGTAAAGGGGCAACACTGTGTATTTCTCTCTGGCAGAGCCCGGCTGCCAAATTCGAAACGTCCAGCGATTGCGCCCACAGGAAAGCTGCCAGCACGGAAAGCTGTAGCTGGTTTTCACTGTCCCTTGGAACTGCATTCGCTGGTAGACAGACATTCGCGTTCTGCAAAAGCTTTCGTTCGTAAAGGGGCAACACTGTGTATTTCTCTCTGGCAGAGCCCGGCTGCCAAATTCGAAACGTCCAGCGATTGCGCCCACAGGAAAGCTGCCAGCACGGAAAGCTGTAGCTGGTTTTCACTGTCCCTTGGAACTGCATTCGCTGGTAGACAGACATTCGCGTTCTGCAAAAGCTTTCGTTCGTAAAGGGGCAACACTGTGTATTTCTCTCTGGCAGAACCCGGCTGCCAAATTCGAAACGTCCAGCGATTGCGCCCACAGGAAAGCTGCCAGCACGGAAAGCTGTAGCTGGTTTTCACTGTCCCTTGGAACTGCATTCGCTGGTAGACAGACATTCGTGTTCTGCAAAAGCTTTCGTTCGTAAAGGGGCAACAATATGTATTTCTCTCTGGCAGAGCCCGGCTGCCAAATTCGAAACGTCCAGAGATTGCGCCCACAGGAAAGCTGCCAGTACGGAAAGCTGTAGCTGGTTTTCACTGTCCCTTGGAACTGCATTCGCTGGTAGACAGACATTCGCGTTCTGCAAAAGCTTTGGTTGGTAATGGGGCAACACTGTGTATATCTCTCTCGGAGAGCCCGGCTGCCAAATTCGAAACGTCAAGCGATTGTGCCCACAGGAAAGCTGCCAGCACAGAAAGCTGTAGCTGGTTTTCACTGTCCCTTGGAACTGCATTCGCTGGTAGACAGACATTCGCGTTCTGCAAAAGCTTTCGTTTGAAAAGGGGCAACACTTTGTATTTCTCTCTCGCAGAGCCCGGCTGCCAAATTCGAAACGTCCAGCGATTGCGCCCACAGGAAAGCTGCCAGCACGGAAAGCTGTAGCTGGTTTTCACTGTCCCTTGGAACTGCATTCGCTGGTAGACAGACATTCGCGTTCCGCAAAAGCTTTCGTTCGTAATGGGGCAACACTTTGTATTTCTCTCTCGCAGAGCCCGGCTGCCAAATTCGAAACATCCAGCGATTGTGCCCACAGGAAAGCTGCCAGCACAGAAAGCTGTAGCTGGTTTTCACTGTCCATTGGAACTGCATTCGCTGGTAGACAGACATTCGCGTTCTGCAAAAGCTTTCGTTGGTAACGGGGCAACACTTTGTATATCTCTCTCGGAGAGCCCGGCTGCCAAATTCGAAACGTCCAGCGATTGAGCCCACAGTAAAGCTGCCAGCACGGAAAGCTGTAGCTGGTTTTCACTGTCCCTTGGAACTGCATTCGCTGGTAGACAGACATTCGCGTTCTGCAAAACCTTTGCTTGGTAATGGGGCAACACTGTGTATATCTCTCTCGGAGAGCCCGACTGCCAAATTCGAAACGTCCAGCGATTGCGCCCACAGGAAAGCTGCCAGCACAGAAAGCTGTAGCTGGTTTTCACTGTCCTTTGGAACTGCATTCGCTGGTAGACAGACATTCGCGTTCTGCAAAAGCTTTGCTTGGTAATGGGGCAACACTTTGTATATCTCTCTCGGAGAGCCCGGCTGCCAAATTCGAAACGTCCAGCAATTGCGCCCACAGGAAAGCTGCCAGCACGGAAAGCTGTAGCTGGTTTTCACTGTCCCTTGGAACTGCATTCGCTGGTAGACAGACATTCGTGTTCTGCAAAAGCTTTCGTTCGTAAAGGGGCAACACTCTGTATTTCTCTCTGGCAGAACCCGGCTGCCAAATTCGAAACGTCCAGCGATTGCGCCCACAGGAAAGCTGCCAGCATGGAAAACTGTAGCTGGTTTTCACTGTCCCTTGGAACTGCATTCGCTGGTAGACAGACATTCGTGTTCTGCAAAAGCTTTCGTTCGTAAAGGGGCAACAGTCTGTATTTCTCTCTAGCAGAGCCCGGCTGCCAAATTCGAAACGTCCAGCGATTGCGCCCACAGGAAAGCTGCCAGCACGGAAAGCTGTAGCTGGTTTTCACTGTCCCTTGGAACTGCATTCGCTGGTAGACAGACATTCGCGTTCTGCAAAAGCTTTGGTTGGTAATGGGGCAACACTGTGTATATCTCTCTCGGAGAGCCCGGCTGCCAAATTCGAAACGTCCAGCGATTGCGCCCACAGGAAAGCTGCCAGCACGGAAAGCTGTAGCTGGTTTTCACTGTCCCTTGGAACTGCATTCGCTGGTAGACAGACATTCGCGTTCCGCAAAAGCTTTCGTTCGTAATGGGGCAACACTGTGTATTTCTCTCTCGCAGAGCCCGGCTGCCAAATTCGAAACATCCAGCGATTGTGCCCACAGGAAAGCTGCCAGCACAGAAAGCTGTAGCTGGTTTTCACTGTCCCTTGGAACTGCATTCGCTGGTAGACAGACATTCGCGTTCTGCAAAAGCTTTGGTTGGTAACGGGGCAACACTGTGTATATCTCTCTCGGAGAGCCCGACTGCCAAATTCGAAACGTCCAGCGATTGTGCCCACAGGAAAGCTGCCAGCACAGAAAGCTGTAGCTGGTTTTCACTGTCCCTTGGAACTGCATTCGCTGGTAGACAAACATTCGCGTTCTGCAAAACCTTTGCTTGGTAATGGGGCAACACTCTGTATATCTCTCTCGGAGAGCCCGGCTGCCAAATTCGAAACGTCCAGCGATTGCGCCCACAGGAAAGCTGCCAGCACGGAAAGCTGTAGCTGGTTTTCACTGTCCCTTGGAACTGCATTCGCTGGTAGACAGACATTCGCGTTCCGCAAAAGCTTTCGTTCGTAAAGGGGCAACACTGTGTATTTCTCTCTGGCAGAGCCCGGCTGCCAAATTCGAAACGTCCAGCGATTGCGCCCACAGGAAAGCTGCCAGCACGGAAAGCTGTAGCTGGTTTTCACTGTCGCTTGGAACTGCATTCGCTGGTAGACAGACATTCGCGTTTTGCAAAAGCTTTGCTTGGTAATGGGGCAACACTGTGTATATCTCTGTCGGAGAGCCCGGCTGCCAAATTCGAAATGTCCTGCGATTGCGCCCACAGGAAAGCTGCCAGCACGGAAAGCTGTAGCTGGTTTTCACTGTCCCTTGGAACTGCATTCGCTGGTAGACAGACATTCGCGTTCTGCAACAGCTTTCGTTCGTAAAGCTGCAACACTGTGTATTTTTCTCTCGCAGAGCCCGGCTGCCAAATTCGAAACGTCCAGCGATTGCGCCCACAGGAAAGCTGCCAGCACGGAAAGCTGTAGCTGGTTTTCACTGTCCCTTGGAACTGCATTCGCTGGTAGACAGACATTCGCGTTCCGCAAAAGCTTTCGTTCGTAATGGGGCAACACTGTGTATTTCTCTCTCGCAGAGCCCGGCTGCCAAATTCGAAACATCCAGCGATTGTGCCCACAGGAAAGCTGCCAGCACAGAAAGCTGTAGCTGGTTTTCACTGTCCCTTGGAACTGCATTCGCTGGTAGACAGACATTCGCGTTCCGCAAAAGCTTTCGTTCGTAAAGGGGCAACACTGTGTATTCTCTCTGGCATAGCCCGGCTGCCAAATTCGAAACGTCCAGCGATTGTGCCCACAGGAAAGCTGCCAGCACGGAAAGCTGTAGCTGGTTTTCACTGTCGCTTGGAACTGCATTCGCTGGTAGACAGACATTCGCGTTCTGCAAAAGCTTTGCTTGGTAATGGGGCAACACTGTGTATATCTCTGTCGGAGAGCCCGGCTGCCAAATTCGAAATGTCCTGCGATTGCGCCCACAGGAAAGCTGCCAGCACGGAAAGCTGTAGCTGGTTTTCACTGTCCCTTGGAACTGCATTCGCTGGTAGACAGACATTCGCGTTCTGCAACAGCTTTCGTTCGTAAAGCTGCAACACTGTGTATTTTTCTCTCGCAGAGCCCGGCTGCCAAATTCGAAACGTCCAGCGATTGCGCCCACAGGAAAGCTGCCAGCACGGAAAACTGTAGCTGGTTTTCACTGTCCCTTGGAACTGCATTCGCTGGTAGACAGACATTCGCGTTCTGCAAAAGCTTTGGTTGGTAATGGGGCAACACTGTGTATATCTCTCTCGGAGAGCCCGACTGCCAAATTCGAAACGTCCAGCGATTGCGCCCACAGGAAAGCTGCCAGCACAGAAAGCTGTAGCTGGTTTTCACTGTCCTTTGGAACTGCATTCGCTGGTAGACAGACATTCGCGTTCTGCAAAAGCTTTGGTTGGTAATGGCGCAACACTGTGTATATCTCTCTCGGAGAGCCCGACTGCCAAATTCGAAACGTCCAGCGATTGCGCCCACAGGAAAGCTGCCAGCACGGAAAGCTGTAGCTGGTTTTCACTGTCCCTTGGAACTGCATTCGCTGGTAGACAGACATTCGCGTTCCGCAAAAGCTTTCGTTCGTAATGGGGCAACACTGTGTATTTCTGTCTCGCAGAGCCCGGCTGCCAAATTCGAAACGTCCAGCGATTGTGCCCACAGGAAACCTGCCAGCACAGAAAGCTGTAGCTGGTTTTCACTGTCCCTTGGAACTGCATTCGCTGGTAGACAGACATTCGCGTTCTGCAAAAGCTTTGGTTGGTAATGGGGCAACACTGTGTATATCTCTCTCGGAGAGCCCGGCTGCCAAATTCGAAACGTCCAGCAATTGCGCCCACAGGAAAGCTGCCAGCACGGAAAGCTGTAGCTGGTTTTCACTGTCCCTTGGAACTGCATTCGCTGGTAGACAGACATTGGTGTTCTGCAAAAGCTTTCGTTCGTAAAGGGGCAACACTCTGTATTTCTCTCTGGCAGAGCCCGGCTGCCAAATTCGAAATGTCCAGCGATTGCGCCCACAGGAAAGCTGCCAGCACGGAAAGCTGTAGCTGGTTTTCACTGTCCCTTGGAACTGCATTCGCTGGTAGACAGACATTCGCGTTCTGCAAAAGCTTTCGTTCGTAATGGGGCAACACTGTGTATTTCTCTCTGGCAGAACCCGGCTGCCAAATTCGAAACGTCCAGCGATTGCGCCCACAGGAAAGCTGCCAGTACGGAAAGCTGTAGCTGGTTTTCACTGTCCCTTGGAACTGCATTCGCTGGTAGACAGACATTCGCGTTCTGCAAAAGCTTTGGTTGGTAATGGGGCAACACTGTGTATATCTCTCTCGGAGAGCCCGGCTGCCAAATTCGAAACGTCAAGCGATTGTGCCCACAGGAAAGCTGCCAGCACAGAAAGCTGTAGCTGGTTTTCACTGTCCTTTGGAACTGCATTCGCTGGTAGACAGACATTCGCGTTCTGCAAAAGCTTTGCTTGGTAATGGGGCAACACTTTGTATATCTCTCTCGGAGAGCCCGGCTGCCAAATTCGAAACGTCCAGCGATTGCGCCCACAGGAAAGCTGCCAGCACGGAAAGCTGTAGCTGGTTTTCACTGTCCCTTGGAACTGCATTCGCTGGTAGACAGACATTCGCGTTCTGCAAAAGCTTTGGTTGGTAATGGGGCAACACTTTGTATATCTCTCTTGGAGAGCCCGGCTGCCAAATTCGAAACGTCCAGCAATTGCGCCCACAGGAAAGCTGCCAGCACGGAAAGCTGTAGCTGGTTTTCACTGTCCCTTGGAACTGCATTCGCTGGTAGACAGACATTCGTGTTCTGCAAAAGCTTTCGTTCGTAAAGGGGCAACACTTTGTATTTCTCTCTCGCAGAGCCCGGCTGCCAAATTCGAAACGTCCAGCGATTGCGCCCACCGGAAAGCTGCCAGCACAGAAAGCTGTAGCTGGTTTTCACTGTCCCTTGGAACTGCATTCGCTGTTAGACAGACATTCGCGTTCTGCAAAAGCTTTGGTTGGTAATGGGGCAACACTGTGTATATCTCTCTCGGAGAGCCCGGCTGCCAAATTCGAAACGTCCAGCGATTGCGCCCACAGGAAAGCTGCCAGCACGGAAAGCTGTAGCTGGTTTTCACTGTCCCTTGGAACTGCATTCGCTGGTAGACAGACATTTGCATTCTGCAAAAGCTTTCGTTCGTAAAGGGGCAACACTGTGTATTTCTCTCTCGCAGAGCCCGGCTGCCAAATTCGAAACGTCCAGCGATTGCGCCCACAGGAAAGCTGCCAGCACGGAAAGCTGTAGCTGGTTTTCACTGTCCCTTGGAACTGCATTCGCTGGTAGACAGACATTCGCGTTCTGCAAAAGCTTTTCTTGGTAATGGGGCAACACTGTGTATATCTCTGTCGGAGAGCCCGGCTGCCAAATTCGAAATGTCCTGCGATTGCGCCCACAGGAAAGCTGCCAGCACGGAAAGCTGTAGCTGGTTTTCACTGTCCCTTGGAACTGCATTCGCTGGTAGACAGACATTCGCGTTCTGCAAAAGCTTTCGTTCGTAAAGGTGCAACACTATGTATTTTTCTCTCGCAGAGCCCGGCTGCCAAATTCGAAACGTCCAGCGATTGCGCCCACAGGAAAGCTGCCAGCACGGAAAGCTGAAGCTGGTTTTCACTGTCCCTTGGAACTGCATTCGCTGGTAGACAGACATTCGCGTTCTGCAAAAGCTTTGCTTGGTAATGGGGCAACACTGTGTATATCTCTTTCGGAGAGCCCGACTGCCAAATTCGAAACGTCCAGCGATTGCGCCCTCAGGAAATCTGCCAGCACGGAAAGCTGTAGCTGGTTTTCACTGTCCCTTGGAACTGCATTCGCTGGTAGACAGACATTCGCGTTCTGCAAAAGCTTTGGTTGGTAATGGGGCAACACTGTGTATTTCTCTCTCGCAGAGCCCGGTTGCAAAATTCGAAACGTCCAGCGATTGCGCCCACAGGAAAGCTGCCAGCACGGAAAGCTGTAGCTGGTTTTCACTGTCCCTTGGAACTGCATTCGCTGGTAGACAGACATTCATGTTCTGCAAAAGCTTTCGTTCGTAAAGGGGCAACACTGTGTATTTCTCTCTGGCAAAGCCCGGCTGCCAAATTCGAAACGTCCAGCGATTGCGCCCACAGGAAAGCTGCCAGCACGCAAAGCTGTAGCTGGTTTTCACTGTCCCTTGGAACTGCATTCACTGGTAGACAGACATTCGCGTTCTGCAAAAGCTTTGCTTGGTAATGGGGCAACACTGTGTATATCTCTCTCGGAGAGCCCGGCTGCCAAATTCGAAACGTCCAGCGATTGCGCCCACAGGAAAGCTGCCAGCACGGAAAGCTGTAGCTGGTTTTCACTGTCGCTTGGAACTGCATTCGCTGGTAGACGGACATTCGCGTTCTGCAAAAGCTTTCGTTCGTAAAGGGGCAACACTGTGTATTTCTCTCTGGCAGAACCCGGCTGCCAAATTCGAAACGTCCAGCGATTGCGCCCACAGGAAAGCTGCCAGCACGGAAAGCTGTAGCTGGTTTTCACTGTCCCTTGGAACTGCATTTGCTGGTAGACAGACATTCGCGTTCTGCAAAAGCTTTGCTTGGTAATGGGGCAACACTGTGTATATCTCTCTCTGAGAGCCCGGCTGCCAAATTCGAAACGTCAAGCGATTGTGCCCACAGGAAAGCTGCCAGCACAGAAAGCTGTAGCTGGTTTTCACTGTCCCTTGGAACTGCATTCGCTGGTAGACAGACATTCGCGTTCTGCAAAACCTTTGCTTGGTAATGGGGCAACACTGTGTATATCTCTCTCGGAGAGCCCGGCTGCCAAATTCGAAACGTCCAGCGATTGCGCCCACAGGAAAGCTGCCAGCACGGAAAGCTGTAGCTGGTTTTCACTGTCCCTTGGAACTGCATTCGCTGGTAGACAGACATTCGCGTTCTGCAAAAGCTTTCGTTCGTAAAGGGGCAACACTGTGTATTTCTCTCTCGCAGAGCCCGGTTGCAAAATTCGAAACGTCCAGCGATTGCGCCCACAGGAAAGCTGCCAGCACGGAAAGCTGTAGCTGGTTTTCACTGTCCCTTGGAGCAGCATTCACTGGTAGACAGACATGCGCGTTCTGCAAAAGCTTTCGTTAGTAAAGGGGCAACACTTTGTATTTCTCTCTGGCAGAGCCCGGCTGCCAAATTCGAAACGTCCAGCGATTGCGCCCACAGGAAAGCTGCCAGCACGGAAAGCTGTAGCTGGTTTTCACTGTCGCTTGGAACTGCATTCGCTGGTAGACAGACATTCGCGTTCTGCAAAAGCTTTCGTTCGTAAAGGGGCAACACTGTGTATTTCTCTCTGGCAGAACCCGGCTACCAAATTCGAAACGTCCAGCGATTGCGCCCACAGGAAAGCTGCCAGCACGGAAAGCTGTAGCTGGTTTTCACTGTCCCTTGGAACTGCATTTGCTGGTAGACAGACATTCGCGTTCTGCAAAAGCTTTGGTTGGTAATGGGGCAACACTGTGTATATCTCTCTCGGAGAGCCCGGCTGCCAAATTCGAAACGTCAAGCGATTGTGCCCACAGGAAAGCTGCCAGCACAGAAAGCTGTAGCTGGTTTTCACTGTCCCTTGGAACTGCATTCGCTGGTAGACAGACATTCGCGTTCTGCAAAAGCTTTGCTTGGTAATGGGGCAACACTGTGTATATCTCTCTCGGAGAGCCCGGCTGCCAAATTCGAAACGTCCAGCGATTGCGCCCAGAGGAAAGCTGCCAGCACGGAAAGCTGTAGCTGGTTTTCACTGTCCCTTGGAACTGCATTCGCTGGTAGACAGACATTCGCGTTCTGCAAAAGCTTTCGTTTGAAAAGGGGCAACACTTTGTATTTCTCTCTCGCAGAGCCCGGCTGCCAAATTCGAAACATCCAGCGATTGCGCCCACAGGAAAGCTGCCAGCACGGAAAGCTGTAGCTGGTTTTCACTGTCCCTTGGAACTGCATTCGCTGGTAGACAGACATTCGCGTTCTGCAAAACCTTTGCTTGGTAATGGGGCAACACTGTGTATATCTCTCTCGGAGAGCCCGGCTGCCAAATTCGAAACGTCCAGCGATTGCGCCCACAGGAAAGCTGCCAGCACGGAAAGCTGTAGCTGGTTTTCACTGTCCCTTGGAACTGCATTCGCTGGTAGACAGACATTCGTGTTCTGCAAAAGCTTTCGTTCGTAAAGGGGCAACACTCTGTATTTCTCTCTGGCAGAGCCCGGCTGCCAAAATCGAAAGGTCCAGCGATTGCGCCCACAGGAAAGCTGCCAGCACGGAAAGCTGAAGCTGGTTTTCACTGTCCCTTGGAACTGCATTCGCTGGTAGACAGACATTCGCGTTCTGCAAAAGCTTTGCTTGGTAATGGGGCAACACTGTGTATATCTCTTTCGGAGAGCCCGACTGCCAAATTCGAAACGTCCAGCGATTGCGCCCTCAGGAAAGCTGCCAGCACGGAAAGCTGTAGGTGGTTTTCACTGTCCCTTGGAACTGCATTCGCTGGTAGACAGACATTCGCGTTCTGCAAAAGCTTTGGTTGGTAATGGGGCAACACTGTGTATTTCTCTCTCGCAGAGCCCGGTTGCAAAATTCTAAACGTCCAGCGATTGCGCCCACATAAAAGCTGCCAGCACGGAAAGCTGTAGCTGGTTTTCACTGTCCCTTGGAACTGCATTAGCTGGTAGACAGACATTCATGTTCTGCAAAAGCTTTCGTTCGTAAAGGGGCAACACTGTGTATTTCTCTCTCGCAGAGCCCGGCTGCCAAATTCGAAACGTCCAGCGATTGCGCCCACAGGAAAGCTGCCAGCACGGAAAGCTGTAGCTGGTTTCCACTGTCCCTTGGAACTGCATTCGCTGGTAGACAGACATTCGGGTTCTGCAAAAGCTTTCGTTCGTAAAGGGGCAACACTGTGTATTTCTCTCTGGCAGAGCCCGGCTGCCAAATTCGAAACGTCCAGCGATTGCGCCCACAGGAAAGCTGCCAGCACGGAAAGCTGTAGCTGGTTTTCACTGTCGCTTGGAACTGCATTCGCTGGTAGACAGACATTCGCGTTCTGCAAAAGCTTTCGTTCGTAAAGGGGCAACACTGTGTATTTCTCTCTGGCAGAACCCGGCTGCCAAATTCGAAACGTCCAGCGATTGCGCCCACAGGAAAGCTGCCAGCACGGAAAGCTGTAGCTGGTTTTCACTGTCCCTTGGAACTGCATTTGCTGGTAGACAGACATTCGCGTTCTGCAAAAGCTTTGGTTGGTAATGGGGCAACACTGTGTATATCTCTCTCGGAGAGCCCGGCTGCCAAATTCGAAACGTCAAGCGATTGTGCCCACAGGAAAGCTGCCAGCACAGAAAGCTGTAGCTGGTTTTCACTGTCCCTTGGAACTGCATTCGCTGGTAGACAGACATTCGCGTTCTGCAAAACCTTTGCTTGGTAATGGGGCAACACTGTGTATATCTCTCTCGGAGAGCCCGGCTGCCAAATTCGAAACGTCCAGCGATTGCGCCCACAGGAAAGCTGCCAGCACGGAAAGCTGTAGCTGGTTTTCACTGTCCCTTGGAACTGCATTCGCTGGTAGACAGACATTCGCGTTCTGCAAAAGCTTTCGTTTGAAAAGGGGCAACACTTTGTATTTCTCTCTCGCAGAGCCCGGCTGCCAAATTCGAAACATCCAGCGATTGCGCCCACAGGAAAGCTGCCAGTACGGAAAGCTGTAGCTGGTTTTCACTGTCCCTTGGAACTGCATTCGCTGGTAGACAGACATTCGCGTTCTGCAACAGCTTTCGTTCGTAAAGGTGCAACACTGTGTATTTTTCTCTCGCAGAGCCCGGCTGCCAAATTCGAAACGTCCAGCGATTGCGCCCACAGGAAAGCTGCCAGCACGGAAAGCTGTAGCTGGTTTTCACTGTCCCTTGGAACTGCATTCGCTGGTAGACAGACATTCGCGTTCTGCAAAAGCTTTGGTTGGTAATGGGGCAACACTGTGTATATCTCTCTCGGAGAGACCGACTGCCAAATTCGAAACGTCCAGCGATTGCGCCCACAGGAAAGCTGCCAGCACAGAAAGCTGTAGCTGGTTTTCACTGTCCTTTGGAACTGCATTCGCTGGTAGACAGACATTCGCGTTCTGCAAAAGCTTTGCTTGGTAATTGGCCAACACTTTGTATATCTCTCTCGGAGAGCCCGGCTGCCAAATTCGAAACGTCCAGCAATTGCGCCCACAGGAAAGCTGCCAGCACGGAAAGCTGTAGCTGGTTTTCACTGTCCCTTGGAACTGCATTCGCTGGTAGACAGACATTCGTGTTCTGCAAAAGCTTTCGTTCGTAAAGGGGCAACACTCTGTATTTCTCTCTGGCAGAGCCCGGCTGCCAAATTCGAAACGTCCAGCGATTGCGCCCACAGGAAATCTGCCAGCACGGAAAGCTGTAGCTGGTTTTCACTGTCCCTTGGAACTGCATTCGCTGGTAGACAGACATTCGCGTTCTGCAAAAGCTTTCGTTCGTAATGGGGCAACACTGTGTATTTCTCTCTGGCAGAACCCGGCTGCCAAATTCGAAACGTCCAGCGATTGCGCCCACAGGAAAGCTGCCAGCACGGAAAGCTGTAGCTGGTTTTCACTGTCCCTTGGAACTGCATTCGCTGGTAGACAGACATTCGCGTTCTGCAACAGCTTTCGTTCGTAAAGGTGCAACACTGTGTATTTTTCTCTCGCAGAGCCCGGCTGCCAAATTCGAAACGTCCAGCGATTGCGCCCACAGGAAAGCTGCCAGCACGGAAAGCTGTAGCTGGTTTTCACTGTCCCTTGGAACTGCATTCGCTGGTAGACAGACATTCGCGTTCTGCAAAAGCTTTGGTTGGTAATGGGGCAACACTGTGTATATCTCTCTCGGAGAGACCGACTGCCAAATTCGAAACGTCCAGCGATTGCGCCCACAGGAAAGCTGCCAGCACAGAAAGCTGTAGCTGGTTTTCACTGTCCTTTGGAACTGCATTCGCTGGTAGACAGACATTCGCGTTCTGCAAAAGCTTTGCTTGGTAATTGGCCAACACTTTGTATATCTCTCTCGGAGAGCCCGGCTGCCAAATTCGAAACGTCCAGCAATTGCGCCCACAGGAAAGCTGACAGCACGGAAAGCTGTAGCTGGTTTTCACTGTCCCTTGGAACTGCATTCGCTGGTAGACAGACATTCGTGTTCTGCAAAAGCTTTCGTTCGTAAAGGGGCAACACTCTGTATTTCTCTCTGGCAGAGCCCGGCTGCCAAATTCGAAACGTCCAGCGATTGCGCCCACAGGAAATCTGCCAGCACGGAAAGCTGTAGCTGGTTTTCACTGTCCCTTGGAACTGCATTCGCTGGTAGACAGACATTCGCGTTCTGCAAAAGCTTTCGTTCGTAATGGGGCAACACTGTGTATTTCTCTCTGGCAGAACCCGGCTGCCAAATTCGAAACGTCCAGCGATTGCGCCCACAGGAAAGCTGCCAGCACGGAAAGCTGTAGCTGGTTTTCACTGTCCCTTGGAACTGCATTCGCTGGTAGACAGACATTCGTGTTCTGCAAAAGCTTTTGTTCGTAAAGGGGCAACACTTTGTATTTCTCTCTAGCAGAGCCCGGCTGCCAAATTCGAAACGTCCAGCGATTGCGCCCACAGGAAAGCTGCCAGTACGGAAAGCTGTAGCTGGTTTTCACTGTCCCTTGGAGCTGCATTCGCTGGTAGACAGACATTCGCGTTCTGCAAAAGCTTTGGTTGGTAATGGGGCAACACTGTGTATATCTCTCTCGGAGAGCCCGGCTGCCAAATTCGAAACGTCAAGCGATTGTGCCCACAGGAAAGCTGCCAGCACAGAAAGCTGTAGCTGGTTTTCACTGTCCCTTGGAACTGCATTCGCTGGTAGACAGACATTCGCGTTCTGCAAAACCTTTGCTTGGTAATGGGGCAACACTGTGTATATCTCTCTCGGAGAGCCCGGCTGCCAAATTCGAAACGTCCAGCGATTGCGCCCACAGGAAAGCTGCCAGCACGGAAAGCTGTAGCTGGTTTTCACTGTCCCTTGGAACTGCATTCGCTGGTAGACAGACATTCGCGTTCTGCAAAAGCTTTCGTTTGAAAAGGGGCAACACTTTGTATTTCTCTCTGGCAGAGCCCGGCTGCCAAATTCGAAACGTCCAGCGATTGCGCCCACAGGAAAGCTGCCAGCACGGAAAGCTGTAGCTGGTTTTCACTGTCCCTTGGAACTGCATTCGCTGGTAGACAGACATTCGCGTTCCGCAAAAGCTTTCGTTCGTAATGGGGCAACACTGTGTATTTCTCTCTCGCAGAGCCCGGCTGCCAAATTCGAAACGTCCAGCGATTGTGCCCACAGGAAAGCTGCCAGCACAGAAAGCTGTAGCTGGTTTTCACTGTCCCTTGGAACTGCATTCGCTGGTAGACAGACATTCGCGTTCTGCAAAAGCTTTGGTTGGTAATGGGGCAACACTGTGTATATCTCTCTCGGAGAGCCCGGCTGCCAAATTCGAAACGTCCAGCGATTGTGCCCACAGGAAAGCTGCCAGCACAGAAAGCTGTAGCTGGTTTTCACTGTCCCTTGGAACTGCATTCGCTGGTAGACAGACATTCGCGTTCTGCAAAACCTTTGCTTGGTAATGGGGCAACACTGTGTATATCTCTCTCGGAGAGCCCGGCTGCCAAATTCGAAACGTCCAGCGATTGCGCCCACAGGAAAGCTGCCAGCACGGAAAGCTGTAGCTGGTTTTCACTGTCCCTTGGAACTGCATTCGCTGGTAGACAGACATTCGCGTTCTGCAAAACCTTTGCTTGGTAATGGGGCAACACTGTGTATATCTCTCTCGGAGAGCCCGGCTGCCAAATTCGAAACGTCCAGCGATTGCGCCCACAGGAAAGCTGCCAGCACAGAAAGCTGTAGCTGGTTTTCACTGTCCCTTGGAACTGCATTCGCTGGTAGACAGACATTCGCGTTCTGCAACAGCTTTCGTTCGTAAAGGTGCAACACTGTGTATTTTTCTCTCGCAGAGCCCGGCTGCCAAATTCGAAACGTCCAGCGATTGCGCCCACAGGAAAGCTGCCAGCACGGAAAGCTGTAGCTGGTTTTCACTGTCCCTTGGAACTGCATTCGCTGGTAGACAGACATTCGCGTTCTGCAAAAGCTTTGCTTGGTAATGGGGCAACACTGTGTATATCTCTCTCGGAGAGCCCGACTGCCAAATTCGAAACGTCCAGCGATTGCGCCCTCAGGAAAGCTGCCAGCACGGAAAGCTGTAGCTGGTTTTCACTGTCCCTTGGAACTGCATTCGCTGGTAGACAGACATTCGCGTTCTGCAAAAGCTTTCGTTCGTAAAGGGGCAACACTGTGTATTTCTCTCTCGCAGAGCCCGGTTGCAAAATTCGAAACGTCCAGCGATTGCGCCCACAGGAAAGCTGCCAGCACGGAAAGCTGTAGCTGGTTTTCACTGTCCCTTGGAACTGCATTCGCTGGTAGACAGACATTCGTGTTCTGCAAAAGCTTTCGTTCGTAAAGGGGCAACACTGTGTATTTCTCTCTGGCAGAGCCCGGCTGCCAAATTCGAAACGTCCAGCGATTGCGCCCACAGGAAAGCTGCCAGCACGGAAAGCTGTAGCTGGTTTTCACTGTCCCTTGGAACTGCATTCGCTGGTAGACAGACATTCGCGTTCTGCAAAAGCTTTTGTTCGTAAAGGGGCAACACTTTGTATTTCTCTCTGGCAGAGCCCGGCTGCCAAATTCGAAACGTCCAGCGATTGCGCCCACAGGAAAGCTGCCAGCACGGAAAGCTGTAGCTGGTTTTCACTGTCCCTTGGAACTGCATTCGCTGGTAGACAGACATTCGCGTTCTGCAAAAGCTTTCGTTCGTAAAGGGGCAACACTGTGTATTTCTCTCTCGCAGAGCCCGGTTGCAAAATTCGAAACGTCCAGCGATTGCGCCCACAGGAAAGCTGCCAGCACGGAAAGCTGTAGCTGGTTTTCACTGTCCCTTGGAACTGCATTCGCTGGTAGACAGACATTCGCGTTCTGCAAAAGCTTTCGTTCGTAATGGGGCAAAACTGTGTATATCTCTCTCGGAGAGCCCGGCTGCCAAATTCGAAACGTCCAGCGATTGCGCCCACAGGAAAGCTGCCAGCACGGAAAGCTGTAGCTGGTTTTCACTGTCCCTTGGAACTGCATTAGCTGGTAGACAGACATTCGCGTTCTGCAAAAGCTTTCGTTCGTAAAGGGGCAACACTGTGTATTTCTCTCTCGCAGAGCCCAGTTGCAAAATTCGAAACGTCCAGCGATTGCGCCCACAGGAAAGCTGCCAGCACGGAAAGCTGTAGCTGGTTTTCACTGTCCCTTGGAACTGCATTCGCTGGTAGACAGACATTCGTGTTCTGCAAAAGCTTTCGTTCGTAAAGGGGCAACACTGTGTATTTCTCTCTGGCAGAGCCCGGCTGCCAAATTCGAAACGTCCAGCGATTGCGCCCACAGGAAAGCTGCCAGCACGGAAAGCTGTAGCTGGTTTTCACTGTCCCTTGGAACTGCATTCGCTGGTAGACAGACATTCGCGTTCTGCAAAAGCTTTCGTTCGTAAAGGGGCAACAGTCTGTATTTCTCTCTAGCAGAGCCCGGCTGCCAAATTCGAAACGTCCAGCGATTGCGCCCACAGGAAAGCTGCCAGTACGGAAAGCTGTAGCTGGTTTTCACTGTCCCTTGGAACTGCATTCGCTGGTAGACAGACATTCGCGTTCTGCAAAAGCTTTGGTTGGTAATGGGGCAACACTGTGTATATCTCTCTCGGAGAGCCCGGCTGCCAAATTCGAAACGTCAAGCGATTGTGCCCACAGGAAAGCTGCCAGCACAGAAAGCTGTAGCTGGTTTTCACTGTCCCTTGGAACTGCATTCGCTGGTAGACAGACATTCGCGTTCTGCAAAACCTTTGCTTGGTAATGGGGCAACACTGTGTATATCTCTCTCGGAGAGCCCGGCTGCCAAATTCGAAACGTCCAGCGATTGCGCCCACAGGAAAGCTGCCAGCACGGAAAGCTGTAGCTGGTTTTCACGGTCCCTTGGAACTGCATTCGCTGGTAGACAGACATTCGCGTTCTGCAAAACCTTTGCTTGGTAATGGGGCAACACTGTGTATATCTCTCTCGGAGAGCCCGGCTGCCAAATTCGAAACGTCCAGCGATTGCGCCCACAGGAAAGCTGCCAGCACGGAAAGCTGTAGCTGGTTTTCACTGTCCCTTGGAACTGCATTCGCTGGTAGACAGACATTCGCGTTCTGCAAAACCTTTGCTTGGTAATGGGGCAACACTGTGTATTTCTCTCTCGCAGAGCCCGGCTGCCAAATTCGAAACGTCCAGCGATTGCGCCCACAGGAAAGCTGCCAGCACAGAAAGCTGTAGCTGGTTTTCACTGTCCTTTGGAACTGCATTCGCTGGTAGACAGACATTCGCGTTCCGCAAAAGCTTTCGTTCGTAATGGGGCAACACTGTGTATATCTCTCTCGGAGAGCCCGGCTGCCAAATTCGAAACGTCCTGCGATTGCGCCCACAGGAAAGCTGCCAGCACGGAAAGCTGTAGCTGGTTTTCACTGTCCCTTGGAACTGCATTCGCTGGTAGACAGACATTCGCGTTCTGCAAAAGCTTTGCTTGGTAATGGGGCAACACTGTGTATATCTCTCTCGGAGAGCCCGACTGCCAAATTCGAAACGTCCAGCGATTGCGCCCTCAGGAAAGCTGCCAGCACGGAAAGCTGTAGCTGGTTTTCACTGTCCCTTGGAACTGCATTCGCTGGTAGACAGACATTCGCGTTCTGCAAAAGCTTTCGTTCGTAAAGGGGCAACACTGTGTATTTCTCTCTCGCAGAGCCCGGTTGCAAAATTCGAAACGTCCAGCGATTGCGCCCACAGGAAAGCTGCCAGCACGGAAAGCTGTAGCTGGTTTTCACTGTCCCTTGGAACTGCATTCGCTGGTAGACAGACATTCGTGTTCTGCAAAAGCTTTCGTTCGTAAAGGGGCAACACTGTGTATTTCTCTCTGGCAGAGCCCGGCTGCCAAATTCGAAACGTCCAGCGATTGCGCCCACAGGAAAGCTGCCAGCACGGAAAGCTGTAGCTGGTTTTCACTGTCCCTTGGAACTGCATTCGCTGGTAGACAGACATTCGCGTTCTGCAAAAGCTTTCGTTCGTAAAGGGGCAACACTGTGTATTTCTCTCTGGCAGAGCCCGGCTGCCAAATTCGAAACGTCCAGCGATTGCGCCCACAGGAAAGCTGCCAGCACGGAAAGCTGTAGCTGGTTTTCACTGTCCCTTGGAACTGCATTCGCTGGTAGACAGACATTCGCGTTCTGCAAAAGCTTTCGTTCGTAAAGGGGCAACACTGTGTATTTCTCTCTGGCAGAGCCCGGCTGCCAAATTCGAAACGTCCAGCGATTGCGCCCACAGGAAAGCTGCCAGCACGGAAAGCTGTAGCTGGTTTTCACGGTCCCTTGGAACTGCATTCGCTGGTAGACAGACATTCGCGTTCTGCAAAACCTTTGCTTGGTAATGGGGCAACACTGTGTATATCTCTCTCGGAGAGCCCGGCTGCCAAATTCGAAACGTCCAGCGATTGCGCCCACAGGAAAGCTGCCAGCACGGAAAGCTGTAGCTGGTTTTCACTGTCCCTTGGAACTGCATTCGCTGGTAGACAGACATTCGCGTTCTGCAAAACCTTTGCTTGGTAATGGGGCAACACTGTGTATTTCTCTCTCGCAGAGCCCGGCTGCCAAATTCGAAACGTCCAGCGATTGCGCCCACAGGAAAGCTGCCAGCACAGAAAGCTGTAGCTGGTTTTCACTGTCCCTTGGAACTGCATTCGCTGGTAGACAGACATTCGCGTTCCGCAAAAGCTTTCGTTCGTAATGGGGCAACACTGTGTATATCTCTCTCGGAGAGCCCGGCTGCCAAATTCGAAACGTCCTGCGATTGCTCCCACAGGAAAGCTGCCAGCACGGAAAGCTGTAGCTGGTTTTCACTGTCCCTTGGAACTGCATTCGCTGGTAGACAGACATTCGCGTTCTGCAAAAGCTTTGCTTGGTAATGGGGCAACACTGTGTATATCTCTCTCGGAGAGCCCGACTGCCAAATTCGAAACGTCCAGCGATTGCGCCCTCAGGAAAACTGCCAGCACGGAAAGCTGTAGCTGGTTTTCACTGTCCCTTGGAACTGCATTCGCTGGTAGACAGACATTCGCGTTCTGCAAAAGCTTTCGTTCGTAAAGGGGCATCACTGTGTATTTCTCTCTCGCAGAGCCCGGTTGCAAAATTCGAAACGTCCAGCGATTGCGCCCACAGGAAAGCTGCCAGCACGGAAAGCTGTAGCTGGTTTTCACTGTCCCTTGGAACTGCATTCGCTGGTAGACAGACATTCGTGTTCTGCAAAAGCTTTCGTTCGTAAAGGGGCAACACTGTGTATTTCTCTCTGGCAGAGCCCGGCTGCCAAATTCGAAACGTCCAGCGATTGCGCCCACAGGAAAGCTGCCAGCACGGAAAGCTGTAGCTGGTTTTCACTGTCCCTTGGAACTGCATTCGCTGGTAGACAGACATTCGCGTTCTGCAAAAGCTTTCGTTCGTAAAGGGGCAACACTGTGTATTTCTCTCTGGCAGAGCCCGGCTGCCAAATTCGAAACGTCCAGCGATTGCGCCCACAGGAAAGCTGCCAGCACGGAAAGCTGTAGCTGGTTTTCACTGTCCCTTGGAACTGCATTCGCTGGTAGACAGACATTCGCGTTCTGCAAAAGCTTTCGTTCGTAAAGGGGCAACACTGTGTATTTCTCTCTCGCAGAGCCCGGTTGCAAAATTCGAAACGTCCAGCGATTGCGCCCACAGGAAAGCTGCCAGCACGGAAAGCTGTAGCTGGTTTTCACTGTCCCTTGGAACTGCATTCGCTGGTAGACAGACATTCGCGTTCTGCAAAAGCTTTGGTTGATAATGGGGCAACACTGTGTATATCTCTCTTGGAGAGCCCGGCTGCCAAATTCGAAACGTCCAGCGATTGCGCCCACAGGAAAGCTGCCAGCACGGAAAGCTGTAGCTGGTTTTCA
Organism: Mycteria americana; assembly: GCF_035582795.1. Classification (NCBI taxonomy): domain Eukaryota; kingdom Metazoa; phylum Chordata; class Aves; order Ciconiiformes; family Ciconiidae; genus Mycteria; species Mycteria americana. The sequence continues at coordinate 44,060,535 of NC_134370.1, forward strand.
CTGTCCCTTGGAACTGCATTCGCTGGTAGACAGACATTCGTGTTCTGCAAAAGCTTTCGTTCGTAAAGGGGCAACACTGTGTATTTCTCTCTGGCAGAGCCCGGCTGCCAAATTCGAAACGTCCAGCGATTGCGCCCACAGGAAAGCTGCCAGCACGGAAAGCTGTAGCTGGTTTTCACTGTCCCTTGGAACTGCATTCGCTGGTAGACAGACATTCGCGTTCTGCAAAAGCTTTCGTTCGTAAAGGGGCAACACTGTGTATTTCTCTCTGGCAGAGCCCGGCTGCCAAATTCGAAACGTCCAGCGATTGCGCCCACAGGAAAGCTGCCAGCACGGAAAGCTGTAGCTGGTTTTCACTGTCCCTTGGAACTGCATTCGCTGGTAGACAGACATTCGCGTTCTGCAAAAGCTTTCGTTCGTAAAGGGGCAACACTGTGTATTTCTCTCTGGCAGAACCCGGCTGCCAAATTCGAAACGTCCAGCGATTGCGCCCACAGGAAAGCTGCCAGCACGGAAAGCTGTAGCTGGTTTTCACTGTCCCTTGGAACTGCATTCGCTGGTAGACAGACATTCGTGTTCTGCAAAAGCTTTCGTTCGTAAAGGGGCAACAATATGTATTTCTCTCTGGCAGAGCCCGGCTGCCAAATTCGAAACGTCCAGAGATTGCGCCCACAGGAAAGCTGCCAGTACGGAAAGCTGTAGCTGGTTTTCACTGTCCCTTGGAACTGCATTCGCTGGTAGACAGACATTCGCGTTCTGCAAAAGCTTTGGTTGGTAATGGGGCAACACTGTGTATATCTCTCTCGGAGAGCCCGGCTGCCAAATTCGAAACGTCAAGCGATTGTGCCCACAGGAAAGCTGCCAGCACAGAAAGCTGTAGCTGGTTTTCACTGTCCCTTGGAACTGCATTCGCTGGTAGACAGACATTCGCGTTCTGCAAAAGCTTTCGTTTGAAAAGGGGCAACACTTTGTATTTCTCTCTCGCAGAGCCCGGCTGCCAAATTCGAAACGTCCAGCGATTGCGCCCACAGGAAAGCTGCCAGCACGGAAAGCTGTAGCTGGTTTTCACTGTCCCTTGGAACTGCATTCGCTGGTAGACAGACATTCGCGTTCCGCAAAAGCTTTCGTTCGTAATGGGGCAACACTTTGTATTTCTCTCTCGCAGAGCCCGGCTGCCAAATTCGAAACATCCAGCGATTGTGCCCACAGGAAAGCTGCCAGCACAGAAAGCTGTAGCTGGTTTTCACTGTCCATTGGAACTGCATTCGCTGGTAGACAGACATTCGCGTTCTGCAAAAGCTTTCGTTGGTAACGGGGCAACACTTTGTATATCTCTCTCGGAGAGCCCGGCTGCCAAATTCGAAACGTCCAGCGATTGAGCCCACAGTAAAGCTGCCAGCACGGAAAGCTGTAGCTGGTTTTCACTGTCCCTTGGAACTGCATTCGCTGGTAGACAGACATTCGCGTTCTGCAAAACCTTTGCTTGGTAATGGGGCAACACTGTGTATATCTCTCTCGGAGAGCCCGACTGCCAAATTCGAAACGTCCAGCGATTGCGCCCACAGGAAAGCTGCCAGCACAGAAAGCTGTAGCTGGTTTTCACTGTCCTTTGGAACTGCATTCGCTGGTAGACAGACATTCGCGTTCTGCAAAAGCTTTGCTTGGTAATGGGGCAACACTTTGTATATCTCTCTCGGAGAGCCCGGCTGCCAAATTCGAAACGTCCAGCAATTGCGCCCACAGGAAAGCTGCCAGCACGGAAAGCTGTAGCTGGTTTTCACTGTCCCTTGGAACTGCATTCGCTGGTAGACAGACATTCGTGTTCTGCAAAAGCTTTCGTTCGTAAAGGGGCAACACTCTGTATTTCTCTCTGGCAGAACCCGGCTGCCAAATTCGAAACGTCCAGCGATTGCGCCCACAGGAAAGCTGCCAGCATGGAAAACTGTAGCTGGTTTTCACTGTCCCTTGGAACTGCATTCGCTGGTAGACAGACATTCGTGTTCTGCAAAAGCTTTCGTTCGTAAAGGGGCAACAGTCTGTATTTCTCTCTAGCAGAGCCCGGCTGCCAAATTCGAAACGTCCAGCGATTGCGCCCACAGGAAAGCTGCCAGCACGGAAAGCTGTAGCTGGTTTTCACTGTCCCTTGGAACTGCATTCGCTGGTAGACAGACATTCGCGTTCTGCAAAAGCTTTGGTTGGTAATGGGGCAACACTGTGTATATCTCTCTCGGAGAGCCCGGCTGCCAAATTCGAAACGTCCAGCGATTGCGCCCACAGGAAAGCTGCCAGCACGGAAAGCTGTAGCTGGTTTTCACTGTCCCTTGGAACTGCATTCGCTGGTAGACAGACATTCGCGTTCCGCAAAAGCTTTCGTTCGTAATGGGGCAACACTGTGTATTTCTCTCTCGCAGAGCCCGGCTGCCAAATTCGAAACATCCAGCGATTGTGCCCACAGGAAAGCTGCCAGCACAGAAAGCTGTAGCTGATTTTCACTGTCCCTTGGAACTGCATTCGCTGGTAGACAGACATTCGCGTTCTGCAAAAGCTTTGGTTGGTAACGGGGCAACACTGTGTATATCTCTCTCGGAGAGCCCGACTGCCAAATTCGAAACGTCCAGCGATTGTGCCCACAGGAAAGCTGCCAGCACAGAAAGCTGTAGCTGGTTTTCACTGTCCCTTGGAACTGCATTCGCTGGTAGACAAACATTCGCGTTCTGCAAAACCTTTGCTTGGTAATGGGGCAACACTCTGTATATCTCTCTCGGAGAGCCCGGCTGCCAAATTCGAAATGTCCTGCGATTGCGCCCACAGGAAAGCTGCCAGCACGGAAAGCTGTAGCTGGTTTTCACTGTCCCTTGGAACTGCATTCGCTGGTAGACAGACATTCGCGTTCTGCAACAGCTTTCGTTCGTAAAGCTGCAACACTGTGTATTTTTCTCTCGCAGAGCCCGGCTGCCAAATTCGAAACGTCCAGCGATTGCGCCCACAGGAAAGCTGCCAGCACGGAAAGCTGTAGCTGGTTTTCACTGTCCCTTGGAACTGCATTCGCTGGTAGACAGACATTCGCGTTCCGCAAAAGCTTTCGTTCGTAATGGGGCAACACTGTGTATTTCTCTCTCGCAGAGCCCGGCTGCCAAATTCGAAACATCCAGCGATTGTGCCCACAGGAAAGCTGCCAGCACAGAAAGCTGTAGCTGGTTTTCACTGTCCCTTGGAACTGCATTCGCTGGTAGACAGACATTCGCGTTCCGCAAAAGCTTTCGTTCGTAAAGGGGCAACACTGTGTATTCTCTCTGGCATAGCCCGGCTGCCAAATTCGAAACGTCCAGCGATTGTGCCCACAGGAAAGCTGCCAGCACGGAAAGCTGTAGCTGGTTTTCACTGTCGCTTGGAACTGCATTCGCTGGTAGACAGACATTCGCGTTCTGCAAAAGCTTTGCTTGGTAATGGGGCAACACTGTGTATATCTCTGTCGGAGAGCCCGGCTGCCAAATTCGAAATGTCCTGCGATTGCGCCCACAGGAAAGCTGCCAGCACGGAAAGCTGTAGCTGGTTTTCACTGTCCCTTGGAACTGCATTCGCTGGTAGACAGACATTCGCGTTCTGCAACAGCTTTCGTTCGTAAAGCTGCAACACTGTGTATTTTTCTCTCGCAGAGCCCGGCTGCCAAATTCGAAACGTCCAGCGATTGCGCCCACAGGAAAGCTGCCAGCACGGAAAACTGTAGCTGGTTTTCACTGTCCCTTGGAACTGCATTCGCTGGTAGACAGACATTCGCGTTCTGCAAAAGCTTTGGTTGGTAATGGGGCAACACTGTGTATATCTCTCTCGGAGAGCCCGACTGCCAAATTCGAAACGTCCAGCGATTGCGCCCACAGGAAAGCTGCCAGCACAGAAAGCTGTAGCTGGTTTTCACTGTCCTTTGGAACTGCATTCGCTGGTAGACAGACATTCGCGTTCTGCAAAAGCTTTGGTTGGTAATGGCGCAACACTGTGTATATCTCTCTCGGAGAGCCCGACTGCCAAATTCGAAACGTCCAGCGATTGCGCCCACAGGAAAGCTGCCAGCACGGAAAGCTGTAGCTGGTTTTCACTGTCCCTTGGAACTGCATTCGCTGGTAGACAGACATTCGCGTTCCGCAAAAGCTTTCGTTCGTAATGGGGCAACACTGTGTATTTCTGTCTCGCAGAGCCCGGCTGCCAAATTCGAAACGTCCAGCGATTGTGCCCACAGGAAACCTGCCAGCACAGAAAGCTGTAGCTGGTTTTCACTGTCCCTTGGAACTGCATTCGCTGGTAGACAGACATTCGCGTTCTGCAAAAGCTTTGGTTGGTAATGGGGCAACACTGTGTATATCTCTCTCGGAGAGCCCGGCTGCCAAATTCGAAACGTCCAGCAATTGCGCCCACAGGAAAGCTGCCAGCACGGAAAGCTGTAGCTGGTTTTCACTGTCCCTTGGAACTGCATTCGCTGGTAGACAGACATTCGCGTTCTGCAAAACCTTTGCTTGGTAATGGGGCAACACTGTGTATATCTCTCTCGGAGAGCCCGGCTGCCAAATTCGAAACGTCCAGCGATTGCGCCCACAGGAAAGCTGCCAGCACGGAAAGCTGTAGCTGGTTTTCACTGTCCCTTGGAACTGCATTCGCTGGTAGACAGACATTCGCGTTCTGCAAAAGCTTTCGTTTGAAAAGGGGCAACACTTTGTATTTCTCTCTCGCAGAGCCCGGCTGCCAAATTCGAAACGTCCAGCGATTGCGCCCACAGGAAAGCTGCCAGCACGGAAAGCTGTAGCTGGTTTTCACTGTCCCTTGGAACTGCATTCGCTGGTAGACAGACATTCGCGTTCCGCAAAAGCTTTCGTTCGTAATGGGGCAACACTGTGTATTTCTCTCTCGCAGAGCCCGGCTGCCAAATTCGAAACGTCCAGCGATTGTGCCCACAGGAAAGCTGCCAGCACAGAAAGCTGTAGCTGGTTTTCACTGTCCCTTGGAACTGCATTCGCTGGTAGACAGACATTCGCGTTCTGCAAAAGCTTTGGTTGGTAATGGGGCAACACTGTGTATATCTCTCTCGGAGAGCCCGGCTGCCAAATTCGAAACGTCCAGCGATTGTGCCCACAGGAAAGCTGCCAGCACAGAAAGCTGTAGCTGGTTTTCACTGTCCCTTGGAACTGCATTCGCTGGTAGACAGACATTCGCGTTCTGCAAAACCTTTGCTTGGTAATGGGGCAACACTGTGTATATCTCTCTCGGAGAGCCCGGCTGCCAAATTCGAAACGTCCAGCGATTGCGCCCACAGGAAAGCTGCCAGCACGGAAAGCTGTAGCTGGTTTTCACTGTCCCTTGGAACTGCATTCGCTGGTAGACAGACATTCGCGTTCTGCAAAACCTTTGCTTGGTAATGGGGCAACACTGTGTATATCTCTCTCGGAGAGCCCGGCTGCCAAATTCGAAACGTCCAGCGATTGCGCCCACAGGAAAGCTGCCAGCACAGAAAGCTGTAGCTGGTTTTCACTGTCCCTTGGAACTGCATTCGCTGGTAGACAGACATTCGCGTTCTGCAACAGCTTTCGTTCGTAAAGGTGCAACACTGTGTATTTTTCTCTCGCAGAGCCCGGCTGCCAAATTCGAAACGTCCAGCGATTGCGCCCACAGGAAAGCTGCCAGCACGGAAAGCTGTAGCTGGTTTTCACTGTCCCTTGGAACTGCATTCGCTGGTAGACAGACATTCGCGTTCTGCAAAAGCTTTGCTTGGTAATGGGGCAACACTGTGTATATCTCTCTCGGAGAGCCCGACTGCCAAATTCGAAACGTCCAGCGATTGCGCCCTCAGGAAAGCTGCCAGCACGGAAAGCTGTAGCTGGTTTTCACTGTCCCTTGGAACTGCATTCGCTGGTAGACAGACATTCGCGTTCTGCAAAAGCTTTCGTTCGTAAAGGGGCAACACTGTGTATTTCTCTCTCGCAGAGCCCGGTTGCAAAATTCGAAACGTCCAGCGATTGCGCCCACAGGAAAGCTGCCAGCACGGAAAGCTGTAGCTGGTTTTCACTGTCCCTTGGAACTGCATTCGCTGGTAGACAGACATTCGTGTTCTGCAAAAGCTTTCGTTCGTAAAGGGGCAACACTGTGTATTTCTCTCTGGCAGAGCCCGGCTGCCAAATTCGAAACGTCCAGCGATTGCGCCCACAGGAAAGCTGCCAGCACGGAAAGCTGTAGCTGGTTTTCACTGTCCCTTGGAACTGCATTCGCTGGTAGACAGACATTCGCGTTCTGCAAAAGCTTTTGTTCGTAAAGGGGCAACACTTTGTATTTCTCTCTGGCAGAGCCCGGCTGCCAAATTCGAAACGTCCAGCGATTGCGCCCACAGGAAAGCTGCCAGCACGGAAAGCTGTAGCTGGTTTTCACTGTCCCTTGGAACTGCATTCGCTGGTAGACAGACATTCGCGTTCTGCAAAAGCTTTCGTTCGTAAAGGGGCAACACTGTGTATTTCTCTCTCGCAGAGCCCGGTTGCAAAATTCGAAACGTCCAGCGATTGCGCCCACAGGAAAGCTGCCAGCACGGAAAGCTGTAGCTGGTTTTCACTGTCCCTTGGAACTGCATTCGCTGGTAGACAGACATTCGCGTTCTGCAAAAGCTTTCGTTCGTAATGGGGCAAAACTGTGTATATCTCTCTCGGAGAGCCCGGCTGCCAAATTCGAAACGTCCAGCGATTGCGCCCACAGGAAAGCTGCCAGCACGGAAAGCTGTAGCTGGTTTTCACTGTCCCTTGGAACTGCATTAGCTGGTAGACAGACATTCGCGTTCTGCAAAAGCTTTCGTTCGTAAAGGGGCAACACTGTGTATTTCTCTCTCGCAGAGCCCAGTTGCAAAATTCGAAACGTCCAGCGATTGCGCCCACAGGAAAGCTGCCAGCACGGAAAGCTGTAGCTGGTTTTCACTGTCCCTTGGAACTGCATTCGCTGGTAGACAGACATTCGTGTTCTGCAAAAGCTTTCGTTCGTAAAGGGGCAACACTGTGTATTTCTCTCTGGCAGAGCCCGGCTGCCAAATTCGAAACGTCCAGCGATTGCGCCCACAGGAAAGCTGCCAGCACGGAAAGCTGTAGCTGGTTTTCACTGTCCCTTGGAACTGCATTCGCTGGTAGACAGACATTCGCGTTCTGCAAAAGCTTTCGTTCGTAAAGGGGCAACAGTCTGTATTTCTCTCTAGCAGAGCCCGGCTGCCAAATTCGAAACGTCCAGCGATTGCGCCCACAGGAAAGCTGCCAGTACGGAAAGCTGTAGCTGGTTTTCACTGTCCCTTGGAACTGCATTCGCTGGTAGACAGACATTCGCGTTCTGCAAAAGCTTTGGTTGGTAATGGGGCAACACTGTGTATATCTCTCTCGGAGAGCCCGGCTGCCAAATTCGAAACGTCAAGCGATTGTGCCCACAGGAAAGCTGCCAGCACAGAAAGCTGTAGCTGGTTTTCACTGTCCCTTGGAACTGCATTCGCTGGTAGACAGACATTCGCGTTCTGCAAAACCTTTGCTTGGTAATGGGGCAACACTGTGTATATCTCTCTCGGAGAGCCCGGCTGCCAAATTCGAAACGTCCAGCGATTGCGCCCACAGGAAAGCTGCCAGCACGGAAAGCTGTAGCTGGTTTTCACGGTCCCTTGGAACTGCATTCGCTGGTAGACAGACATTCGCGTTCTGCAAAACCTTTGCTTGGTAATGGGGCAACACTGTGTATATCTCTCTCGGAGAGCCCGGCTGCCAAATTCGAAACGTCCAGCGATTGCGCCCACAGGAAAGCTGCCAGCACGGAAAGCTGTAGCTGGTTTTCACTGTCCCTTGGAACTGCATTCGCTGGTAGACAGACATTCGCGTTCTGCAAAACCTTTGCTTGGTAATGGGGCAACACTGTGTATTTCTCTCTCGCAGAGCCCGGCTGCCAAATTCGAAACGTCCAGCGATTGCGCCCACAGGAAAGCTGCCAGCACAGAAAGCTGTAGCTGGTTTTCACTGTCCTTTGGAACTGCATTCGCTGGTAGACAGACATTCGCGTTCCGCAAAAGCTTTCGTTCGTAATGGGGCAACACTGTGTATATCTCTCTCGGAGAGCCCGGCTGCCAAATTCGAAACGTCCTGCGATTGCGCCCACAGGAAAGCTGCCAGCACGGAAAGCTGTAGCTGGTTTTCACTGTCCCTTGGAACTGCATTCGCTGGTAGACAGACATTCGCGTTCTGCAAAAGCTTTGCTTGGTAATGGGGCAACACTGTGTATATCTCTCTCGGAGAGCCCGACTGCCAAATTCGAAACGTCCAGCGATTGCGCCCTCAGGAAAGCTGCCAGCACGGAAAGCTGTAGCTGGTTTTCACTGTCCCTTGGAACTGCATTCGCTGGTAGACAGACATTCGCGTTCTGCAAAAGCTTTCGTTCGTAAAGGGGCAACACTGTGTATTTCTCTCTCGCAGAGCCCGGTTGCAAAATTCGAAACGTCCAGCGATTGCGCCCACAGGAAAGCTGCCAGCACGGAAAGCTGTAGCTGGTTTTCACTGTCCCTTGGAACTGCATTCGCTGGTAGACAGACATTCGTGTTCTGCAAAAGCTTTCGTTCGTAAAGGGGCAACACTGTGTATTTCTCTCTGGCAGAGCCCGGCTGCCAAATTCGAAACGTCCAGCGATTGCGCCCACAGGAAAGCTGCCAGCACGGAAAGCTGTAGCTGGTTTTCACTGTCCCTTGGAACTGCATTCGCTGGTAGACAGACATTCGCGTTCTGCAAAAGCTTTCGTTCGTAAAGGGGCAACACTGTGTATTTCTCTCTGGCAGAGCCCGGCTGCCAAATTCGAAACGTCCAGCGATTGCGCCCACAGGAAAGCTGCCAGCACGGAAAGCTGTAGCTGGTTTTCACTGTCCCTTGGAACTGCATTCGCTGGTAGACAGACATTCGCGTTCTGCAAAAGCTTTCGTTCGTAAAGGGGCAACACTGTGTATTTCTCTCTGGCAGAGCCCGGCTGCCAAATTCGAAACGTCCAGCGATTGCGCCCACAGGAAAGCTGCCAGCACGGAAAGCTGTAGCTGGTTTTCACGGTCCCTTGGAACTGCATTCGCTGGTAGACAGACATTCGCGTTCTGCAAAACCTTTGCTTGGTAATGGGGCAACACTGTGTATATCTCTCTCGGAGAGCCCGGCTGCCAAATTCGAAACGTCCAGCGATTGCGCCCACAGGAAAGCTGCCAGCACGGAAAGCTGTAGCTGGTTTTCACTGTCCCTTGGAACTGCATTCGCTGGTAGACAGACATTCGCGTTCTGCAAAACCTTTGCTTGGTAATGGGGCAACACTGTGTATTTCTCTCTCGCAGAGCCCGGCTGCCAAATTCGAAACGTCCAGCGATTGCGCCCACAGGAAAGCTGCCAGCACAGAAAGCTGTAGCTGGTTTTCACTGTCCCTTGGAACTGCATTCGCTGGTAGACAGACATTCGCGTTCCGCAAAAGCTTTCGTTCGTAATGGGGCAACACTGTGTATATCTCTCTCGGAGAGCCCGGCTGCCAAATTCGAAACGTCCTGCGATTGCTCCCACAGGAAAGCTGCCAGCACGGAAAGCTGTAGCTGGTTTTCACTGTCCCTTGGAACTGCATTCGCTGGTAGACAGACATTCGCGTTCTGCAAAAGCTTTGCTTGGTAATGGGGCAACACTGTGTATATCTCTCTCGGAGAGCCCGACTGCCAAATTCGAAACGTCCAGCGATTGCGCCCTCAGGAAAACTGCCAGCACGGAAAGCTGTAGCTGGTTTTCACTGTCCCTTGGAACTGCATTCGCTGGTAGACAGACATTCGCGTTCTGCAAAAGCTTTCGTTCGTAAAGGGGCATCACTGTGTATTTCTCTCTCGCAGAGCCCGGTTGCAAAATTCGAAACGTCCAGCGATTGCGCCCACAGGAAAGCTGCCAGCACGGAAAGCTGTAGCTGGTTTTCACTGTCCCTTGGAACTGCATTCGCTGGTAGACAGACATTCGTGTTCTGCAAAAGCTTTCGTTCGTAAAGGGGCAACACTGTGTATTTCTCTCTGGCAGAGCCCGGCTGCCAAATTCGAAACGTCCAGCGATTGCGCCCACAGGAAAGCTGCCAGCACGGAAAGCTGTAGCTGGTTTTCACTGTCCCTTGGAACTGCATTCGCTGGTAGACAGACATTCGCGTTCTGCAAAAGCTTTCGTTCGTAAAGGGGCAACACTGTGTATTTCTCTCTGGCAGAGCCCGGCTGCCAAATTCGAAACGTCCAGCGATTGCGCCCACAGGAAAGCTGCCAGCACGGAAAGCTGTAGCTGGTTTTCACTGTCCCTTGGAACTGCATTCGCTGGTAGACAGACATTCGCGTTCTGCAAAAGCTTTCGTTCGTAAAGGGGCAACACTGTGTATTTCTCTCTCGCAGAGCCCGGTTGCAAAATTCGAAACGTCCAGCGATTGCGCCCACAGGAAAGCTGCCAGCACGGAAAGCTGTAGCTGGTTTTCACTGTCCCTTGGAACTGCATTCGCTGGTAGACAGACATTCGCGTTCTGCAAAAGCTTTGGTTGATAATGGGGCAACACTGTGTATATCTCTCTTGGAGAGCCCGGCTGCCAAATTCGAAACGTCCAGCGATTGCGCCCACAGGAAAGCTGCCAGCACGGAAAGCTGTAGCTGGTTTTCACTGTCCCTTGGAACTGCATTCGCTGGTAGACAGACATTCGTGTTCTGCAAAAGCTTTCGTTCGTAAAGGGGCAACACTGTGTATTTCTCTCTGGCAGAGCCCGGCTGCCAAATTCGAAACGTCCAGCGATTGCGCCCACAGGAAAGCTGCCAGCACGGAAAGCTGTAGCTGGTTTTCACTGTCCCTTGGAACTGCATTCGCTGGTAGACAGACATTCGCGTTCTGCAAAAGCTTTCGTTCGTAAAGGGGCAACACTGTGTATTTCTCTCTGGCAGAGCCCGGCTGCCAAATTCGAAACGTCCAGCGATTGCGCCCACAGGAAAGCTGCCAGCACGGAAAGCTGTAGCTGGTTTTCACTGTCCCTTGGAACTGCATTCGCTGGTAGACAGACATTCGCGTTCTGCAAAAGCTTTCGTTCGTAAAGGGGCAACACTGTGTATTTCTCTCTGGCAGAACCCGGCTGCCAAATTCGAAACGTCCAGCGATTGCGCCCACAGGAAAGCTGCCAGCACGGAAAGCTGTAGCTGGTTTTCACTGTCCCTTGGAACTGCATTCGCTGGTAGACAGACATTCGTGTTCTGCAAAAGCTTTCGTTCGTAAAGGGGCAACAATATGTATTTCTCTCTGGCAGAGCCCGGCTGCCAAATTCGAAACGTCCAGAGATTGCGCCCACAGGAAAGCTGCCAGTACGGAAAGCTGTAGCTGGTTTTCACTGTCCCTTGGAACTGCATTCGCTGGTAGACAGACATTCGCGTTCTGCAAAAGCTTTGGTTGGTAATGGGGCAACACTGTGTATATCTCTCTCGGAGAGCCCGGCTGCCAAATTCGAAACGTCAAGCGATTGTGCCCACAGGAAAGCTGCCAGCACAGAAAGCTGTAGCTGGTTTTCACTGTCCCTTGGAACTGCATTCGCTGGTAGACAGACATTCGCGTTCTGCAAAAGCTTTCGTTTGAAAAGGGGCAACACTTTGTATTTCTCTCTCGCAGAGCCCGGCTGCCAAATTCGAAACGTCCAGCGATTGCGCCCACAGGAAAGCTGCCAGCACGGAAAGCTGTAGCTGGTTTTCACTGTCCCTTGGAACTGCATTCGCTGGTAGACAGACATTCGCGTTCCGCAAAAGCTTTCGTTCGTAATGGGGCAACACTTTGTATTTCTCTCTCGCAGAGCCCGGCTGCCAAATTCGAAACATCCAGCGATTGTGCCCACAGGAAAGCTGCCAGCACAGAAAGCTGTAGCTGGTTTTCACTGTCCATTGGAACTGCATTCGCTGGTAGACAGACATTCGCGTTCTGCAAAAGCTTTCGTTGGTAACGGGGCAACACTTTGTATATCTCTCTCGGAGAGCCCGGCTGCCAAATTCGAAACGTCCAGCGATTGAGCCCACAGTAAAGCTGCCAGCACGGAAAGCTGTAGCTGGTTTTCACTGTCCCTTGGAACTGCATTCGCTGGTAGACAGACATTCGCGTTCTGCAAAACCTTTGCTTGGTAATGGGGCAACACTGTGTATATCTCTCTCGGAGAGCCCGACTGCCAAATTCGAAACGTCCAGCGATTGCGCCCACAGGAAAGCTGCCAGCACAGAAAGCTGTAGCTGGTTTTCACTGTCCTTTGGAACTGCATTCGCTGGTAGACAGACATTCGCGTTCTGCAAAAGCTTTGCTTGGTAATGGGGCAACACTTTGTATATCTCTCTCGGAGAGCCCGGCTGCCAAATTCGAAACGTCCAGCAATTGCGCCCACAGGAAAGCTGCCAGCACGGAAAGCTGTAGCTGGTTTTCACTGTCCCTTGGAACTGCATTCGCTGGTAGACAGACATTCGTGTTCTGCAAAAGCTTTCGTTCGTAAAGGGGCAACACTCTGTATTTCTCTCTGGCAGAACCCGGCTGCCAAATTCGAAACGTCCAGCGATTGCGCCCACAGGAAAGCTGCCAGCATGGAAAACTGTAGCTGGTTTTCACTGTCCCTTGGAACTGCATTCGCTGGTAGACAGACATTCGTGTTCTGCAAAAGCTTTCGTTCGTAAAGGGGCAACAGTCTGTATTTCTCTCTAGCAGAGCCCGGCTGCCAAATTCGAAACGTCCAGCGATTGCGCCCACAGGAAAGCTGCCAGCACGGAAAGCTGTAGCTGGTTTTCACTGTCCCTTGGAACTGCATTCGCTGGTAGACAGACATTCGCGTTCTGCAAAAGCTTTGGTTGGTAATGGGGCAACACTGTGTATATCTCTCTCGGAGAGCCCGGCTGCCAAATTCGAAACGTCCAGCGATTGCGCCCACAGGAAAGCTGCCAGCACGGAAAGCTGTAGCTGGTTTTCACTGTCCCTTGGAACTGCATTCGCTGGTAGACAGACATTCGCGTTCCGCAAAAGCTTTCGTTCGTAATGGGGCAACACTGTGTATTTCTCTCTCGCAGAGCCCGGCTGCCAAATTCGAAACATCCAGCGATTGTGCCCACAGGAAAGCTGCCAGCACAGAAAGCTGTAGCTGATTTTCACTGTCCCTTGGAACTGCATTCGCTGGTAGACAGACATTCGCGTTCTGCAAAAGCTTTGGTTGGTAACGGGGCAACACTGTGTATATCTCTCTCGGAGAGCCCGACTGCCAAATTCGAAACGTCCAGCGATTGTGCCCACAGGAAAGCTGCCAGCACAGAAAGCTGTAGCTGGTTTTCACTGTCCCTTGGAACTGCATTCGCTGGTAGACAAACATTCGCGTTCTGCAAAACCTTTGCTTGGTAATGGGGCAACACTCTGTATATCTCTCTCGGAGAGCCCGGCTGCCAAATTCGAAATGTCCTGCGATTGCGCCCACAGGAAAGCTGCCAGCACGGAAAGCTGTAGCTGGTTTTCACTGTCCCTTGGAACTGCATTCGCTGGTAGACAGACATTCGCGTTCTGCAACAGCTTTCGTTCGTAAAGCTGCAACACTGTGTATTTTTCTCTCGCAGAGCCCGGCTGCCAAATTCGAAACGTCCAGCGATTGCGCCCACAGGAAAGCTGCCAGCACGGAAAGCTGTAGCTGGTTTTCACTGTCCCTTGGAACTGCATTCGCTGGTAGACAGACATTCGCGTTCCGCAAAAGCTTTCGTTCGTAATGGGGCAACACTGTGTATTTCTCTCTCGCAGAGCCCGGCTGCCAAATTCGAAACATCCAGCGATTGTGCCCACAGGAAAGCTGCCAGCACAGAAAGCTGTAGCTGGTTTTCACTGTCCCTTGGAACTGCATTCGCTGGTAGACAGACATTCGCGTTCCGCAAAAGCTTTCGTTCGTAAAGGGGCAACACTGTGTATTCTCTCTGGCATAGCCCGGCTGCCAAATTCGAAACGTCCAGCGATTGTGCCCACAGGAAAGCTGCCAGCACGGAAAGCTGTAGCTGGTTTTCACTGTCGCTTGGAACTGCATTCGCTGGTAGACAGACATTCGCGTTCTGCAAAAGCTTTGCTTGGTAATGGGGCAACACTGTGTATATCTCTGTCGGAGAGCCCGGCTGCCAAATTCGAAATGTCCTGCGATTGCGCCCACAGGAAAGCTGCCAGCACGGAAAGCTGTAGCTGGTTTTCACTGTCCCTTGGAACTGCATTCGCTGGTAGACAGACATTCGCGTTCTGCAACAGCTTTCGTTCGTAAAGCTGCAACACTGTGTATTTTTCTCTCGCAGAGCCCGGCTGCCAAATTCGAAACGTCCAGCGATTGCGCCCACAGGAAAGCTGCCAGCACGGAAAACTGTAGCTGGTTTTCACTGTCCCTTGGAACTGCATTCGCTGGTAGACAGACATTCGCGTTCTGCAAAAGCTTTGGTTGGTAATGGGGCAACACTGTGTATATCTCTCTCGGAGAGCCCGACTGCCAAATTCGAAACGTCCAGCGATTGCGCCCACAGGAAAGCTGCCAGCACAGAAAGCTGTAGCTGGTTTTCACTGTCCTTTGGAACTGCATTCGCTGGTAGACAGACATTCGCGTTCTGCAAAAGCTTTGGTTGGTAATGGCGCAACACTGTGTATATCTCTCTCGGAGAGCCCGACTGCCAAATTCGAAACGTCCAGCGATTGCGCCCACAGGAAAGCTGCCAGCACGGAAAGCTGTAGCTGGTTTTCACTGTCCCTTGGAACTGCATTCGCTGGTAGACAGACATTCGCGTTCCGCAAAAGCTTTCGTTCGTAATGGGGCAACACTGTGTATTTCTGTCTCGCAGAGCCCGGCTGCCAAATTCGAAACGTCCAGCGATTGTGCCCACAGGAAACCTGCCAGCACAGAAAGCTGTAGCTGGTTTTCACTGTCCCTTGGAACTGCATTCGCTGGTAGACAGACATTCGCGTTCTGCAAAAGCTTTGGTTGGTAATGGGGCAACACTGTGTATATCTCTCTCGGAGAGCCCGGCTGCCAAATTCGAAACGTCCAGCAATTGCGCCCACAGGAAAGCTGCCAGCACGGAAAGCTGTAGCTGGTTTTCACTGTCCCTTGGAACTGCATTCGCTGGTAGACAGACATTCGTGTTCTGCAAAAGCTTTCGTTCGTAAAGGGGCAACACTCTGTATTTCTCTCTGGCAGAGCCCGGCTGCCAAATTCGAAATGTCCAGCGATTGCGCCCACAGGAAAGCTGCCAGCACGGAAAGCTGTAGCTGGTTTTCACTGTCCCTTGGAACTGCATTCGCTGGTAGACAGACATTCGCGTTCTGCAAAAGCTTTCGTTCGTAATGGGGCAACACTGTGTATTTCTCTCTGGCAGAACCCGGCTGCCAAATTCGAAACGTCCAGCGATTGCGCCCACAGGAAAGCTGCCAGTACGGAAAGCTGTAGCTGGTTTTCACTGTCCCTTGGAACTGCATTCGCTGGTAGACAGACATTCGCGTTCTGCAAAAGCTTTGGTTGGTAATGGGGCAACACTGTGTATATCTCTCTCGGAGAGCCCGGCTGCCAAATTCGAAACGTCAAGCGATTGTGCCCACAGGAAAGCTGCCAGCACAGAAAGCTGTAGCTGGTTTTCACTGTCCTTTGGAACTGCATTCGCTGGTAGACAGACATTCGCGTTCTGCAAAAGCTTTGCTTGGTAATGGGGCAACACTTTGTATATCTCTCTCGGAGAGCCCGGCTGCCAAATTCGAAACGTCCAGCGATTGCGCCCACAGGAAAGCTGACAGCACGGAAAGCTGTAGCTGGTTTTCACTGTCCCTTGGAACTGCATTCGCTGGTAGACAGACATTCGTGTTCTGCAAAAGCTTTCGTTCGTAAAGGGGCAACACTGTGTATTTCTCTCTGGCAGAGCCCGGCTGCCAAATTCGAAACGTCCAGCGATTGCGCCCACAGGAAAGCTGCCAGCACGGAAAGCTGTAGCTGGTTTTCACTGTCCCTTGGAACTGCATTCGCTGGTAGACAGACATTCGCGTTCTGCAAAAGCTTTCGTTCGTAAAGGGGCAACACTGTGTATTTCTCTCTGGCAGAGCCCGGCTGCCAAATTCGAAACGTCCAGCGATTGCGCCCACAGGAAAGCTGCCAGCACGGAAAGCTGTAGCTGGTTTTCACTGTCCCTTGGAACTGCATTCGCTGGTAGACAGACATTCGCGTTCTGCAAAAGCTTTGGTTGATAATGGGGCAACACTGTGTATATCTCTCTCGGAGAGCCCGGCTGCCAAATTCGAAACGTCCAGCGATTGCGCCCACAGGAAAGCTGCCAGCACGGAAAGCTGTAGCTGGTTTTCACTGTCCCTTGGAACTGCATTCGCTGGTAGACAGACATTCGTGTTCTGCAAAAGCTTTCGTTCGTAAAGGGGCAACACTGTGTATTTCTCTCTGGCAGAGCCCGGCTGCCAAATTCGAAACGTCCAGCGATTGCGCCCACAGGAAAGCTGCCAGCACGGAAAGCTGTAGCTGGTTTTCACTGTCCCTTGGAACTGCATTCGCTGGTAGACAGACATTCGCGTTCTGCAAAAGCTTTCGTTCGTAAAGGGGCAACACTGTGTATTTCTCTCTGGCAGAGCCCGGCTGCCAAATTCGAAACGTCCAGCGATTGCGCCCACAGGAAAGCTGCCAGCACGGAAAGCTGTAGCTGGTTTTCACTGTCCCTTGGAACTGCATTCGCTGGTAGACAGACATTCGCGTTCTGCAAAAGCTTTCGTTCGTAAAGGGGCAACACTGTGTATTTCTCTCTGGCAGAACCCGGCTGCCAAATTCGAAACGTCCAGCGATTGCGCCCACAGGAAAGCTGCCAGCACGGAAAGCTGTAGCTGGTTTTCACTGTCCCTTGGAACTGCATTCGCTGGTAGACAGACATTCGTGTTCTGCAAAAGCTTTCGTTCGTAAAGGGGCAACAATATGTATTTCTCTCTGGCAGAGCCCGGCTGCCAAATTCGAAACGTCCAGAGATTGCGCCCACAGGAAAGCTGCCAGTACGGAAAGCTGTAGCTGGTTTTCACTGTCCCTTGGAACTGCATTCGCTGGTAGACAGACATTCGCGTTCTGCAAAAGCTTTGGTTGGTAATGGGGCAACACTGTGTATATCTCTCTCGGAGAGCCCGGCTGCCAAATTCGAAACGTCAAGCGATTGTGCCCACAGGAAAGCTGCCAGCACAGAAAGCTGTAGCTGGTTTTCACTGTCCCTTGGAACTGCATTCGCTGGTAGACAGACATTCGCGTTCTGCAAAAGCTTTCGTTTGAAAAGGGGCAACACTTTGTATTTCTCTCTCGCAGAGCCCGGCTGCCAAATTCGAAACGTCCAGCGATTGCGCCCACAGGAAAGCTGCCAGCACGGAAAGCTGTAGCTGGTTTTCACTGTCCCTTGGAACTGCATTCGCTGGTAGACAGACATTCGCGTTCCGCAAAAGCTTTCGTTCGTAATGGGGCAACACTTTGTATTTCTCTCTCGCAGAGCCCGGCTGCCAAATTCGAAACATCCAGCGATTGTGCCCACAGGAAAGCTGCCAGCACAGAAAGCTGTAGCTGGTTTTCACTGTCCATTGGAACTGCATTCGCTGGTAGACAGACATTCGCGTTCTGCAAAAGCTTTCGTTGGTAACGGGGCAACACTTTGTATATCTCTCTCGGAGAGCCCGGCTGCCAAATTCGAAACGTCCAGCGATTGAGCCCACAGTAAAGCTGCCAGCACGGAAAGCTGTAGCTGGTTTTCACTGTCCCTTGGAACTGCATTCGCTGGTAGACAGACATTCGCGTTCTGCAAAACCTTTGCTTGGTAATGGGGCAACACTGTGTATATCTCTCTCGGAGAGCCCGACTGCCAAATTCGAAACGTCCAGCGATTGCGCCCACAGGAAAGCTGCCAGCACAGAAAGCTGTAGCTGGTTTTCACTGTCCTTTGGAACTGCATTCGCTGGTAGACAGACATTCGCGTTCTGCAAAAGCTTTGCTTGGTAATGGGGCAACACTTTGTATATCTCTCTCGGAGAGCCCGGCTGCCAAATTCGAAACGTCCAGCAATTGCGCCCACAGGAAAGCTGCCAGCACGGAAAGCTGTAGCTGGTTTTCACTGTCCCTTGGAACTGCATTCGCTGGTAGACAGACATTCGTGTTCTGCAAAAGCTTTCGTTCGTAAAGGGGCAACACTCTGTATTTCTCTCTGGCAGAACCCGGCTGCCAAATTCGAAACGTCCAGCGATTGCGCCCACAGGAAAGCTGCCAGCATGGAAAACTGTAGCTGGTTTTCACTGTCCCTTGGAACTGCATTCGCTGGTAGACAGACATTCGTGTTCTGCAAAAGCTTTCGTTCGTAAAGGGGCAACAGTCTGTATTTCTCTCTAGCAGAGCCCGGCTGCCAAATTCGAAACGTCCAGCGATTGCGCCCACAGGAAAGCTGCCAGCACGGAAAGCTGTAGCTGGTTTTCACTGTCCCTTGGAACTGCATTCGCTGGTAGACAGACATTCGCGTTCTGCAAAAGCTTTGGTTGGTAATGGGGCAACACTGTGTATATCTCTCTCGGAGAGCCCGGCTGCCAAATTCGAAACGTCCAGCGATTGCGCCCACAGGAAAGCTGCCAGCACGGAAAGCTGTAGCTGGTTTTCACTGTCCCTTGGAACTGCATTCGCTGGTAGACAGACATTCGCGTTCCGCAAAAGCTTTCGTTCGTAATGGGGCAACACTGTGTATTTCTCTCTCGCAGAGCCCGGCTGCCAAATTCGAAACATCCAGCGATTGTGCCCACAGGAAAGCTGCCAGCACAGAAAGCTGTAGCTGGTTTTCACTGTCCCTTGGAACTGCATTCGCTGGTAGACAGACATTCGCGTTCTGCAAAAGCTTTGGTTGGTAACGGGGCAACACTGTGTATATCTCTCTCGGAGAGCCCGACTGCCAAATTCGAAACGTCCAGCGATTGTGCCCACAGGAAAGCTGCCAGCACAGAAAGCTGTAGCTGGTTTTCACTGTCCCTTGGAACTGCATTCGCTGGTAGACAAACATTCGCGTTCTGCAAAACCTTTGCTTGGTAATGGGGCAACACTCTGTATATCTCTCTCGGAGAGCCCGGCTGCCAAATTCGAAACGTCCAGCGATTGCGCCCACAGGAAAGCTGCCAGCACGGAAAGCTGTAGCTGGTTTTCACTGTCCCTTGGAACTGCATTCGCTGGTAGACAGACATTCGCGTTCCGCAAAAGCTTTCGTTCGTAAAGGGGCAACACTGTGTATTTCTCTCTGGCAGAGCCCGGCTGCCAAATTCGAAACGTCCAGCGATTGCGCCCACAGGAAAGCTGCCAGCACGGAAAGCTGTAGCTGGTTTTCACTGTCGCTTGGAACTGCATTCGCTGGTAGACAGACATTCGCGTTTTGCAAAAGCTTTGCTTGGTAATGGGGCAACACTGTGTATATCTCTGTCGGAGAGCCCGGCTGCCAAATTCGAAATGTCCTGCGATTGCGCCCACAGGAAAGCTGCCAGCACGGAAAGCTGTAGCTGGTTTTCACTGTCCCTTGGAACTGCATTCGCTGGTAGACAGACATTCGCGTTCTGCAACAGCTTTCGTTCGTAAAGCTGCAACACTGTGTATTTTTCTCTCGCAGAGCCCGGCTGCCAAATTCGAAACGTCCAGCGATTGCGCCCACAGGAAAGCTGCCAGCACGGAAAGCTGTAGCTGGTTTTCACTGTCCCTTGGAACTGCATTCGCTGGTAGACAGACATTCGCGTTCCGCAAAAGCTTTCGTTCGTAATGGGGCAACACTGTGTATTTCTCTCTCGCAGAGCCCGGCTGCCAAATTCGAAACATCCAGCGATTGTGCCCACAGGAAAGCTGCCAGCACAGAAAGCTGTAGCTGGTTTTCACTGTCCCTTGGAACTGCATTCGCTGGTAGACAGACATTCGCGTTCCGCAAAAGCTTTCGTTCGTAAAGGGGCAACACTGTGTATTCTCTCTGGCATAGCCCGGCTGCCAAATTCGAAACGTCCAGCGATTGTGCCCACAGGAAAGCTGCCAGCACGGAAAGCTGTAGCTGGTTTTCACTGTCGCTTGGAACTGCATTCGCTGGTAGACAGACATTCGCGTTCTGCAAAAGCTTTGCTTGGTAATGGGGCAACACTGTGTATATCTCTGTCGGAGAGCCCGGCTGCCAAATTCGAAATGTCCTGCGATTGCGCCCACAGGAAAGCTGCCAGCACGGAAAGCTGTAGCTGGTTTTCACTGTCCCTTGGAACTGCATTCGCTGGTAGACAGACATTCGCGTTCTGCAACAGCTTTCGTTCGTAAAGCTGCAACACTGTGTATTTTTCTCTCGCAGAGCCCGGCTGCCAAATTCGAAACGTCCAGCGATTGCGCCCACAGGAAAGCTGCCAGCACGGAAAACTGTAGCTGGTTTTCACTGTCCCTTGGAACTGCATTCGCTGGTAGACAGACATTCGCGTTCTGCAAAAGCTTTGGTTGGTAATGGGGCAACACTGTGTATATCTCTCTCGGAGAGCCCGACTGCCAAATTCGAAACGTCCAGCGATTGCGCCCACAGGAAAGCTGCCAGCACAGAAAGCTGTAGCTGGTTTTCACTGTCCTTTGGAACTGCATTCGCTGGTAGACAGACATTCGCGTTCTGCAAAAGCTTTGGTTGGTAATGGCGCAACACTGTGTATATCTCTCTCGGAGAGCCCGACTGCCAAATTCGAAACGTCCAGCGATTGCGCCCACAGGAAAGCTGCCAGCACGGAAAGCTGTAGCTGGTTTTCACTGTCCCTTGGAACTGCATTCGCTGGTAGACAGACATTCGCGTTCCGCAAAAGCTTTCGTTCGTAATGGGGCAACACTGTGTATTTCTGTCTCGCAGAGCCCGGCTGCCAAATTCGAAACGTCCAGCGATTGTGCCCACAGGAAACCTGCCAGCACAGAAAGCTGTAGCTGGTTTTCACTGTCCCTTGGAACTGCATTCGCTGGTAGACAGACATTCGCGTTCTGCAAAAGCTTTGGTTGGTAATGGGGCAACACTGTGTATATCTCTCTCGGAGAGCCCGGCTGCCAAATTCGAAACGTCCAGCAATTGCGCCCACAGGAAAGCTGCCAGCACGGAAAGCTGTAGCTGGTTTTCACTGTCCCTTGGAACTGCATTCGCTGGTAGACAGACATTGGTGTTCTGCAAAAGCTTTCGTTCGTAAAGGGGCAACACTCTGTATTTCTCTCTGGCAGAGCCCGGCTGCCAAATTCGAAATGTCCAGCGATTGCGCCCACAGGAAAGCTGCCAGCACGGAAAGCTGTAGCTGGTTTTCACTGTCCCTTGGAACTGCATTCGCTGGTAGACAGACATTCGCGTTCTGCAAAAGCTTTCGTTCGTAATGGGGCAACACTGTGTATTTCTCTCTGGCAGAACCCGGCTGCCAAATTCGAAACGTCCAGCGATTGCGCCCACAGGAAAGCTGCCAGTACGGAAAGCTGTAGCTGGTTTTCACTGTCCCTTGGAACTGCATTCGCTGGTAGACAGACATTCGCGTTCTGCAAAAGCTTTGGTTGGTAATGGGGCAACACTGTGTATATCTCTCTCGGAGAGCCCGGCTGCCAAATTCGAAACGTCAAGCGATTGTGCCCACAGGAAAGCTGCCAGCACAGAAAGCTGTAGCTGGTTTTCACTGTCCTTTGGAACTGCATTCGCTGGTAGACAGACATTCGCGTTCTGCAAAAGCTTTGCTTGGTAATGGGGCAACACTTTGTATATCTCTCTCGGAGAGCCCGGCTGCCAAATTCGAAACGTCCAGCGATTGCGCCCACAGGAAAGCTGCCAGCACGGAAAGCTGTAGCTGGTTTTCACTGTCCCTTGGAACTGCATTCGCTGGTAGACAGACATTCGCGTTCTGCAAAAGCTTTGGTTGGTAATGGGGCAACACTTTGTATATCTCTCTTGGAGAGCCCGGCTGCCAAATTCGAAACGTCCAGCAATTGCGCCCACAGGAAAGCTGCCAGCACGGAAAGCTGTAGCTGGTTTTCACTGTCCCTTGGAACTGCATTCGCTGGTAGACAGACATTCGTGTTCTGCAAAAGCTTTCGTTCGTAAAGGGGCAACACTTTGTATTTCTCTCTCGCAGAGCCCGGCTGCCAAATTCGAAACGTCCAGCGATTGCGCCCACCGGAAAGCTGCCAGCACAGAAAGCTGTAGCTGGTTTTCACTGTCCCTTGGAACTGCATTCGCTGTTAGACAGACATTCGCGTTCTGCAAAAGCTTTGGTTGGTAATGGGGCAACACTGTGTATATCTCTCTCGGAGAGCCCGGCTGCCAAATTCGAAACGTCCAGCGATTGCGCCCACAGGAAAGCTGCCAGCACGGAAAGCTGTAGCTGGTTTTCACTGTCCCTTGGAACTGCATTCGCTGGTAGACAGACATTTGCATTCTGCAAAAGCTTTCGTTCGTAAAGGGGCAACACTGTGTATTTCTCTCTCGCAGAGCCCGGCTGCCAAATTCGAAACGTCCAGCGATTGCGCCCACAGGAAAGCTGCCAGCACGGAAAGCTGTAGCTGGTTTTCACTGTCCCTTGGAACTGCATTCGCTGGTAGACAGACATTCGCGTTCTGCAAAAGCTTTTCTTGGTAATGGGGCAACACTGTGTATATCTCTGTCGGAGAGCCCGGCTGCCAAATTCGAAATGTCCTGCGATTGCGCCCACAGGAAAGCTGCCAGCACGGAAAGCTGTAGCTGGTTTTCACTGTCCCTTGGAACTGCATTCGCTGGTAGACAGACATTCGCGTTCTGCAAAAGCTTTCGTTCGTAAAGGTGCAACACTATGTATTTTTCTCTCGCAGAGCCCG
This sequence comes from Mycteria americana, assembly GCF_035582795.1. Classification (NCBI taxonomy): domain Eukaryota; kingdom Metazoa; phylum Chordata; class Aves; order Ciconiiformes; family Ciconiidae; genus Mycteria; species Mycteria americana. Next base: position 44,083,419 of record NC_134370.1, read on the forward strand.
GCTGCCAAATTCGAAACGTCCAGCGATTGCGCCCACAGGAAAGCTGCCAGCACGGAAAGCTGAAGCTGGTTTTCACTGTCCCTTGGAACTGCATTCGCTGGTAGACAGACATTCGCGTTCTGCAAAAGCTTTGCTTGGTAATGGGGCAACACTGTGTATATCTCTTTCGGAGAGCCCGACTGCCAAATTCGAAACGTCCAGCGATTGCGCCCTCAGGAAATCTGCCAGCACGGAAAGCTGTAGCTGGTTTTCACTGTCCCTTGGAACTGCATTCGCTGGTAGACAGACATTCGCGTTCTGCAAAAGCTTTGGTTGGTAATGGGGCAACACTGTGTATTTCTCTCTCGCAGAGCCCGGTTGCAAAATTCGAAACGTCCAGCGATTGCGCCCACAGGAAAGCTGCCAGCACGGAAAGCTGTAGCTGGTTTTCACTGTCCCTTGGAACTGCATTCGCTGGTAGACAGACATTCATGTTCTGCAAAAGCTTTCGTTCGTAAAGGGGCAACACTGTGTATTTCTCTCTGGCAAAGCCCGGCTGCCAAATTCGAAACGTCCAGCGATTGCGCCCACAGGAAAGCTGCCAGCACGCAAAGCTGTAGCTGGTTTTCACTGTCCCTTGGAACTGCATTCACTGGTAGACAGACATTCGCGTTCTGCAAAAGCTTTGCTTGGTAATGGGGCAACACTGTGTATATCTCTCTCGGAGAGCCCGGCTGCCAAATTCGAAACGTCCAGCGATTGCGCCCACAGGAAAGCTGCCAGCACGGAAAGCTGTAGCTGGTTTTCACTGTCGCTTGGAACTGCATTCGCTGGTAGACGGACATTCGCGTTCTGCAAAAGCTTTCGTTCGTAAAGGGGCAACACTGTGTATTTCTCTCTGGCAGAACCCGGCTGCCAAATTCGAAACGTCCAGCGATTGCGCCCACAGGAAAGCTGCCAGCACGGAAAGCTGTAGCTGGTTTTCACTGTCCCTTGGAACTGCATTTGCTGGTAGACAGACATTCGCGTTCTGCAAAAGCTTTGCTTGGTAATGGGGCAACACTGTGTATATCTCTCTCTGAGAGCCCGGCTGCCAAATTCGAAACGTCAAGCGATTGTGCCCACAGGAAAGCTGCCAGCACAGAAAGCTGTAGCTGGTTTTCACTGTCCCTTGGAACTGCATTCGCTGGTAGACAGACATTCGCGTTCTGCAAAACCTTTGCTTGGTAATGGGGCAACACTGTGTATATCTCTCTCGGAGAGCCCGGCTGCCAAATTCGAAACGTCCAGCGATTGCGCCCACAGGAAAGCTGCCAGCACGGAAAGCTGTAGCTGGTTTTCACTGTCCCTTGGAACTGCATTCGCTGGTAGACAGACATTCGCGTTCTGCAAAAGCTTTCGTTCGTAAAGGGGCAACACTGTGTATTTCTCTCTCGCAGAGCCCGGTTGCAAAATTCGAAACGTCCAGCGATTGCGCCCACAGGAAAGCTGCCAGCACGGAAAGCTGTAGCTGGTTTTCACTGTCCCTTGGAGCAGCATTCACTGGTAGACAGACATGCGCGTTCTGCAAAAGCTTTCGTTAGTAAAGGGGCAACACTTTGTATTTCTCTCTGGCAGAGCCCGGCTGCCAAATTCGAAACGTCCAGCGATTGCGCCCACAGGAAAGCTGCCAGCACGGAAAGCTGTAGCTGGTTTTCACTGTCGCTTGGAACTGCATTCGCTGGTAGACAGACATTCGCGTTCTGCAAAAGCTTTCGTTCGTAAAGGGGCAACACTGTGTATTTCTCTCTGGCAGAACCCGGCTACCAAATTCGAAACGTCCAGCGATTGCGCCCACAGGAAAGCTGCCAGCACGGAAAGCTGTAGCTGGTTTTCACTGTCCCTTGGAACTGCATTTGCTGGTAGACAGACATTCGCGTTCTGCAAAAGCTTTGGTTGGTAATGGGGCAACACTGTGTATATCTCTCTCGGAGAGCCCGGCTGCCAAATTCGAAACGTCAAGCGATTGTGCCCACAGGAAAGCTGCCAGCACAGAAAGCTGTAGCTGGTTTTCACTGTCCCTTGGAACTGCATTCGCTGGTAGACAGACATTCGCGTTCTGCAAAAGCTTTGCTTGGTAATGGGGCAACACTGTGTATATCTCTCTCGGAGAGCCCGGCTGCCAAATTCGAAACGTCCAGCGATTGCGCCCAGAGGAAAGCTGCCAGCACGGAAAGCTGTAGCTGGTTTTCACTGTCCCTTGGAACTGCATTCGCTGGTAGACAGACATTCGCGTTCTGCAAAAGCTTTCGTTTGAAAAGGGGCAACACTTTGTATTTCTCTCTCGCAGAGCCCGGCTGCCAAATTCGAAACATCCAGCGATTGCGCCCACAGGAAAGCTGCCAGCACGGAAAGCTGTAGCTGGTTTTCACTGTCCCTTGGAACTGCATTCGCTGGTAGACAGACATTCGCGTTCTGCAAAACCTTTGCTTGGTAATGGGGCAACACTGTGTATATCTCTCTCGGAGAGCCCGGCTGCCAAATTCGAAACGTCCAGCGATTGCGCCCACAGGAAAGCTGCCAGCACGGAAAGCTGTAGCTGGTTTTCACTGTCCCTTGGAACTGCATTCGCTGGTAGACAGACATTCGTGTTCTGCAAAAGCTTTCGTTCGTAAAGGGGCAACACTCTGTATTTCTCTCTGGCAGAGCCCGGCTGCCAAAATCGAAAGGTCCAGCGATTGCGCCCACAGGAAAGCTGCCAGCACGGAAAGCTGAAGCTGGTTTTCACTGTCCCTTGGAACTGCATTCGCTGGTAGACAGACATTCGCGTTCTGCAAAAGCTTTGCTTGGTAATGGGGCAACACTGTGTATATCTCTTTCGGAGAGCCCGACTGCCAAATTCGAAACGTCCAGCGATTGCGCCCTCAGGAAAGCTGCCAGCACGGAAAGCTGTAGGTGGTTTTCACTGTCCCTTGGAACTGCATTCGCTGGTAGACAGACATTCGCGTTCTGCAAAAGCTTTGGTTGGTAATGGGGCAACACTGTGTATTTCTCTCTCGCAGAGCCCGGTTGCAAAATTCTAAACGTCCAGCGATTGCGCCCACATAAAAGCTGCCAGCACGGAAAGCTGTAGCTGGTTTTCACTGTCCCTTGGAACTGCATTAGCTGGTAGACAGACATTCATGTTCTGCAAAAGCTTTCGTTCGTAAAGGGGCAACACTGTGTATTTCTCTCTCGCAGAGCCCGGCTGCCAAATTCGAAACGTCCAGCGATTGCGCCCACAGGAAAGCTGCCAGCACGGAAAGCTGTAGCTGGTTTCCACTGTCCCTTGGAACTGCATTCGCTGGTAGACAGACATTCGGGTTCTGCAAAAGCTTTCGTTCGTAAAGGGGCAACACTGTGTATTTCTCTCTGGCAGAGCCCGGCTGCCAAATTCGAAACGTCCAGCGATTGCGCCCACAGGAAAGCTGCCAGCACGGAAAGCTGTAGCTGGTTTTCACTGTCGCTTGGAACTGCATTCGCTGGTAGACAGACATTCGCGTTCTGCAAAAGCTTTCGTTCGTAAAGGGGCAACACTGTGTATTTCTCTCTGGCAGAACCCGGCTGCCAAATTCGAAACGTCCAGCGATTGCGCCCACAGGAAAGCTGCCAGCACGGAAAGCTGTAGCTGGTTTTCACTGTCCCTTGGAACTGCATTTGCTGGTAGACAGACATTCGCGTTCTGCAAAAGCTTTGGTTGGTAATGGGGCAACACTGTGTATATCTCTCTCGGAGAGCCCGGCTGCCAAATTCGAAACGTCAAGCGATTGTGCCCACAGGAAAGCTGCCAGCACAGAAAGCTGTAGCTGGTTTTCACTGTCCCTTGGAACTGCATTCGCTGGTAGACAGACATTCGCGTTCTGCAAAACCTTTGCTTGGTAATGGGGCAACACTGTGTATATCTCTCTCGGAGAGCCCGGCTGCCAAATTCGAAACGTCCAGCGATTGCGCCCACAGGAAAGCTGCCAGCACGGAAAGCTGTAGCTGGTTTTCACTGTCCCTTGGAACTGCATTCGCTGGTAGACAGACATTCGCGTTCTGCAAAAGCTTTCGTTTGAAAAGGGGCAACACTTTGTATTTCTCTCTCGCAGAGCCCGGCTGCCAAATTCGAAACATCCAGCGATTGCGCCCACAGGAAAGCTGCCAGTACGGAAAGCTGTAGCTGGTTTTCACTGTCCCTTGGAACTGCATTCGCTGGTAGACAGACATTCGCGTTCTGCAACAGCTTTCGTTCGTAAAGGTGCAACACTGTGTATTTTTCTCTCGCAGAGCCCGGCTGCCAAATTCGAAACGTCCAGCGATTGCGCCCACAGGAAAGCTGCCAGCACGGAAAGCTGTAGCTGGTTTTCACTGTCCCTTGGAACTGCATTCGCTGGTAGACAGACATTCGCGTTCTGCAAAAGCTTTGGTTGGTAATGGGGCAACACTGTGTATATCTCTCTCGGAGAGACCGACTGCCAAATTCGAAACGTCCAGCGATTGCGCCCACAGGAAAGCTGCCAGCACAGAAAGCTGTAGCTGGTTTTCACTGTCCTTTGGAACTGCATTCGCTGGTAGACAGACATTCGCGTTCTGCAAAAGCTTTGCTTGGTAATTGGCCAACACTTTGTATATCTCTCTCGGAGAGCCCGGCTGCCAAATTCGAAACGTCCAGCAATTGCGCCCACAGGAAAGCTGCCAGCACGGAAAGCTGTAGCTGGTTTTCACTGTCCCTTGGAACTGCATTCGCTGGTAGACAGACATTCGTGTTCTGCAAAAGCTTTCGTTCGTAAAGGGGCAACACTCTGTATTTCTCTCTGGCAGAGCCCGGCTGCCAAATTCGAAACGTCCAGCGATTGCGCCCACAGGAAATCTGCCAGCACGGAAAGCTGTAGCTGGTTTTCACTGTCCCTTGGAACTGCATTCGCTGGTAGACAGACATTCGCGTTCTGCAAAAGCTTTCGTTCGTAATGGGGCAACACTGTGTATTTCTCTCTGGCAGAACCCGGCTGCCAAATTCGAAACGTCCAGCGATTGCGCCCACAGGAAAGCTGCCAGCACGGAAAGCTGTAGCTGGTTTTCACTGTCCCTTGGAACTGCATTCGCTGGTAGACAGACATTCGCGTTCTGCAACAGCTTTCGTTCGTAAAGGTGCAACACTGTGTATTTTTCTCTCGCAGAGCCCGGCTGCCAAATTCGAAACGTCCAGCGATTGCGCCCACAGGAAAGCTGCCAGCACGGAAAGCTGTAGCTGGTTTTCACTGTCCCTTGGAACTGCATTCGCTGGTAGACAGACATTCGCGTTCTGCAAAAGCTTTGGTTGGTAATGGGGCAACACTGTGTATATCTCTCTCGGAGAGACCGACTGCCAAATTCGAAACGTCCAGCGATTGCGCCCACAGGAAAGCTGCCAGCACAGAAAGCTGTAGCTGGTTTTCACTGTCCTTTGGAACTGCATTCGCTGGTAGACAGACATTCGCGTTCTGCAAAAGCTTTGCTTGGTAATTGGCCAACACTTTGTATATCTCTCTCGGAGAGCCCGGCTGCCAAATTCGAAACGTCCAGCAATTGCGCCCACAGGAAAGCTGACAGCACGGAAAGCTGTAGCTGGTTTTCACTGTCCCTTGGAACTGCATTCGCTGGTAGACAGACATTCGTGTTCTGCAAAAGCTTTCGTTCGTAAAGGGGCAACACTCTGTATTTCTCTCTGGCAGAGCCCGGCTGCCAAATTCGAAACGTCCAGCGATTGCGCCCACAGGAAATCTGCCAGCACGGAAAGCTGTAGCTGGTTTTCACTGTCCCTTGGAACTGCATTCGCTGGTAGACAGACATTCGCGTTCTGCAAAAGCTTTCGTTCGTAATGGGGCAACACTGTGTATTTCTCTCTGGCAGAACCCGGCTGCCAAATTCGAAACGTCCAGCGATTGCGCCCACAGGAAAGCTGCCAGCACGGAAAGCTGTAGCTGGTTTTCACTGTCCCTTGGAACTGCATTCGCTGGTAGACAGACATTCGTGTTCTGCAAAAGCTTTTGTTCGTAAAGGGGCAACACTTTGTATTTCTCTCTAGCAGAGCCCGGCTGCCAAATTCGAAACGTCCAGCGATTGCGCCCACAGGAAAGCTGCCAGTACGGAAAGCTGTAGCTGGTTTTCACTGTCCCTTGGAGCTGCATTCGCTGGTAGACAGACATTCGCGTTCTGCAAAAGCTTTGGTTGGTAATGGGGCAACACTGTGTATATCTCTCTCGGAGAGCCCGGCTGCCAAATTCGAAACGTCAAGCGATTGTGCCCACAGGAAAGCTGCCAGCACAGAAAGCTGTAGCTGGTTTTCACTGTCCCTTGGAACTGCATTCGCTGGTAGACAGACATTCGCGTTCTGCAAAACCTTTGCTTGGTAATGGGGCAACACTGTGTATATCTCTCTCGGAGAGCCCGGCTGCCAAATTCGAAACGTCCAGCGATTGCGCCCACAGGAAAGCTGCCAGCACGGAAAGCTGTAGCTGGTTTTCACTGTCCCTTGGAACTGCATTCGCTGGTAGACAGACATTCGCGTTCTGCAAAAGCTTTCGTTTGAAAAGGGGCAACACTTTGTATTTCTCTCTCGCAGAGCCCGGCTGCCAAATTCGAAACGTCCAGCGATTGCGCCCACAGGAAAGCTGCCAGCACGGAAAGCTGTAGCTGGTTTTCACTGTCCCTTGGAACTGCATTCGCTGGTAGACAGACATTCGCGTTCCGCAAAAGCTTTCGTTCGTAATGGGGCAACACTGTGTATTTCTCTCTCGCAGAGCCCGGCTGCCAAATTCGAAACGTCCAGCGATTGTGCCCACAGGAAAGCTGCCAGCACAGAAAGCTGTAGCTGGTTTTCACTGTCCCTTGGAACTGCATTCGCTGGTAGACAGACATTCGCGTTCTGCAAAAGCTTTGGTTGGTAATGGGGCAACACTGTGTATATCTCTCTCGGAGAGCCCGGCTGCCAAATTCGAAACGTCCAGCGATTGTGCCCACAGGAAAGCTGCCAGCACAGAAAGCTGTAGCTGGTTTTCACTGTCCCTTGGAACTGCATTCGCTGGTAGACAGACATTCGCGTTCTGCAAAACCTTTGCTTGGTAATGGGGCAACACTGTGTATATCTCTCTCGGAGAGCCCGGCTGCCAAATTCGAAACGTCCTGCGATTGCGCCCACAGGAAAGCTGCCAGCACGGAAAGCTGTAGCTGGTTTTCACTGTCCCTTGGAACTGCATTCGCTGGTAGACAGACATTCGCGTTCTGCAACAGCTTTCGTTCGTAAAGGTGCAACACTGTGTATTTTTCTCTCGCACAGCCCGGCTGCCAAATTCGAAACGTCCAGCGATTGCGCCCACAGGAAAGCTGCCAGCACGGAAAGCTGTAGCTGGTTTTCACTGTCCCTTGGAACTGCATTCGCTGGTAGACAGACATTCGCGTTCTGCAAAAGCTTTGCTTGGTAATGGGGCAACACTGTGTATATCTCTCTCGGAGAGCCCGACTGCCAAATTCGAAACGTCCAGCGATTGCGCCCTCAGGAAAGCTGCCAGCACGGAAAGCTGTAGCTGGTTTTCACTGTCCCTTGGAACTGCATTCGCTGGTAGACAGACATTCGCGTTCTGCAAAAGCTTTCGTTCGTAAAGGGGCAACACTGTGTATTTCTCTCTCGCAGAGCCCGGTTGCAAAATTCGAAACGTCCAGCGATTGCGCCCACAGGAAAGCTGCCAGCACGGAAAGCTGTAGCTGGTTTTCACTGTCCCTTGGAACTGCATTCGCTGGTAGACAGACATTCGTGTTCTGCAAAAGCTTTCGTTCTTAAAGGGGCAACACTGTGTATTTCTCTCTGGCAGAGCCCGGCTGCCAAATTCGAAACGTCCAGCGATTGCGCCCACAGGAAAGCTGCCAGCACGGAAAGCTGTAGCTGGTTTTCACTGTCCCTTGAAACTGCATTCTCTGGTAGACAGACATTCGCGTTCTGCAAAAGCTTTCGTTCGTAAAGGGGCAACACTCTGTATTTCTCTCTGGCAGAGCCCGGCTGCCAAATTCGAAACGTCCAGCGATTGCGCCCACAGGAAAGCTGCCAGCACGGAAAGCTGTAGCTGGTTTTCACTGTCCCTTGGAACTGCATTCGCTGGTAGACAGACATTCGCATTCTGCAAAAGCTTTCGTTCGTAAAGGGGCAACACTGTGTATTTCTCTCTCGCAGAGCCCGGTTGCAAAATTCGAAACGTCCAGCGATTGCGCCCACAGGAAAGCTGCCAGCACGGAAAGCTGTAGCTGGTTTTCACTGTCCCTTGGAACTGCATTCGCTGGTAGACAGACATTCGCGTTCTGCAAAAGCTTTGGTTGGTAATGGGGCAACACTGTGTATATCTCTCTCGGAGAGCCCGGCTGCCAAATTCGAAACGTCAAGCGATTGTGCCCACAGGAAAGCTGCCAGCACGGAAAGCTGTAGCTGGTTTTCACTGTCCCTTGGAACTGCATTCGCTGGTAGACAGACATTCGCGTTCTGCAAAACCTTTGCTTGGTAATGGGGCAACACTGTGTATATCTCTCTCGGAGAGCCCGGCTGCCAAATTCGAAACGTCAAGCGATTGTGCCCACAGGAAAGCTGCCAGCACAGAAAGCTGTAGCTGGTTTTCACTGTCCCTTGGAACTGCATTCGCTGGTAGACAGACATTCGCGTTCTGCAAAACCTTTGCTTGGTAATGGGGCAACACTGTGTATATCTCTCTCGGAGAGCCCGGCTGCCAAATTCGAAACGTCCAGCGATTGCGCCCACAGGAAAGCTGCCAGCACGGAAAGCTGTAGCTGGTTTTCACTGTCCCTTGGAACTGCATTCGCTGGTAGACAGACATTCGCGTTCTGCAAAAGCTTTCGTTCGTAAAGGGGCAACACTGTGTATTTCACTCTCGCAGAGCCCGGTTGCGAAATTCGAAACGTCCAGCGATTGCGCCCACAGGAAAGCTGCCAGCACGGAAAGCTGTAGCTGGTTTTCACTGTCCCTTGGAACTGCATTCGCTGGTAGACAGACATTCGCGTTCTGCAAAAGCTTTCGTTCGTAAAGGGGCAACACTGTGTATTTCTCTCTCGCAGAGCCCGGTTGCAAAATTCGAAACGTCCAGCGATTGCGCCCACAGGAAAGCTGCCAGCACGGAAAGCTGTAGCTGGTTTTCACTGTCCCTTGGAACTGCATTCGCTGGTAGACAGACATTCGCGTTCTGCAAAAGCTTTGGTTGGTAATGGGGCAACACTGTGTATATCTCTCTCGGAGAGCCCGGCTGCCAAATTCGAAACGTCCAGCGATTGCGCCCACAGGAAAGCTGCCAGCACGGAAAGCTGTAGCTGGTTTTCACTGTCCCTTGGAACTGCATTCGCTGGTAGACAGACATTTGCGTTCTGCAAAAGCTTTCGTCGTAAAGGGGCAACACTGTGTATTTCTCTCTCGCAGAGCCCGGTTGCAAAATTCGAAACGTCCAGCGATTGCGCCCACAGGAAAGCTGCCAGCACGGAAAGCTGTAGCTGGTTTTCACTGTCCCTTGGAACTGCATTCGCTGGTAGACAGACATTCGCGTTCTGCAAAACCTTTGCTTGGTAATGGGGCAACACTGTGTATATCTCTCTCGGAGAGCCCGGCTGCCAAATTCGAAACGTCCAGCGATTGCGCCCACAGGAAAGCTGCCAGCACGGAAAGCTGTAGCTGGTTTTCACTGTCCCTTGGAACTGCATTCGCTGGTAGACAGACATTCGCGTTCTGCAAAAGCTTTCGTTCGTAAAGGGGCAACACTGTGTATATCTCTCTCGGAGAGCCCGGCTGCCAAATTCGAAACGTCCAGCGATTGCGCCCACAGGAAAGCTGCCAGCACGGAAAGCTGTAGCTGGTTTTCACTGTCCCTTGGAACTGCATTCGCTGGTAGACAGACATTCGTGTTCTGCAAAAGCTTTCGTTCGTAAAGGGGCAACAGTCTGTATTTCTCTCTGGCAGAGCCCGGCTGCCAAATTCGAAACGTCCAGCGATTGCGCCCACAGGAAAGCTGCCAGCACGGAAAGCTGTAGCTGGTTTTCACTGTCCCTTGGAACTGCATTCGCTGGTAGACAGACCAGCGAATGCAGTTCTGCAAAAAGTTCTGCAGTTCTGCAAAAAGAACGCAGTTTTGCGTTCTGCAAAAGCTTTCGTTCGTAATGGGGCAACACTGTGTATATCTCTCTCGGAGAGCCCGGCTGCCAAATTCGAAACGTCAAGCGATTGTGCCCACAGGAAAGCTGCCAGCACAGAAAGCTGTAGCTGGTTTTCACTGTCCCTTGGAACTGCATTCGCTGGTAGACAGACATTCGCGTTCTGCAAAACCTTTGCTTGGTAATGGGGCAACACTGTGTATATCTCTCTCGGAGAGCCCGGCTGCCAAATTCGAAACGTCCAGTGATTGCGCCCACAGGAAAGCTGCCAGCACGGAAAGCTGTAGCTGGTTTTCACTGTCCCTTGGAACTGCATTCGCTGGTAGACAGACATTCGCGTTCTGCAAAAGCTTTCGTTCGTAAAGGGGCAACACTGTGTATTTCTCTCTCGCAGAGCCCGGCTGCCAAATTCGAAACGTCCAGCGATTGCGCCCACAGGAAAGCTGCCAGCACGGAAAGCTGTAGCTGGTTTTCACTGTCCCTTGGAACTGCATTCGCTGGTAGACAGACATTCGCGTTCTGCAAAAGCTTTCGTTCGTAATGGGGCAACACTGTGTATATCTCTCTCGGAGATCCCGGCTGCCAAATTCGAAACGTCCAGCGATTGCGCCCACAGGAAAGCTGCCAGCACGGAAAGCTGTAGCTGGTTTTCACTGTCCCTTGGAACTGCATTCGCTGGTAGACAGACATTCGCGTTCTGCAAAAGCTTTGGTTGGTAATGGGGCAACACTGTGTATATGTCTCTCGGAGAGCCCGGCTGCCAAATTCGAAACGTCAAGCGATTGTGCCCACAGGAAAGCTGCCAGCACAGAAAGCTGTAGCTGGTTTTCACTGTCCCTTGGAACTGCATTCGCTGGTAGACAGACATTCGCGTTCTGCAAAACCTTTGCTTGGTAATGGGGCAACACTGTGTATATCTCTCTCGGAGAGCCCGGCTGCCAAATTCGAAACGTCCAGCGATTGCGCCCACAGGAAAGCTGCCAGCACGGAAAGCTGTAGCTGGTTTTCACTGTCCCTTGGAACTGCATTCGCTGGTAGACAGACATTCGCGTTCTGCAAAAGCTTTCGTTCGTAAAGGGGCAACACTGTGTATTTCTCTCTCGCAGAGCCCGGTTGCAAAATTCGAAACGTCCAGCGATTGCGCCCACAGGAAAGCTGCCAGCACGGAAAGCTGTAGCTGGTTTTCACTGTCCCTTGGAACTGCATTCGCTGGTAGACAGACATTCGCGTTCTGCAAAAGCTTTGGTTGGTAATGGGGCAACACTGTGTATATCTCTCTCGGAGAGCCCGGCTGCCAAATTCGAAACGTCCAGCGATTGCGCCCACAGGAAAGCTGCCAGCACGGAAAGCTGTAGCTGGTTTTCACTGTCCCTTGGAACTGCATTCGCTGGTAGACAGACATTCGCGTTCTGCAAAAGCTTTCGTTCGTAAAGGGGCAACACTGTGTATTTCTCTCTCGCAGAGCCCGGCTGCCAAATTCGAAACGTCCAGCGATTGCGCCCACAGGAAAGCTGCCAGCACGGAAAGCTGTAGCTGGTTTTCACTGTCCCTTGGAACTGCATTCGCTGGTAGACAGACATTCGTGTTCTGCAAAAGCTTTCGTTCGTAAAGGGGCAACACTCTGTATTTCTCTCTGGCAGAGCCCGGCTGCCAAATTCGAAACGTCCAGCGATTGCGCCCACAGGAAAGCTGCCAGCACGGAAAGCTGTAGCTGGTTTTCACTGTCCCTTGGAACTGCATTCGCTGGTAGACAGACATTCGCGTTCTGCAAAAGCTTTGGGTGGTAATGGGGCAACACTGTGTATATCTCTCTCGGAGAGCCCGGCTGCCAAATTCGAAACGTCAAGCGATTGTGCCCACAGGAAAGCTGCCAGCACAGAAAGCTGTAGCTGGTTTTCACTGTCCCTTGGAACTGCATTCGCTGGTAGACAGACATTCGCGTTCTGCAAAACCTTTGCTTGGTAATGGGGCAAGACTGTGTATATCTCTCTCGGAGAGCCCGGCTGCCAAATTCGAAACGTCCAGCGATTGCGCCCACAGGAAAGCTGCCAGCACAGAAAGCTGTAGCTGGTTTTCACTGTCCTTTGGAACTGCATTCGCTGGTAGACAGACATTCGCGTTCTGCAAAAGCTTTGGTTGGTAATGGCGCAACACTGTGTATATCTCTCTCGGAGAGCCCGACTGCCAAATTCGAAACGTCCAGCGATTGCGCCCACAGGAAAGCTGCCAGCACGGAAAGCTGTAGCTGGTTTTCACTGTCCCTTGGAACTGCATTCGCTGGTAGACAGACATTCGCGTTCCGCAAAAGCTTTCGTTCGTAATGGGGCAACACTGTGTATTTCTGTCTCGCAGAGCCCGGCTGCCAAATTCGAAACGTCCAGCGATTGTGCCCACAGGAAACCTGCCAGCACAGAAAGCTGTAGCTGGTTTTCACTGTCCCTTGGAACTGCATTCGCTGGTAGACAGACATTCGCGTTCTGCAAAAGCTTTGGTTGGTAATGGGGCAACACTGTGTATATCTCTCTCGGAGAGCCCGGCTGCCAAATTCGAAACGTCCAGCAATTGCGCCCACAGGAAAGCTGCCAGCACGGAAAGCTGTAGCTGGTTTTCACTGTCCCTTGGAACTGCATTCGCTGGTAGACAGACATTGGTGTTCTGCAAAAGCTTTCGTTCGTAAAGGGGCAACACTCTGTATTTCTCTCTGGCAGAGCCCGGCTGCCAAATTCGAAATGTCCAGCGATTGCGCCCACAGGAAAGCTGCCAGCACGGAAAGCTGTAGCTGGTTTTCACTGTCCCTTGGAACTGCATTCGCTGGTAGACAGACATTCGCGTTCTGCAAAAGCTTTCGTTCGTAATGGGGCAACACTGTGTATTTCTCTCTGGCAGAACCCGGCTGCCAAATTCGAAACGTCCAGCGATTGCGCCCACAGGAAAGCTGCCAGTACGGAAAGCTGTAGCTGGTTTTCACTGTCCCTTGGAACTGCATTCGCTGGTAGACAGACATTCGCGTTCTGCAAAAGCTTTGGTTGGTAATGGGGCAACACTGTGTATATCTCTCTCGGAGAGCCCGGCTGCCAAATTCGAAACGTCAAGCGATTGTGCCCACAGGAAAGCTGCCAGCACAGAAAGCTGTAGCTGGTTTTCACTGTCCTTTGGAACTGCATTCGCTGGTAGACAGACATTCGCGTTCTGCAAAAGCTTTGCTTGGTAATGGGGCAACACTTTGTATATCTCTCTCGGAGAGCCCGGCTGCCAAATTCGAAACGTCCAGCGATTGCGCCCACAGGAAAGCTGCCAGCACGGAAAGCTGTAGCTGGTTTTCACTGTCCCTTGGAACTGCATTCGCTGGTAGACAGACATTCGCGTTCTGCAAAAGCTTTGGTTGGTAATGGGGCAACACTTTGTATATCTCTCTTGGAGAGCCCGGCTGCCAAATTCGAAACGTCCAGCAATTGCGCCCACAGGAAAGCTGCCAGCACGGAAAGCTGTAGCTGGTTTTCACTGTCCCTTGGAACTGCATTCGCTGGTAGACAGACATTCGTGTTCTGCAAAAGCTTTCGTTCGTAAAGGGGCAACACTTTGTATTTCTCTCTCGCAGAGCCCGGCTGCCAAATTCGAAACGTCCAGCGATTGCGCCCACCGGAAAGCTGCCAGCACAGAAAGCTGTAGCTGGTTTTCACTGTCCCTTGGAACTGCATTCGCTGTTAGACAGACATTCGCGTTCTGCAAAAGCTTTGGTTGGTAATGGGGCAACACTGTGTATATCTCTCTCGGAGAGCCCGGCTGCCAAATTCGAAACGTCCAGCGATTGCGCCCACAGGAAAGCTGCCAGCACGGAAAGCTGTAGCTGGTTTTCACTGTCCCTTGGAACTGCATTCGCTGGTAGACAGACATTTGCATTCTGCAAAAGCTTTCGTTCGTAAAGGGGCAACACTGTGTATTTCTCTCTCGCAGAGCCCGGCTGCCAAATTCGAAACGTCCAGCGATTGCGCCCACAGGAAAGCTGCCAGCACGGAAAGCTGTAGCTGGTTTTCACTGTCCCTTGGAACTGCATTCGCTGGTAGACAGACATTCGCGTTCTGCAAAAGCTTTTCTTGGTAATGGGGCAACACTGTGTATATCTCTGTCGGAGAGCCCGGCTGCCAAATTCGAAATGTCCTGCGATTGCGCCCACAGGAAAGCTGCCAGCACGGAAAGCTGTAGCTGGTTTTCACTGTCCCTTGGAACTGCATTCGCTGGTAGACAGACATTCGCGTTCTGCAAAAGCTTTCGTTCGTAAAGGTGCAACACTATGTATTTTTCTCTCGCAGAGCCCGGCTGCCAAATTCGAAACGTCCAGCGATTGCGCCCACAGGAAAGCTGCCAGCACGGAAAGCTGAAGCTGGTTTTCACTGTCCCTTGGAACTGCATTCGCTGGTAGACAGACATTCGCGTTCTGCAAAAGCTTTGCTTGGTAATGGGGCAACACTGTGTATATCTCTTTCGGAGAGCCCGACTGCCAAATTCGAAACGTCCAGCGATTGCGCCCTCAGGAAATCTGCCAGCACGGAAAGCTGTAGCTGGTTTTCACTGTCCCTTGGAACTGCATTCGCTGGTAGACAGACATTCGCGTTCTGCAAAAGCTTTGGTTGGTAATGGGGCAACACTGTGTATTTCTCTCTCGCAGAGCCCGGTTGCAAAATTCGAAACGTCCAGCGATTGCGCCCACAGGAAAGCTGCCAGCACGGAAAGCTGTAGCTGGTTTTCACTGTCCCTTGGAACTGCATTCGCTGGTAGACAGACATTCATGTTCTGCAAAAGCTTTCGTTCGTAAAGGGGCAACACTGTGTATTTCTCTCTGGCAAAGCCCGGCTGCCAAATTCGAAACGTCCAGCGATTGCGCCCACAGGAAAGCTGCCAGCACGCAAAGCTGTAGCTGGTTTTCACTGTCCCTTGGAACTGCATTCACTGGTAGACAGACATTCGCGTTCTGCAAAAGCTTTGCTTGGTAATGGGGCAACACTGTGTATATCTCTCTCGGAGAGCCCGGCTGCCAAATTCGAAACGTCCAGCGATTGCGCCCACAGGAAAGCTGCCAGCACGGAAAGCTGTAGCTGGTTTTCACTGTCGCTTGGAACTGCATTCGCTGGTAGACGGACATTCGCGTTCTGCAAAAGCTTTCGTTCGTAAAGGGGCAACACTGTGTATTTCTCTCTGGCAGAACCCGGCTGCCAAATTCGAAACGTCCAGCGATTGCGCCCACAGGAAAGCTGCCAGCACGGAAAGCTGTAGCTGGTTTTCACTGTCCCTTGGAACTGCATTTGCTGGTAGACAGACATTCGCGTTCTGCAAAAGCTTTGCTTGGTAATGGGGCAACACTGTGTATATCTCTCTCTGAGAGCCCGGCTGCCAAATTCGAAACGTCAAGCGATTGTGCCCACAGGAAAGCTGCCAGCACAGAAAGCTGTAGCTGGTTTTCACTGTCCCTTGGAACTGCATTCGCTGGTAGACAGACATTCGCGTTCTGCAAAACCTTTGCTTGGTAATGGGGCAACACTGTGTATATCTCTCTCGGAGAGCCCGGCTGCCAAATTCGAAACGTCCAGCGATTGCGCCCACAGGAAAGCTGCCAGCACGGAAAGCTGTAGCTGGTTTTCACTGTCCCTTGGAACTGCATTCGCTGGTAGACAGACATTCGCGTTCTGCAAAAGCTTTCGTTCGTAAAGGGGCAACACTGTGTATTTCTCTCTCGCAGAGCCCGGTTGCAAAATTCGAAACGTCCAGCGATTGCGCCCACAGGAAAGCTGCCAGCACGGAAAGCTGTAGCTGGTTTTCACTGTCCCTTGGAGCAGCATTCACTGGTAGACAGACATGCGCGTTCTGCAAAAGCTTTCGTTAGTAAAGGGGCAACACTTTGTATTTCTCTCTGGCAGAGCCCGGCTGCCAAATTCGAAACGTCCAGCGATTGCGCCCACAGGAAAGCTGCCAGCACGGAAAGCTGTAGCTGGTTTTCACTGTCGCTTGGAACTGCATTCGCTGGTAGACAGACATTCGCGTTCTGCAAAAGCTTTCGTTCGTAAAGGGGCAACACTGTGTATTTCTCTCTGGCAGAACCCGGCTACCAAATTCGAAACGTCCAGCGATTGCGCCCACAGGAAAGCTGCCAGCACGGAAAGCTGTAGCTGGTTTTCACTGTCCCTTGGAACTGCATTTGCTGGTAGACAGACATTCGCGTTCTGCAAAAGCTTTGGTTGGTAATGGGGCAACACTGTGTATATCTCTCTCGGAGAGCCCGGCTGCCAAATTCGAAACGTCAAGCGATTGTGCCCACAGGAAAGCTGCCAGCACAGAAAGCTGTAGCTGGTTTTCACTGTCCCTTGGAACTGCATTCGCTGGTAGACAGACATTCGCGTTCTGCAAAAGCTTTGCTTGGTAATGGGGCAACACTGTGTATATCTCTCTCGGAGAGCCCGGCTGCCAAATTCGAAACGTCCAGCGATTGCGCCCAGAGGAAAGCTGCCAGCACGGAAAGCTGTAGCTGGTTTTCACTGTCCCTTGGAACTGCATTCGCTGGTAGACAGACATTCGCGTTCTGCAAAAGCTTTCGTTTGAAAAGGGGCAACACTTTGTATTTCTCTCTCGCAGAGCCCGGCTGCCAAATTCGAAACATCCAGCGATTGCGCCCACAGGAAAGCTGCCAGCACGGAAAGCTGTAGCTGGTTTTCACTGTCCCTTGGAACTGCATTCGCTGGTAGACAGACATTCGCGTTCTGCAAAACCTTTGCTTGGTAATGGGGCAACACTGTGTATATCTCTCTCGGAGAGCCCGGCTGCCAAATTCGAAACGTCCAGCGATTGCGCCCACAGGAAAGCTGCCAGCACGGAAAGCTGTAGCTGGTTTTCACTGTCCCTTGGAACTGCATTCGCTGGTAGACAGACATTCGTGTTCTGCAAAAGCTTTCGTTCGTAAAGGGGCAACACTCTGTATTTCTCTCTGGCAGAGCCCGGCTGCCAAAATCGAAAGGTCCAGCGATTGCGCCCACAGGAAAGCTGCCAGCACGGAAAGCTGAAGCTGGTTTTCACTGTCCCTTGGAACTGCATTCGCTGGTAGACAGACATTCGCGTTCTGCAAAAGCTTTGCTTGGTAATGGGGCAACACTGTGTATATCTCTTTCGGAGAGCCCGACTGCCAAATTCGAAACGTCCAGCGATTGCGCCCTCAGGAAAGCTGCCAGCACGGAAAGCTGTAGGTGGTTTTCACTGTCCCTTGGAACTGCATTCGCTGGTAGACAGACATTCGCGTTCTGCAAAAGCTTTGGTTGGTAATGGGGCAACACTGTGTATTTCTCTCTCGCAGAGCCCGGTTGCAAAATTCTAAACGTCCAGCGATTGCGCCCACATAAAAGCTGCCAGCACGGAAAGCTGTAGCTGGTTTTCACTGTCCCTTGGAACTGCATTAGCTGGTAGACAGACATTCATGTTCTGCAAAAGCTTTCGTTCGTAAAGGGGCAACACTGTGTATTTCTCTCTCGCAGAGCCCGGCTGCCAAATTCGAAACGTCCAGCGATTGCGCCCACAGGAAAGCTGCCAGCACGGAAAGCTGTAGCTGGTTTTCACTGTCCCTTGGAACTGCATTCGCTGGTAGACAGACATTCGGGTTCTGCAAAAGCTTTCGTTCGTAAAGGGGCAACACTGTGTATTTCTCTCTGGCAGAGCCCGGCTGCCAAATTCGAAACGTCCAGCGATTGCGCCCACAGGAAAGCTGCCAGCACGGAAAGCTGTAGCTGGTTTTCACTGTCGCTTGGAACTGCATTCGCTGGTAGACAGACATTCGCGTTCTGCAAAAGCTTTCGTTCGTAAAGGGGCAACACTGTGTATTTCTCTCTGGCAGAACCCGGCTGCCAAATTCGAAACGTCCAGCGATTGCGCCCACAGGAAAGCTGCCAGCACGGAAAGCTGTAGCTGGTTTTCACTGTCCCTTGGAACTGCATTTGCTGGTAGACAGACATTCGCGTTCTGCAAAAGCTTTGGTTGGTAATGGGGCAACACTGTGTATATCTCTCTCGGAGAGCCCGGCTGCCAAATTCGAAACGTCAAGCGATTGTGCCCACAGGAAAGCTGCCAGCACAGAAAGCTGTAGCTGGTTTTCACTGTCCCTTGGAACTGCATTCGCTGGTAGACAGACATTCGCGTTCTGCAAAACCTTTGCTTGGTAATGGGGCAACACTGTGTATATCTCTCTCGGAGAGCCCGGCTGCCAAATTCGAAACGTCCAGCGATTGCGCCCACAGGAAAGCTGCCAGCACGGAAAGCTGTAGCTGGTTTTCACTGTCCCTTGGAACTGCATTCGCTGGTAGACAGACATTCGCGTTCTGCAAAAGCTTTCGTTTGAAAAGGGGCAACACTTTGTATTTCTCTCTCGCAGAGCCCGGCTGCCAAATTCGAAACATCCAGCGATTGCGCCCACAGGAAAGCTGCCAGTACGGAAAGCTGTAGCTGGTTTTCACTGTCCCTTGGAACTGCATTCGCTGGTAGACAGACATTCGCGTTCTGCAACAGCTTTCGTTCGTAAAGGTGCAACACTGTGTATTTTTCTCTCGCAGAGCCCGGCTGCCAAATTCGAAACGTCCAGCGATTGCGCCCACAGGAAAGCTGCCAGCACGGAAAGCTGTAGCTGGTTTTCACTGTCCCTTGGAACTGCATTCGCTGGTAGACAGACATTCGCGTTCTGCAAAAGCTTTGGTTGGTAATGGGGCAACACTGTGTATATCTCTCTCGGAGAGACCGACTGCCAAATTCGAAACGTCCAGCGATTGCGCCCACAGGAAAGCTGCCAGCACAGAAAGCTGTAGCTGGTTTTCACTGTCCTTTGGAACTGCATTCGCTGGTAGACAGACATTCGCGTTCTGCAAAAGCTTTGCTTGGTAATTGGCCAACACTTTGTATATCTCTCTCGGAGAGCCCGGCTGCCAAATTCGAAACGTCCAGCAATTGCGCCCACAGGAAAGCTGCCAGCACGGAAAGCTGTAGCTGGTTTTCACTGTCCCTTGGAACTGCATTCGCTGGTAGACAGACATTCGTGTTCTGCAAAAGCTTTCGTTCGTAAAGGGGCAACACTCTGTATTTCTCTCTGGCAGAGCCCGGCTGCCAAATTCGAAACGTCCAGCGATTGCGCCCACAGGAAATCTGCCAGCACGGAAAGCTGTAGCTGGTTTTCACTGTCCCTTGGAACTGCATTCGCTGGTAGACAGACATTCGCGTTCTGCAAAAGCTTTCGTTCGTAATGGGGCAACACTGTGTATTTCTCTCTGGCAGAACCCGGCTGCCAAATTCGAAACGTCCAGCGATTGCGCCCACAGGAAAGCTGCCAGCACGGAAAGCTGTAGCTGGTTTTCACTGTCCCTTGGAACTGCATTCGCTGGTAGACAGACATTCGCGTTCTGCAACAGCTTTCGTTCGTAAAGGTGCAACACTGTGTATTTTTCTCTCGCAGAGCCCGGCTGCCAAATTCGAAACGTCCAGCGATTGCGCCCACAGGAAAGCTGCCAGCACGGAAAGCTGTAGCTGGTTTTCACTGTCCCTTGGAACTGCATTCGCTGGTAGACAGACATTCGCGTTCTGCAAAAGCTTTGGTTGGTAATGGGGCAACACTGTGTATATCTCTCTCGGAGAGACCGACTGCCAAATTCGAAACGTCCAGCGATTGCGCCCACAGGAAAGCTGCCAGCACAGAAAGCTGTAGCTGGTTTTCACTGTCCTTTGGAACTGCATTCGCTGGTAGACAGACATTCGCGTTCTGCAAAAGCTTTGCTTGGTAATTGGCCAACACTTTGTATATCTCTCTCGGAGAGCCCGGCTGCCAAATTCGAAACGTCCAGCAATTGCGCCCACAGGAAAGCTGACAGCACGGAAAGCTGTAGCTGGTTTTCACTGTCCCTTGGAACTGCATTCGCTGGTAGACAGACATTCGTGTTCTGCAAAAGCTTTCGTTCGTAAAGGGGCAACACTCTGTATTTCTCTCTGGCAGAGCCCGGCTGCCAAATTCGAAACGTCCAGCGATTGCGCCCACAGGAAATCTGCCAGCACGGAAAGCTGTAGCTGGTTTTCACTGTCCCTTGGAACTGCATTCGCTGGTAGACAGACATTCGCGTTCTGCAAAAGCTTTCGTTCGTAATGGGGCAACACTGTGTATTTCTCTCTGGCAGAACCCGGCTGCCAAATTCGAAACGTCCAGCGATTGCGCCCACAGGAAAGCTGCCAGCACGGAAAGCTGTAGCTGGTTTTCACTGTCCCTTGGAACTGCATTCGCTGGTAGACAGACATTCGTGTTCTGCAAAAGCTTTTGTTCGTAAAGGGGCAACACTTTGTATTTCTCTCTAGCAGAGCCCGGCTGCCAAATTCGAAACGTCCAGCGATTGCGCCCACAGGAAAGCTGCCAGTACGGAAAGCTGTAGCTGGTTTTCACTGTCCCTTGGAGCTGCATTCGCTGGTAGACAGACATTCGCGTTCTGCAAAAGCTTTGGTTGGTAATGGGGCAACACTGTGTATATCTCTCTCGGAGAGCCCGGCTGCCAAATTCGAAACGTCAAGCGATTGTGCCCACAGGAAAGCTGCCAGCACAGAAAGCTGTAGCTGGTTTTCACTGTCCCTTGGAACTGCATTCGCTGGTAGACAGACATTCGCGTTCTGCAAAACCTTTGCTTGGTAATGGGGCAACACTGTGTATATCTCTCTCGGAGAGCCCGGCTGCCAAATTCGAAACGTCCAGCGATTGCGCCCACAGGAAAGCTGCCAGCACGGAAAGCTGTAGCTGGTTTTCACTGTCCCTTGGAACTGCATTCGCTGGTAGACAGACATTCGCGTTCTGCAAAAGCTTTCGTTTGAAAAGGGGCAACACTTTGTATTTCTCTCTCGCAGAGCCCGGCTGCCAAATTCGAAACGTCCAGCGATTGCGCCCACAGGAAAGCTGCCAGCACGGAAAGCTGTAGCTGGTTTTCACTGTCCCTTGGAACTGCATTCGCTGGTAGACAGACATTCGCGTTCCGCAAAAGCTTTCGTTCGTAATGGGGCAACACTGTGTATTTCTCTCTCGCAGAGCCCGGCTGCCAAATTCGAAACGTCCAGCGATTGTGCCCACAGGAAAGCTGCCAGCACAGAAAGCTGTAGCTGGTTTTCACTGTCCCTTGGAACTGCATTCGCTGGTAGACAGACATTCGCGTTCTGCAAAAGCTTTGGTTGGTAATGGGGCAACACTGTGTATATCTCTCTCGGAGAGCCCGGCTGCCAAATTCGAAACGTCCAGCGATTGTGCCCACAGGAAAGCTGCCAGCACAGAAAGCTGTAGCTGGTTTTCACTGTCCCTTGGAACTGCATTCGCTGGTAGACAGACATTCGCGTTCTGCAAAACCTTTGCTTGGTAATGGGGCAACACTGTGTATATCTCTCTCGGAGAGCCCGGCTGCCAAATTCGAAACGTCCTGCGATTGCGCCCACAGGAAAGCTGCCAGCACGGAAAGCTGTAGCTGGTTTTCACTGTCCCTTGGAACTGCATTCGCTGGTAGACAGACATTCGCGTTCTGCAACAGCTTTCGTTCGTAAAGGTGCAACACTGTGTATTTTTCTCTCGCACAGCCCGGCTGCCAAATTCGAAACGTCCAGCGATTGCGCCCACAGGAAAGCTGCCAGCACGGAAAGCTGTAGCTGGTTTTCACTGTCCCTTGGAACTGCATTCGCTGGTAGACAGACATTCGCGTTCTGCAAAAGCTTTGCTTGGTAATGGGGCAACACTGTGTATATCTCTCTCGGAGAGCCCGACTGCCAAATTCGAAACGTCCAGCGATTGCGCCCTCAGGAAAGCTGCCAGCACGGAAAGCTGTAGCTGGTTTTCACTGTCCCTTGGAACTGCATTCGCTGGTAGACAGACATTCGCGTTCTGCAAAAGCTTTCGTTCGTAAAGGGGCAACACTGTGTATTTCTCTCTCGCAGAGCCCGGTTGCAAAATTCGAAACGTCCAGCGATTGCGCCCACAGGAAAGCTGCCAGCACGGAAAGCTGTAGCTGGTTTTCACTGTCCCTTGGAACTGCATTCGCTGGTAGACAGACATTCGTGTTCTGCAAAAGCTTTCGTTCTTAAAGGGGCAACACTGTGTATTTCTCTCTGGCAGAGCCCGGCTGCCAAATTCGAAACGTCCAGCGATTGCGCCCACAGGAAAGCTGCCAGCACGGAAAGCTGTAGCTGGTTTTCACTGTCCCTTGAAACTGCATTCTCTGGTAGACAGACATTCGCGTTCTGCAAAAGCTTTCGTTCGTAAAGGGGCAACACTCTGTATTTCTCTCTGGCAGAGCCCGGCTGCCAAATTCGAAACGTCCAGCGATTGCGCCCACAGGAAAGCTGCCAGCACGGAAAGCTGTAGCTGGTTTTCACTGTCCCTTGGAACTGCATTCGCTGGTAGACAGACATTCGCATTCTGCAAAAGCTTTCGTTCGTAAAGGGGCAACACTGTGTATTTCTCTCTCGCAGAGCCCGGTTGCAAAATTCGAAACGTCCAGCGATTGCGCCCACAGGAAAGCTGCCAGCACGGAAAGCTGTAGCTGGTTTTCACTGTCCCTTGGAACTGCATTCGCTGGTAGACAGACATTCGCGTTCTGCAAAAGCTTTGGTTGGTAATGGGGCAACACTGTGTATATCTCTCTCGGAGAGCCCGGCTGCCAAATTCGAAACGTCAAGCGATTGTGCCCACAGGAAAGCTGCCAGCACGGAAAGCTGTAGCTGGTTTTCACTGTCCCTTGGAACTGCATTCGCTGGTAGACAGACATTCGCGTTCTGCAAAACCTTTGCTTGGTAATGGGGCAACACTGTGTATATCTCTCTCGGAGAGCCCGGCTGCCAAATTCGAAACGTCAAGCGATTGTGCCCACAGGAAAGCTGCCAGCACAGAAAGCTGTAGCTGGTTTTCACTGTCCCTTGGAACTGCATTCGCTGGTAGACAGACATTCGCGTTCTGCAAAACCTTTGCTTGGTAATGGGGCAACACTGTGTATATCTCTCTCGGAGAGCCCGGCTGCCAAATTCGAAACGTCCAGCGATTGCGCCCACAGGAAAGCTGCCAGCACGGAAAGCTGTAGCTGGTTTTCACTGTCCCTTGGAACTGCATTCGCTGGTAGACAGACATTCGCGTTCTGCAAAAGCTTTCGTTCGTAAAGGGGCAACACTGTGTATTTCACTCTCGCAGAGCCCGGTTGCGAAATTCGAAACGTCCAGCGATTGCGCCCACAGGAAAGCTGCCAGCACGGAAAGCTGTAGCTGGTTTTCACTGTCCCTTGGAACTGCATTCGCTGGTAGACAGACATTCGCGTTCTGCAAAAGCTTTCGTTCGTAAAGGGGCAACACTGTGTATTTCTCTCTCGCAGAGCCCGGTTGCAAAATTCGAAACGTCCAGCGATTGCGCCCACAGGAAAGCTGCCAGCACGGAAAGCTGTAGCTGGTTTTCACTGTCCCTTGGAACTGCATTCGCTGGTAGACAGACATTCGCGTTCTGCAAAAGCTTTGGTTGGTAATGGGGCAACACTGTGTATATCTCTCTCGGAGAGCCCGGCTGCCAAATTCGAAACGTCCAGCGATTGCGCCCACAGGAAAGCTGCCAGCACGGAAAGCTGTAGCTGGTTTTCACTGTCCCTTGGAACTGCATTCGCTGGTAGACAGACATTTGCGTTCTGCAAAAGCTTTCGTCGTAAAGGGGCAACACTGTGTATTTCTCTCTCGCAGAGCCCGGTTGCAAAATTCGAAACGTCCAGCGATTGCGCCCACAGGAAAGCTGCCAGCACGGAAAGCTGTAGCTGGTTTTCACTGTCCCTTGGAACTGCATTCGCTGGTAGACAGACATTCGCGTTCTGCAAAACCTTTGCTTGGTAATGGGGCAACACTGTGTATATCTCTCTCGGAGAGCCCGGCTGCCAAATTCGAAACGTCCAGCGATTGCGCCCACAGGAAAGCTGCCAGCACGGAAAGCTGTAGCTGGTTTTCACTGTCCCTTGGAACTGCATTCGCTGGTAGACAGACATTCGCGTTCTGCAAAAGCTTTCGTTCGTAAAGGGGCAACACTGTGTATATCTCTCTCGGAGAGCCCGGCTGCCAAATTCGAAACGTCCAGCGATTGCGCCCACAGGAAAGCTGCCAGCACGGAAAGCTGTAGCTGGTTTTCACTGTCCCTTGGAACTGCATTCGCTGGTAGACAGACATTCGTGTTCTGCAAAAGCTTTCGTTCGTAAAGGGGCAACAGTCTGTATTTCTCTCTGGCAGAGCCCGGCTGCCAAATTCGAAACGTCCAGCGATTGCGCCCACAGGAAAGCTGCCAGCACGGAAAGCTGTAGCTGGTTTTCACTGTCCCTTGGAACTGCATTCGCTGGTAGACAGACCAGCGAATGCAGTTCTGCAAAAAGTTCTGCAGTTCTGCAAAAAGAACGCAGTTTTGCGTTCTGCAAAAGCTTTCGTTCGTAATGGGGCAACACTGTGTATATCTCTCTCGGAGAGCCCGGCTGCCAAATTCGAAACGTCAAGCGATTGTGCCCACAGGAAAGCTGCCAGCACAGAAAGCTGTAGCTGGTTTTCACTGTCCCTTGGAACTGCATTCGCTGGTAGACAGACATTCGCGTTCTGCAAAACCTTTGCTTGGTAATGGGGCAACACTGTGTATATCTCTCTCGGAGAGCCCGGCTGCCAAATTCGAAACGTCCAGTGATTGCGCCCACAGGAAAGCTGCCAGCACGGAAAGCTGTAGCTGGTTTTCACTGTCCCTTGGAACTGCATTCGCTGGTAGACAGACATTCGCGTTCTGCAAAAGCTTTCGTTCGTAAAGGGGCAACACTGTGTATTTCTCTCTCGCAGAGCCCGGCTGCCAAATTCGAAACGTCCAGCGATTGCGCCCACAGGAAAGCTGCCAGCACGGAAAGCTGTAGCTGGTTTTCACTGTCCCTTGGAACTGCATTCGCTGGTAGACAGACATTCGCGTTCTGCAAAAGCTTTCGTTCGTAATGGGGCAACACTGTGTATATCTCTCTCGGAGATCCCGGCTGCCAAATTCGAAACGTCCAGCGATTGCGCCCACAGGAAAGCTGCCAGCACGGAAAGCTGTAGCTGGTTTTCACTGTCCCTTGGAACTGCATTCGCTGGTAGACAGACATTCGCGTTCTGCAAAAGCTTTGGTTGGTAATGGGGCAACACTGTGTATATGTCTCTCGGAGAGCCCGGCTGCCAAAATCGAAACGTCAAGCGATTGTGCCCACAGGAAAGCTGCCAGCACAGAAAGCTGTAGCTGGTTTTCACTGTCCCTTGGAACTGCATTCGCTGGTAGACAGACATTCGCGTTCTGCAAAACCTTTGCTTGGTAATGGGGCAACACTGTGTATATCTCTCTCGGAGAGCCCGGCTGCCAAATTCGAAACGTCCAGCGATTGCGCCCAAAGGAAAGCTGCCAGCACGGAAAGCTGTAGCTGGTTTTCACTGTCCCTTGGAACTGCATTCGCTGGTAGACAGACATTCGCGTTCTGCAAAAGCTTTCGTTCGTAAAGGGGCAACACTGTGTATTTCTCTCTCGCAGAGCCCGGTTGCAAAATTCGAAACGTCCAGCGATTGCGCCCACAGGAAAGCTGCCAGCACGGAAAGCTGTAGCTGGTTTTCACTGTCCCTTGGAACTGCATTCGCTGGTAGACAGACATTCGCGTTCTGCAAAAGCTTTGGTTGGTAATGGGGCAACACTGTGTATATCTCTCTCGGAGAGCCCGGCTGCCAAATTCGAAACGTCCAGCGATTGCGCCCACAGGAAAGCTGCCAGCACGGAAAGCTGTAGCTGGTTTTCACTGTCCCTTGGAACTGCATTCGCTGGTAGACAGACATTCGCGTTCTGCAAAAGCTTTCGTTCGTAAAGGGGCAACACTGTGTATTTCTCTCTCGCAGAGCCCGGCTGCCAAATTCGAAACGTCCAGCGATTGCGCCCACAGGAAAGCTGCCAGCACGGAAAGCTGTAGCTGGTTTTCACTGTCCCTTGGAACTGCATTCGCTGGTAGACAGACATTCGTGTTCTGCAAAAGCTTTCGTTCGTAAAGGGGCAACACTCTGTATTTCTCTCTGGCAGAGCCCGGCTGCCAAATTCGAAACGTCCAGCGATTGCGCCCACAGGAAAGCTGCCAGCACGGAAAGCTGTAGCTGGTTTTCACTGTCCCTTGGAACTGCATTCGCTGGTAGACAGACATTCGCGTTCTGCAAAAGCTTTGGGTGGTAATGGGGCAACACTGTGTATATCTCTCTCGGAGAGCCCGGCTGCCAAATTCGAAACGTCAAGCGATTGTGCCCACAGGAAAGCTGCCAGCACAGAAAGCTGTAGCTGGTTTTCACTGTCCCTTGGAACTGCATTCGCTGGTAGACAGACATTCGCGTTCTGCAAAACCTTTGCTTGGTAATGGGGCAAGACTGTGTATATCTCTCTCGGAGAGCCCGGCTGCCAAATTCGAAACGTCCAGCGATTGCGCCCACAGGAAAGCTGCCAGCACGGAAAGCTGTAGCTGGTTTTCACTGTCCCTTGGAACTGCATTCGCTGGTAGACAGACATTCGCGTTCTGCAAAAGCTTTCGTTCGTAATGGGGCAACACTTTGTATATCTCTCTCGGAGAGCCCGGCTGCCAAATTCGAAACGTCAAGCGATTGTGCCCACAGGAAAGCTGCCAGCACAGAAAGCTGTAGCTGGTTTTCACTGTCCCTTGGAACTGCATTCGCTGGTAGACAGACATTCGCGTTCTGCAAAACCTTTGCTTGGTAATGGGGCAACACTGTGTATATCTCTCTCGGAGAGCCCGGCTGCCAAATTCGAAACGTCCAGCGATTGCGCCCACAGGAAAGCTGCCAGCACGGAAAGCTGTAGCTGGTTTTCACTGTCGCTTGGAACTGCATTCGCTGGTAGACAGACATTCGCGTTCTGCAAAAGCTTTCGTTCGTAAAGGGGCAACACTCTGTATTTCTCTCTGGCAGAGCCCGGCTGCCAAATTCGAAACGTCCAGCGATTGCGCCCACAGGAAAGCTGCCAGCACGGAAAGCTGTAGCTGGTTTTCACTGTCCCTTGGAACTGCATTCGCTGGTAGACAGACATTCGCGTTCTGCAACAGCTTTCGTTCGTAAAGGGGCAACACTGTGTATTTCTCTCTGGCAGATCCTGGCTGCCAAATTCGAAACGTCCAGCGATTGCGCCCACAGGAAAGCTGCCAGCACGGAAAGCTGTAGCTGGTTTTCACTGTCCCTTGGAACTGCATTCGCTGGTAGACAGACATTCGCGTTCTGCAAAAGCTTTGGTTGGTAATGGGGCAACACTGTGTATATCTCTCTCGGAGAGCCCAGCTGCCAAATTCGAAACGTCCAGCGATTGTGCCCACAGGAAAGCTGCCAGCACAGAAAGCTGTAGCTGGTTTTCACTGTCCCTTGGAACTGCATTCGCTGGTAGACAGACATTCGCGTTCTGCAAAAGCTTTGTTTGGTAATGGGGCAACACTGTGTATATCTCTCTCGGAGAGCCCGGCTGCCAAATTCGAAACGTCCTGCGATTGCGCCCACAGGAAAGCTGCCAGCACGGAAAGCTGTAGCTGTTTTTCACTGTCCCTTGGAACTGCATTCGCTGGTAGACAGACATTCGCGTTCTGCAACAGCTTTCATTCGTAAAGGTGCAACACTGTGTATTTTTCTCTCGCAGAGCCCGGCTGCCAAATTCGAAACGTCCAGCGATTGCGCCCACAGGAAAGCTGCCAGCACGGAAAGCTGTAGCTGGTTTTCACTGTCCCTTGGAACTGCATTCGCTGGTAGACAGACATTCGCGTTCTGCAAAAGCTTTGCTTGGTAATGGGGCAACACTGTGTATATCTCTTTCGGAGAGCCCGACTGCCAAATTCGAAACGTCCATCGATTGCGCCCTCAGGAAAGCTGCCAGCACGGAAAGCTGTAGCTGGTTTTCACTGTCCCTTGGAACTGCATTCGCTGGTAGACAGACATTCGCGTTCTGCAAAAGCTTTGGTTGGTAATGGGGCAACACTGTGTATTTCTCTCTCGCAGAGCCCTGTTGCAAAATTCGAAACGTCCAGCGATTGCGCCCACAGGAAAGCTGCCAGCACGGAAAGCTGTAGCTGGTTTTCACTGTCCCTTGGAACTGCATTCGCTGGTAGATAGACATTCGCGTTCTGCAAAAGCTTTCGTTCGTAAAGGGGCAACACTTTGTATTTCTCTCTGGCAGAGCCCGGCTGCCAAATTCGAAACGTCCAGCGATTGCGCCCACAGGAAAGCTGCCAGCACGGAAAGCTGTAGCTGGTTTTCACTGTCCCTTGGAACTGCATTCGCTGGTAGACAGACATTCGCGTTCTGCAAAAGCTTTCGTTCGTAAAGGGGCAACACTGTGTATTTCTCTCTCGCAGACGCCGGTTGCAAAATTCGAAACGTCCAGCGATTGCGCCCACAGGAAAGCTGCCAGCACGGAAAGCTGTAGCTGGTTTTCACTGTCCCTTGGAACTGCATTCACTGGTAGACAGACATGCGCGTTCTGCAAAAGCTTTCGTTCGTAAAGGGGCAACAGTCTGTATTTCTCTCTAGCAGAGCCCGGCTGCCAAATTCGAAACGTCCAGCGATTGCGCCCACAGGAAAGCTGCCAGTACGGAAAGCTGTAGCTGTTTTTCACTGTCCCTTGGAACTGCATTCGCTGGTAGACAGACATTCGCGTTCTGCAACAGCTTTCGTTCGTAAAGGTGCAACACTGTGTATTTTTCTCTCGCAGAGCCCGGCTGCCAAATTCGAAACGTCCAGCGATTGCGCCCACAGGAAAGCTGCCAGCACGGAAAGCTGTAGCTGGTTTTCACTGTCCCTTGGAACTGCATTCGCTGGTAGACAGACATTCGCGTTCTGCAAAAGCTTTGCTTGGTAATGGGGCAACACTGTGTATATCTCTTTCGGAGAGCCCGACTGCCAAATTCGAAACGTCCATCGATTGCGCCCTCAGGAAAGCTGCCAGCACGGAAAGCTGTAGCTGGTTTTCACTGTCCCTTGGAACTGCATTCGCTGGTAGACAGACATTCGCGTTCTGCAAAAGCTTTGGTTGGTAATGGGGCAACACTGTGTATTTCTCTCTCGCAGAGCCCTGTTGCAAAATTCGAAACGTCCAGCGATTGCGCCCACAGGAAAGCTGCCAGCACGGAAAGCTGTAGCTGGTTTTCACTGTCCCTTGGAACTGCATTCGCTGGTAGATAGACATTCGCGTTCTGCAAAAGCTTTCGTTCGTAAAGGGGCAACACTTTGTATTTCTCTCTGGCAGAGCCCGGCTGCCAAATTCGAAACGTCCAGCGATTGCGCCCACAGGAAAGCTGCCAGCACGGAAAGCTGTAGCTGGTTTTCACTGTCCCTTGGAACTGCATTCGCTGGTAGACAGACATTCGCGTTCTGCAAAAGCTTTCGTTCGTAAAGGGGCAACACTGTGTATTTCTCTCTCGGAGAGCCCGGCTGCCAAATTCGAAACGTCCAGCGATTGCGCCCACAGGAAAGCTGCCAGCACGGAAAGCTGTAGCTGGTTTTCACTGTCCCTTGGAACTGCATTCACTGGTAGACAGACATGCGCGTTCTGCAAAAGCTTTCGTTCGTAAAGGGGCAACAGTCTGTATTTCTCTCTAGCAGAGCCCGGCTGCCAAATTCGAAACGTCCAGCGATTGCGCCCACAGGAAAGCTGCCAGTACGGAAAGCTGTAGCTGGTTTTCACTGTCCCTTGGAACTGCATTCGCTGGTAGACAGACATTCGCGTTGTGCAAAACCTTTGCTTGGTAATGGGGCAACACTGTGTATATCTCTCTCGGAGAGCCCGGCTGCCAAATTCGAAACGTCCAGCGATTGTGCCCACAGGAAAGCTGCCAGCACAGAAAGCTGTAGCTGGTTTTCACTGTCCCTTGGAACTGCATTCGCTGGTAGACAGACATTCGCGTTCTGCAAAACCTTTGCTTGGTAATGGGGCAACACTGTGTATATCTCTCTCGGAGAGCCCGGCTGCCAAATTCGAAACGTCCAGCGATTGCGCCCACAGGAAAGCTGCCAGCACGGAAAGCTGTAGCTGGTTTTCACTGTCCCTTGGAACTGCATTCGCTGGTAGACAGACATTCGCGTTCTGCAAAAGCTTTCGTTTGAAAAGGGGCAACACTTTGTATTTCTCTCTCGCAGAGCCCGGCTGCCAAATTCGAAACGTCCAGCGATTGCTCCCACAGGAAAGCTGCCAGCACGGAAAGCTGTAGCTGGTTTTCACTGTCCCTTGGAACTGCATTCGCTGGTAGACAGACATTCGCGTTCTGCAAAAGCTTTCGTTCGTAAAGGGGCAACACTGTGTATTTCTCTCTGGCAGAACCCGGCTGCCAAATTCGAAACGTCCAGCGATTGCGCCCACAGGAAAGCTGCCAGCACGGAAAGCTGTAGCTGGTTTTCACTGTCCCTTGGAACTGCATTCGCTGGTAGACAGACATTCGCGTTCTGCAAAACCTTTGCTTGGTAATGGGGCAACACTGTGTATATCTCTCTCGGAGAGCCCGGCTGCCAAATTCGAAACGTCAAACGATTGTGCCCACAGGAAAGCTGCCAGCACAGAAAGCTGTAGCTGGTTTTCACTGTCCCTTGGAGCTGCATTCGCTGGTAGACAGACATTCGCGTTCTGCAAAAGCTTTGCTTGGTAATGGGGCAACACTGTGTATATCTCTCTCGGAGAGCCCGGCTGCCAAATTCGAAACGTCCAGCGATTGCGCCCACAGGAAAGCTGCCAGCACAGAAAGCTGTAGCTGGTTTTCACTGTCCCTTGGAACTGCATTCGCTGGTAGACAGACATTCGCGTTCTGCAAAAGCTTTCGTTTGAAAAGGGGCTACACTTTGTATTTCTCTCTCGCAGAGCCCGGCTGCCAAATTCGAAACGTCCAGCGATTGCGCCCACAGGAAAGCTGCCAGCACGGAAAGCTGTAGCTGGTTTTCACTGTCCCTTGGAACTGCATTCGCTGGTAGACAGACATTCGCGTTCCGCAAAAGCTTTCGTTCGTAATGGGGCAACACTGTGTATTTCTCTCTCGCAGAGCCCGGCTGCCAAATTCGAAACGTCCAGCGATTGCGCCCACAGGAAAGCTGCCAGCACGGAAAGCTGTAGCTGGTTTTCACTGTCCCTTGGAACTGCATTCGCTGGTAGACAGACATTCGCGTTCTGCAACAGCTTTCGTTCGTAAAGGGGCAACACTGTGTATTTCTCTCTGGCAGATCCCGGCTGCCAAATTCGAAACGTCCAGCGATTGCGCCCACAGGAAAGCTGCCAGCACGGAAAGCTGTAGCTGGTTTTCACTGTCCCTTGGAACTGCATTCGCTGGTAGACAGACATTCGCGTTCTGCAAAAGCTTTGGTTGGTAATGGGGCAACACTGTGTATATCTCTCTCGGAGAGCCCAGCTGCCAAATTCGAAACGTCCAGCGATTGTGCCCACAGGAAAGCTGCCAGCACAGAAAGCTGTAGCTGGTTTTCACTGTCCCTTGGAACTGCATTCGCTGGTAGACAGACATTCGCGTTCTGCAAAAGCTTTGCTTGGTAATGGGGCAACACTGTGTATATCTCTCTCGGAGAGCCCGGCTGCCAAATTCGAAACGTCCTGCGATTGCGACCACAGGAAAGCTGCCAGCACGGAAAGCTGTAGCTGTTTTTCACTGTCCCTTGGAACTGCATTCGCTGGTAGACAGACATTCGCGTTCTGCAACAGCTTTCGTTCGTAAAGGTGCAACACTGTGTATTTTTCTCTCGCAGAGCCCGGCTGCCAAATTCGAAACGTCAAGCGATTGCGCCCACAGGAAAGCTGCCAGCACGGAAAGCTGTAGCTGGTTTTCACTGTCCCTTGGAACTGCATTCGCTGGTAGACAGACATTCGCGTTCTGCAAAAGCTTTGGTTGGTAATGGGGCAACACTGTGTATATCTCTTTCGGAGAGCCCGACTGCCAAATTCGAAACGTCCAGCGATTGCGCCCTCAGGAAAGCTGCCAGCACGGAAAGCTGTAGCTGGTTTTCACTGTCCCTTGGAACTGCATTCGCTGGTAGACAGACATTCGCGTTCTGCAAAAGCTTTGCTTGGTAATGGGGCAACACTGTGTATTTCTCTCTCGCAGAGCCCGGTTGCAAAATTCGAAACGTCCAGCGATTGCGCCCACAGGAAAGCTGCCAGCACGGAAAGCTGTAGCTGGTTTTCACTGTCCCTTGGAACTGCATTCGCTGGTAGACAGACATTCGTGTTCTGCAAAAGCTTTCGTTCGTAAAGGGGCAACACTTTGTATTTCTCTCTGGCAGAGCCCGGCTGCCAAATTCGAAACATCCAGCGACTGCGCCCACAGGAAAGCTGCCAGCACGGAAAGCTGTAGCTGGTTTTCACTGTCCCTTGGAACTGCATTCGCTGGTAGACAGACATTCGCGTTCTGCAAAAGCTTTCGTTCGTAAAGGGGCAACACTGTGTATTTCTCTCTGGCAGAGCCCGGCTGCCAAATTCGAAACGTCCAGCAATTGCGCCCACAGGAAAGCTGCCAGCACGGAAAGCTGTAGCTGGTTTTCACTGTCCCTTGGAACTGCATTCGCTGGTAGACAGACATTCGCGTTCTGCAAAAGCTTTCGTTCGTAAAGGGGCAACACTGTGTATTTCTCTCTCGCAGACGCCGGTTGCAAAATTCGAAACGTCCAGCGATTGCGCCCACAGGAAAGCTGCCAGCACGGAAAGCTGTAGCTGGTTTTCACTGTCCCTTGGAACTGCATTCACTGGTAGACAGACATGCGCGTTCTGCAAAAGCTTTCGTTCGTAAAGGGGCAACAGTCTGTATTTCTCTCTAGCAGAGCCCGGCTGCCAAATTCGAAACGTCCAGCGATTGCGCCCACAGGAAAGCTGCCAGTACGGAAAGCTGTAGCTGGTTTTCACTGTCCCTTGGAACTGCATTCGCTGGTAGACAGACATTCGCGTTCTGCAAAAGCTTTGGTTGGTAATGGGGCAACACTGTGTATATCTCTCTCGGAGAGCCCGGCTGCCAAATTCGAAACTTCAAGCGATTGTGCCCACAGGAAAGCTGCCAGCACAGAAAGCTGTAGCTGGTTTTCACTGTCCCTTGGAACTGCATTCGCTGGTAGACAGACATTCGCGTTCTGCAAAAGCTTTGCTTGGTAATGGGGCAACACTGTGTATATCTCTCTCGGAGAGCCCGGCTGCCAAATTCGAAACGTCCAGCGATTGCGCCCACAGGAAAGCTGCCAGCACGGAAAGCTGTAGCTGGTTTTCACTGTCCCTTGGAACTGCATTCGCTGGTAGACAGACATTCGCGTTCTGCAAAAGCTTTCGTTTGTAAAGGGGCAACACTGTGTATTTCTCTCTCGCAGAGCCCGGCTGCCAAATTCGAAACGTCCAGCGATTGCGCCCACAGGAAAGCTGCCAGCACAGAAAGCTGTAGCTGGTTTTCAGGGTCCCTTGGAACTGCATTCGCTGGTAGACAGACATTCGCGTTCTGCAACAGCTTTCGTTCGTAAAGGTGCAACACTGTGTATATCTCTCTCGGAGAGCCCGGCTGCCAAATTCGAAACGTCCAGCGATTGCGCCCACAGGAAAGCTGCCAGCACAGAAAGCTGTAGCTGGTTTTCACTGTCCCTTGGAACTGCATTCGCTGGTAGACAGACATTCGCGTTCTGCAAAAGCTTTCCTTCGTAAAGGGGCAACACTGTGTATTTTTCTCTCGCAGAGCCCGGCT
This sequence comes from Mycteria americana, assembly GCF_035582795.1. Classification (NCBI taxonomy): domain Eukaryota; kingdom Metazoa; phylum Chordata; class Aves; order Ciconiiformes; family Ciconiidae; genus Mycteria; species Mycteria americana. The sequence goes on from NC_134370.1 coordinate 44,117,342, forward strand.
GCCAAATTCGAAACGTCCAGCGATTGCGCCCACAGGAAAGCTGCCAGCACGGAAAGCTGTAGCTGGTTTTCACTGTCCCTTGGAACTGCATTCGCTGGTAGACAGACATTCGCGTTCTGCAAAAGCTTTGCTTGGTAATGGGGCAACACTGTGTATATCTCTCTCGGAGAGCCCGGCTGCCAAATTCAAAACGTCCAGCGATTGCGCCCACAGGAAAGCTGCCAGCACGGAAAGCTGTAGCTGGTTTTCACTGTCCCTTGGAACTGCATTCGCTGGTAGACAGACATTCGCGTTCTGCAAAAGCTTTCGTTCGTAAAGGGGCAACACTGTGTATTTCTCTCTCGCAGAGCCCGGCTGCCAAATTCGAAACGTCCAGCGATTGCGCCCACAGGAAAGCTGCCAGCACGGAAAGCTGTAGCTGGTTTTCACTGTCCCTTGGAACTGCATTCGCTGGTAGACAGACATGTGCGTTCTGCAAAAGCTTTCGTTCGTAAAGGGGCAACACTTTGTATTTCTCTCTGGCAGAGCCCGGCTGCCAAATTCGAAACGTCCAGGGATTGCGCCCACAGGAAAGCTGCCAGCACGGAAAGCTGTAGCTGGTTTTCACTGTCCCTTGGAACTGCATTCGCTGGTAGACAGACATTCGCTTTCTGCAAAAGCTTTCGTTCGTAAAGGGGCAACACTGTGTATTTCTCTCTGGCAGAACCCGGCTGCCAAATTCGAAACATCCAGCGATTGCGCCCACAGGAAAGCTGCCAGCACGGAAAGCTGTAGCTGGTTTTCACTGTCCCTTGGAACTGCATTCGCTGGTAGACAGACATTCGCGTTCTGCAAAAGCTTTGGTTGGTAATGGGGCAACACTGTGTATATCTCTCTCGGAGAGCCCGGCTGCCAAATTCGAAACGTCAAACGATTGTGCCCACAGGAAAGCTGCCAGCACAGAAAGCTGTAGCTAGTTTTCACTGTCCCTTGGAACTGCATTCGCTGGTAGACAGACATTCGCGTTCTGCAAAAGCTTTGCTTGGTAATGGGGCAACACTGTGTATATCTCTCTCGGAGAGCCCGGCTGCCAAATTCGAAACGTCCAGCGATTGCGCCCACAGGAAAGCTGCCAGCACGGAAAGCTGTAGCTGGTTTTCACTGTCCCTTGGAACTGCATTCGCTGGTAGACAGACATTCGCGTTCTGCAAAAGCTTTCGTTCATAAAGGGGCAACACTTTGTATTTCTCTCTCGCAGAGCCCGGCTGCCAAATTCGAAACGTCCAGCGATTGCGCCCACAGGAAAGCTGCCAGCACGGAAAGCTGTAGCTGGTTTTCACTGTCCCTTGGAACTGCATTCGCTGGTAGACAGACATTCGCGTTCCGCAAAAGCTTTCGTTCGTAATGGGGCAACACTGTGTATTTCTCTCTCGCAGAGCCCGGCTGCCAAATTCGAAACATCCAGCGATTGTGCCCACAGGAAAGCTGCCAGCACAGAAAGCTGTAGCTGGTTTTCACTGTCCCTTGGAACTGCATTCGCTGGTAGACAGACATTCGCGTTCTGCAAAAGCTTTGCTTGGTAATGGGGCAACACTGTGTATATCTCTTTCGGAGAGCCCGACTGCCAAATTCGAAACGTCCAGCGATTGCGCCCTCAGGAAAGCTGCCAGCACGGAAAGCTGTAGCTGGTTTTCACTGTCCCTTGGAACTGCATTCGCTGGTAGACAGACATTCGCGTTCTGCAAAAGCTTTCGTTCGTAAAGGGGCAACACTGTGTATTTCTCTCTCGCAGAGCCCGGTTGCAAAATTCGAAACGTCCAGCGATTGCGCCCACAGGAAAGCTGCCAGCACGGAAAGCTGTAGCTGGTTTTCACTGTCCCTTGGAACTGCATTCACTGGTAGACAGACATGCGCGTTCTGCAAAAGCTTTCGTTCGTAAAGGGGCAACAGTCTGTATTTCTCTCTAGCAGAGCCCGGCTGCCAAATTCGAAACGTCCAGCGATTGCGCCCACAGGAAAGCTGCCAGTACGGAAAGCTGTAGCTGGTTTTCACTGTCCCTTGGAACTGCATTCGCTGGTAGACAGACATTCGCGTTCTGCAAAAGCTTTGGTTGGTAATGGGGCAACACTGTGTATATCTCTCTCGGAGAGCCCGGCTGCCAAATTCGAAACGTCAAGCGATTGTGCCCACAGGAAAGCTGCCAGCACAGAAAGCTGTAGCTGGTTTTCACTGTCCCTTGGAACTGCATTCGCTGGTAGACAGACATTCGCGTTCTGCAAAAGCTTTCGTTCGTAAAGGGGCAACACTGTGTATTTCTCTCTCGCAGAGCCCGGTTGCAAAATTCGAAACGTCCAGCGATTGCGCCCACAGGAAAGCTGCCAGCACGGAAAGCTGTAGCTGGTTTTCACTGTCGCTTGGAACTGCATTCGCTGGTAGACAGACATTCGCGTTCTGCAAAAGCTTTCGTTTGAAAAGGGGCAACACTTTGTATTTCTCTCTCGCAGAGCCCGGCTGCCAAATTCGAAACGTCCAGCGATTGCGCCCACAGGAAAGCTGCCAGCACGGAAAGCTGTAGCTGGTTTTCACTGTCCCTTGGAACTGCATTCGCTGGTAGACAGACATTCGCGTTCCGCAAAAGCTTTCGTTCGTAAAGGGGCAACACTGTGTATTTCTCTCTCGCAGAGCCCGGCTGCCAAATTCGAAACATCCAGCGATTGTGCCCACAGGAAAGCTGCCAGCACAGAAAGCTGTAGCTGGTTTTCACTGTCCCTTGGAACTGCATTCGCTGGTAGACAGACATTCGCGTTCTGCAAAAGCTTTGCTTGGTAATGGGGCAACACTGTGTATATCTCTTTCGGAGAGCCCGACTGCCAAATTCGAAACGTCCAGCGATTGCGCCCTCAGGAAAGCTGCCAGCACGGAAAGCTGTAGCTGGTTTTCACTGTCCCTTGGAACTGCATTCGCTGGTAGACAGACATTCGTGTTCTGCAAAAGCTTTCGTTCGTAAAGGGGCAACACTGTGTATTTCTCTCTCGCAGAGCCCGGTTGCAAAATTCGAAACGTCCAGCGATTGCGCCCACAGGAAAGCTGCCAGCACGGAAAGCTGTAGCTGGTTTTCACTGTCCCTTGGAACTGCATTCACTGGTAGACAGACATGCGCGTTCTGCAAAAGCTTTCGTTCGTAAAGGGGCAACAGTCTGTATTTCTCTCTAGCAGAGCCCGGCTGCCAAATTCGAAACGTCCAGCGATTGCGCCCACAGGAAAGCTGCCAGTACGGAAAGCTGTAGCTGGTTTTCACTGTCCCTTGGAACTGCATTCGCTGGTAGACAGACATTCGCGTTCTGCAAAAGCTTTGGTTGGTAATGGGGCAACACTGTGTATATCTCTCTCGGAGAGCCCGGCTGCCAAATTCGAAACGTCAAGCGATTGTGCCCACAGGAAAGCTGCCAGCACAGAAAGCTGTAGCTGGTTTTCACTGTCCCTTGGAACTGCATTCGCTGGTAGACAGACATTCGCGTTCTGCAAAACCTTTGCTTGGTAATGGGGCAACACTGTGTATATCTCTCTCGGAGAGCCCGGCTGCCAAATTCGAAACGTCCAGCGATTGCGCCCACAGGAAAGCTGCCAGCACGGAAAGCTGTAGCTGGTTTTCACTGTCGCTTGGAACTGCATTCGCTGGTAGACAGACATTCGCGTTCTGCAAAAGCTTTCGTTTGAAAAGGGGCAACACTTTGTATTTCTCTCTCGCAGAGCCCGGCTGCCAAATTCGAAACGTCCAGCGATTGCGCCCACAGGAAAGCTGCCAGCACGGAAAGCTGTAGCTGGTTTTCACTGTCCCTTGGAACTGCATTCGCTGGTAGACAGACATTCGCGTTCCGCAAAAGCTTTCGTTCGTAATGGGGCAACACTGTGTATTTCTCTCTCGCAGAGCCCGGCTGCCAAATTCGAAACATCCAGCGATTGTGCCCACAGGAAAGCTGCCAGCACAGAAAGCTGTAGCTGGTTTTCACTGTCCCTTGGAACTGCATTCGCTGGTAGACAGACATTCGCGTTCTGCAAAAGCTTTGCTTGGTAATGGGGCAACACTGTGTATATCTCTTTCGGAGAGCCCGACTGCCAAATTCGAAACGTCCAGCGATTGCGCCCTCAGGAAAGCTGCCAGCACGGAAAGCTGTAGCTGGTTTTCACTGTCCCTTGGAACTGCATTCGCTGGTAGACAGACATTCGCGTTCTGCAAAAGCTTTCGTTCGTAAAGGGGCAACACTGTGTATTTCTCTCTCGCAGAGCCCGGTTGCAAAATTCGAAACGTCCAGCGATTGCGCCCACAGGAAAGCTGCCAGCACGGAAAGCTGTAGCTGGTTTTCACTGTCCCTTGGAACTGCATTCACTGGTAGACAGACATGCGCGTTCTGCAAAAGCTTTCGTTCGTAAAGGGGCAACAGTCTGTATTTCTCTCTAGCAGAGCCCGGCTGCCAAATTCGAAACGTCCAGCGATTGCGCCCACAGGAAAGCTGCCAGTACGGAAAGCTGTAGGTGGTTTTCACTGTCCCTTGGAACTGCATTCGCTGGTAGACAGACATTCGCGTTCTGCAAAAGCTTTGGTTGGTAATGGGGCAACACTGTGTATATCTCTCTCGGAGAGCCCGGCTGCCAAATTCGAAACGTCAAGCGATTGTGCCCACAGGAAAGCTGCCAGCACAGAAAGCTGTAGCTGGTTTTCACTGTCCCTTGGAACTGCATTCGCTGGTAGACAGACATTCGCGTTCTGCAAAAGCTTTGGTTGGTAATGGGGCAACACTGTGTATATCTCTCTCGGAGAGCCCGGCTGCCAAATTCGAAACGTCAAGCGATTGTGCCCACAGGAAAGCTGCCAGCACAGAAAGCTGTAGCTGGTTTTCACTGTCCCTTGGAACTGCATTCGCTGGTAGACAGACATTCGCGTTCTGCAAAAGCTTTGCTTGGTAATGGGGCAACACTGTGTATATCTCTCTCGGAGAGCCCGGCTGCCAAATTCGAAACGTCCAGCGATTGCGCCCACAGGAAAGCTGCCAGCACGGAAAGCTGTAGCTGGTTTTCACTGTCCCTTGGAACTGCATTCGCTGGTAGACAGACATTCGCGTTCTGCAAAAGCTTTCGTTTGTAAAGGGGCAACACTGTGTATTTCTCTCTCGCAGAGCCCGGCTGCCAAATTCGAAACGTCCAGCGATTGCGCCCACAGGAAAGCTGCCAGCACAGAAAGCTGTAGCTGGTTTTCAGGGTCCCTTGGAACTGCATTCGCTGGTAGACAGACATTCGCGTTCTGCAACAGCTTTCGTTCGTAAAGGTGCAACACTGTGTATATCTCTCTCGGAGAGCCCGGCTGCCAAATTCGAAACGTCCAGCGATTGCGCCCACAGGAAAGCTGCCAGCACAGAAAGCTGTAGCTGGTTTTCACTGTCCCTTGGAACTGCATTCGCTGGTAGACAGACATTCGCGTTCTGCAAAAGCTTTCCTTCGTAAAGGGGCAACACTGTGTATTTTTCTCTCGCAGAGCCCGGCTGCCAAATTCGAAACGTCCAGCGATTGCGCCCACAGGAAAGCTGCCAGCACGGAAAGCTGTAGCTGGTTTTCACTGTCCCTTGGAACTGCATTCGCTGGTAGACAGACATTCGCGTTCTGCAAAAGCTTTGCTTGGTAATGGGGCAACACTGTGTATATCTCTCTCGGAGAGCCCGGCTGCCAAATTCAAAACGTCCAGCGATTGCGCCCACAGGAAAGCTGCCAGCACGGAAAGCTGTAGCTGGTTTTCACTGTCCCTTGGAACTGCATTCGCTGGTAGACAGACATTCGCGTTCTGCAAAAGCTTTCGTTCGTAAAGGGGCAACACTGTGTATTTCTCTCTCGCAGAGCCCGGCTGCCAAATTCGAAACGTCCAGCGATTGCGCCCACAGGAAAGCTGCCAGCACGGAAAGCTGTAGCTGGTTTTCACTGTCCCTTGGAACTGCATTCGCTGGTAGACAGACATGTGCGTTCTGCAAAAGCTTTCGTTCGTAAAGGGGCAACACTTTGTATTTCTCTCTGGCAGAGCCCGGCTGCCAAATTCGAAACGTCCAGGGATTGCGCCCACAGGAAAGCTGCCAGCACGGAAAGCTGTAGCTGGTTTTCACTGTCCCTTGGAACTGCATTCGCTGGTAGACAGACATTCGCTTTCTGCAAAAGCTTTCGTTCGTAAAGGGGCAACACTGTGTATTTCTCTCTGGCAGAACCCGGCTGCCAAATTCGAAACGTCCAGCGATTGCGCCCACAGGAAAGCTGCCAGCACGGAAAGCTGTAGCTGGTTTTCACTGTCCCTTGGAACTGCATTCGCTGGTAGACAGACATTCGCGTTCTGCAAAAGCTTTGGTTGGTAATGGGGCAACACTGTGTATATCTCTCTCGGAGAGCCCGGCTGCCAAATTCGAAACGTCAAACGATTGTGCCCACAGGAAAGCTGCCAGCACAGAAAGCTGTAGCTAGTTTTCACTGTCCCTTGGAACTGCATTCGCTGGTAGACAGACATTCGCGTTCTGCAAAAGCTTTGCTTGGTAATGGGGCAACACTGTGTATATCTCTCTCGGAGAGCCCGGCTGCCAAATTCGAAACGTCCAGCGATTGCGCCCACAGGAAAGCTGCCAGCACGGAAAGCTGTAGCTGGTTTTCACTGTCCCTTGGAACTGCATTCGCTGGTAGACAGACATTCGCGTTCTGCAAAAGCTTTCGTTCATAAAGGGGCAACACTTTGTATTTCTCTCTCGCAGAGCCCGGCTGCCAAATTCGAAACGTCCAGCGATTGCGCCCACAGGAAAGCTGCCAGCACGGAAAGCTGTAGCTGGTTTTCACTGTCCCTTGGAACTGCATTCGCTGGTAGACAGACATTCGCGTTCCGCAAAAGCTTTCGTTCGTAATGGGGCAACACTGTGTATTTCTCTCTCGCAGAGCCCGGCTGCCAAATTCGAAACATCCAGCGATTGTGCCCACAGGAAAGCTGCCAGCACAGAAAGCTGTAGCTGGTTTTCACTGTCCCTTGGAACTGCATTCGCTGGTAGACAGACATTCGCGTTCTGCAAAAGCTTTGCTTGGTAATGGGGCAACACTGTGTATATCTCTTTCGGAGAGCCCGACTGCCAAATTCGAAACGTCCAGCGATTGCGCCCTCAGGAAAGCTGCCAGCACGGAAAGCTGTAGCTGGTTTTCACTGTCCCTTGGAACTGCATTCGCTGGTAGACAGACATTCGCGTTCTGCAAAAGCTTTCGTTCGTAAAGGGGCAACACTGTGTATTTCTCTCTCGCAGAGCCCGGTTGCAAAATTCGAAACGTCCAGCGATTGCGCCCACAGGAAAGCTGCCAGCACGGAAAGCTGTAGCTGGTTTTCACTGTCCCTTGGAACTGCATTCACTGGTAGACAGACATGCGCGTTCTGCAAAAGCTTTCGTTCGTAAAGGGGCAACAGTCTGTATTTCTCTCTAGCAGAGCCCGGCTGCCAAATTCGAAACGTCCAGCGATTGCGCCCACAGGAAAGCTGCCAGTACGGAAAGCTGTAGCTGGTTTTCACTGTCCCTTGGAACTGCATTCGCTGGTAGACAGACATTCGCGTTCTGCAAAAGCTTTGGTTGGTAATGGGGCAACACTGTGTATATCTCTCTCGGAGAGCCCGGCTGCCAAATTCGAAACGTCAAGCGATTGTGCCCACAGGAAAGCTGCCAGCACAGAAAGCTGTAGCTGGTTTTCACTGTCCCTTGGAACTGCATTCGCTGGTAGACAGACATTCGCGTTCTGCAAAACCTTTGCTTGGTAATGGGGCAACACTGTGTATATCTCTCTCGGAGAGCCCGGCTGCCAAATTCGAAACGTCCAGCGATTGCGCCCACAGGAAAGCTGCCAGCACGGAAAGCTGTAGCTGGTTTTCACTGTCGCTTGGAACTGCATTCGCTGGTAGACAGACATTCGCGTTCTGCAAAAGCTTTCGTTTGAAAAGGGGCAACACTTTGTATTTCTCTCTCGCAGAGCCCGGCTGCCAAATTCGAAACGTCCAGCGATTGCGCCCACAGGAAAGCTGCCAGCACGGAAAGCTGTAGCTGGTTTTCACTGTCCCTTGGAACTGCATTCGCTGGTAGACAGACATTCGCGTTCCGCAAAAGCTTTCGTTCGTAATGGGGCAACACTGTGTATTTCTCTCTCGCAGAGCCCGGCTGCCAAATTCGAAACATCCAGCGATTGTGCCCACAGGAAAGCTGCCAGCACAGAAAGCTGTAGCTGGTTTTCACTGTCCCTTGGAACTGCATTCGCTGGTAGACAGACATTCGCGTTCTGCAAAAGCTTTGCTTGGTAATGGGGCAACACTGTGTATATCTCTTTCGGAGAGCCCGACTGCCAAATTCGAAACGTCCAGCGATTGCGCCCTCAGGAAAGCTGCCAGCACGGAAAGCTGTAGCTGGTTTTCACTGTCCCTTGGAACTGCATTCGCTGGTAGACAGACATTCGCGTTCTGCAAAAGCTTTCGTTCGTAAAGGGGCAACACTGTGTATTTCTCTCTCGCAGAGCCCGGTTGCAAAATTCGAAACGTCCAGCGATTGCGCCCACAGGAAAGCTGCCAGCACGGAAAGCTGTAGCTGGTTTTCACTGTCCCTTGGAACTGCATTCACTGGTAGACAGACATGCGCGTTCTGCAAAAGCTTTCGTTCGTAAAGGGGCAACAGTCTGTATTTCTCTCTAGCAGAGCCCGGCTGCCAAATTCGAAACGTCCAGCGATTGCGCCCACAGGAAAGCTGCCAGTACGGAAAGCTGTAGGTGGTTTTCACTGTCCCTTGGAACTGCATTCGCTGGTAGACAGACATTCGCGTTCTGCAAAAGCTTTGGTTGGTAATGGGGCAACACTGTGTATATCTCTCTCGGAGAGCCCGGCTGCCAAATTCGAAACGTCAAGCGATTGTGCCCACAGGAAAGCTGCCAGCACAGAAAGCTGTAGCTGGTTTTCACTGTCCCTTGGAACTGCATTCGCTGGTAGACAGACATTCGCGTTCTGCAAAAGCTTTGGTTGGTAATGGGGCAACACTGTGTATATCTCTCTCGGAGAGCCCGGCTGCCAAATTCGAAACGTCCAGCGATTGCGCCCACAGGAAAGCTGCCAGCACGGAAAGCTGTAGCTGGTTTTCACTGTCCCTTGGAACTGCATTCGCTGGTAGACAGACATTCGCGTTCTGCAAAAGCTTTCGTTTGTAAAGGGGCAACACTGTGTATTTCTCTCTCGCAGAGCCCGGCTGCCAAATTCGAAACGTCCAGCGATTGCGCCCACAGGAAAGCTGCCAGCACAGAAAGCTGTAGCTGGTTTTCACTGTCCCTTGGAACTGCATTCGCTGGTAGACAGACATTCGCGTTCTGCAACAGCTTTCGTTCGTAAAGGTGCAACACTGTGTATATCTCTCTCGGAGAGCCCGGCTGCCAAATTCGAAACGTCCAGCGATTGTGCCCACAGGAAAGCTGCCAGCACAGAAAGCTGTAGCTGGTTTTCACTGTCCCTTGGAACTGCATTCGCTGGTAGACAGACATTCGCGTTCTGCAAAAGCTTTCCTTCGTAAAGGGGCAACACTGTGTATTTTTCTCTCGCAGAGCCCGGCTGCCAAATTCGAAACGTCAAGCGATTGCGCCCACAGGAAAGCTGCCAGCACGGAAAGCTGTAGCTGGTTTTCACTGTCCCTTGGAACTGCATTCGCTGGTAGACAGACATTCGCGTTCTGCAAAAGCTTTGCTTGGTAATGGGGCAACACTGTGTATATCTCTCTCGGAGAGCCCGGCTGCCAAATTCGAAACGTCCAGCGATTGCGCCCACAGGAAAGCTGCCAGCACGGAAAGCTGTAGCTGGTTTTCACTGTCCCTTGGAACTGCATTCGCTGGTAGACAGACATTCGCGTTCTGCAAAAGCTTTCGTTCGTAAAGGGGCAACACTGTGTATTTCTCTCTCGCAGAGCCCGGTTGTAAAATTCGAAACGTCCAGCGATTGCGCCCACAGGAAAGCTGCCAGCACGGAAAGCTGTAGCTGGTTTTCACTGTCCCTTGGAACTGCATTCGCTGGTAGACAGACATGTGCGTTCTGCAAAAGCTTTCGTTCGTAAAGGGGTAACACTTTGTATTTCTCTCTGGCAGAGCCCGGCTGCCAAATTCGAAACGTCCAGCGATTGCGCCCACAGGAAAGCTGCCAGCACGGAAAGCTGTAGCTGGTTTTCACTGTCCCTTGGAACTGCATTCGCTGGTAGACAGACATTCGCGTTCTGCAAAAGCTTTCGTTCGTAAAGGGGCAACACTGTGTATATCTCTCTCGGAGAGCCCGATGCCAAATTCGAAACGTCAAGCGATTGTGCCCACAGGAAAGCTGCCAGCACAGAAAGCTGTAGCTGGTTTTCACTGTCCCTTGGAACTGCATTCGCTGGTAGACAGACATTCGCGTTCTGCAAAAGCTTTGGTTGGTAATGGGGCAACACTGTGTATATCTCTCTCGGAGAGCCCGGCTGCCAAATTCGAAACGTCCAGCGATTGCGCCCACAGGAAAGCTGCCAGCACGGAAAGCTGTAGCTGGTTTTCACTGTCCCTTGGAACTGCATTCGCTGGTAGACAGACATTCGCGTTCTGCAAAAGCTTTGGTTGGTAATGGGGCAACACTGTGTATATCTCTCTCGGAGAGCCCGGCTGCCAAATTCGAAACGTCAAGCGATTGTGCCCACAGGAAAGCTGCCAGCACAGAAAGCTGTAGCTGGTTTTCACTGTCCCTTGGAACTGCATTCGCTGGTAGACAGACATTCGCGTTCTGCAAAAGCTTTGGTTGGTAATGGGGCAACACTCTGTATATCTCTCTCGGAGAGCCCGGCTGCCAAATTCGAAACGTCCAGCGATTGCGCCCACAGGAAAGCTGCCAGCACGGAAAGCTGTAGCTGGTTTTCACTGTCCCTTGGAACTGCATTCGCTGGTAGACAGACATTCGCGTTCTGCAAAAGCTTTCCTTCGTAAAGGGGCAACACTGTGTATTTTTCTCTCGCAGAGCCCGGCTGCCAAATTCGAAACGTCCAGCGATTGCGCCCACAGGAAAGCTGCCAGCACGGAAAGCTGTAGCTGGTTTTCACTGTCCCTTGGAACTGCATTCGCTGGTAGACAGACATTCGCGTTCTGCAAAAGCTTTCGTTTGAAAAGGGGCAACACTTTGTATTTCTCTCTCGCAGAGCCCGGCTGCCAAATTCGAAACGTCCAGCGATTGCGCCCACAGGAAAGCTGCCAGCACGGAAAGCTGTAGCTGGTTTTCACTGTCCCTTGGAACTGCATTCGCTGGTAGACAGACATTCGCGTTCCGCAAAAGCTTTCGTTCGTAATGGGGCAACACTGTGTATTTCTCTCTCGCAGAGCCCGGCTGCCAAATTCGAAACATCCAGCGATTGTGCCCACAGGAAAGCTGCCAGCACGGAAAGCTGTAGCTGGTTTTCACTGTCCCTTGGAACTGCATTCGCTGGTAGACAGACATTCGCGTTCTGCAAAAGCTTTGCTTGGTAATGGGGCAACACTGTGTATATCTCTTTCGGAGAGCCCGACTGCCAAATTCGAAACGTCCAGCGATTGCGCCCTCAGGAAAGCTGCCAGCACGGAAAGCTGTAGCTGGTTTTCACTGTCCCTTGGAACTGCATTCGCTGGTAGACAGACATTCGCGTTCTGCAAAAGCTTTCGTTCGTAAAGGGGCAACACTGTGTATTTCTCTCTCGCAGAGCCCGGTTGCAAAATTCGAAACGTCCAGCGATTGCGCCCACAGGAAAGCTGCCAGCACGGAAAGCTGTAGCTGGTTTTCACTGTCCCTTGGAACTGCATTCGCTGGTAGACAGACATTCGCGTTCTGCAAAAGCTTTCGTTCGTAAAGGGGCAACAGTCTGTATTTCTCTCTAGCAGAGCCCGGCTGCCAAATTCGAAACGTCCAGCGATTGCGCCCACAGGAAAGCTGCCAGTACGGAAAGCTGTAGCTGGTTTTCACTGTCCCTTGGAACTGCATTCGCTGGTAGACAGACATTCGCGTTCTGCAAAAGCTTTGGTTGGTAATGGGGCAACACTGTGTATATCTCTCTCGGAGAGCCCGGCTGCCAAATTCGAAACGTCAAGCGATTGTGCCCACAGGAAAGCTGCCAGCACAGAAAGCTGTAGCTGGTTTTCACTGTCCCTTGGAACTGCATTCGCTGGTAGACAGACATTCGCGTTCTGCAAAACCTTTGCTTGGTAATGGGGCAACACTGTGTATATCTCTCTCGGAGAGCCCGGCTGCCAAATTCGAAACGTCCAGCGATTGCGCCCAGAGGAAAGCTGCCAGCACGGAAAGCTGTAGCTGGTTTTCACTGTCCCTTGGAACTGCATTCGCTGGTAGACAGACATTCGCGTTCTGCAAAAGCTTTCGTTTGTAAAGGGGCAACACTGTGTATTTCTCTCTCGCAGAGCCCGGCTGCCAAATTCGAAACGTCCAGCGATTGCGCCCACAGGAAAGCTGCCAGCACGGAAAGCTGTAGCTGGTTTTCACTGTCCCTTGGAACTGCATTCGCTGGTAGACAGACATTCGCGTTCTGCAACAGCTTTCGTTCGTAAAGGTGCAACACTGTGTATATCTCTCTCGGAGAGCCCGGCTGCCAAATTCGAAACGTCCAGCGATTGTGCCCACAGGAAAGCTGCCAGCACAGAAAGCTGTAGCTGGTTTTCACTGTCCCTTGGAACTGCATTCGCTGGTAGACAGACATTCGCGTTCTGCAAAAGCTTTCCTTCGTAAAGGGGCAACACTGTGTATTTTTCTCTCGCAGAGCCCGGCTGCCAAATTCGAAACGTCCAGCGATTGCGCCCACAGGAAAGCTGCCAGCACGGAAAGCTGTAGCTGGTTTTCACTGTCCCTTGGAACTGCATTCGCTGGTAGACAGACATTCGCGTTCTGCAAAAGCTTTCGTTCGTAAAGGGGCAACACTGTGTATTTCTCTCTCGCAGAGCCCGGCTGCCAAATTCGAAACGTCCAGCGATTGCGCCCACAGGAAAGCTGCCAGCACGGAAAGCTGTAGCTGGTTTTCACTGTCCCTTGGAACTGCATTCGCTGGTAGACAGACATGTGCGTTCTGCAAAAGCTTTCGTTCGTAAAGGGGCAACACTTTGTATTTCTCTCTGGCAGAGCCCGGCTGCCAAATTCGAAACGTCCAGCGATTGCGCCCACAGGAAAGCTGCCAGCACGGAAAGCTGTAGCTGGTTTTCACTGTCCCTTGGAACTGCATTCGCTGGTAGACAGACATGCGCGTTCTGCAAAAGCTTTCGTTCGTAAAGGGGCAACACTGTGTATATCTCTCTCGGAGAGCCCGATGCCAAATTCGAAACGTCAAGCTATTGTGCCCACAGGAAAGCTGCCAGCACAGAAAGCTGTAGCTGGTTTTCACTGTCCCTTGGAACTGCATTCGCTGGTAGACAGACATTCGCGTTCTGCAAAAGCTTTCGTTCGTAAAGGGGCAACACTGTGTATATCTCTCTCGGAGAGCCCGGCTGCCAAATTCGAAACGTCCAGCGATTGCGCCCACAGGAAAGCTGCCAGCACGGAAAGCTGTAGCTGGTTTTCACTGTCCCTTGGAACTGCATTCGCTGGTAGACAGACATTCGCGTTCTGCAAAAGCTTTGGTTGGTAATGGGGCAACACTGTGTATATCTCTCTCGGAGAGCCCGGCTGCCAAATTCGAAACGTCAAGCGATTGTGCCCACAGGAAAGCTGCCAGCACAGAAAGCTGTAGCTGGTTTTCACTGTCCCTTGGAACTGCATTCGCTGGTAGACAGACATTCGCGTTCTGCAAAACCTTTGCTTGGTAATGGGGCAACACTGTGTATATCTCTCTCGGAGAGCCCGGCTGCCAAATTCGAAACGTCCAGCGATTGCGCCCACAGGAAAGCTGCCAGCACGGAAAGCTGTAGCTGGTTTTCACTGTCCCTTGGAACTGCATTCGCTGGTAGACAGACATTCGCGTTCTGCAAAAGCTTTCGTTCGTAAAGGGGCAACACTGTGTATTTCTCTCTCGCAGAGCCCGGTTGTAAAATTCGAAACGTCCAGCGATTGCGCCCACAGGAAAGCTGCCAGCACGGAAAGCTGTAGCTGGTTTTCACTGTCCCTTGGAACTGCATTCGCTGGTAGACAGACATGCGCGTTCTGCAAAAGCTTTCGTTCGTAAAGGGGCAACACTTTGTATTTCTCTCTGGCAGAACCCGGCTGCCAAATTCGAAACGTCCAGCGATTGCGCCCACAGGAAAGCTGCCAGCACGGAAAGCTGTAGCTGGTTTTCACTGTCCCTTGGAACTGCATTCGCTGGTAGACAGACATTCGCTTTCTGCAAAAGCTTTCGTTCGTAAAGGGGCAACACTGTGTATTTCTCTCTGGCAGAACCCGGCTGCCAAATTCGAAACGTCCAGCGATTGCGCCCACAGGAAAGCTGCCAGCACGGAAAGCTGTAGCTGGTTTTCACTGTCCCTTGGAACTGCATTCGCTGGTAGACAGACATTCGCGTTCTGCAAAAGCTTTGGTTGGTAATGGGGCAACACTGTGTATATCTCTCTCGGAGAGCCCGGCTGCCAAATTCGAAACGTCCAGCGATTGCGCCCACAGGAAAGCTGCCAGCACGGAAAGCTGTAGCTGGTTTTCACTGTCCCTTGGAACTGCATTCGCTGGTAGACAGACATTCGCGTTCTGCAAAAGCTTTCGTTTGAAAAGGGGCAACACTTTGTATTTCTCTCTCGCAGAGCCCGGCTGCCAAATTCGAAACGTCCAGCGATTGCGCCCACAGGAAAGCTGCCAGCACGGAAAGCTGTAGCTGGTTTTCACTGTCCCTTGGAACTGCATTCGCTGGTAGACAGACATTCGCGTTCCGCAAAAGCTTTCGTTCGTAATGGGGCAACACTGTGTATTTCTCTCTCGCAGAGCCCGGCTGCCAAATTCGAAACGTCCAGCGATTGTGCCCACAGGAAAGCTGCCAGCACAGAAAGCTGTAGCTGGTTTTCACTGTCCCTTGGAACTGCATTCGCTGGTAGACAGACATGCGCGTTCTGCAAAAGCTTTCGTTCGTAAAGGGGCAACACTCTGTATTTCTCTCTGGCAGAGCCCGGCTGCCAAATTCGAAACGTCCAGCGATTGCGCCCACAGGAAAGCTGCCAGCACGGAAAGCTGTAGCTGGTTTTCACTGTCCCTTGGAACTGCATTCGCTGGTAGACAGACATTCGCGTTCTGCAAAAGCTTTGGTTGGTAATGGGGCAACACTGTGTATATCTCTCTCGGAGAGCCCGGCTGCCAAATTCGAAACGTCCAGCGATTGTGCCCACAGGAAATCTGCCAGCACAGAAAGCTGTAGCTGGTTTTCACTGTCCCTTGGAACTGCATTCGCTGGTAGACAGACATTCGCGTTCTGCAAAAGCTTTGCTTGGTAATGGGGCAACACTGTGTATATCTCTCTCGGAGAGCCCGGCTGCCAAATTCGAAACGTCAAGCGATTGCGCCCACAGGAAAGCTGCCAGCACGGAAAGCTGTAGCTGTTTTTCACTGTCCCTTGGAACTGCATTCGCTGGTAGACAGACATTCGCGTTCTGCAACAGCTTTCGTTCGTAAAGGTGCAACACTGTATATTTTTCTCTCGCAGAGCCCGGCTGCCAAATTCGAAACGTCCAGCGATTGCGCCCACAGGAAAGCTGCCAGCACGGAAAGCTGTAGCTGGTTTTCACTGTCCCTTGGAACTGCATTCGCTGGTAGACAGACATTCGCGTTCTGCAAAAGCTTTGCTTGGTAATGGGGCAACACTGTGTATATCTCTTTCGGAGAGCCCGACTGCCAAATTCGAAACGTCCAGCGATTGCGCCCTCAGGAAAGCTGCCAGCACGGAAAGCTGTAGCTGGTTTTCACTGTCCCTTGGAACTGCATTCGCTGGTAGACAGACATTCGCGTTCTGCAAAAGCTTTGGTTGGTAATGGGGCAACACTGTGTATTTCTCTCTCGCAGAGCCCGGTTGCAAAATTCGAAACGTCCAGCGATTGCGCCCACAGGAAAGCTGCCAGCACGGAAAGCTGTAGCTGGTTTTCACTGTCCCTTGGAACTGCATTCGCTGGTAGACAGACATTCGTATTCTGCAAAAGCTTTCGTTCGTAAAGGGGCAACACTTTGTATTTCTCTCTGGCAGAGCCCGGCTGCCAAATTCGAAACGTCCAGCGATTGCGCCCACAGGAAAGCTGCCAGCACGGAAAGCTGTAGCTGGTTTTCACTGTCCCTTGGAACTGCATTCGCTGGTAGACAGACATGTGCGTTCTGCAAAAGCTTTCGTTCGTAAAGAGGCAACACTGTGTATTTCTCTCTGGCAGAGCCCGGCTGCCAAATTCGAAACGTCCAGCGATTGCGCCCACAGGAAAGCTGCCAGCACGGAAAGCTGTAGCTGGTTTTCACTGTCCCTTGGAACTGCATTCGCTGGTAGACAGACATTCGCGTTCTGCAAAAGCTTTCGTTCGTAAAGGGGCAACACTGTGTATTTCTCTCTCGCAGAGCCCGGTTGCAAAATTCGAAACGTCCAGCGATTGCGCCCACAGGAAAGCTGCCAGCACGGAAAGCTGTAGCTGGTTTTCACTGTCCCTTGGAACTGCATTCGCTGGTAGACAGACATTCGCGTTCTGCAAAAGCTTTGCTTGGTAATGGGGCAACACTGTGTATATCTCTTTCGGAGAGCCCGACTGCCAAATTCGAAACGTCCAGCGATTGCGCCCTCAGGAAAGCTGCCAGCACGGAAAGCTGTAGCTGGTTTTCACTGTCCCTTGGAACTGCATTCGCTGGTAGACAGACATTCGCATTCTGCAAAAGCTTTCGTTTGAAAAGGGGCAACACTTTGTATTTCTCTCTCGCAGAGCCCGGCTGCCAAATTCGAAACGTCCAGCGATTGCGCCCACAGGAAAGCTGCCAGCACGGAAAGCTGTAGCTGGTTTTCACTGTCCCTTGGAACTGCATTCGCTGGTAGACAGACATGTGCGTTCTGCAAAAGCTTTCGTTCGTAAAGAGGCAACACTGTGTATTTCTCTCTGGCAGAGCCCGGCTGCCAAATTCGAAACGTCCAGCGATTGCGCCCACAGGAAAGCTGCCAGCACGGAAAGCTGTAGCTGGTTTTCACTGTCCCTTGGAACTGCATTCGCTGGTAGACAGACATTCGCGTTCTGCAAAAGCTTTCGTTCGTAAAGGGGCAACACTGTGTATTTCTCTCTCGCAGAGCCCGGTTGCAAAATTCGAAACGTCCAGCGATTGCGCCCACAGGAAAGCTGCCAGCACGGAAAGCTGTAGCTGGTTTTCACTGTCCCTTGGAACTGCATTCGCTGGTAGACAGACATTCGCGTTCCGCAAAAGCTTTCGTTCGTAATGGGGCAACACTGTGTATTTCTCTCTGGCAGAGCCCGGCTGCCAAATTCGAAACGTCCAGCGATTGTGCCCACAGGAAAGCTGCCAGCACAGAAAGCTGTAGCTGGTTTTCACTGTCCCTTGGAACTGCATTCGCTGGTAGACAGACATTCGCGTTCTGCAAAAGCTTTGGTTGGTAATGGGGCAACACTGTGTATATCTCTCTCGGAGAGCCCGGCTGCCAAATTCGAAACGTCCAGCGATTGTGCCCACAGGAAAGCTGCCAGCACAGAAAGCTGTAGCTGGTTTTCACTGTCCCTTGGAACTGCATTCGCTGGTAGACAGACATTCGCGTTCTGCAAAAGCTTTGCTTGGTAATGGGGCAACACTGTGTATATCTCTCTCGGAGAGCCCGGCTGCCAAATTCGAAACGTCAAGCGATTGCGCCCACAGGAAAGCTGCCAGCACGGAAAGCTGTAGCTGTTTTTCACTGTCCCTTGGAACTGCATTCGCTGGTAGACAGACATTCGCGTTCTGCAACAGCTTTCGTTCGTAAAGGTGCAACACTGTGTATTTTTCTCTCGCAGAGCCCGGCTGCCAAATTCGAAACGTCCAGCGATTGCGCCCACAGGAAAGCTGCCAGCACGGAAAGCTGTAGCTGGTTTTCACTGTCCCTTGGAACTGCATTCGCTGGTAGACAGACATTCGCGTTCTGCAACAGCTTTCGTTCGTAAAGCTGCAACACTGTGTATTTTTCTCTGGCAGAGCCCGGCTGCCAAATTCGAAATGTCCAGCGATTGCGCCCACAGGAAAGCTGCCAGCACGGAAAGCTGTAGCTGGTTTTCACTGTCCCTTGGAACTGCATTCGCTGGTAGACAGACATTCGCGTTCTGCAAAAGCTTTGCTTGGTAATGGGGCAACACTGTGTATATCTCTCTCGGAGAGCCCGACTGCCAAATTCGAAACGTCCAGCGATTGCGCCCTCAGGAAAGCTGCCAGCACGGAAAGCTGTAGCTGGTTTTCACTGTCCCTTGGAACTGCATTTGCTGGTAGACAGACATTCGCGTTCTGCAAAAGCTTTCGTTCGTAAAGGGGCAACACTGTGTATTTCTCTCTCGCAGAGCCCGGTTGCAAAATTCGAAACGTCCAGCGATTGCGCCCACAGGAAAGCTGCCAGCACGGAAAGCTGTAGCTGGTTTTCACTGTCCCTTGGAACTGCATTCGCTGGTAGACAGACATTCGTGTTCTGCAAAAGCTTTCGTTCTTAAAGGGGCAACACTGTGTATTTCTCTCTGGCAGAGCCCGGCTGCCAAATTCGAAACGTCCAGCGATTGCGCCCACAGGAAAGCTGCCAGCACGGAAAGCTGTAGCTGGTTTTCACTGCCCCTTGAAACTGCATTCGCTGGTAGACAGACATTCGCGTTCTGCAAAAGCTTTCGTTCGTAAAGGGGCAACACTCTGTATTTCTCTCTGGCAGAGCCCGGCTGCCAAATTCGAAACGTCCAGCGATTGCGCCCACAGGAAAGCTGCCAGCACGGAAAGCTGTAGCTGGTTTTCACTGTCCCTTGGAACTGCATTCGCTGGTAGACAGACATTCGCGTTCTGCAAAAGCTTTGGTTGGTAATGGGGCAACACTGTGTATATCTCTCTCGGAGAGCCCGGCTGCCAAATTCGAAACGTCAAGCTGTTGTGCCCACAGGAAAGCTGCCAGCACAGAAAGCTGTAGCTGGTTTTCACTGTCCCTTGGAACTGCATTCGCTGGTAGACAGACATTCGCGTTCTGCAAAAGCTTTGCTTGGTAATGGGGCAACACTGTGTATATCTCTCTTGGAGAGCCCGGCTGCCAAATTCGAAACGTCAAGCGATTGTGCCCACAGGAAAGCTGCCAGCACAGAAAGCTGTAGCTGGTTTTCACTGTCCCTTGGAACTGCATTCGCTGGTAGACAGACATGCGCGTTCTGCAAAAGCTTTCGTTTGAAAAGGGGCAACACTTTGTATTTCTCTCTCGCAGAGCCCGGCTGCCAAATTCGAAACGTCCAGCGATTGCGCCCACAGGAAAGCTGCCAGCACGGAAAGCTGTAGCTGGTTTTCACTGTCCCTTGGAACTGCATTCGCTGGTAGACAGACATTCGTGTTCTGCAAAAGCTTTCGTTCGTAAAGGGGCAACACTTTGTATTTCTCTCTGGCAGAGCCCGGCTGCCAAATTCGAAACGTCCAGCGATTGCGCCCACAGGAAAGCTGCCAGTACGGAAAGCTGTAGCTGGTTTTCACTGTCCCTTGGAACTGCATTCGCTGGTAGACAGACATTCGCGTTCTGCAAAAGCTTTGGTTGGTAATGGGGCAACACTGTGTATATCTCTCTCGCAGAGCCCGGCTGCCAAATTCGAAACGTCCAGCGATTGCGCCCACAGGAAAGCTGCCAGCACGGAAAGCTGTAGCTGGTTTTCACTGTCCCTTGGAACTGCATTCGCTGGTAGACAGACATTCGCGTTCTGCAAAAGCTTTGGTTGGTAATGGGGCAACACTGTGTATATCTCTCTCGGAGAGCCCGACTGCCAAATTCGAAACGTCCAGCGATTGCGCCCACAGGAAAGCTGCCAGCACAGAAAGCTGTAGCTGGTTTTCACTGTCCTTTGGAACTGCATTCGCTGGTAGACAGACATTCGCGTTCTGCAAAAGCTTTGGTTGGTAATGGGGCAACACTTTGTATATCTCTCTCGGAGAGCCCGGCTGCCAAATTCGAAACGTCCAGCAATTGCGCTCACAGGAAAGCTGCCAGCACGGAAAGCTGTAGCTGGTTTTCACTGTCCCTTGGAACTGCATTCGCTGGTAGACAGACATGCGCGTTCTGCAAAAGCTTTCGTTCGTAAAGGGGCAACACTCTGTATTTCTCTCTGGCAGAGCCCGGCTGCCAAATTCGAAACGTCCAGCGATTGCGCCCACAGGAAAGCTGCCAGCACGGAAAGCTGTAGCTGGTTTTCACTGTCCCTTGGAACTGCATTCGCTGGTAGACAGACATTCGCGTTCTGCAACAGCTTTCGTTCGTAAAGGGGCAACACTGTGTATTTCTCTCTGGCAGATCCCGGCTGCCAAATTCGAAACGTCCAGCGATTGCGCCCACAGGAAAGCTGCCAGCACGGAAAGCTGTAGCTGGTTTTCACTGTCCCTTGGAACTGCATTCGCTGGTAGACAGACATTCGTGTTCTGCAAAAGCTTTCGTTCGTAAATGGGCAACAGTCTGTATTTCTCCCTGGCAGAGCCCGGCTGCCAAATTCGAAACGTCCAGCGATTGCGCCCACAGGAAAGCTGCCAGCACGGAAAGCTGTAGCTGGTTTTCACTGTCCCTTGGAACTGCATTCGCTGGGAGACAGACATTCGCGTTCTGCAAAAGCTTTGGTTGGTAATGGGGCAACACTGTGTATATCTCTCTCGGAGAGCCCAGCTGCCAAATTCGAAACGTCCAGCGATTGTGCCCACAGGAAAGCTGCCAGCACAGAAAGCTGTAGCTGGTTTTCACTGTCCCTTGGAACTGCATTCGCTGGTAGACAGACATTCGCGTTCTGCAAAAGCTTTGCTTGGTAATGGGGCAACACTGTGTATATCTCTGTCGGAGAGCCCGGCTGCCAAATTCGAAACGTCAAGCGATTGCGCCCACAGGAAAGCTGCCAGCACGGAAAGCTGTAGCTGTTTTTCACTGTCCCTTGGAACTGCATTCGCTGGTAGACAGACATTCGCGTTCTGCAACAGCTTTCGTTCGTAAAGGTGCAACACTGTGTATTTTTCTCTCGCAGAGCCCGGCTGCCAAATTCGAAACGTCCAGCGATTGCGCCCACAGGAAAGCTGCCAGCACGGAAAGCTGTAGCTGGTTTTCACTGTCCCTTGGAACTGCATTCGCTGGTAGACAGACATTCGCGTTCTGCAAAAGCTTTGCTTGGTAATGCGGCAACACTGTGTATATCTCTTTCGGAGAGCCCGACTGCCAAATTCGAAACGTCCAGCGATTGCGCCCTCAGGAAAGCTGCCAGCACGGAAAGCTGTAGCTGGTTTTCACTGTCCCTTGGAACTGCATTCGCTGGTAGACAGACATTCGCGTTCTGCAAAAGCTTTGGTTGGTAATGGGGCAACACTGTGTATTTCTCTCTCGCAGAGCCCGGTTGCAAAATTCGAAACGTCCAGCGATTGCGCCCACAGGAAAGCTGCCAGCACGGAAAGCTGTAGCTGGTTTTCACTGTCCCTTGGAACTGCATTCGCTGGTAGACAGACATTCGCGTTCTGCAACAGCTTTCGTTCGTAAAGGTGCAACACTGTGTATTTTTCTCTCGCAGAGCCCGGCTGCCAAATTCGAAACGTCCAGCGATTGCGCCCACAGGAAAGCTGCCAGCACGGAAAGCTGTAGCTGGTTTTCACTGTCCCTTGGAACTGCATTCGCTGGTAGACAGACATGTGCGTTCTGCAAAAGCTTTCGTTCGTAAAGTGGCAACACTTTGTATTTCTCTCTGGCAGAGCCCGGCTGCCAAATTCGAAACGTCCAGCGATTGCGCCCACAGGAAAGCTGCCAGCACGGAAAGCTGTAGCTGGTTTTCACTGTCCCTTGGAACTGCATTCGCTGGTAGACAGACATTCGCGTTCTGCAAAAGCTTTCGTTCGTAAAGGGGCAACACTGTGTATATCTCTCTCGGAGAGCCCGATGCCAAATTCGAAACGTCAAGCGATTGTGCCCACAGGAAAGCTGCCAGCACAGAAAGCTGTAGCTGGTTTTCACTGTCCCTTGGAACTGCATTCGCTGGTAGACAGACATTCGCGTTCTGCAAAAGCTTTGGTTGGTAATGGGGCAACACTGTGTATATCTCTCTCGGAGAGCCCGGCTGCCAAATTCGAAACGTCCAGCGATTGCGCCCACAGGAAAGCTGCCAGCACGGAAAGCTGTAGCTGGTTTTCACTGTCCCTTGGAACTGCATTCGCTGGTAGACAGACATTCGCGTTCTGCAAAAGCTTTGGTTGGTAATGGGGCAACACTGTGTATATCTCTCTCGGAGAGCCCGGCTGCCAAATTCGAAACGTCAAGCGATTGTGCCCACAGGAAAGCTGCCAGCACGGAAAGCTGTAGCTGGTTTTCACTGTCCCTTGGAACTGCATTCGCTGGTAGACAGACATTCGCGTTCTGCAAAACCTTTGCTTGGTAATGGGGCAACACTGTGTATATCTCTCTCGGAGAGCCCGGCTGCC
Source organism: Mycteria americana (assembly GCF_035582795.1). NCBI lineage: Eukaryota > Metazoa > Chordata > Aves > Ciconiiformes > Ciconiidae > Mycteria > Mycteria americana. The sequence goes on from NC_134370.1 coordinate 44,139,948, forward strand.
AAATTCGAAACGTCCAGCGATTGCGCCCACAGGAAAGCTGCCAGCACGGAAAGCTGTAGCTGGTTTTCACTGTCCCTTGGAACTGCATTCGCTGGTAGACAGACATTCGCGTTCTGCAAAAGCTTTCCTTCGTAAAGGGGCAACACTGTGTATTTTTCTCTCGCAGAGCCCGGCTGCCAAATTCGAAACGTCCAGCGATTGCGCCCACAGGAAAGCTGCCAGCACGGAAAGCTGTAGCTGGTTTTCACTGTCCCTTGGAACTGCATTCGCTGGTAGACAGACATTCGCGTTCTGCAAAAGCTTTGGTTGGTAATGGGGCAACACTGTGTATATCTCTCTTGGAGAGACCGGCTGCCAAATTCGAAACGTCCAGCGATTGCGCCCTCAGGAAAGCTGCCAGCACGGAAAGCTGTAGCTGGTTTTCACTGTCCCTTGGAACTGCATTCGCTGGTAGACAGACATTCGCGTTCTGCAAAAGCTTTCGTTCGTAAAGGGGCAACACTGTGTATTTCTCTCTCGCAGAGCCCGGTTGCAAAATTCGAAACGTCCAGCGATTGCGCCCACAGGAAAGCTGCCAGCACGGAAAGCTGTAGCTGGTTTTCACTGTCCCTTGGAACTGCATTCACTGGTAGACAGACATGCGCGTTCTGCAAAAGCTTTCGTTCGTAAAGGGGCAACAGTCTGTATTTCTCTCTAGCAGAGCCCGGCTGCCAAATTCGAAACGTCCAGCGATTGCGCCCACAGGAAAGCTGCCAGTACGGAAAGCTGTAGCTGGTTTTCACTGTCCCTTGGAACTGCATTCGCTGGTAGACAGACATTCGCGTTCTGCAAAAGCTTTGGTTGGTAATGGGGCAACACTGTGTATATCTCTCTCGGAGAGCCCGGCTGCCAAATTCGAAACGTCAAGCGATTGTGCCCACAGGAAAGCTGCCAGCACAGAAAGCTGTAGCTGGTTTTCACTGTCCCTTGGAACTGCATTCGCTGGTAGACAGACATTCGCGTTCTGCAAAACCTTTGCTTGGTAATGGGGCAACACTGTGTATATCTCTCTCGGAGAGCCCGGCTGCCAAATTCGAAACGTCCAGCGATTGCGCCCACAGGAAAGCTGCCAGCACGGAAAGCTGTAGCTGGTTTTCACTGTCCCTTGGAACTGCATTCGCTGGTAGACAGACATTCGCGTTCTGCAAAAGCTTTCGTTTGTAAAGGGGCAACACTGTGTATTTCTCTCTCGCAGAGCCCGGCTGCCAAATTCGAAACGTCCAGCGATTGTGCCCACAGGAAAGCTGCCAGCACAGAAAGCTGTAGCTGGTTTTCACTGTCCCTTGGAACTGCATTCGCTGGTAGACAGACATTCGCGTTCTGCAAAAGCTTTCCTTCGTAAAGGGGCAACACTGTGTATTTTTCTCTCGCAGAGCCCGGCTGCCAAATTCGAAACGTCCAGCGATTGCGCCCACAGGAAAGCTGCCAGCACGGAAAGCTGTAGCTGGTTTTCACTGTCCCTTGGAACTGCATTCGCTGGTAGACAGACATTCGCGTTCTGCAAAAGCTTTCGTTCGTAAAGGGGCAACACTGTGTATTTCTCTCTCGCAGAGCCCGGCTGCCAAATTCGAAACGTCCAGCGATTGCGCCCACAGGAAAGCTGCCAGTACGGAAAGCTGTAGCTGGTTTTCACTGTCCCTTGGAACTGCATTCGCTGGTAGACAGACATTCGCGTTCTGCAAAAGCTTTGGTTGGTAATGGGGCAACACTGTGTATATCTCTCTCGGAGAGCCCGGCTGCCAAATTCGAAACGTCCAGCGATTGCGCCCACAGGAAAGCTGCCAGCACGGAAAGCTGTAGCTGGTTTTCACTGTCCCTTGGAACTGCATTCGCTGGTAGACAGACATTCGCGTTCTGCAAAAGCTTTGGTTGGTAATGGGGCAACACTGTGTATATCTCTCTCGGAGAGCCCGACTGCCAAATTCGAAACGTCCAGCGATTGCGCCCACAGGAAAGCTGCCAGCACAGAAAGCTGTAGCTGGTTTTCACTGTCCTTTGGAACTGCATTCGCTGGTAGACAGACATTCGCGTTCTGCAAAAGCTTTGCTTGGTAATGGAACAACACTTTGTATATCTCTCTCGGAGAGCCCGGCTGCCAAATTCGAAACGTCCAGCAATTGCGCTCACAGGAAAGCTGCCAGCACGGAAAGCTGTAGCTGGTTTTCACTGTCCCTTGGAACTGCATTCGCTGGTAGACAGACATGCGCGTTCTGCAAAAGCTTTCGTTCGTAAAGGGGCAACACTCTGTATTTCTCTCTGGCAGAGCCCGGCTGCCAAATTCGAAACGTCCAGCGATTGCGCCCACAGGAAAGCTGCCAGCACGGAAAGCTGTAGCTGGTTTTCACTGTCCCTTGGAACTGCATTCGCTGGTAGACAGACATTCGCGTTCTGCAACAGCTTTCGTTCGTAAAGGGGCAACACTGTGTATTTCTCTCTGGCAGATCCCGGCTGCCAAATTCGAAACGTCCAGCGATTGCGCCCACAGGAAAGCTGCCAGCACGGAAAGCTGTAGCTGGTTTTCACTGTCCCTTGGAACTGCATTCGCTGGTAGACAGACATTCGCGTTCTGCAAAAGCTTTCGTTCGTAAATGGGCAACAGTCTGTATTTCTCTCTGGCAGAGCCCGGCTGCCAAATTCGAAACGTCCAGCGATTGCGCCCACAGGAAAGCTGCCAGCACGGAAAGCTGTAGCTGGTTTTCACTGTCCCTTGGAACTGCATTCGCTGGGAGACAGACATTCGCGTTCTGCAAAAGCTTTGGTTTGTAATGGGGCAACACTGTGTATATCTCTCTCGGAGAGCCCAGCTGCCAAATTCGAAACGTCCAGCGATTGTGCCCACAGGAAAGCTGCCAGCACAGAAAGCTGTAGCTGGTTTTCACTGTCCCTTGGAACTGCATTCGCTGGTAGACAGACATTCGCGTTATGCAAAACCTTTGCTTGGTAATGGGGCAACACTGTGTATATCTCTCTCGGAGAGCCCGGCTGCCAAATTCGAAACGTCCAGCGATTGCGCCCACAGGAAAGCTGCCAGCACGGAAAGCTGTAGCTGGTTTTCACTGTCCCTTGGAACTGCATTCGCTGGTAGACAGACATTCGCGTTCTGCAAAAGCTTTCGTTCGTAAAGGGGCAACACTGTGTATTTCTCTCTCGCAGAGCCCGGTTGTAAAATTCGAAACGTCCAGCGATTGCGCCCACAGGAAAGCTGCCAGCACGGAAAGCTGTAGCTGGTTTTCACTGTCCCTTGGAACTGCATTCGCTGGTAGACAGACATGCGCGTTCTGCAAAAGCTTTCGTTCGTAAAGGGGCAACACTTTGTATTTCTCTCTGGCAGAACCCGGCTGCCAAATTCGAAACGTCCAGCGATTGCGCCCACAGGAAAGCTGCCAGCACGGAAAGCTGTAGCTGGTTTTCACTGTCCCTTGGAACTGCATTCGCTGGTAGACAGACATTCGCTTTCTGCAAAAGCTTTCGTTCGTAAAGGGGCAACACTGTGTATTTCTCTCTGGCAGAACCCGGCTGCCAAATTCGAAACGTCCAGCGATTGCGCCCACAGGAAAGCTGCCAGCACGGAAAGCTGTAGCTGGTTTTCACTGTCCCTTGGAACTGCATTCGCTGGTAGACAGACATTCGCGTTCTGCAAAAGCTTTGGTTGGTAATGGGGCAACACTGTGTATATCTCTCTCGGAGAGCCCGGCTGCCAAATTCGAAACGTCCAGCGATTGCGCCCACAGGAAAGCTGCCAGCACGGAAAGCTGTAGCTGGTTTTCACTGTCCCTTGGAACTGCATTCGCTGGTAGACAGACATTCGCGTTCTGCAAAAGCTTTCGTTTGAAAAGGGGCAACACTTTGTATTTCTCTCTCGCAGAGCCCGGCTGCCAAATTCGAAACGTCCAGCGATTGCGCCCACAGGAAAGCTGCCAGCACGGAAAGCTGTAGCTGGTTTTCACTGTCCCTTGGAACTGCATTCGCTGGTAGACAGACATGTGCGTTCTGCAAAAGCTTTCGTTCGTAAAGAGGCAACACTGTGTATTTCTCTCTGGCAGAGCCCGGCTGCCAAATTCGAAACGTCCAGCGATTGCGCCCACAGGAAAGCTGCCAGCACGGAAAGCTGTAGCTGGTTTTCACTGTCCCTTGGAACTGCATTCGCTGGTAGACAGACATTCGCGTTCTGCAAAAGCTTTCGTTCGTAAAGGGGCAACACTGTGTATTTCTCTCTCGCAGAGCCCGGTTGCAAAATTCGAAACGTCCAGCGATTGCGCCCACAGGAAAGCTGCCAGCACGGAAAGCTGTAGCTGGTTTTCACTGTCCCTTGGAACTGCATTCGCTGGTAGACAGACATTCGCGTTCCGCAAAAGCTTTCGTTCGTAATGGGGCAACACTGTGTATTTCTCTCTGGCAGAGCCCGGCTGCCAAATTCGAAACGTCCAGCGATTGTGCCCACAGGAAAGCTGCCAGCACAGAAAGCTGTAGCTGGTTTTCACTGTCCCTTGGAACTGCATTCGCTGGTAGACAGACATTCGCGTTCTGCAAAAGCTTTGGTTGGTAATGGGGCAACACTGTGTATATCTCTCTCGGAGAGCCCGGCTGCCAAATTCGAAACGTCCAGCGATTGTGCCCACAGGAAAGCTGCCAGCACAGAAAGCTGTAGCTGGTTTTCACTGTCCCTTGGAACTGCATTCGCTGGTAGACAGACATTCGCGTTCTGCAAAAGCTTTGCTTGGTAATGGGGCAACACTGTGTATATCTCTCTCGGAGAGCCCGGCTGCCAAATTCGAAACGTCAAGCGATTGCGCCCACAGGAAAGCTGCCAGCACGGAAAGCTGTAGCTGTTTTTCACTGTCCCTTGGAACTGCATTCGCTGGTAGACAGACATTCGCGTTCTGCAACAGCTTTCGTTCGTAAAGGTGCAACACTGTGTATTTTTCTCTCGCAGAGCCCGGCTGCCAAATTCGAAACGTCCAGCGATTGCGCCCACAGGAAAGCTGCCAGCACGGAAAGCTGTAGCTGGTTTTCACTGTCCCTTGGAACTGCATTCGCTGGTAGACAGACATTCGCGTTCTGCAACAGCTTTCGTTCGTAAAGCTGCAACACTGTGTATTTTTCTCTGGCAGAGCCCGGCTGCCAAATTCGAAATGTCCAGCGATTGCGCCCACAGGAAAGCTGCCAGCACGGAAAGCTGTAGCTGGTTTTCACTGTCCCTTGGAACTGCATTCGCTGGTAGACAGACATTCGCGTTCTGCAAAAGCTTTGCTTGGTAATGGGGCAACACTGTGTATATCTCTCTCGGAGAGCCCGACTGCCAAATTCGAAACGTCCAGCGATTGCGCCCTCAGGAAAGCTGCCAGCACGGAAAGCTGTAGCTGGTTTTCACTGTCCCTTGGAACTGCATTTGCTGGTAGACAGACATTCGCGTTCTGCAAAAGCTTTCGTTCGTAAAGGGGCAACACTGTGTATTTCTCTCTCGCAGAGCCCGGTTGCAAAATTCGAAACGTCCAGCGATTGCGCCCACAGGAAAGCTGCCAGCACGGAAAGCTGTAGCTGGTTTTCACTGTCCCTTGGAACTGCATTCGCTGGTATACAGACATTCGTGTTCTGCAAAAGCTTTCGTTCTTAAAGGGGCAACACTGTGTATTTCTCTCTGGCAGAGCCCGGCTGCCAAATTCGAAACGTCCAGCGATTGCGCCCACAGGAAAGCTGCCAGCACGGAAAGCTGTAGCTGGTTTTCACTGCCCCTTGAAACTGCATTCGCTGGTAGACAGACATTCGCGTTCTGCAAAAGCTTTCGTTCGTAAAGGGGCAACACTCTGTATTTCTCTCTGGCAGAGCCCGGCTGCCAAATTCGAAACGTCCAGCGATTGCGCCCACAGGAAAGCTGCCAGCACGGAAAGCTGTAGCTGGTTTTCACTGTCCCTTGGAACTGCATTCGCTGGTAGACAGACATTCGCGTTCTGCAAAAGCTTTGGTTGGTAATGGGGCAACACTGTGTATATCTCTCTCGGAGAGCCCGGCTGCCAAATTCGAAACGTCAAGCTGTTGTGCCCACAGGAAAGCTGCCAGCACAGAAAGCTGTAGCTGGTTTTCACTGTCCCTTGGAACTGCATTCGCTGGTAGACAGACATTCGCGTTCTGCAAAAGCTTTGCTTGGTAATGGGGCAACACTGTGTATATCTCTCTTGGAGAGCCCGGCTGCCAAATTCGAAACGTCAAGCGATTGTGCCCACAGGAAAGCTGCCAGCACAGAAAGCTGTAGCTGGTTTTCACTGTCCCTTGGAACTGCATTCGCTGGTAGACAGACATGCGCGTTCTGCAAAAGCTTTCGTTTGAAAAGGGGCAACACTTTGTATTTCTCTCTCGCAGAGCCCGGCTGCCAAATTCGAAACGTCCAGCGATTGCGCCCACAGGAAAGCTGCCAGCACGGAAAGCTGTAGCTGGTTTTCACTGTCCCTTGGAACTGCATTCGCTGGTAGACAGACATTCGTGTTCTGCAAAAGCTTTCGTTCGTAAAGGGGCAACACTTTGTATTTCTCTCTGGCAGAGCCCGGCTGCCAAATTCGAAACGTCCAGCGATTGCGCCCACAGGAAAGCTGCCAGTACGGAAAGCTGTAGCTGGTTTTCACTGTCCCTTGGAACTGCATTCGCTGGTAGACAGACATTCGCGTTCTGCAAAAGCTTTGGTTGGTAATGGGGCAACACTGTGTATATCTCTCTCGCAGAGCCCGGCTGCCAAATTCGAAACGTCCAGCGATTGCGCCCACAGGAAAGCTGCCAGCACGGAAAGCTGTAGCTGGTTTTCACTGTCCCTTGGAACTGCATTCGCTGGTAGACAGACATTCGCGTTCTGCAAAAGCTTTGGTTGGTAATGGGGCAACACTGTGTATATCTCTCTCGGAGAGCCCGACTGCCAAATTCGAAACGTCCAGCGATTGCGCCCACAGGAAAGCTGCCAGCACAGAAAGCTGTAGCTGGTTTTCACTGTCCTTTGGAACTGCATTCGCTGGTAGACAGACATTCGCGTTCTGCAAAAGCTTTGGTTGGTAATGGGGCAACACTTTGTATATCTCTCTCGGAGAGCCCGGCTGCCAAATTCGAAACGTCCAGCAATTGCGCTCACAGGAAAGCTGCCAGCACGGAAAGCTGTAGCTGGTTTTCACTGTCCCTTGGAACTGCATTCGCTGGTAGACAGACATGCGCGTTCTGCAAAAGCTTTCGTTCGTAAAGGGGCAACACTCTGTATTTCTCTCTGGCAGAGCCCGGCTGCCAAATTCGAAACGTCCAGCGATTGCGCCCACAGGAAAGCTGCCAGCACGGAAAGCTGTAGCTGGTTTTCACTGTCCCTTGGAACTGCATTCGCTGGTAGACAGACATTCGCGTTCTGCAACAGCTTTCGTTCGTAAAGGGGCAACACTGTGTATTTCTCTCTGGCAGATCCCGGCTGCCAAATTCGAAACGTCCAGCGATTGCGCCCACAGGAAAGCTGCCAGCACGGAAAGCTGTAGCTGGTTTTCACTGTCCCTTGGAACTGCATTCGCTGGTAGACAGACATTCGTGTTCTGCAAAAGCTTTCGTTCGTAAATGGGCAACAGTCTGTATTTCTCTCTGGCAGAGCCCGGCTGCCAAATTCGAAACGTCCAGCGATTGCGCCCACAGGAAAGCTGCCAGCACGGAAAGCTGTAGCTGGTTTTCACTGTCCCTTGGAACTGCATTCGCTGGGAGACAGACATTCGCGTTCTGCAAAAGCTTTGGTTGGTAATGGGGCAACACTGTGTATATCTCTCTCGGAGAGCCCAGCTGCCAAATTCGAAACGTCCAGCGATTGTGCCCACAGGAAAGCTGCCAGCACAGAAAGCTGTAGCTGGTTTTCACTGTCCCTTGGAACTGCATTCGCTGGTAGACAGACATTCGCGTTCTGCAAAAGCTTTGCTTGGTAATGGGGCAACACTGTGTATATCTCTGTCGGAGAGCCCGGCTGCCAAATTCGAAACGTCAAGCGATTGCGCCCACAGGAAAGCTGCCAGCACGGAAAGCTGTAGCTGTTTTTCACTGTCCCTTGGAACTGCATTCGCTGGTAGACAGACATTCGCGTTCTGCAACAGCTTTCGTTCGTAAAGGTGCAACACTGTGTATTTTTCTCTCGCAGAGCCCGGCTGCCAAATTCGAAACGTCCAGCGATTGCGCCCACAGGAAAGCTGCCAGCACGGAAAGCTGTAGCTGGTTTTCACTGTCCCTTGGAACTGCATTCGCTGGTAGACAGACATTCGCGTTCTGCAAAAGCTTTGCTTGGTAATGCGGCAACACTGTGTATATCTCTTTCGGAGAGCCCGACTGCCAAATTCGAAACGTCCAGCGATTGCGCCCTCAGGAAAGCTGCCAGCACGGAAAGCTGTAGCTGGTTTTCACTGTCCCTTGGAACTGCATTCGCTGGTAGACAGACATTCGCGTTCTGCAAAAGCTTTGGTTGGTAATGGGGCAACACTGTGTATTTCTCTCTCGCAGAGCCCGGTTGCAAAATTCGAAACGTCCAGCGATTGCGCCCACAGGAAAGCTGCCAGCACGGAAAGCTGTAGCTGGTTTTCACTGTCCCTTGGAACTGCATTCGCTGGTAGACAGACATTCGCGTTCTGCAACAGCTTTCGTTCGTAAAGGTGCAACACTGTGTATTTTTCTCTCGCAGAGCCCGGCTGCCAAATTCGAAACGTCCAGCGATTGCGCCCACAGGAAAGCTGCCAGCACGGAAAGCTGTAGCTGGTTTTCACTGTCCCTTGGAACTGCATTCGCTGGTAGACAGACATGTGCGTTCTGCAAAAGCTTTCGTTCGTAAAGTGGCAACACTTTGTATTTCTCTCTGGCAGAGCCCGGCTGCCAAATTCGAAACGTCCAGCGATTGCGCCCACAGGAAAGCTGCCAGCACGGAAAGCTGTAGCTGGTTTTCACTGTCCCTTGGAACTGCATTCGCTGGTAGACAGACATTCGCGTTCTGCAAAAGCTTTCGTTCGTAAAGGGGCAACACTGTGTATATCTCTCTCGGAGAGCCCGATGCCAAATTCGAAACGTCAAGCGATTGTGCCCACAGGAAAGCTGCCAGCACAGAAAGCTGTAGCTGGTTTTCACTGTCCCTTGGAACTGCATTCGCTGGTAGACAGACATTCGCGTTCTGCAAAAGCTTTGGTTGGTAATGGGGCAACACTGTGTATATCTCTCTCGGAGAGCCCGGCTGCCAAATTCGAAACGTCCAGCGATTGCGCCCACAGGAAAGCTGCCAGCACGGAAAGCTGTAGCTGGTTTTCACTGTCCCTTGGAACTGCATTCGCTGGTAGACAGACATTCGCGTTCTGCAAAAGCTTTGGTTGGTAATGGGGCAACACTGTGTATATCTCTCTCGGAGAGCCCGGCTGCCAAATTCGAAACGTCAAGCGATTGTGCCCACAGGAAAGCTGCCAGCACGGAAAGCTGTAGCTGGTTTTCACTGTCCCTTGGAACTGCATTCGCTGGTAGACAGACATTCGCGTTCTGCAAAACCTTTGCTTGGTAATGGGGCAACACTGTGTATATCTCTCTCGGAGAGCCCGGCTGCCAAATTCGAAACGTCCAGCGATTGCGCCCACAGGAAAGCTGCCAGCACGGAAAGCTGTAGCTGGTTTTCACTGTCCCTTGGAACTGCATTCGCTGGTAGACAGACATTCGCGTTCTGCAAAAGCTTTCCTTCGTAAAGGGGCAACACTGTGTATTTTTCTCTCGCAGAGCCCGGCTGCCAAATTCGAAACGTCCAGCGATTGCGCCCACAGGAAAGCTGCCAGCACGGAAAGCTGTAGCTGGTTTTCACTGTCCCTTGGAACTGCATTCGCTGGTAGACAGACATTCGCGTTCTGCAAAAGCTTTGGTTGGTAATGGGGCAACACTGTGTATATCTCTCTTGGAGAGACCGGCTGCCAAATTCGAAACGTCCAGCGATTGCGCCCTCAGGAAAGCTGCCAGCACGGAAAGCTGTAGCTGGTTTTCACTGTCCCTTGGAACTGCATTCGCTGGTAGACAGACATTCGCGTTCTGCAAAAGCTTTCGTTCGTAAAGGGGCAACACTGTGTATTTCTCTCTCGCAGAGCCCGGTTGCAAAATTCGAAACGTCCAGCGATTGCGCCCACAGGAAAGCTGCCAGCACGGAAAGCTGTAGCTGGTTTTCACTGTCCCTTGGAACTGCATTCACTGGTAGACAGACATGCGCGTTCTGCAAAAGCTTTCGTTCGTAAAGGGGCAACAGTCTGTATTTCTCTCTAGCAGAGCCCGGCTGCCAAATTCGAAACGTCCAGCGATTGCGCCCACAGGAAAGCTGCCAGTACGGAAAGCTGTAGCTGGTTTTCACTGTCCCTTGGAACTGCATTCGCTGGTAGACAGACATTCGCGTTCTGCAAAAGCTTTGGTTGGTAATGGGGCAACACTGTGTATATCTCTCTCGGAGAGCCCGGCTGCCAAATTCGAAACGTCAAGCGATTGTGCCCACAGGAAAGCTGCCAGCACAGAAAGCTGTAGCTGGTTTTCACTGTCCCTTGGAACTGCATTCGCTGGTAGACAGACATTCGCGTTCTGCAAAACCTTTGCTTGGTAATGGGGCAACACTGTGTATATCTCTCTCGGAGAGCCCGGCTGCCAAATTCGAAACGTCCAGCGATTGCGCCCACAGGAAAGCTGCCAGCACGGAAAGCTGTAGCTGGTTTTCACTGTCCCTTGGAACTGCATTCGCTGGTAGACAGACATTCGCGTTCTGCAAAAGCTTTCGTTTGTAAAGGGGCAACACTGTGTATTTCTCTCTCGCAGAGCCCGGCTGCCAAATTCGAAACGTCCAGCGATTGTGCCCACAGGAAAGCTGCCAGCACAGAAAGCTGTAGCTGGTTTTCACTGTCCCTTGGAACTGCATTCGCTGGTAGACAGACATTCGCGTTCTGCAAAAGCTTTCCTTCGTAAAGGGGCAACACTGTGTATTTTTCTCTCGCAGAGCCCGGCTGCCAAATTCGAAACGTCCAGCGATTGCGCCCACAGGAAAGCTGCCAGCACGGAAAGCTGTAGCTGGTTTTCACTGTCCCTTGGAACTGCATTCGCTGGTAGACAGACATTCGCGTTCTGCAAAAGCTTTCGTTCGTAAAGGGGCAACACTGTGTATTTCTCTCTCGCAGAGCCCGGCTGCCAAATTCGAAACGTCCAGCGATTGCGCCCACAGGAAAGCTGCCAGCACGGAAAGCTGTAGCTGGTTTTCACTGTCCCTTGGAACTGCATTCGCTGGTAGACAGACATGTGCGTTCTGCAAAAGCTTTCGTTCGTAAAGGGGCAACACTTTGTATTTCTCTCTGGCAGAGCCCGGCTGCCAAATTCGAAACGTCCAGCGATTGCGCCCACAGGAAAGCTGCCAGCACGGAAAGCTGTAGCTGGTTTTCACTGTCCCTTGGAACTGCATTCGCTGGTAGACAGACATGCGCGTTCTGCAAAAGCTTTCGTTCGTAAAGGGGCAACACTGTGTATATCTCTCTCGGAGAGCCCGATGCCAAATTCGAAACGTCAAGCGATTGTGCCCACAGGAAAGCTGCCAGCACAGAAAGCTGTAGCTGGTTTTCACTGTCCCTTGGAACTGCATTCGCTGGTAGACAGACATTCGCGTTCTGCAAAAGCTTTGGTTGGTAATGGGGCAACACTGTGTATATCTCTCTCGGAGAGCCCGGCTGCCAAATTCGAAACGTCCAGCGATTGCGCCCACAGGAAAGCTGCCAGCACGGAAAGCTGTAGCTGGTTTTCACTGTCCCTTGGAACTGCATTCGCTGGTAGACAGACATTCGCGTTCTGCAAAAGCTTTGGTTGGTAATGGGGCAACACTGTGTATATCTCTCTCGGAGAGCCCGACTGCCAAATTCGAAACGTCCAGCGATTGCGCCCACAGGAAAGCTGCCAGCACAGAAAGCTGTAGCTGGTTTTCACTGTCCTTTGGAACTGCATTCGCTGGTAGACAGACATTCGCGTTCTGCAAAAGCTTTGCTTGGTAATGGAACAACACTTTGTATATCTCTCTCGGAGAGCCCGGCTGCCAAATTCGAAACGTCCAGCAATTGCGCTCACAGGAAAGCTGCCAGCACGGAAAGCTGTAGCTGGTTTTCACTGTCCCTTGGAACTGCATTCGCTGGTAGACAGACATGCGCGTTCTGCAAAAGCTTTCGTTCGTAAAGGGGCAACACTCTGTATTTCTCTCTGGCAGAGCCCGGCTGCCAAATTCGAAACGTCCAGCGATTGCGCCCACAGGAAAGCTGCCAGCACGGAAAGCTGTAGCTGGTTTTCACTGTCCCTTGGAACTGCATTCGCTGGTAGACAGACATTCGCGTTCTGCAACAGCTTTCGTTCGTAAAGGGGCAACACTGTGTATTTCTCTCTGGCAGATCCCGGCTGCCAAATTCGAAACGTCCAGCGATTGCGCCCACAGGAAAGCTGCCAGCACGGAAAGCTGTAGCTGGTTTTCACTGTCCCTTGGAACTGCATTCGCTGGTAGACAGACATTCGCGTTCTGCAAAAGCTTTCGTTCGTAAATGGGCAACAGTCTGTATTTCTCTCTGGCAGAGCCCGGCTGCCAAATTCGAAACGTCCAGCGATTGCGCCCACAGGAAAGCTGCCAGCACGGAAAGCTGTAGCTGGTTTTCACTGTCCCTTGGAACTGCATTCGCTGGGAGACAGACATTCGCGTTCTGCAAAAGCTTTGGTTTGTAATGGGGCAACACTGTGTATATCTCTCTCGGAGAGCCCAGCTGCCAAATTCGAAACGTCCAGCGATTGTGCCCACAGGAAAGCTGCCAGCACAGAAAGCTGTAGCTGGTTTTCACTGTCCCTTGGAACTGCATTCGCTGGTAGACAGACATTCGCGTTATGCAAAACCTTTGCTTGGTAATGGGGCAACACTGTGTATATCTCTCTCGGAGAGCCCGGCTGCCAAATTCGAAACGTCCAGCGATTGCGCCCACAGGAAAGCTGCCAGCACGGAAAGCTGTAGCTGGTTTTCACTGTCCCTTGGAACTGCATTCGCTGGTAGACAGACATTCGCGTTCTGCAAAAGCTTTCGTTCGTAAAGGGGCAACACTGTGTATTTCTCTCTCGCAGAGCCCGGTTGTAAAATTCGAAACGTCCAGCGATTGCGCCCACAGGAAAGCTGCCAGCACGGAAAGCTGTAGCTGGTTTTCACTGTCCCTTGGAACTGCATTCGCTGGTAGACAGACATGCGCGTTCTGCAAAAGCTTTCGTTCGTAAAGGGGCAACACTTTGTATTTCTCTCTGGCAGAACCCGGCTGCCAAATTCGAAACGTCCAGCGATTGCGCCCACAGGAAAGCTGCCAGCACGGAAAGCTGTAGCTGGTTTTCACTGTCCCTTGGAACTGCATTCGCTGGTAGACAGACATTCGCTTTCTGCAAAAGCTTTCGTTCGTAAAGGGGCAACACTGTGTATTTCTCTCTGGCAGAACCCGGCTGCCAAATTCGAAACGTCCAGCGATTGCGCCCACAGGAAAGCTGCCAGCACGGAAAGCTGTAGCTGGTTTTCACTGTCCCTTGGAACTGCATTCGCTGGTAGACAGACATTCGCGTTCTGCAAAAGCTTTGGTTGGTAATGGGGCAACACTGTGTATATCTCTCTCGGAGAGCCCGGCTGCCAAATTCGAAACGTCCAGCGATTGCGCCCACAGGAAAGCTGCCAGCACGGAAAGCTGTAGCTGGTTTTCACTGTCCCTTGGAACTGCATTCGCTGGTAGACAGACATTCGCGTTCTGCAAAAGCTTTCGTTTGAAAAGGGGCAACACTTTGTATTTCTCTCTCGCAGAGCCCGGCTGCCAAATTCGAAACGTCCAGCGATTGCGCCCACAGGAAAGCTGCCAGCACGGAAAGCTGTAGCTGGTTTTCACTGTCCCTTGGAACTGCATTCGCTGGTAGACAGACATTCGCGTTCCGCAAAAGCTTTCGTTCGTAATGGGGCAACACTGTGTATTTCTCTCTCGCAGAGCCCGGCTGCCAAATTCGAAACGTCCAGCGATTGTGCCCACAGGAAAGCTGCCAGCACAGAAAGCTGTAGCTGGTTTTCACTGTCCCTTGGAACTGCATTCGCTGGTAGACAGACATGCGCGTTCTGCAAAAGCTTTCGTTCGTAAAGGGGCAACACTCTGTATTTCTCTCTGGCAGAGCCCGGCTGCCAAATTCGAAACGTCCAGCGATTGCGCCCACAGGAAAGCTGCCAGCACGGAAAGCTGTAGCTGGTTTTCACTGTCCCTTGGAACTGCATTCGCTGGTAGACAGACATTCGCGTTCTGCAAAAGCTTTGCTTGGTAATGGGGCAACACTGTGTATATCTCTCTCGGAGAGCCCGGCTGCCAAATTCGAAACGTCCAGCGATTGTGCCCACAGGAAAGCTGCCAGCACAGAAAGCTGTAGCTGGTTTTCACTGTCCCTTGGAACTGCATTCGCTGGTAGACAGACATTCGCGTTCTGCAAAAGCTTTGCTTGGTAATGGGGCAACACTGTGTATATCTCTCTCGGAGAGCCCGGCTGCCAAATTCGAAACGTCAAGCGATTGCGCCCACAGGAAAGCTGCCAGCACGGAAAGCTGTAGCTGTTTTTCACTGTCCCTTGGAACTGCATTCGCTGGTAGACAGACATTCGCGTTCTGCAACAGCTTTCGTTCGTAAAGGTGCAACACTGTATATTTTTCTCTCGCAGAGCCCGGCTGCCAAATTCGAAACGTCCAGCGATTGCGCCCACAGGAAAGCTGCCAGCACGGAAAGCTGTAGCTGGTTTTCACTGTCCCTTGGAACTGCATTCGCTGGTAGACAGACATTCGCGTTCTGCAAAAGCTTTGCTTGGTAATGGGGCAACACTGTGTATATCTCTTTCGGAGAGCCCGACTGCCAAATTCGAAACGTCCAGCGATTGCGCCCTCAGGAAAGCTGCCAGCACGGAAAGCTGTAGCTGGTTTTCACTGTCCCTTGGAACTGCATTCGCTGGTAGACAGACATTCGCGTTCTGCAAAAGCTTTGGTTGGTAATGGGGCAACACTGTGTATTTCTCTCTCGCAGAGCCCGGTTGCAAAATTCGAAACGTCCAGCGATTGCGCCCACAGGAAAGCTGCCAGCACGGAAAGCTGTAGCTGGTTTTCACTGTCCCTTGGAACTGCATTCGCTGGTAGACAGACATTCGTATTCTGCAAAAGCTTTCGTTCGTAAAGGGGCAACACTTTGTATTTCTCTCTGGCAGAGCCCGGCTGCCAAATTCGAAACGTCCAGCGATTGCGCCCACAGGAAAGCTGCCAGCACGGAAAGCTGTAGCTGGTTTTCACTGTCCCTTGGAACTGCATTCGCTGGTAGACAGACATGTGCGTTCTGCAAAAGCTTTCGTTCGTAAAGAGGCAACACTGTGTATTTCTCTCTGGCAGAGCCCGGCTGCCAAATTCGAAACGTCCAGCGATTGCGCCCACAGGAAAGCTGCCAGCACGGAAAGCTGTAGCTGGTTTTCACTGTCCCTTGGAACTGCATTCGCTGGTAGACAGACATTCGCGTTCTGCAAAAGCTTTCGTTCGTAAAGGGGCAACACTGTGTATTTCTCTCTCGCAGAGCCCGGTTGCAAAATTCGACACGTCCAGCGATTGCGCCCACAGGAAAGCTGCCAGCACGGAAAGCTGTAGCTGGTTTTCACTGTCCCTTGGAACTGCATTCGCTGGTAGACAGACATTCGCGTTCTGCAAAAGCTTTGCTTGGTAATGGGGCAACACTGTGTATATCTCTTTCGGAGAGCCCGACTGCCAAATTCGAAACGTCCAGCGATTGCGCCCTCAGGAAAGCTGCCAGCACGGAAAGCTGTAGCTGGTTTTCACTGTCCCTTGGAACTGCATTCGCTGGTAGACAGACATTCGCATTCTGCAAAAGCTTTCGTTTGAAAAGGGGCAACACTTTGTATTTCTCTCTCGCAGAGCCCGGCTGCCAAATTCGAAACGTCCAGCGATTGCGCCCACAGGAAAGCTGCCAGCACGGAAAGCTGTAGCTGGTTTTCACTGTCCCTTGGAACTGCATTCGCTGGTAGACAGACATGTGCGTTCTGCAAAAGCTTTCGTTCGTAAAGAGGCAACACTGTGTATTTCTCTCTGGCAGAGCCCGGCTGCCAAATTCGAAACGTCCAGCGATTGCGCCCACAGGAAAGCTGCCAGCACGGAAAGCTGTAGCTGGTTTTCACTGTCCCTTGGAACTGCATTCGCTGGTAGACAGACATTCGCGTTCTGCAAAAGCTTTCGTTCGTAAAGGGGCAACACTGTGTATTTCTCTCTCGCAGAGCCCGGTTGCAAAATTCGAAACGTCCAGCGATTGCGCCCACAGGAAAGCTGCCAGCACGGAAAGCTGTAGCTGGTTTTCACTGTCCCTTGGAACTGCATTCGCTGGTAGACAGACATTCGCGTTCCGCAAAAGCTTTCGTTCGTAATGGGGCAACACTGTGTATTTCTCTCTGGCAGAGCCCGGCTGCCAAATTCGAAACGTCCAGCGATTGTGCCCACAGGAAAGCTGCCAGCACAGAAAGCTGTAGCTGGTTTTCACTGTCCCTTGGAACTGCATTCGCTGGTAGACAGACATTCGCGTTCTGCAAAAGCTTTGGTTGGTAATGGGGCAACACTGTGTATATCTCTCTCGGAGAGCCCGGCTGCCAAATTCGAAACGTCCAGCGATTGTGCCCACAGGAAAGCTGCCAGCACAGAAAGCTGTAGCTGGTTTTCACTGTCCCTTGGAACTGCATTTGCTGGTAGACAGACATTCGCGTTCTGCAAAAGCTTTCGTTCGTAATGGGGCAACACTGTGTATTTCTCTCTCGCAGAGCCCGGTTGCAAAATTCGAAACGTCCAGCGATTGCGCCCACAGGAAAGCTGCCAGCACGGAAAGCTGTAGCTGGTTTTCACTGTCCCTTGGAACTGCATTCGCTGGTAGACAGACATTCGTGTTCTGCAAAAGCTTTCGTTCTTAAAGGGGCAACACTGTGTATTTCTCTCTGGCAGAGCCCGGCTGCCAAATTCGAAACGTCCAGCGATTGCGCCCACAGGAAAGCTGCCAGCACGGAAAGCTGTAGCTGGTTTTCACTGCCCCTTGAAACTGCATTCGCTGGTAGACAGACATTCGCGTTCTGCAAAAGCTTTCGTTCGTAAAGGGGCAACACTCTGTATTTCTCTCTGGCAGAGCCCGGCTGCCAAATTCGAAACGTCCAGCGATTGCGCCCACAGGAAAGCTGCCAGCACGGAAAGCTGTAGCTGGTTTTCACTGTCCCTTGGAACTGCATTCGCTGGTAGACAGACATTCGCGTTCTGCAAAAGCTTTGGTTGGTAATGGGGCAACACTGTGTATATCTCTCTCGGAGAGCCCGGCTGCCAAATTCGAAACGTCAAGCTGTTGTGCCCACAGGAAAGCTGCCAGCACAGAAAGCTGTAGCTGGTTTTCACTGTCCCTTGGAACTGCATTCGCTGGTAGACAGACATTCGCGTTCTGCAAAACCTTTGCTTGGTAATGGGGCAACACTGTGTATATCTCTCTCGGAGAGCCCGGCTGCCAAATTCGAAACGTCCAGCGATTGCGCCCACAGGAAAGCTGCCAGCACGGAAAGCTGTAGCTGGTTTTCACTGTCCCTTGGAACTGCATTCGCTGGTAGACAGACATTCGCGTTCTGCAAAAGCTTTCGTTCGTAAAGGGGCAACACTGTGTATTTCTCTCTCGCAGAGCCCGGTTGCAAAATTCGAAACGTCCAGCGATTGCGCCCACAGGAAAGCTGCCAGCACGGAAAGCTGTAGCTGGTTTTCACTGTCCCTTGGAACTGCATTCGCTGGTAGACAGACATTCGTGTTCTGCAAAAGCTTTCGTTCGTAAAGGGGCAACACTCTGTATTTCTCTCTGGCAGAGCCCGGCTGCCAAATTCGAAACGTCCAGCGATTGCGCCCACAGGAAAGCTGCCAGCACGGAAAGCTGTAGCTGGTTTTCACTGTCCCTTGGAACTGCATTCGCTGGTAGACAGACATTCGCGTTCTGCAAAAGCTTTCGTTCGTAATGGGGCAACACTGTGTATATCTCTCTCGGAGAGCCCGGCTGCCAAATTCGAAACGTCCAGCGATTGCGCCCACAGGAAAGCTGCCAGCACAGAAAGCTGTAGCTGGTTTTCACTGTCCCTTGGAACTGCATTCGCTGGTAGACAGACATTCGCGTTCTGCAAAAGCTTTGGTTGGTAATGGGGCAACACTGTGTATATCTCTCTCGGAGAGCCCGGCTGCCAAATTCGAAACGTCAAGCGATTGTGCCCACAGGAAAGCTGCCAGCACAGAAAGCTGTAGCTGGTTTTCACTGTCCCTTGGAACTGCATTCGCTGGTAGACAGATATTCGCGTTCTGCAAAACCTTTGCTTGGTAATGGGGCAACACTGTGTATATCTCTCTCGGAGAGCCCGGCTGCCAAATTCGAAACGTCCAGCGATTGCGCCCACAGGAAAGCTGCCAGCACGGAAAACTGTAGCTGGTTTTCACTGTCCCTTGGAACTGCATTCGCTGGTAGACAGACATTCGCGTTCTGCAAAAGCTTTGGTTGGTAATGGGGCAACACTGTGTATATCTCTCTTGGAGAGCCCGGCTGCCAAATTCGAAACGTCAAGCGATTGTGCCCACAGGAAAGCTGCCAGCACAGAAAGCTGTAGCTGGTTTTCACTGTCCCTTGGAACTGCATTCGCTGGTAGACAGACATGCGCGTTCTGCAAAAGCTTTCGTTTGAAAAGGGGCAACACTTTGTATTTCTCTCTCGCAGAGCCCGGCTGCCAAATTCGAAACGTCCAGCGATTGCGCCCACAGGAAAGCTGCCAGCACGGAAAGCTGTAGCTGGTTTTCACTGTCCCTTGGAACTGCATTCGCTGGTAGACAGACATTCGCGTTCTGCAAAAGCTTTGGTTGGTAATGGGGCAACACTGTGTATATCTCTCTCGCAGAGCCCGGCTGCCAAATTCGAAACGTCCAGCGATTGCGCCCACAGGAAAGCTGCCAGCACGGAAAGCTGTAGCTGGTTTTCACTGTCCCTTGGAACTGCATTCGCTGGTAGACAGACATTCGCGTTCTGCAAAAGCTTTGGTTGGTAATGGGGCAACACTGTGTATATCTCTCTCGGAGAGCCCGACTGCCAAATTTGAAACGTCCAGCGATTGCGCCCACAGGAAAGCTGCCAGCACAGAAAGCTGTAGCTGGTTTTCACTGTCCTTTGGAACTGCATTCGCTGGTAGATAGACATTCGCGTTCTGCAAAAGCTTTGGTTGGTAATGGGGCAACACTTTGTATATCTCTCTCGGAGAGCCCGGCTGCCAAATTCGAAACGTCCAGCAATTGCGCTCACAGGAAAGCTGCCAGCACGGAAAGCTGTAGCTGGTTTTCACTGTCCCTTGGAACTGCATTCGCTGGTAGACAGACATGCGCGTTCTGCAAAAGCTTTCGTTCGTAAAGGGGCAACACTCTGTATTTCTCTCTGGCAGAGCCCGGCTGCCAAATTCGAAACGTCCAGCGATTGCGCCCACAGGAAAGCTGCCAGCACGGAAAGCTGTAGCTGGTTTTCACTGTCCCTTGGAACTGCATTCGCTGGTAGACAGACATTCGCGTTCTGCAACAGCTTTCGTTCGTAAAGGGGCAACACTGTGTATTTCTCTCTGGCAGATCCCGGCTGCCAAATTCGAAACGTCCAGCGATTGCGCCCACAGGAAAGCTGCCAGCACGGAAAGCTGTAGCTGGTTTTCACTGTCCCTTGGAACTGCATTCGCTGGTAGACAGACATTCGTGTTCTGCAAAAGCTTTCGTTCGTAAATGGGCAACAGTCTGTATTTCTCTCTGGCAGAGCCCGGCTGCCAAATTCGAAACGTCCAGCGATTGCGCCCACAGGAAAGCTGCCAGCACGGAAAGCTGTAGCTGGTTTTCACTGTCCCTTGGAACTGCATTCGCTGGGAGACAGACATTCGCGTTCTGCAAAAGCTTTGGTTGGTAATGGGGCAACACTGTGTATATCTCTCTCGGAGAGCCCAGCTGCCAAATTCGAAACGTCCAGCGATTGTGCCCACAGGAAAGCTGCCAGCACAGAAAGCTGTAGCTGGTTTTCACTGTCCCTTGGAACTGCATTCGCTGGTAGACAGACATTCGCGTTCTGCAAAAGCTTTGCTTGGTAATGGGGCAACACTGTGTATATCTCTGTCGGAGAGCCCGGCTGCCAAATTCGAAACGTCAAGCGATTGCGCCCACAGGAAAGCTGCCAGCACGGAAAGCTGTAGCTGTTTTTCACTGTCCCTTGGAACTGCATTCGCTGGTAGACAGACATTCGCGTTCTGCAACAGCTTTCGTTCGTAAAGGTGCAACACTGTGTATTTTTCTCTCGCAGAGCCCGGCTGCCAAATTCGAAACGTCCAGCGATTGCGCCCACAGGAAAGCTGCCAGCACGGAAAGCTGTAGCTGGTTTTCACTGTCCCTTGGAACTGCATTCGCTGGTAGACAGACATTCGCGTTCTGCAAAAGCTTTGCTTGGTAATGGGGCAACACTGTGTATATCTCTTTCGGAGAGCCCGACTGCCAAATTCGAAACGTCCAGCGATTGCGCCCTCAGGAAAGCTGCCAGCACGGAAAGCTGTAGCTGGTTTTCACTGTCCCTTGGAACTGCATTCGCTGGTAGACAGACATTCGCGTTCTGCAAAAGCTTTGGTTGGTAATGGGGCAACACTGTGTATTTCTCTCTCGCAGAGCCCGGTTGCAAAATTCGAAACGTCCAGCGATTGCGCCCACAGGAAAGCTGCCAGCACGGAAAGCTGTAGCTGGTTTTCACTGTCCCTTGGAACTGCATTCGCTGGTAGACAGACATTCGTGTTCTGCAAAAGCTTTCGTTCGTAAAGGGGCAACACTTTGTATTTCTCTCTGGCAGAGCCCGGCTGCCAAATTCGAAACGTCCAGCGATTGCGCCCACAGGAAAGCTGCCAGCACGGAAAGCTGTAGCTGGTTTTCACTCTCCCTTGGAACTGCATTCGCTGGTAGACAGACATTCGCGTTCTGCAACAGCTTTCGTTCGTAAAGGTGCAACACTGTGTATTTTTCTCTCGCAGAGCCCGGCTGCCAAATTCGAAACGTCCAGCGATTGCGCCCACAGGAAAGCTGCCAGCACGGAAAGCTGTAGCTGGTTTTCACTGTCCCTTGGAACTGCATTCGCTGGTAGACAGACATTCGCGTTCTGCAAAAGCTTTGGTTGGTAATGGGGCAACACTGTGTATATCTCTTTCGGAGAGCCCGACTGCCAAATTCGAAACGTCCAGCGATTGCGCCCTCAGGAAAGCTGCCAGCACAGAAAGCTGTAGCTGGTTTTCACTGTCCCTTGGAACTGCATTCGCTGGTAGACAGACATTCGCGTTCTGCAAAAGCTTTGGTTGGTAATGGGGCAACACTGTGTATTTCTCTCTCGCAGAGCCCGGTTGCAAAATTCGAAACGTCCAGCGATTGTGCCCACAGGAAAGCTGCCAGCACAGAAAGCTGTAGCTGGTTTTCACTGTCCCTTGGAACTGCATTCGCTGGTAGACAGACATTCGCGTTCTGCAAAACCTTTGCTTGGTAATGGGGCAACACTGTGTATATCTCTCTCGGAGAGCCCGGCTGCCAAATTCGAAACGTCCAGCGATTGCGCCCACAGGAAAGCTGCCAGCACGGAAAGCTGTAGCTGGTTTTCACTGTCCCTTGGAACTGCATTCGCTGGTAGACAGACACTCGCGTTCTGCAAAAGCTTTGGTTGGTAATGGGGCAACACTGTGTATATCTCTCTCGGAGAGCCCGGCTGCCAAATTCGAAACGTCCAGCGATTGTGCCCACAGGAAAGCTGCCAGCACGGAAAGCTGTAGCTGGTTTTCACTGTCCCTTGGAACTGCATTCGCTGGTAGACAGACATTCGTGTTCTGCAAAAGCTTTCGTTCGTAAAGGGGCAACACTTTGTATTTCTCTCTGGCAGAGCCCGGCTGCCAAATTCGAAACGTCCAGCGATTGCGCCCACAGGAAAGCTGCCAGCACGGAAAGCTGTAGCTGGTTTTCACTGTCCCTTGGAACTGCATTCGCTGGTAGACAGACATTCGCGTTCTGCAACAGCTTTCGTTCGTAAAGGTGCAACACTGTGTATTTTTCTCTCGCAGAGCCCGGCTGCCAAATTCGAAACGTCCAGCGATTGCGCCCACAGGAAAGCTGCCAGCACGGAAAGCTGTAGCTGGTTTTCACTGTCCCTTGGAACTGCATTCGCTGGTAGACAGACATTCGCGTTCTGCAAAAGCTTTGGTTGGTAATGGGGCAACACTGTGTATATCTCTCTCGGAGAGCCCGACTGCCAAATTCGAAACGTCCAGCGATTGCGCCCACAGGAAAGCTGCCAGCACAGAAAGCTGTAGCTGGTTTTCACTGTCCTTTGGAACTGCATTCGCTGGTAGACAGACATTCGCGTTCTGCAAAAGCTTTGGTTGGTAATGGGGCAACACTTTGTATATCTCTCTCGGAGAGCCCGGCTGCCAAATTCGAAACGTCCAGCAATTGCGCTCACAGGAAAGCTGCCAGCACGGAAAGCTGTAGCTGGTTTTCACTGTCCCTTGGAACTGCATTCGCTGGTAGACAGACATGCGCGTTCTGCAAAAGCTTTCGTTCGTAAAGGGGCAACACTCTGTATTTCTCTCTGGCAGAGCCCGGCTGCCAAATTCGAAACGTCCAGCGATTGCGCCCACAGGAAAGCTGCCAGCACGGAAAGCTGTAGCTGGTTTTCACTGTCCCTTGGAACTGCATTCGCTGGTAGACAGACATTCGCGTTCTGCAACATCTTTCGTTCGTAAAGGGGCAACACTGTGTATTTCTCTCTGGCAGATCCCGGCTGCCAAATTAGAAACGTCCAGCGATTGCGCCCACAGGAAAGCTGCCAGCACGGAAAGCTGTAGCTGGTTTTCACTGTCCCTTGGAACTGCATTCGCTGGTAGACAGACATTCGTGTTCTGCAAAAGCTTTCGTTCGTAAATGGGCAACAGTCTGTATTTCTCTCTGGCAGAGCCCGGCTGCCAAATTCGAAACGTCCAGCGATTGCGCCCACAGGAAAGCTGCCAGCACGGAAAGCTGTAGCTGGTTTTCACTGTCCCTTGGAACTGCATTCGCTGGGAGACAGACATTCGCGTTCTGCAAAAGCTTTGGTTGGTAATGGGGCAACACTGTGTATATCTCTCTCGGAGAGCCCAGCTGCCAAATTCGAAACGTCCAGCGATTGTGCCCACAGGAAAGCTGCCAGCACAGAAAGCTGTAGCTGGTTTTCACTGTCCCTTGGAACTGCATTCGCTGGTAGACAGACATTCGCGTTCTGCAAAAGCTTTGCTTGGTAATGGGGCAACACTGTGTATATCTCTGTCGGAGAGCCCGGCTGCCAAATTCGAAACGTCAAGCGATTGCGCCCACAGGAAAGCTGCCAGCACGGAAAGCTGTAGCTGTTTTTCACTGTCCCTTGGAACTGCATTCGCTGGTAGACAGACATTCGCGTTCTGCAACAGCTTTCGTTCGTAAAGGTGCAACACTGTGTATTTTTCTCTCGCAGAGCCCGGCTGCCAAATTCGAAACGTCCAGCGATTGCGCCCACAGGAAAGCTGCCAGCACGGAAAGCTGTAGCTGGTTTTCACTGTCCCTTGGAACTGCATTCGCTGGTAGACAGACATTCGCGTTCTGCAAAAGCTTTGCTTGGTAATGGGGCAACACTGTGTATATCTCTTTCGGAGAGCCCGACTGCCAAATTCGAAACGTCCAGCGATTGCGCCCTCAGGAAAGCTGCCAGCACGGAAAGCTGTAGCTGGTTTTCACTGTCCCTTGGAACTGCATTCGCTGGTAGACAGACATTCGCGTTCTGCAAAAGCTTTGGTTGGTAATGGGGCAACACTGTGTATTTCTCTCTCGCAGAGCCCGGTTGCAAAATTCGAAACGTCCAGCGATTGCGCCCACAGGAAAGCTGCCAGCACGGAAAACTGTAGCTGGTTTTCACTGTCCCTTGGAACTGCATTCGCTGGTAGACAGACATTCGTGTTCTGCAAAAGCTTTCGTTCGTAAAGGGGCAACACTTTGTATTTCTCTCTGGCAGAGCCCGGCTGCCAAATTCGAAACGTCCAGCGATTGCGCCCACAGGAAAGCTGCCAGCACGGAAAGCTGTAGCTGGTTTTCACTGTCCCTTGGAACTGCATTCGCTGGTAGACAGACATTCGCGTTCTGCAACAGCTTTCGTTCGTAAAGGTGCAACACTGTGTATTTTTCTCTCGCAGAGCCCGGCTGCCAAATTCGAAACGTCCAGCGATTGCGCCCACAGGAAAGCTGCCAGCACGGAAAGCTGTAGCTGGTTTTCACTGTCCCTTGGAACTGCATTCGCTGGTAGACAGACATTCGCGTTCTGCAAAAGCTTTGGTTGGTAATGGGGCAACACTGTGTATATCTCTTTCGGAGAGCCCGACTGCCAAATTCGAAACGTCCAGCGATTGCGCCCTCAGAAAAGCTGCCAGCACGGAAAGCTGTAGCTGGTTTTCACTGTCCCTTGGAACTGCATTCGCTGGTAGACAGACATTCGCGTTCTGCAAAAGCTTTGGTTGGTAATGGGGCAACACTGTGTATTTCTCTCTCGCAGAGCCCGGTTGCAAAATTCGAAACGTCCAGCGATTGCGCCCACAGGAAAGCTGCCAGCACGGAAAGCTGTAGCTGGTTTTCACTGTCCCTTGGAACTGCATTCGCTGGTAGACAGACATTCGCGTTCTGCAAAAGCTTTGCTTGGTAATGGGGCAACACTGTGTATATCTCTTTCGGAGAGCCCGACTGCCAAATTGGAAACGTCCAGCGATTGCGCCCTCAGGAAAGCTGCCAGCACGGAAAGCTGTAGCTGGTTTTCACTGTCCCTTGGAACTGCATTCGCTGGTAGACAGACATTCGCGTTCTGCAAAAGCTTTGGTTGGTAATGGGGCAACACTGTGTATTTCTCTCTCGCAGAGCCCGGTTGCAAAATTCGAAACGTCCAGCGATTGCGCCCACAGGAAAGCTGCCAGCACGGAAAGCTGTAGCTGGTTTTCACTGTCCCTTGGAACTGCATTCGCTGGTAGACAGACATTCGCGTTCTGCAACAGCTTTCGTTCGTAAAGGTGCAACACTGTGTATTTTTCTCTCGCAGAGCCCGGCTGCCAAATTCGAAACGTCCAGCGATTGCGCCCACAGGAAAGCTGCCAGCACGGAAAGCTGTAGCTGGTTTTCACTGTCCCTTGGAACTGCATTCGCTGGTAGACAGACATTCGCGTTCTGCAAAAGCTTTGGTTGGTAATGGGGCAACACTGTGTATATCTCTCTCGGAGAGCCCGACTGCCAAATTCGAAACGTCCAGCGATTGCGCCCACAGGAAAGCTGCCAGCACGGAAAGCTGTAGCTGGTTTTCACTGTCCTTTGGAACTGCATTCGCTGGTAGACAGACATTCGCGTTCTGCAAAAGCTTTGCTTGGTAATGGAACAACACTTTGTATATCTCTCTCGGAGAGCCCGGCTGCCAAATTCGAAACGTCCATCAATTGCGCTCACAGGAAAGCTGCCAGCACGGAAAGCTGTAGCTGGTTTTCACTGTCCCTTGGAACTGCATTCGCTGGTAGACAGACATGCGCGTTCTGCAAAAGCTTTCGTTCGTAAAGGGGCAACACTCTGTATTTCTCTCTGGCAGAGCCCGGCTGCCAAATTCGAAACGTCCAGCGATTGCGCCCACAGGAAAGCTGCCAGCACGGAAAGCTGTAGCTGGTTTTCACTGTCCCTTGGAACTGCATTCGCTGGTAGACAGACATTCGCGTTCTGCAACAGCTTTCGTTCGTAAAGGGGCAACACTGTGTATTTCTCTCTGGCAGATCCCGGCTGCCAAATTCGAAACGTCCAGCGATTGCGCCCACAGGAAAGCTGCCAGCACGGAAAGCTGTAGCTGGTTTTCACTGTCCCTTGGAACTGCATTCGCTGGTAGACAGACATTCGCGTTCTGCAAAAGCTTTCGTTCGTAAATGGGCAACAGTCTGTATTTCTCTCTGGCAGAGCCCGGCTGCCAAATTCGAAACGTCCAGCGATTGCGCCCACAGGAAAGCTGCCAGCACGGAAAGCTGTAGCTGGTTTTCACTGTCCCTTGGAACTGCATTCGCTGGGAGACAGACATTCGCGTTCTGCAAAAGCTTTGGTTTGTAATGGGGCAACACTGTGTATATCTCTCTCGGAGAGCCCAGCTTCCAAATTCGAAACGTCCAGCGATTGTGCCCACAGGAAAGCTGCCAGCACAGAAAGCTGTAGCTGGTTTTCACTGTCCCTTGGAACTGCATTCGCTGGTAGACAGACATTCGCGTTATGCAAAACCTTTGCTTGGTAATGGGGCAACACTGTGTATATCTCTCTCGGAGAGCCCGGCTGCCAAATTCGAAACGTCCAGCGATTGTGCCCACAGGAAAGCTGCCAGCACAGAAAGCTGTAGCTGGTTTTCACTGTCCCTTGGAACTGCATTCGCTGGTAGACAGATATTCGCGTTCTGCAAAACCTTTGCTTGGTAATGGGGCAACACTGTGTATATCTCTCTCGGAGAGCCCGGCTGCCAAATTCGAAACGTCCAGCGATTGCGCCCACAGGAAAGCTGCCAGCACGGAAAACTGTAGCTGGTTTTCACTGTCCCTTGGAACTGCATTCGCTGGTAGACAGACATTCGCGTTCTGCAAAAGCTTTGCTTGGTAATGGGGCAACACTGTGTATATCTCTCTGGCAGAACCCGGCTGCCAAATTCGAAACGTCCAGCGATTGCGCCCACAGGAAAGCTGCCAGCACGGAAAGCTGTAGCTGGTTTTCACTGTCCCTTGGAACTGCATTCGCTGGTAGACAGACATTCGCGTTCTGCAAAAGCTTTGGTTGGTAATGGGGCAACACTGTGTATATCTCTCTCGGAGAGCCCGGCTGCCAAATTCGAAACGTCCAGCGATTGCGCCCACAGGAAAGCTGCCAGCACAGAAAGCTGTAGCTGGTTTTCACTGTCCCTTGGAACTGCATTCGCTGGTAGACAGACATTCGCGTTCTGCAAAACCTTTGCTTGGTAATGGGGCAACACTGTGTATATCTCTCTCGGAGAGCCCGGCTGCCAAATTCGAAACGTCCAGCGATTGCGCCCACAGGAAAGCTGCCAGCACGGAAAGCTGTAGCTGGTTTTCACTGTCCCTTGGAACTGCATTCGCTGGTAGACAGACATTCGCGTTCTGCAAAAGGTTTCATTTGAAAAGGGGCAACACTTTGTATTTCTCTCTCGCAGAGCCCGGCTGCCAAATTCGAAACGTCCAGCAATTGCGCCCACAGGAAAGCTGCCAGCACGGAAAGCTGTAGCTGGTTTTCACTGTCCCTTGGAACTGCATTCGCTGGTAGACAGACATTCGCGTTCCGCAAAAGCTTTCGTTCGTAATGGGGCAACACTTTGTATTTCTCTCTCGCAGAGCCCGGCTGCCAAATTCGAAACGTCAAGCGATTGTGCCCACAGGAAAGCTGCCAGCACAGAAAGCTGTAGCTGGTTTTCACTGTCCCTTGGAACTGCATTCGCTGGTAGACAGACATTCGCGTACTGCAAAAGCTTTCGTTCGTAAAGGGGCAACA
Source organism: Mycteria americana (assembly GCF_035582795.1). Classification (NCBI taxonomy): domain Eukaryota; kingdom Metazoa; phylum Chordata; class Aves; order Ciconiiformes; family Ciconiidae; genus Mycteria; species Mycteria americana. Next base: position 44,167,681 of record NC_134370.1, read on the forward strand.
CTCTGTATTTCTCTCTGGCAGAGCCCGGCTGCCAAATACGAAACGTCCAGCGATTGCGCCCACAGGAAAGCTGCCAGCACGGAAAGCTGTAGCTGGTTTTCACTGTCCCTTGGAACTGCATTCGCTGGTAGACAGACATTCGCGTTCTGCAAAAGCTTTCGTTCGTAAAGGGGCAACAGTCTGTATTTCTCTCTGGCAGAGCCCGGCTGCCAAATTCGAAACGTCCAGCGATTGCGCCCACAGGAAAGCTGCCAGCACAGAAAGCTGTAGCTGGTTTTCACTGTCCCTTGGAACTGCATTCGCTGGTAGACAGACATTCGCGTTCTGCAAAACCTTTGCTTGGTAATGGGGCAACACTGTGTATATCTCTCTCGGAGAGCCCGGCTGCCAAATTCGAAACGTCCAGCGATTGCGCCCACAGGAAAGCTGCCAGCACGGAAAGCTGTAGCTGGTTTTCACTGTCCCTTGGAACTGCATTCGCTGGTAGACAGACATTCGCGTTCTGCAAAAGCTTTCGTTTGTAAAGGGGCAACACTGTGTATTTCTCTCTCGCAGAGCCCGGCTGCCAAATTCGAAACGTCCAGCGATTGCGCCCACAGGAAAGCTGCCAGCACAGACAGCTGTAGCTGGTTTTCAGGGTCCCTTGGAACTGCATTCGCTGGTAGACAGACATTCGCGTTCTGCAACAGCTTTCGTTCGTAAAGGTGCAACACTGTGTATATCTCTCTCGGAGAGCCCGGCTGCCAAATTCGAAACGTCCAGCGATTGTGCCCACAGGAAAGCTGCCAGCACAGAAAGCTGTAGCTGGTTTTCACTGTCCCTTGGAACTGCATTCACTGTTAGACAGACATTCGCGTTCTGCAAAAGCTTTCCTTCGTAAAGGGGCAACACTGTGTATTTTTCTCTCGCAGAGCCCGGCTGCCAAATTCGAAACATCCAGCGATTGCGCCCACAGGAAAGCTGCCAGCACGGAAAGCTGTAGCTGGTTTTCACTGTCCCTTGGAACTGCATTCGCTGGTAGACAGACATTCGCGTTCTGCAAAAGCTTTGCTTGGTAATGGGGCAACACTGTGTATATCTCTCTCGGAGAGCCCGGCTGCCAAATTCGAAACGTCCAGCGATTGCGCCCACAGGAAAGCTGCCAGCACGGAAAGCTGTAGCTGGTTTTCACTGTCCCTTGGAACTGCATTCGCTGGTAGACAGACATTCGCGTTCTGCAAAAGCTTTCGTTCGTAAAGGGGCAACACTGTGTATTTCTCTCTCGCAGAGCCCGGCTGCCAAATTCGAAACGTCCAGCAATTGCGCCCACAGTAAAGCTGCCAGCACGGAAAGCTGTAGCTGGTTTTCACTGTCCCTTGGAACTGCATTCGCTGGTAGACAGACATTCGCGTTCCGCAAAAGCTTTCGTTCGTAATGGGGCAACACTTTGTATTTCTCTCTCGCAGAGCCCGGCTGCCAAATTCGAAACGTCAAGCGATTGCGCCCACAGGAAAGCTGCCAGCACAGAAAGCTGTAGCTGGTTTTCACTGTCCCTTGGAACTGCATTCGCTGGTAGACAGACATTCGCGTACTGCAAAAGCTTTCGTTCGTAAAGGGGCAACACTCTGTATTTCTCTCTGGCAGAGCCCGGCTGCCAAATACGAAACGTCCAGCGATTGCGCCCACAGGAAAGCTGCCAGCACGGAAAGCTGTAGCTGGTTTTCACTGTCCCTTGGAACTGCATTCGCTGGTAGACAGACATTCGCGTTCTGCAAAAGCTTTCGTTCGTAAAGGGGCAACAGTCTGTATTTCTCTCTGGCAGAGCCCGGCTGCCAAATTCGAAACGTCCAGCGATTGCGCCCACAGGAAAGCTGCCAGCACAGAAAGCTGTAGCTGGTTTTCACTGTCCCTTGGAACTGCATTCGCTGGTAGACAGACATTCGCGTTCTGCAAAACCTTTGCTTGGTAATGGGGCAACACTGTGTATATCTCTCTCGGAGAGCCCGGCTGCCAAATTCGAAACGTCCAGCGATTGCGCCCACAGGAAAGCTGCCAGCACGGAAAGCTGTAGCTGGTTTTCACTGTCCCTTGGAACTGCATTCGCTGGTAGACAGACATTCGCGTTCTGCAAAAGCTTTCGTTTGTAAAGGGGCAACACTGTGTATTTCTCTCTCGCAGAGCCCGGCTGCCAAATTCGAAACGTCCAGCGATTGCGCCCACAGGAAAGCTGCCAGCACAGACAGCTGTAGCTGGTTTTCAGGGTCCCTTGGAACTGCATTCGCTGGTAGACAGACATTCGCGTTCTGCAACAGCTTTCGTTCGTAAAGGTGCAACACTGTGTATATCTCTCTCGGAGAGCCCGGCTGCCAAATTCGAAACGTCCAGCGATTGCGCCCACAGGAAAGCTGCCAGCACGGAAAGCTGTAGCTGGTTTTCACTGTCCCTTGGAACTGCATTCGCTGGTAGACAGACATTCGCGTTCTGCAAAACCTTTGCTTGGTAATGGGGCAACACTGTGTATATCTCTCTCGGAGAGCCCGGCTGCCAAATTCGAAACGTCCAGCGATTGCGCCCTCAGGAAAGCTGCCAGCACGGAAAGCTGTAGCTGGTTTTCACTGTCCCTTGGAACTGCATTCGCTGGTAGACAGACATTCGCGTTCTGCAAAAGCTTTGGTTGGTAATGGGGCAACACTGTGTATTTCTCTCTCGCAGAGCCCGGTTGCAAAATTCGAAACGTCCAGCGATTGCGCCCACAGGAAAGCTGCCAGCACGGAAAGCTGTAGCTGGTTTTCACTGTCCCTTGGAACTGCATTCGCTGGTAGACAGACATTCGTGTTCTGCAAAAGCTTTCGTTCGTAAAGGGGCAACACTTTGTATTTCTCTCTGGCAGAGCCCGGCTGCCAAATTCGAAACGTCCAGCGATTGCGCCCACAGGAAAGCTGCCAGCACGGAAAGCTGTAGCTGGTTTTCACTGTCCCTTGGAACTGCATTCGCTGGTAGACAGACATTCGCGTTCTGCAACAGCTTTCGTTCGTAAAGGTGCAACACTGTGTATTTTTCTCTCGCAGAGCCCGGCTGCCAAATTCGAAACGTCCAGCGATTGCGCCCACAGGAAAGCTGCCAGCACGGAAAGCTGTAGCTGGTTTTCACTGTCCCTTGGAACTGCATTCGCTGGTAGACAGACATTCGCGTTCTGCAAAAGCTTTGGTTGGTAATGGGGCAACACTGTGTATATCTCTTTCGGAGAGCCCGACTGCCAAATTCGAAACGTCCAGCGATTGCGCCCTCAGGAAAGCTGCCAGCACAGAAAGCTGTAGCTGGTTTTCACTGTCCCTTGGAACTGCATTCGCTGGTAGACAGACATTCGCGTTCTGCAAAAGCTTTGGTTGGTAATGGGGCAACACTGTGTATTTCTCTCTCGCAGAGCCCGGTTGCAAAATTCGAAACGTCCAGCGATTGCGCCCACAGGAAAGCTGCCAGCACGGAAAGCTGTAGCTGGTTTTCACTGTCCCTTGGAACTGCATTCGCTGGTAGACAGACATTCGCGTTCTGCAAAAGCTTTGGTTGGTAATGGGGCAACACTGTGTATATCTCTCTTGGAGAGCCCGGCTGCCAAATTCGAAACGTCAAGCGATTGTGCCCACAGGAAAGCTGCCAGCACAGAAAGCTGTAGCTGGTTTTCACTGTCCCTTGGAACTGCATTCGCTGGTAGACAGACATTCGCGTTCTGCAAAACCTTTGCTTGGTAATGGGGCAACACTGTGTATATCTCTCTCGGAGAGCCCGGCTGCCAAATTCGAAACGTCCAGCGATTGCGCCCACAGGAAAGCTGCCAGCACGGAAAGCTGTAGCTGGTTTTCACTGTCCCTTGGAACTGCATTCGCTGGTAGACAGACACTCGCGTTCTGCAAAAGCTTTGGTTGGTAATGGGGCAACACTGTGTATATCTCTCTCGGAGAGCCCGGCTGCCAAATTCGAAACGTCCAGCGATTGTGCCCACAGGAAAGCTGCCAGCACGGAAAGCTGTAGCTGGTTTTCACTGTCCCTTGGAACTGCATTCGCTGGTAGACAGACATGCGCGTTCTGCAAAAGCTTTCGTTTGAAAAGGGGCAACACTTTGTATTTCTCTCTCGCAGAGCCCGGCTGCCAAATTCGAAACGTCCAGCGATTGCGCCCACAGGAAAGCTGCCAGCACGGAAAGCTGTAGCTGGTTTTCACTGTCCCTTGGAACTGCATTCGCTGGTAGACAGACATTCGTGTTCTGCAAAAGCTTTCGTTCGTAAAGGGGCAACACTTTGTATTTCTCTCTGGCAGAGCCCGGCTGCCAAATTCGAAACGTCCAGCGATTGCGCCCACAGGAAAGCTGCCAGCACGGAAAGCTGTAGCTGGTTTTCACTGTCCCTTGGAACTGCATTCGCTGGTAGACAGACATTCGCGTTCTGCAACAGCTTTCGTTCGTAAAGGTGCAACACTGTGTATTTTTCTCTCGCAGAGCCCGGCTGCCAAATTCGAAACGTCCAGCGATTGCGCCCACAGGAAAGCTGCCAGCACGGAAAGCTGTAGCTGGTTTTCACTGTCCCTTGGAACTGCATTCGCTGGTAGACAGACATTCGCGTTCTGCAAAAGCTTTGGTTGGTAATGGGGCAACACTGTGTATATCTCTCTCGGAGAGCCCGACTGCCAAATTCGAAACGTCCAGCGATTGCGCCCACAGGAAAGCTGCCAGCACAGAAAGCTGTAGCTGGTTTTCACTGTCCTTTGGAACTGCATTCGCTGGTAGACAGACATTCGCGTTCTGCAAAAGCTTTGGTTGGTAATGGGGCAACACTTTGTATATCTCTCTCGGAGAGCCCGGCTGCCAAATTCGAAACGTCCAGCAATTGCGCTCACAGGAAAGCTGCCAGCACGGAAAGCTGTAGCTGGTTTTCACTGTCCCTTGGAACTGCATTCGCTGGTAGACAGACATGCGCGTTCTGCAAAAGCTTTCGTTCGTAAAGGGGCAACACTCTGTATTTCTCTCTGGCAGAGCCCGGCTGCCAAATTCGAAACGTCCAGCGATTGCGCCCACAGGAAAGCTGCCAGCACGGAAAGCTGTAGCTGGTTTTCACTGTCCCTTGGAACTGCATTCGCTGGTAGACAGACATTCGCGTTCTGCAACAGCTTTCGTTCGTAAAGGGGCAACACTGTGTATTTCTCTCTGGCAGATCCCGGCTGCCAAATTCGAAACGTCCAGCGATTGCGCCCACAGGAAAGCTGCCAGCACGGAAAGCTGTAGCTGGTTTTCACTGTCCCTTGGAACTGCATTCGCTGGTAGACAGACATTCGTGTTCTGCAAAAGCTTTCGTTCGTAAATGGGCAACAGTCTGTATTTCTCTCTGGCAGAGCCCGGCTGCCAAATTCGAAACGTCCAGCGATTGCGCCCACAGGAAAGCTGCCAGCACGGAAAGCTGTAGCTGGTTTTCACTGTCCCTTGGAACTGCATTCGCTGGGAGACAGACATTCGCGTTCTGCAAAAGCTTTGGTTGGTAATGGGGCAACACTGTGTATATCTCTCTCGGAGAGCCCAGCTGCCAAATTCGAAACGTCCAGCGATTGTGCCCACAGGAAAGCTGCCAGCACAGAAAGCTGTAGCTGGTTTTCACTGTCCCTTGGAACTGCATTCGCTGGTAGACAGACATTCGCGTTCTGCAAAAGCTTTGCTTGGTAATGGGGCAACACTGTGTATATCTCTGTCGGAGAGCCCGGCTGCCAAATTCGAAACGTCAAGCGATTGCGCCCACAGGAAAGCTGCCAGCACGGAAAGCTGTAGCTGTTTTTCACTGTCCCTTGGAACTGCATTCGCTGGTAGACAGACATTCGCGTTCTGCAACAGCTTTCGTTCGTAAAGGTGCAACACTGTGTATTTTTCTCTCGCAGAGCCCGGCTGCCAAATTCGAAACGTCCAGCGATTGCGCCCACAGGAAAGCTGCCAGCACGGAAAGCTGTAGCTGGTTTTCACTGTCCCTTGGAACTGCATTCGCTGGTAGACAGACATTCGCGTTCTGCAAAAGCTTTGCTTGGTAATGGGGCAACACTGTGTATATCTCTTTCGGAGAGCCCGACTGCCAAATTCGAAACGTCCAGCGATTGCGCCCTCAGGAAAGCTGCCAGCACGGAAAGCTGTAGCTGGTTTTCACTGTCCCTTGGAACTGCATTCGCTGGTAGACAGACATTCGCGTTCTGCAAAAGCTTTGGTTGGTAATGGGGCAACACTGTGTATTTATCTCTCGCAGAGCCCGGTTGCAAAATTCGAAACGTCCAGCGATTGCGCCCACAGGAAAGCTGCCAGCACGGAAAGCTGTAGCTGGTTTTCACTGTCCCTTGGAACTGCATTCGCTGGTAGACAGACATTCGCGTTCTGCAAAACCTTTGCTTGGTAATGGGGCAACACTGTGTATATCTCTTTCGGAGAGCCCGACTGCCAAATTGGAAACGTCCAGCGATTGCGCCCTCAGGAAAGCTGCCAGCACGGAAAGCTGTAGCTGGTTTTCACTGTCCCTTGGAACTGCATTCGCTGGTAGACAGACATTCGCGTTCTGCAACAGCTTTCGTTCGTAAAGGTGCAACACTGTGTATTTTTCTCTCGCAGAGCCCGGCTGCCAAATTCGAAACGTCCAGCGATTGCGCCCACAGGAAAGCTGCCAGCACGGAAAGCTGTAGCTGGTTTTCACTGTCCCTTGGAACTGCATTCGCTGGTAGACAGACATTCGCGTTCTGCAAAAGCTTTGGTTGGTAATGGGGCAACACTGTGTATATCTCTCTCGGAGAGCCCGACTGCCAAATTCGAAACGTCCAGCGATTGCGCCCACAGGAAAGCTGCCAGCACAGAAAGCTGTAGCTGGTTTTCACTGTCCTTTGGAACTGCATTCGCTGGTAGACAGACATTCGCGTTCTGCAAAAGCTTTGCTTGGTAATGGAACAACACTTTGTATATCTCTCTCGGAGAGCCCGGCTGCCAAATTCGAAACGTCCAGCAATTGCGCTCACAGGAAAGCTGCCAGCACGGAAAGCTGTAGCTGGTTTTCACTGTCCCTTGGAACTGCATTCGCTGGTAGACAGACATTCGCGTTCTGCAAAAGCTTTGGTTGGTAATGGGGCAACACTGTGTATTTCTCTCTCGCAGAGCCCGGTTGCAAAATTCGAAACGTCCAGCGATTGCGCCCACAGGAAAGCTGCCAGCACGGAAAGCTGTAGCTGGTTTTCACTGTCCCTTGGAACTGCATTCGCTGGTAGACAGACATTCGCGTTCTGCAAAAGCTTTGGTTGGTAATGGGGCAACACTGTGTATATCTCTCTTGGAGAGCCCGGCTGCCAAATTCGAAACGTCAAGCGATTGTGCCCACAGGAAAGCTGCCAGCACAGAAAGCTGTAGCTGGTTTTCACTGTCCCTTGGAACTGCATTCGCTGGTAGACAGACATTCGCGTTCTGCAAAACCTTTGCTTGGTAATGGGGCAACACTGTGTATATCTCTCTCGGAGAGCCCGGCTGCCAAATTCGAAACGTCCAGCGATTGCGCCCACAGGAAAGCTGCCAGCACGGAAAGCTGTAGCTGGTTTTCACTGTCCCTTGGAACTGCATTCGCTGGTAGACAGACACTCGCGTTCTGCAAAAGCTTTGGTTGGTAATGGGGCAACACTGTGTATATCTCTCTCGGAGAGCCCGGCTGCCAAATTCGAAACGTCCAGCGATTGTGCCCACAGGAAAGCTGCCAGCACGGAAAGCTGTAGCTGGTTTTCACTGTCCCTTGGAACTGCATTCGCTGGTAGACAGACATGCGCGTTCTGCAAAAGCTTTCGTTTGAAAAGGGGCAACACTTTGTATTTCTCTCTCGCAGAGCCCGGCTGCCAAATTCGAAACGTCCAGCGATTGCGCCCACAGGAAAGCTGCCAGCACGGAAAGCTGTAGCTGGTTTTCACTGTCCCTTGGAACTGCATTCGCTGGTAGACAGACATTCGTGTTCTGCAAAAGCTTTCGTTCGTAAAGGGGCAACACTTTGTATTTCTCTCTGGCAGAGCCCGGCTGCCAAATTCGAAACGTCCAGCGATTGCGCCCACAGGAAAGCTGCCAGCACGGAAAGCTGTAGCTGGTTTTCACTGTCCCTTGGAACTGCATTCGCTGGTAGACAGACATTCGCGTTCTGCAACAGCTTTCGTTCGTAAAGGTGCAACACTGTGTATTTTTCTCTCGCAGAGCCCGGCTGCCAAATTCGAAACGTCCAGCGATTGCGCCCACAGGAAAGCTGCCAGCACGGAAAGCTGTAGCTGGTTTTCACTGTCCCTTGGAACTGCATTCGCTGGTAGACAGACATTCGCGTTCTGCAAAAGCTTTGGTTGGTAATGGGGCAACACTGTGTATATCTCTCTCGGAGAGCCCGACTGCCAAATTCGAAACGTCCAGCGATTGCGCCCACAGGAAAGCTGCCAGCACAGAAAGCTGTAGCTGGTTTTCACTGTCCTTTGGAACTGCATTCGCTGGTAGACAGACATTCGCGTTCTGCAAAAGCTTTGGTTGGTAATGGGGCAACACTTTGTATATCTCTCTCGGAGAGCCCGGCTGCCAAATTCGAAACGTCCAGCAATTGCGCTCACAGGAAAGCTGCCAGCACGGAAAGCTGTAGCTGGTTTTCACTGTCCCTTGGAACTGCATTCGCTGGTAGACAGACATGCGCGTTCTGCAAAAGCTTTCGTTCGTAAAGGGGCAACACTCTGTATTTCTCTCTGGCAGAGCCCGGCTGCCAAATTCGAAACGTCCAGCGATTGCGCCCACAGGAAAGCTGCCAGCACGGAAAGCTGTAGCTGGTTTTCACTGTCCCTTGGAACTGCATTCGCTGGTAGACAGACATTCGCGTTCTGCAACAGCTTTCGTTCGTAAAGGGGCAACACTGTGTATTTCTCTCTGGCAGATCCCGGCTGCCAAATTCGAAACGTCCAGCGATTGCGCCCACAGGAAAGCTGCCAGCACGGAAAGCTGTAGCTGGTTTTCACTGTCCCTTGGAACTGCATTCGCTGGTAGACAGACATTCGTGTTCTGCAAAAGCTTTCGTTCGTAAATGGGCAACAGTCTGTATTTCTCTCTGGCAGAGCCCGGCTGCCAAATTCGAAACGTCCAGCGATTGCGCCCACAGGAAAGCTGCCAGCACGGAAAGCTGTAGCTGGTTTTCACTGTCCCTTGGAACTGCATTCGCTGGGAGACAGACATTCGCGTTCTGCAAAAGCTTTGGTTGGTAATGGGGCAACACTGTGTATATCTCTCTCGGAGAGCCCAGCTGCCAAATTCGAAACGTCCAGCGATTGTGCCCACAGGAAAGCTGCCAGCACAGAAAGCTGTAGCTGGTTTTCACTGTCCCTTGGAACTGCATTCGCTGGTAGACAGACATTCGCGTTCTGCAAAAGCTTTGCTTGGTAATGGGGCAACACTGTGTATATCTCTGTCGGAGAGCCCGGCTGCCAAATTCGAAACGTCAAGCGATTGCGCCCACAGGAAAGCTGCCAGCACGGAAAGCTGTAGCTGTTTTTCACTGTCCCTTGGAACTGCATTCGCTGGTAGACAGACATTCGCGTTCTGCAACAGCTTTCGTTCGTAAAGGTGCAACACTGTGTATTTTTCTCTCGCAGAGCCCGGCTGCCAAATTCGAAACGTCCAGCGATTGCGCCCACAGGAAAGCTGCCAGCACGGAAAGCTGTAGCTGGTTTTCACTGTCCCTTGGAACTGCATTCGCTGGTAGACAGACATTCGCGTTCTGCAAAAGCTTTGCTTGGTAATGGGGCAACACTGTGTATATCTCTTTCGGAGAGCCCGACTGCCAAATTCGAAACGTCCAGCGATTGCGCCCTCAGGAAAGCTGCCAGCACGGAAAGCTGTAGCTGGTTTTCACTGTCCCTTGGAACTGCATTCGCTGGTAGACAGACATTCGCGTTCTGCAAAAGCTTTGGTTGGTAATGGGGCAACACTGTGTATTTCTCTCTCGCAGAGCCCGGTTGCAAAATTCGAAACGTCCAGCGATTGCGCCCACAGGAAAGCTGCCAGCACGGAAAGCTGTAGCTGGTTTTCACTGTCCCTTGGAACTGCATTCGCTGGTAGACAGACATTCGCGTTCTGCAAAACCTTTGCTTGGTAATGGGGCAACACTGTGTATATCTCTTTCGGAGAGCCCGACTGCCAAATTGGAAACGTCCAGCGATTGCGCCCTCAGGAAAGCTGCCAGCACGGAAAGCTGTAGCTGGTTTTCACTGTCCCTTGGAACTGCATTCGCTGGTAGACAGACATTCGCGTTCTGCAACAGCTTTCGTTCGTAAAGGTGCAACACTGTGTATTTTTCTCTCGCAGAGCCCGGCTGCCAAATTCGAAACGTCCAGCGATTGCGCCCACAGGAAAGCTGCCAGCACGGAAAGCTGTAGCTGGTTTTCACTGTCCCTTGGAACTGCATTCGCTGGTAGACAGACATTCGCGTTCTGCAAAAGCTTTGGTTGGTAATGGGGCAACACTGTGTATATCTCTCTCGGAGAGCCCGACTGCCAAATTCGAAACGTCCAGCGATTGCGCCCACAGGAAAGCTGCCAGCACAGAAAGCTGTAGCTGGTTTTCACTGTCCTTTGGAACTGCATTCGCTGGTAGACAGACATTCGCGTTCTGCAAAAGCTTTGCTTGGTAATGGAACAACACTTTGTATATCTCTCTCGGAGAGCCCGGCTGCCAAATTCGAAACGTCCAGCAATTGCGCTCACAGGAAAGCTGCCAGCACGGAAAGCTGTAGCTGGTTTTCACTGTCCCTTGGAACTGCATTCGCTGGTAGACAGACATGCGCGTTCTGCAAAAGCTTTCGTTCGTAAAGGGGCAACACTCTGTATTTCTCTCTGGCAGAGCCCGGCTGCCAAATTCGAAACGTCCAGCGATTGCGCCCACAGGAAAGCTGCCAGCACGGAAAGCTGTAGCTGGTTTTCACTGTCCCTTGGAACTGCATTCGCTGGTAGACAGACATTCGCGTTCTGCAACAGCTTTCGTTCGTAAAGGGGCAACACTGTGTATTTCTCTCTGGCAGATCCCGGCTGCCAAATTCGAAACGTCCAGCGATTGCGCCCACAGGAAAGCTGCCAGCACGGAAAGCTGTAGCTGGTTTTCACTGTCCCTTGGAACTGCATTCGCTGGGAGACAGACATTCGCGTTCTGCAAAAGCTTTGGTTTGTAATGGGGCAACACTGTGTATATCTCTCTCGGAGAGCCCAGCTGCCAAATTCGAAACGTCCAGCGATTGTGCCCACAGGAAAGCTGCCAGCACAGAAAGCTGTAGCTGGTTTTCACTGTCCCTTGGAACTGCATTCGCTGGTAGACAGACATTCGCGTTATGCAAAACCTTTGCTTGGTAATGGGGCAACACTGTGTATATCTCGGAGAGCCCGGCTGCCAAATTCGAAACGTCCAGCGATTGCGCCCACAGGAAAGCTGCCAGCACGGAAAGCTGTAGCTGGTTTTCACTGTCCCTTGGAACTGCATTCGCTGGTAGACAGACATTGGCGTTCTGCAATAGCTTTGGTTGGTAATGGGGCAACACTTTGTATATCTCTGTCGGAGAGCCCGGCTGCCAAATTCGAAACGTCAAGCGATTGTGCCCACAGGAAAGCTGCCAGCACAGAAAGCTGTAGCTGGTTTTCACTGTCCCTTGGAACTGCATTCGCTGGTAGACAGATATTCGCGTTCTGCAAAACCTTTGCTTGGTAATGGGGCAACACTGTGTATATCTCTCTCGGAGAGCCCGGCTGCCAAATTCGAAACGTCCAGCGATTGCGCCCACAGGAAAGCTGCCAGCACGGAAAACTGTAGCTGGTTTTCACTGTCCCTTGGAACTGCATTCGCTGGTAGACAGACATTCGCGTTCTGCAAAAGCTTTGGTTGGTAATGGGGCAACACTGTGTATATCTCTCTGGCAGAACCCGGCTGCCAAATTCGAAACGTCCAGCGATTGCGCCCACAGGAAAGCTGCCAGCACAGAAAGCTGTAGCTGGTTTTCACTGTCCCTTGGAACTGCATTCGCTGGTAGACAGACATGCGCGTTCTGCAAAAGCTTTCGTTCGTAAAGTGGCAACACTCTGTATTTCTCTCTGGCAGAGCCCGGCTGCCAAATTCGAAACGTCCAGCGATTGCGCCCACAGGAAAGCTGCCAGCACGGAAAGCTGTAGCTGGTTTTCACTGTCCCTTGGAACTGCATTCGCTGGTAGACAGACATTTTCGTTCTGCAACAGCTTTCGTTCGTAAAGGGGCAACACTGTGTATTTCTCTCTGGCAGATCCCGGCTGCCAAATTCGAAACGTCCAGCGATTGCGCCCACAGGAAAGCTGCCAGCACGGAAAGCTGTAGCTGGTTTTCACTGTCCCTTGGAACTGCATTCGCTGGTAGACAGACATTCGTGTTCTGCAAAAGCTTTCGTTCGTAAATGGGCAACAGTCTGTATTTCTCTCTGGCAGAGCCCGGCTGCCAAATTCGAAACGTCCAGCGATTGCGCCCACAGGAAAGCTGCCAGCACGGAAAGCTGTAGCTGGTTTTCACTGTCCCTTGGAACTGCATTCGCTGGGAGACAGACATTCGCGTTCTGCAAAAGCTTTGGTTGGTAATGGGGCAACACTGTGTATATCTCTCTCGGAGAGCCCAGCTGCCAAATTCGAAACGTCCAGCGATTGTGCCCACAGGAAAGCTGCCAGCACAGAAAGCTGTAGCTGGTTTTCACTGTCCCTTGGAACTGCATTCGCTGGTAGACAGACATTCGCGTTCTGCAAAAGCTTTGCTTGGTAATGGGGCAACACTGTGTATATCTCTGTCGGAGAGCCCGGCTGCCAAATTCGAAACGTCAAGCGATTGCGCCCACAGGAAAGCTGCCAGCACGGAAAGCTGTAGCTGTTTTTCACTGTCCCTTGGAACTGCATTCGCTGGTAGACAGACATTCGCGTTCTGCAACAGCTTTCGTTCGTAAAGGTGCAACACTGTGTATTTTTCTCTCGCAGAGCCCGGCTGCCAAATTCGAAACGTCCAGCGATTGCGCCCACAGGAAAGCTGCCAGCACGGAAAGCTGTAGCTGGTTTTCACTGTCCCTTGGAACTGCATTCGCTGGTAGACAGACATTCGCGTTCTGCAAAAGCTTTGCTTGGTAATGGGGCAACACTGTGTATATCTCTTTCGGAGAGCCCGACTGCCAAATTCGAAACGTCCAGCGATTGCGCCCTCAGGAAAGCTGCCAGCACGGAAAGCTGTAGCTGGTTTTCACTGTCCCTTGGAACTGCATTCGCTGGTAGACAGACATTCGCGTTCTGCAAAAGCTTTGGTTGGTAATGGGGCAACACTGTGTATTTATCTCTCGCAGAGCCCGGTTGCAAAATTCGAAACGTCCAGCGATTGCGCCCACAGGAAAGCTGCCAGCACGGAAAGCTGTAGCTGGTTTTCACTGTCCCTTGGAACTGCATTCGCTGGTAGACAGACATTCGCGTTCTGCAAAACCTTTGCTTGGTAATGGGGCAACACTGTGTATATCTCTTTCGGAGAGCCCGACTGCCAAATTGGAAACGTCCAGCGATTGCGCCCTCAGGAAAGCTGCCAGCACGGAAAGCTGTAGCTGGTTTTCACTGTCCCTTGGAACTGCATTCGCTGGTAGACAGACATTCGCGTTCTGCAACAGCTTTCGTTCGTAAAGGTGCAACACTGTGTATTTTTCTCTCGCAGAGCCCGGCTGCCAAATTCGAAACGTCCAGCGATTGCGCCCACAGGAAAGCTGCCAGCACGGAAAGCTGTAGCTGGTTTTCACTGTCCCTTGGAACTGCATTCGCTGGTAGACAGACATTCGCGTTCTGCAAAAGCTTTGGTTGGTAATGGGGCAACACTGTGTATATCTCTCTCGGAGAGCCCGACTGCCAAATTCGAAACGTCCAGCGATTGCGCCCACAGGAAAGCTGCCAGCACAGAAAGCTGTAGCTGGTTTTCACTGTCCTTTGGAACTGCATTCGCTGGTAGACAGACATTCGCGTTCTGCAAAAGCTTTGCTTGGTAATGGAACAACACTTTGTATATCTCTCTCGGAGAGCCCGGCTGCCAAATTCGAAACGTCCAGCAATTGCGCTCACAGGAAAGCTGCCAGCACGGAAAGCTGTAGCTGGTTTTCACTGTCCCTTGGAACTGCATTCGCTGGTAGACAGACATTCGCGTTCTGCAAAAGCTTTGGTTGGTAATGGGGCAACACTGTGTATTTCTCTCTCGCAGAGCCCGGTTGCAAAATTCGAAACGTCCAGCGATTGCGCCCACAGGAAAGCTGCCAGCACGGAAAGCTGTAGCTGGTTTTCACTGTCCCTTGGAACTGCATTCGCTGGTAGACAGACATTCGCGTTCTGCAAAAGCTTTGGTTGGTAATGGGGCAACACTGTGTATATCTCTCTTGGAGAGCCCGGCTGCCAAATTCGAAACGTCAAGCGATTGTGCCCACAGGAAAGCTGCCAGCACAGAAAGCTGTAGCTGGTTTTCACTGTCCCTTGGAACTGCATTCGCTGGTAGACAGACATTCGCGTTCTGCAAAACCTTTGCTTGGTAATGGGGCAACACTGTGTATATCTCTCTCGGAGAGCCCGGCTGCCAAATTCGAAACGTCCAGCGATTGCGCCCACAGGAAAGCTGCCAGCACGGAAAGCTGTAGCTGGTTTTCACTGTCCCTTGGAACTGCATTCGCTGGTAGACAGACACTCGCGTTCTGCAAAAGCTTTGGTTGGTAATGGGGCAACACTGTGTATATCTCTCTCGGAGAGCCCGGCTGCCAAATTCGAAACGTCCAGCGATTGTGCCCACAGGAAAGCTGCCAGCACGGAAAGCTGTAGCTGGTTTTCACTGTCCCTTGGAACTGCATTCGCTGGTAGACAGACATGCGCGTTCTGCAAAAGCTTTCGTTTGAAAAGGGGCAACACTTTGTATTTCTCTCTCGCAGAGCCCGGCTGCCAAATTCGAAACGTCCAGCGATTGCGCCCACAGGAAAGCTGCCAGCACGGAAAGCTGTAGCTGGTTTTCACTGTCCCTTGGAACTGCATTCGCTGGTAGACAGACATTCGTGTTCTGCAAAAGCTTTCGTTCGTAAAGGGGCAACACTTTGTATTTCTCTCTGGCAGAGCCCGGCTGCCAAATTCGAAACGTCCAGCGATTGCGCCCACAGGAAAGCTGCCAGCACGGAAAGCTGTAGCTGGTTTTCACTGTCCCTTGGAACTGCATTCGCTGGTAGACAGACATTCGCGTTCTGCAACAGCTTTCGTTCGTAAAGGTGCAACACTGTGTATTTTTCTCTCGCAGAGCCCGGCTGCCAAATTCGAAACGTCCAGCGATTGCGCCCACAGGAAAGCTGCCAGCACGGAAAGCTGTAGCTGGTTTTCACTGTCCCTTGGAACTGCATTCGCTGGTAGACAGACATTCGCGTTCTGCAAAAGCTTTGGTTGGTAATGGGGCAACACTGTGTATATCTCTCTCGGAGAGCCCGACTGCCAAATTCGAAACGTCCAGCGATTGCGCCCACAGGAAAGCTGCCAGCACAGAAAGCTGTAGCTGGTTTTCACTGTCCTTTGGAACTGCATTCGCTGGTAGACAGACATTCGCGTTCTGCAAAAGCTTTGGTTGGTAATGGGGCAACACTTTGTATATCTCTCTCGGAGAGCCCGGCTGCCAAATTCGAAACGTCCAGCAATTGCGCTCACAGGAAAGCTGCCAGCACGGAAAGCTGTAGCTGGTTTTCACTGTCCCTTGGAACTGCATTCGCTGGTAGACAGACATGCGCGTTCTGCAAAAGCTTTCGTTCGTAAAGGGGCAACACTCTGTATTTCTCTCTGGCAGAGCCCGGCTGCCAAATTCGAAACGTCCAGCGATTGCGCCCACAGGAAAGCTGCCAGCACGGAAAGCTGTAGCTGGTTTTCACTGTCCCTTGGAACTGCATTCGCTGGTAGACAGACATTCGCGTTCTGCAACAGCTTTCGTTCGTAAAGGGGCAACACTGTGTATTTCTCTCTGGCAGATCCCGGCTGCCAAATTCGAAACGTCCAGCGATTGCGCCCACAGGAAAGCTGCCAGCACGGAAAGCTGTAGCTGGTTTTCACTGTCCCTTGGAACTGCATTCGCTGGTAGACAGACATTCGTGTTCTGCAAAAGCTTTCGTTCGTAAATGGGCAACAGTCTGTATTTCTCTCTGGCAGAGCCCGGCTGCCAAATTCGAAACGTCCAGCGATTGCGCCCACAGGAAAGCTGCCAGCACGGAAAGCTGTAGCTGGTTTTCACTGTCCCTTGGAACTGCATTCGCTGGGAGACAGACATTCGCGTTCTGCAAAAGCTTTGGTTGGTAATGGGGCAACACTGTGTATATCTCTCTCGGAGAGCCCAGCTGCCAAATTCGAAACGTCCAGCGATTGTGCCCACAGGAAAGCTGCCAGCACAGAAAGCTGTAGCTGGTTTTCACTGTCCCTTGGAACTGCATTCGCTGGTAGACAGACATTCGCGTTCTGCAAAAGCTTTGCTTGGTAATGGGGCAACACTGTGTATATCTCTGTCGGAGAGCCCGGCTGCCAAATTCGAAACGTCAAGCGATTGCGCCCACAGGAAAGCTGCCAGCACGGAAAGCTGTAGCTGTTTTTCACTGTCCCTTGGAACTGCATTCGCTGGTAGACAGACATTCGCGTTCTGCAACAGCTTTCGTTCGTAAAGGTGCAACACTGTGTATTTTTCTCTCGCAGAGCCCGGCTGCCAAATTCGAAACGTCCAGCGATTGCGCCCACAGGAAAGCTGCCAGCACGGAAAGCTGTAGCTGGTTTTCACTGTCCCTTGGAACTGCATTCGCTGGTAGACAGACATTCGCGTTCTGCAAAAGCTTTGCTTGGTAATGGGGCAACACTGTGTATATCTCTTTCGGAGAGCCCGACTGCCAAATTCGAAACGTCCAGCGATTGCGCCCTCAGGAAAGCTGCCAGCACGGAAAGCTGTAGCTGGTTTTCACTGTCCCTTGGAACTGCATTCGCTGGTAGACAGACATTCGCGTTCTGCAAAAGCTTTGGTTGGTAATGGGGCAACACTGTGTATTTCTCTCTCGCAGAGCCCGGTTGCAAAATTCGAAACGTCCAGCGATTGCGCCCACAGGAAAGCTGCCAGCACGGAAAGCTGTAGCTGGTTTTCACTGTCCCTTGGAACTGCATTCGCTGGTAGACAGACATTCGCGTTCTGCAAAACCTTTGCTTGGTAATGGGGCAACACTGTGTATATCTCTTTCGGAGAGCCCGACTGCCAAATTGGAAACGTCCAGCGATTGCGCCCTCAGGAAAGCTGCCAGCACGGAAAGCTGTAGCTGGTTTTCACTGTCCCTTGGAACTGCATTCGCTGGTAGACAGACATTCGCGTTCTGCAACAGCTTTCGTTCGTAAAGGTGCAACACTGTGTATTTTTCTCTCGCAGAGCCCGGCTGCCAAATTCGAAACGTCCAGCGATTGCGCCCACAGGAAAGCTGCCAGCACGGAAAGCTGTAGCTGGTTTTCACTGTCCCTTGGAACTGCATTCGCTGGTAGACAGACATTCGCGTTCTGCAAAAGCTTTGGTTGGTAATGGGGCAACACTGTGTATATCTCTCTCGGAGAGCCCGACTGCCAAATTCGAAACGTCCAGCGATTGCGCCCACAGGAAAGCTGCCAGCACAGAAAGCTGTAGCTGGTTTTCACTGTCCTTTGGAACTGCATTCGCTGGTAGACAGACATTCGCGTTCTGCAAAAGCTTTGCTTGGTAATGGAACAACACTTTGTATATCTCTCTCGGAGAGCCCGGCTGCCAAATTCGAAACGTCCAGCAATTGCGCTCACAGGAAAGCTGCCAGCACGGAAAGCTGTAGCTGGTTTTCACTGTCCCTTGGAACTGCATTCGCTGGTAGACAGACATGCGCGTTCTGCAAAAGCTTTCGTTCGTAAAGGGGCAACACTCTGTATTTCTCTCTGGCAGAGCCCGGCTGCCAAATTCGAAACGTCCAGCGATTGCGCCCACAGGAAAGCTGCCAGCACGGAAAGCTGTAGCTGGTTTTCACTGTCCCTTGGAACTGCATTCGCTGGTAGACAGACATTCGCGTTCTGCAACAGCTTTCGTTCGTAAAGGGGCAACACTGTGTATTTCTCTCTGGCAGATCCCGGCTGCCAAATTCGAAACGTCCAGCGATTGCGCCCACAGGAAAGCTGCCAGCACGGAAAGCTGTAGCTGGTTTTCACTGTCCCTTGGAACTGCATTCGCTGGGAGACAGACATTCGCGTTCTGCAAAAGCTTTGGTTTGTAATGGGGCAACACTGTGTATATCTCTCTCGGAGAGCCCAGCTGCCAAATTCGAAACGTCCAGCGATTGTGCCCACAGGAAAGCTGCCAGCACAGAAAGCTGTAGCTGGTTTTCACTGTCCCTTGGAACTGCATTCGCTGGTAGACAGACATTCGCGTTATGCAAAACCTTTGCTTGGTAATGGGGCAACACTGTGTATATCTCGGAGAGCCCGGCTGCCAAATTCGAAACGTCCAGCGATTGCGCCCACAGGAAAGCTGCCAGCACGGAAAGCTGTAGCTGGTTTTCACTGTCCCTTGGAACTGCATTCGCTGGTAGACAGACATTGGCGTTCTGCAATAGCTTTGGTTGGTAATGGGGCAACACTTTGTATATCTCTCTCGGAGAGCCCGGCTGCCAAATTCGAAACGTCAAGCGATTGTGCCCACAGGAAAGCTGCCAGCACAGAAAGCTGTAGCTGGTTTTCACTGTCCCTTGGAACTGCATTCGCTGGTAGACAGATATTCGCGTTCTGCAAAACCTTTGCTTGGTAATGGGGCAACACTGTGTATATCTCTCTCGGAGAGCCCGGCTGCCAAATTCGAAACGTCCAGCGATTGCGCCCACAGGAAAGCTGCCAGCACGGAAAACTGTAGCTGGTTTTCACTGTCCCTTGGAACTGCATTCGCTGGTAGACAGACATTCGCGTTCTGCAAAAGCTTTGGTTGGTAATGGGGCAACACTGTGTATATCTCTCTGGCAGAACCCGGCTGCCAAATTCGAAACGTCCAGCGATTGCGCCCACAGGAAAGCTGCCAGCACGGAAAGCTGTAGCTGGTTTTCACTGTCCCTTGGAACTGCATTCGCTGGTAGACAGACATTCGCGTTCTGCAAAAGCTTTGGTTGGTAATGGGGCAACACTGTGTATATCTCTCTCGGAGAGCCCGGCTGCCAAATTCGAAACGTCCAGCGATTGCGCCCACAGGAAAGCTGCCAGCACAGAAAGCTGTAGCTGGTTTTCACTGTCCCTTGGAACTGCATTCGCTGGTAGACAGACATTCGCGTTCTGCAAAACCTTTGCTTGGTAATGGGGCAACACTTTGTATTTCTCTCTCGCAGAGCCCGGCTGCCAAATTCGAAACGTCCAGCAATTGCGCCCACAGGAAAGCTGCCAGCACGGAAAGCTGTAGCTGGTTTTCACTGTCCCTTGGAACTGCATTCGCTGGTAGACAGACATTCGCGTTCCGCAAAAGCTTTCGTTCGTAATGGGGCAACACTTTGTATTTCTCTCTCGCAGAGCCCGACTGCCAAATTGGAAACGTCCAGCGATTGCGCCCTCAGGAAAGCTGCCAGCACGGAAAGCTGTAGCTGGTTTTCACTGTCCCTTGGAACTGCATTCGCTGGTAGACAGACATTCGCGTTCTGCAAAAGCTTTGGTTGGTAATGGGGCAACACTGTGTATTTCTCTCTCGCAGAGCCCGGTTGCAAAATTCGAAACGTCCAGCGATTGCGCCCACAGGAAAGCTGCCAGCACGGAAAGCTGTAGCTGGTTTTCACTGTCCCTTGGAACTGCATTCGCTGGTAGACAGACATTCGTGTTCTGCAAAAGCTTTCGTTCGTAAAGGGGCAACACTTTGTATTTCTCTCTGGCAGAGCCCGGCTGCCAAATTCGAAACGTCCAGCGATTGCGCCCACAGGAAAGCTGCCAGCACGGAAAGCTGTAGCTGGTTTTCACTGTCCCTTGGAACTGCATTCGCTGGTAGACAGACATTCGCGTTCTGCAAAAGCTTTGGTTGGTAATGGGGCAACACTGTGTATATCTCTCTCGGAGAGCCCGACTGCCAAATTCGAAACGTCCAGCGATTGCGCCCACAGGAAAGCTGCCAGCACAGAAAGCTGTAGCTGGTTTTCACTGTCCTTTGGAACTGCATTCGCTGGTAGACAGACATTCGCGTTCTGCAAAAGCTTTGCTTGGTAATGGAACAACACTTTGTATATCTCTCTCGGAGAGCCCGGCTGCCAAATTCGAAACGTCCAGCAATTGCGCTCACAGGAAAGCTGCCAGCACGGAAAGCTGTAGCTGGTTTTCACTGTCCCTTGGAACTGCATTCGCTGGTAGACAGACATGCGCGTTCTGCAAAAGCTTTCGTTCGTAAAGGGGCAACACTCTGTATTTCTCTCTGGCAGAGCCCGGCTGCCAAATTCGAAACGTCCAGCGATTGCGCCCACAGGAAAGCTGCCAGCACGGAAAGCTGTAGCTGGTTTTCACTGTCCCTTGGAACTGCATTCGCTGGTAGACAGACATTCGCGTTCTGCAACAGCTTTCGTTCGTAAAGGGGCAACACTGTGTATTTCTCTCTGGCAGATCCCGGCTGCCAAATTCGAAACGTCCAGCGATTGCGCCCACAGGAAAGCTGCCAGCACGGAAAGCTGTAGCTGGTTTTCACTGTCCCTTGGAACTGCATTCGCTGGTAGACAGACATTCGCGTTCTGCAAAAGCTTTCGTTCGTAAATGGGCAACAGTCTGTATTTCTCTCTGGCAGAGCCCGGCTGCCAAATTCGAAACGTCCAGCGATTGCGCCCACAGGAAAGCTGCCAGCACGGAAAGCTGTAGCTGGTTTTCACTGTCCCTTGGAACTGCATTCGCTGGGAGACAGACATTCGCGTTCTGCAAAAGCTTTGGTTTGTAATGGGGCAACACTGTGTATATCTCTCTCGGAGAGCCCAGCTGCCAAATTCGAAACGTCCAGCGATTGTGCCCACAGGAAAGCTGCCAGCACAGAAAGCTGTAGCTGGTTTTCACTGTCCCTTGGAACTGCATTCGCTGGTAGACAGACATTCGCGTTATGCAAAACCTTTGCTTGGTAATGGGGCAACACTGTGTATATCTCTCTCGGAGAGCCCGGCTGCCAAATTCGAAACGTCCAGCGATTGCGCCCACAGGAAAGCTGCCAGCACGGAAAGCTGTAGCTGGTTTTCACTGTCCCTTGGAACTGCATTCGCTGGTAGACAGACATTGGCGTTCTGCAATAGCTTTGGTTGGTAATGGGGCAACACTTTGTATATCTCTCTCGGAGAGCCCGGCTGCCAAATTCGAAACGTCAAGCGATTGTGCCCACAGGAAAGCTGCCAGCACAGAAAGCTGTAGCTGGTTTTCACTGTCCCTTGGAACTGCATTCGCTGGTAGACAGATATTCGCGTTCTGCAAAACCTTTGCTTGGTAATGGGGCAACACTGTGTATATCTCTCTCGGAGAGCCCGGCTGCCAAATTCGAAACGTCCAGCGATTGCGCCCACAGGAAAGCTGCCAGCACGGAAAACTGTAGCTGGTTTTCACTGTCCCTTGGAACTGCATTCGCTGGTAGACAGACATTCGCGTTCTGCAAAAGCTTTGGTTGGTAATGGGGCAACACTGTGTATATCTCTCTCGGAGAGCCCGGCTGCCAAATTCGAAACGTCCAGCGATTGCGCCCACAGGAAAGCTGCCAGCACAGAAAGCTGTAGCTGGTTTTCACTGTCCCTTGGAACTGCATTCGCTGGTAGACAGACATTCGCGTTCTGCAAAACCTTTGCTTGGTAATGGGGCAACACTGTGTATATCTCTCTCGGAGAGCCCGGCTGCCAAATTCGAAACGTCCAGCGATTGCGCCCACAGGAAAGCTGCCAGCACGGAAAGCTGTAGCTGGTTTTCACTGTCCCTTGGAACTGCATTCGCTGGTAGACAGACATTCGCGTTCTGCAAAAGGTTTCATTTGAAAAGGGGCAACACTTTGTATTTCTCTCTCGCAGAGCCCGGCTGCCAAATTCGAAACGTCCAGCAATTGCGCCCACAGGAAAGCTGCCAGCACGGAAAGCTGTAGCTGGTTTTCACTGTCCCTTGGAACTGCATTCGCTGGTAGACAGACATTCGCGTTCCGCAAAAGCTTTCGTTCGTAATGGGGCAACACTTTGTATTTCTCTCTCGCAGAGCCCGGCTGCCAAATTCGAAACGTCAAGCGATTGTGCCCACAGGAAAGCTGCCAGCACAGAAAGCTGTAGCTGGTTTTCACTGTCCCTTGGAACTGCATTCGCTGGTAGACAGACATTCGCGTACTGCAAAAGCTTTCGTTCGTAAAGGGGCAACACTCTGTATTTCTCTCTGGCAGAGCCCGGCTGCCAAATACGAAACGTCCAGCGATTGCGCCCACAGGAAAGCTGCCAGCACGGAAAGCTGTAGCTGGTTTTCACTGTCCCTTGGAACTGCATTCGCTGGTAGACAGACATTCGCGTTCTGCAAAAGCTTTCGTTCGTAAAGGGGCAACAGTCTGTATTTCTCTCTGGCAGAGCCCGGCTGCCAAATTCGAAACGTCCAGCGATTGCGCCCACAGGAAAGCTGCCAGCACAGAAAGCTGTAGCTGGTTTTCACTGTCCCTTGGAACTGCATTCGCTGGTAGACAGACATTCGCGTTCTGCAAAACCTTTGCTTGGTAATGGGGCAACACTGTGTATATCTCTCTCGGAGAGCCCGGCTGCCAAATTCGAAACGTCCAGCGATTGCGCCCACAGGAAAGCTGCCAGCACGGAAAGCTGTAGCTGGTTTTCACTGTCCCTTGGAACTGCATTCGCTGGTAGACAGACATTCGCGTTCTGCAAAAGCTTTCGTTTGTAAAGGGGCAACACTGTGTATTTCTCTCTCGCAGAGCCCGGCTGCCAAATTCGAAACGTCCAGCGATTGCGCCCACAGGAAAGCTGCCAGCACAGACAGCTGTAGCTGGTTTTCAGGGTCCCTTGGAACTGCATTCGCTGGTAGACAGACATTCGCGTTCTGCAACAGCTTTCGTTCGTAAAGGTGCAACGCTGTGTATATCTCTCTCGGAGAGCCCGGCTGCCAAATTCGAAACGTCCAGCGATTGTGCCCACAGGAAAGCTGCCAGCACAGAAAGCTGTAGCTGGTTTTCACTGTCCCTTGGAACTGCATTCGCTGGTAGACAGACATTCGCGTTCTGCAAAAGCTTTCCTTCGTAAAGGGGCAACACTGTGTATTTTTCTCTCGCAGAGCCCGGCTGCCAAATTCGAAACATCCAGCGATTGCGCCCACAGGAAAGCTGCCAGCACGGAAAGCTGTAGCTGGTTTTCACTGTCCCTTGGAACTGCATTCGCTGGTAGACAGACATTCGCGTTCTGCAAAAGCTTTGCTTGGTAATGGGGCAACACTGTGTATATCTCTCTCGGAGAGCCCGGCTGCCAAATTCGAAACGTCCAGCGATTGCGCCCACAGGAAAGCTGCCAGCACGGAAAGCTGTAGCTGGTTTTCACTGTCCCTTGGAACTGCATTCGCTGGTAGACAGACATTCGCGTTCTGCAAAAGCTTTCGTTCGTAAAGGGGCAACACTGTGTATTTCTCTCTCGCAGAGCCCGGCTGCCAAATTCGAAACGTCCAGCGATTGCGCCCACAGGAAAGCTGCCAGCACGGAAAGCTGTAGCTGGTTTTCACTGTCCCTTGGAACTGCATTCGCTGGTAGACAGACATTCGCGTTCTGCAAAAGCTTTCGTTCGTAAAGGGGCAACACTTTGTATTTCTCTCTGGCAGAGCCCGGCTGCCAAATTCGAAACGTCCAGCGATTGCGCCCACAGGAAAGCTGCCAGCACGGAAAGCTGTAGCTGGTTTTCACTGTCCCTTGGAACTGCATTCGCTGGTAGACAGACATTCGCGTTCTGCAAAAGCTTTGGTTGGTAATGGGGCAACACTGTGTATATCTCTCTTGGAGAGACCGGCTGCCAAATTCGAAACGTCAAGCGATTGTGCCCACAGGAAAGCTGCCAGCACAGAAAGCTGTAGCTGGTTTTCACTGTCCCTTGGAACTGCATTCGCTGGTAGACAGACATTCGCGTTCTGCAAAAGCTTTGGTTGGTAATGCGGCAACACTGTGTATATCTCTCTCGGAGAGCCCGGCTGCCAAATTCGAAACGTCCAGCGATTGCGCCCACAGGAAAGCTGCCAGCACGGAAAGCTGTAGCTGGTTTTCACTGTCCCTTGGAACTGCATTCGCTGGTAGACAGACATTCGCGTTCTGCAAAAGCTTTGGTTGGTAATGGGGCAACACTGTGTATATCTCTCTCGGAGAGCCCGGCTGCCAAATTCGAAACGTCCAGCGATTGCGCCCACAGGAAAGCTGCCAGCACGGAAAACTGTAGCTGGTTTTCACTGTCCCTTGGAACTGCATTCGCTGGTAGACAGACATTCGCGTTCTGCAAAAGCTTTGGTTGGTAATGGGGCAACACTGTGTATATCTCTCTCGGAGAGCCCGGCTGCCAAATTCGAAACGTCCAGCGATTGCGCCCACAGGAAAGCTGCCAGCACAGAAAGCTGTAGCTGGTTTTCACTGTCCCTTGGAACTGCATTCGCTGGTAGACAGACATTCGCGTTCTGCAAAACCTTTGCTTGGTAATGGGGCAACACTGTGTATATCTCTCTCGGAGAGCCCGGCTGCCAAATTCGAAACGTCCAGCGATTGCGCCCACAGGAAAGCTGCCAGCACGGAAAGCTGTAGCTGGTTTTCACTGTCCCTTGGAACTGCATTCGCTGGTAGACAGACATTCGCGTTCTGCAAAAGGTTTCATTTGAAAAGGGGCAACACTTTGTATTTCTCTCTCGCAGAGCCCGGCTGCCAAATTCGAAACGTCCAGCAATTGCGCCCACAGGAAAGCTGCCAGCACGGAAAGCTGTAGCTGGTTTTCACTGTCCCTTGGAACTGCATTCGCTGGTAGACAGACATTCGCGTTCCGCAAAAGCTTTCGTTCGTAATGGGGCAACACTTTGTATTTCTCTCTCGCAGAGCCCGGCTGCCAAATTCGAAACGTCAAGCGATTGTGCCCACAGGAAAGCTGCCAGCACAGAAAGCTGTAGCTGGTTTTCACTGTCCCTTGGAACTGCATTCGCTGGTAGACAGACATTCGCGTACTGCAAAAGCTTTCGTTCGTAAAGGGGCAACACTCTGTATTTCTCTCTGGCAGAGCCCGGCTGCCAAATACGAAACGTCCAGCGATTGCGCCCACAGGAAAGCTGCCAGCACGGAAAGCTGTAGCTGGTTTTCACTGTCCCTTGGAACTGCATTCGCTGGTAGACAGACATTCGCGTTCTGCAAAAGCTTTCGTTCGTAAAGGGGCAACAGTCTGTATTTCTCTCTGGCAGAGCCCGGCTGCCAAATTCGAAACGTCCAGCGATTGCGCCCACAGGAAAGCTGCCAGCACAGAAAGCTGTAGCTGGTTTTCACTGTCCCTTGGAACTGCATTCGCTGGTAGACAGACATTCGCGTTCTGCAAAACCTTTGCTTGGTAATGGGGCAACACTGTGTATATCTCTCTCGGAGAGCCCGGCTGCCAAATTCGAAACGTCCAGCGATTGCGCCCACAGGAAAGCTGCCAGCACGGAAAGCTGTAGCTGGTTTTCACTGTCCCTTGGAACTGCATTCGCTGGTAGACAGACATTCGCGTTCTGCAAAAGCTTTCGTTTGTAAAGGGGCAACACTGTGTATTTCTCTCTCGCAGAGCCCGGCTGCCAAATTCGAAACGTCCAGCGATTGCGCCCACAGGAAAGCTGCCAGCACAGACAGCTGTAGCTGGTTTTCAGGGTCCCTTGGAACTGCATTCGCTGGTAGACAGACATTCGCGTTCTGCAACAGCTTTCGTTCGTAAAGGTGCAACACTGTGTATATCTCTCTCGGAGAGCCCGGCTGCCAAATTCGAAACGTCCAGCGATTGTGCCCACAGGAAAGCTGCCAGCACAGAAAGCTGTAGCTGGTTTTCACTGTCCCTTGGAACTGCATTCGCTGGTAGACAGACATTCGCGTTCTGCAAAAGCTTTCCTTCGTAAAGGGGCAACACTGTGTATTTTTCTCTCGCAGAGCCCGGCTGCCAAATTCGAAACATCCAGCGATTGCGCCCACAGGAAAGCTGCCAGCACGGAAAGCTGTAGCTGGTTTTCACTGTCCCTTGGAACTGCATTCGCTGGTAGACAGACATTCGCGTTCTGCAAAAGCTTTGCTTGGTAATGGGGCAACACTGTGTATATCTCTCTCGGAGAGCCCGGCTGCCAAATTCGAAACGTCCAGCGATTGCGCCCACAGGAAAGCTGCCAGCACGGAAAGCTGTAGCTGGTTTTCACTGTCCCTTGGAACTGCATTCGCTGGTAGACAGACATTCGCGTTCTGCAAAAGCTTTCGTTCGTAAAGGGGCAACACTGTGTATTTCTCTCTCGCAGAGCCCGGCTGCCAAATTCGAAACGTCCAGCGATTGCGCCCACAGGAAAGCTGCCAGCACGGAAAGCTGTAGCTGGTTTTCACTGTCCCTTGGAACTGCATTCGCTGGTAGACAGACATTCGCGTTCTGCAAAAGCTTTCGTTCGTAAAGGGGCAACACTTTGTATTTCTCTCTGGCAGAGCCCGGCTGCCAAATTCGAAACGTCCAGCGATTGCGCCCACAGGAAAGCTGCCAGCACGGAAAGCTGTAGCTGGTTTTCACTGTCCCTTGGAACTGCATTCGCTGGTAGACAGACATTCGCGTTCTGCAAAAGCTTTGGTTGGTAATGGGGCAACACTGTGTATATCTCTCTTGGAGAGACCGGCTGCCAAATTCGAAACGTCAAGCGATTGTGCCCACAGGAAAGCTGCCAGCACAGAAAGCTGTAGCTGGTTTTCACTGTCCCTTGGAACTGCATTCGCTGGTAGACAGACATTCGCGTTCTGCAAAAGCTTTGGTTGGTAATGCGGCAACACTGTGTATATCTCTCTCGGAGAGCCCGGCTGCCAAATTCGAAACGTCCAGCGATTGCGCCCACAGGAAAGCTGCCAGCACGGAAAGCTGTAGCTGGTTTTCACTGTCCCTTGGAACTGCATTCGCTGGTAGACAGACATTCGCGTTCTGCAAAAGCTTTGGTTGGTAATGGGGCAACACTGTGTATATCTCTCTCGGAGAGCCCGGCTGCCAAATTCGAAACGTCAAGCGATTGTGCCCACAGGAAAGCTGCCAGCACAGAAAGCTGTAGCTGGTTTTCACTGTCCCTTGGAACTGCATTCGCTGGTAGACAGACATTCGCGTTCTGCAAAAGCTTTGGTTGGTAATGCGGCAACACTGTGTATATCTCTCTCGGAGAGCCCGGCTGCCAAATTCGAAACGTCCAGCGATTGCGCCCACAGGAAAGCTGCCAGCACGGAAAGCTGTAGCTGGTTTTCACTGTCCCTTGGAACTGCATTCGCTGGTAGACAGACATTCGCGTTCTGCAAAAGCTTTGGTTGGTAATGGGGCAACACTGTGTATATCTCTCTCGGAGAGCCCGGCTGCCAAATTCGAAACGTCAAGCGATTGTGCCCACAGGAAAGCTGCCAGCACAGAAAGCTGTAGCTGGTTTTCACTGTCCCTTGGAACTGCATTCGCTGGTAGACAGACATTCGCGTTCTGCAAAAGCTTTGGTTGGTAATGGGGCAACACTGTGTATATCTCTCTCGGAGAGCCCGACTGCCAAATTCGAAACGTCCAGCGATTGCGCCCACAGGAAAGCTGCCAGCACGGAAAGCTGTAGCTGGTTTTCACTGTCCCTTGGAACTGCATTCGCTGGTAGACAGACATTCGCGTTCTGCAAAAGCTTTTTTTCGTAAAGGGGCAACACTGTGTATTTCTCTCTCGCAGAGCCCGGTTGCAAAATTCGAAACGTCCAGCGATTGCGCCCACAGGAAAGCTGCCAGCACGGAAAGCTGTAGCTGGTTTTCACTGTCCCTTGGAACTGCATTCGCTGGTAGACAGACATTCGCGTTCTGCAAAAGCTTTCGTTCGTAAAGGGGCAACACTGTGTATATCTCTCTCGGAGAGCCCGGCTGCCAAATTCGAAACGTCTAGTGATTGCGCCCACAGGAAAGCTGCCAGCACGGAAAGCTGTAGCTGGTTTTCACTGTCCCTTGGAACTGCATTCGCTGGTAGACAGACATTCGCGTTCTGCAAAAGCTTTGGTTGGTAATGGGGCAACACTTTGTATATCTCTCTCGGAGAGCCCGGCTGCCAAATTCGAAACGTCAAGCGATTGTGCCCACAGGAAAGCTGCCAGCACAGAAAGCTGTAGCTGGTTTTCACTGTCCCTTGGAACTGCATTCGCTGGTAGACAGACATTCGCGTTCTGCAACAGCTTTCGTTCGTAAAGGTGCAACACTGTGTATTTTTCTCTCGCAGAGCCCGGTTGCAAAATTCGAAACGTCCAGCGATTGCGCCCACAGGAAAGCTGCCAGCACGGAAAGCTGTAGCTGGTTTTCACTGTCCCTTGGAACTGCATTCGCTGGTAGACAGACATTCGTGTTCTGCAAAAGCTTTCGTTCGTAAAGGGGCAACACTTTGTATTTCTCTCTGGCAGAGCCCGGCTGCCAAATTCGAAACGTCCAGTGATTGCGCCCACAGGAAAGCTGCCAGCACGGAAAGCTGTAGCTGGTTTTCACTGTCCCTTGGAACTGCATTCGCTGGTAGACAGACATTCGCGTTCTGCAAAAGCTTTCGTTCGTAAAGGGGCAACACTGTGTATTTCTCTCTGGCAGAGCCCGGCTGCCAAATTCGAAACGTCCAGCGATTGCGCCCACAGGAAAGCTGCCAGCACGGAAAGCTGTAGCTGGTTTTCACTGTCCCTTGGAACTGCATTCGCTGGTAGACAGACATGCGCGTTCTGCAAAAGCTTTCGTTCGTAAAGGGGCAACACTTTGTATTTCTCTCTGGCAGAGCCCGGCTGCCAAATTCGAAACGTCCAGCGATTGCGCCCACAGGAAAGCTGCCAGCACGGAAAGCTGTAGCTGGTTTTCACTGTCCCTTGGAACTGCATTCGCTGGTAGACAGACATTCGCGTTCTGCAAAAGCTTTGCTTGGTAATGGGGCAACACTGTGTATATCTCTCTCGGAGAGCCCGGCTGCCAAATTCGAAACGTCCAGCGATTGCGCCCACAGGAAAGCTGCCAGCACGGAAAGCTGTAGCTGGTTTTCACTGTCCCTTGGAACTGCATTCGCTGGTAGACAGACATTCGCTTTCTGCAAAAGCTTTGGTTGGTAATGGGGCAACGCTTTGTATATCACTCTCGGAGAGCCCGGCTGCCAAATTCGAAACGTCAAGCGATTGTGCCCACAGGAAAGCTGCCAGCACAGAAAGCTGTAGCTGGTTTTCACTGTCCCTTGGAACTGCATTCGCTGGTAGACAGACATTCGCGTTCTGCAAAAGCTTTGCTTGGTAATGGGGCAACACTGTGTATATCTCTCTCGGAGAGCCCGGCTGCCAAATTCGAAACGTCCAGCGATTGCGCCCACAGGAAAGCTGCCAGCACGGAAAGCTGTAGCTGGTTTTCACTGTCCCTTGGAACTGCATTCGCTGGTAGACAGACATTCGCGTTCTGCAAAAGCTTTCGTTTGAAAAGGGGCAACACTTTGTATTTCTCTCTCGCAGAGCCCGGCTGCCAAATTCGAAACGTCCAGCGATTGCGCCCACAGGAAAGCTGCCAGCACGGAAAGCTGTAGCTGGTTTTCACTGTCCCTTGGAACTGCATTCGCTGGTAGACAGACATTCGCGTTCTGCAAAAGCTTTCGTTCGTAAAGGGGCAACACTGTGTATTACTCTCTGGCAGAACCCGGCTGCCAAATTCGAAACGTCAAGCGATTGCGCCCACAGGAAAGCTGCCAGCACAGAAAGCTGTAGCTGGTTTTCACTGTCCCTTGGAACTGCATTCGCTGGTAGACAGACATTCGCGTTCTGCAAAAGCTTTCGTTCGTAAAGGGGCAACACTCTGTATTTCTCTCTGGCAGAGCCCGGCTGCCAAATTCGAAACGTCCAGCGATTGCGCCCACAGGAAAGCTGCCAGCACGGAAAGCTGTAGCTGGTTTTCACTGTCCCTTGGAACTGCATTCGCTGGTAGACAGACATTCGCGTTCTGCAAAAGCTTTGGTTGGTAATGCGGCAACACTGTGTATATCTCTCTCGGAGAGCCCGGCTGCCAAATTCGAAACGTCCAGCGATTGCGCCCACAGGAAAGCTGCCAGCACGGAAAGCTGTAGCTGGTTTTCACTGTCCCTTGGAACTGCATTCGCTGGTAGACAGACATTCGCGTTCTGCAAAAGCTTTGGTTGGTAATGGGGCAACACTGTGTATATCTCTCTCGGAGAGCCCGGCTGCCAAATTCGAAACGTCAAGCGATTGTGCCCACAGGAAAGCTGCCAGCACAGAAAGCTGTAGCTGGTTTTCACTGTCCCTTGGAACTGCATTCGCTGGTAGACAGACATTCGCGTTCTGCAAAAGCTTTGGTTGGTAATGGGGCAACACTGTGTATATCTCTCTCGGAGAGCCCGGCTGCCAAATTCGAAACGTCCAGCGATTGCGCCCACAGGAAAGCTGCCAGCACGGAAAGCTGTAGCTGGTTTTCACTGTCCCTTGGAACTGCATTCGCTGGTAGACAGACATTCGCGTTCTGCAAAAGCTTTTTTTCGTAAAGGGGCAACACTGTGTATTTCTCTCTCGCAGAGCCCGGTTGCAAAATTCGAAACGTCCAGCGATTGCGCCCACAGGAAAGCTGCCAGCACGGAAAGCTGTAGCTGGTTTTCACTGTCCCTTGGAACTGCATTCGCTGGTAGACAGACATTCGCGTTCTGCAAAAGCTTTCGTTCGTAAAGGGGCAACACTGTGTATATCTCTCTCGGAGAGCCCGGCTGCCAAATTCGAAACGTCTAGTGATTGCGCCCACAGGAAAGCTGCCAGCACGGAAAGCTGTAGCTGGTTTTCACTGTCCCTTGGAACTGCATTCGCTGGTAGACAGACATTCGCGTTCTGCAAAAGCTTTGGTTGGTAATGGGGCAACACTTTGTATATCTCTCTCGGAGAGCCCGGCTGCCAAATTCGAAACGTCAAGCGATTGTGCCCACAGGAAAGCTGCCAGCACAGAAAGCTGTAGCTGGTTTTCACTGTCCCTTGGAACTGCATTCGCTGGTAGACAGACATTCGCGTTCTGCAACAGCTTTCGTTCGTAAAGGTGCAACACTGTGTATTTTTCTCTCGCAGAGCCCGGTTGCAAAATTCGAAACGTCCAGCGATTGCGCCCACAGGAAAGCTGCCAGCACGGAAAGCTGTAGCTGGTTTTCACTGTCCCTTGGAACTGCATTCGCTGGTAGACAGACATTCGTGTTCTGCAAAAGCTTTCGTTCGTAAAGGGGCAACACTTTGTATTTCTCTCTGGCAGAGCCCGGCTGCCAAATTCGAAACGTCCAGTGATTGCGCCCACAGGAAAGCTGCCAGCACGGAAAGCTGTAGCTGGTTTTCACTGTCCCTTGGAACTGCATTCGCTGGTAGACAGACATTCGCGTTCTGCAAAAGCTTTCGTTCGTAAAGGGGCAACACTGTGTATTTCTCTCTGGAAGAGCCCGGCTGCCAAATTCGAAACGTCCAGCGATTGCGCCCACAGGAAAGCTGCCAGCACGGAAAGCTGTAGCTGGTTTTCACTGTCCCTTGGAACTGCATTCGCTGGTAGACAGACATGCGCGTTCTGCAAAAGCTTTCGTTCGTAAAGGGGCAACACTGTGTATTTCTCTCTGGCAGAGCCCGGCTGCCAAATTCGAAACGTCCAGCGATTGCGCCCACAGGAAAGCTGCCAGCACGGAAAGCTGTAGCTGGTTTTCACTGTCCCTTGGAACTGCATTCGCTGGTAGACAGACATTCGCGTTCTGCAAAAGCTTTGCTTGGTAATGGGGCAACACTGTGTATATCTCTCTCGGAGAGCCCGGCTGCCAAATTCGAAACGTCCAGCGATTGCGCCCACAGGAAAGCTGCCAGCACGGAAAGCTGTAGCTGGTTTTCACTGTCCCTTGGAACTGCATTCGCTGGTAGACAGACATTCGCTTTCTGCAAAAGCTTTGGTTGGTAATGGGGCAACGCTTTGTATATCTCTCTCGGAGAGCCCGGCTGCCAAATTCGAAACGTCAAGCGATTGTGCCCACAGGAAAGCTGCCAGCACAGAAAGCTGTAGCTGGTTTTCACTGTCCCTTGGAACTGCATTCGCTGGTAGACAGACATTCGCGTTCTGCAAAACCTTTGCTTGGTAATGGGGCAACACTGTGTATATCTCTCTCGGAGAGCCCGGCTGCCAAATTCGAAACGTCCAGCGATTGCGCCCACAGGAAAGCTGCCAGCACGGAAAGCTGTAGCTGGTTTTCACTGTCCCTTGGAACTGCATTCGCTGGTAGACAGACATTCGCGTTCTGCAAAAGCTTTCGTTTGAAAAGGGGCAACACTTTGTATTTCTCTCTCGCAGAGCCCGGCTGCCAAATTCGAAACGTCCAGCGATTGCGCCCACAGGAAAGCTGCCAGCACGGAAAGCTGTAGCTGGTTTTCACTGTCCCTTGGAACTGCATTCGCTGGTAGACAGACATTCGCGTTCTGCAAAAGCTTTCGTTCGTAAAGGGGCAACACTGTGTATTACTCTCTGGCAGAACCCGGCTGCCAAATTCGAAACGTCAAGCGATTGCGCCCACAGGAAAGCTGCCAGCACAGAAAGCTGTAGCTGGTTTTCACTGTCCCTTGGAACTGCATTCGCTGGTAGACAGACATTCGCGTTCTGCAAAAGCTTTCGTTCGTAAAGGGGCAACACTCTGTATTTCTCTCTGGCAGAGCCCGGCTGCCAAATTCGAAACGTCCAGCGATTGCGCCCACAGGAAAGCTGCCAGCACGGAAAGCTGTAGCTGGTTTTCACTGTCCCTTGGAACTGCATTCGCTGGTAGACAGACATTCGCGTTCTGCAAAAGCTTTGGTTGGTAATGGGGCAACACTGTGTATATCTCTCTTGGAGAGCCCGGCTGCCAAATTCGAAACGTCAAGCGATTGTGCCCACAGGAAAGCTGCCAGCACAGAAAGCTGTAGCTGGTTTTCACTGTCCCTTGGAACTGCATTCGCTGGTAGACAGACATTCGCGTTCTGCAAAACCTTTGCTTGGTAATGGGGCAACACTGTGTATATCTCTCACGGAGAGCCCGGCTGCCAAATTCGAAACGTCCAGCGATTGCGCCCACAGGAAAGCTGCCAGCACGGAAAGCTGTAGCTGGTTTTCACTGTCCCTTGGAACTGCATTCGCTGGTAGACAGACACTCGCGTTCTGCAAAAGCTTTGGTTGGTAATGGGGCAACACTGTGTATATCTCTCTCGGAGAGCCCGGCTGCCAAATTCGAAACGTCCAGCGATTGCGCCCACAGGAAAGCTGCCAGCACGGAAAGCTGTAGCTGGTTTTCACTGTCCCTTGGAACTGCATTCGCTGGTAGACAGACATTCGCGTTCTGCAAAAGCTTTCGTTTGAAAAGGGGCAACACTGTGTATTTCTCTCTGGCAGAGCCCGGCTGCCAAATTCGAAACGTCCAGCGATTGTGCCCACAGGAAAGCTGCCAGCACAGAAAGCTGTAGCTGGTTTTCACTGTCCCTTGGAACTGCATTCGCTGGTAGACAGACATTCGCGTTCTGCAAAAGGTTTCGTTCGTAATGGGGCAACACTGTGTATAAGGGACAGTGAAAACCAGCTACAGCTTTCCGTGCTGGCAGCTTTCCTGTGGGCGCAATCGCTGGACGTTTCGAATTTGGCAGCCGGGCTCTGCGAGAGAGAAATACACAGTGTTGCCCCATTACCAAGCAAAGGTTTTGCAGAACGCGAATGTCTGTCTACCAGCGAATGCAGTTCCAAGGGACAGTGAAAACCAGCTTCAGCTTTCCGTGCTGGCAGCTTTCCTGTGGGCGCAATCGCTGGACGTTTCGAATTTGGCAGCCGGGCTCTGCGAGAGAAAAATACACAGTGTTGCACCTTTACGAACGAAAGCTGTTGCAGAACGCGAATGTCTGTCTACCAGCGAATGCAGTTCCAAGGGACAGTGAAAACCAGCTACAGCTTTCTGTGCTGGCAGCTTTCCTGTGGGCGCAATCGCTGGACGTTTCGAATTTGGCAGCCGGGCTCTGCGAGAGAGATATACACAGTGTTGCCCCATTACCAAGCAAAGGTTTTGCAGAACGCGAATGTCTGTCTACCAGCGAAT
The DNA here is from genome assembly GCF_035582795.1 of Mycteria americana. Lineage (NCBI taxonomy): Eukaryota > Metazoa > Chordata > Aves > Ciconiiformes > Ciconiidae > Mycteria > Mycteria americana. The sequence continues at coordinate 44,202,027 of NC_134370.1, forward strand.
GCAGTTCCAAGGGACAGTGAAAACCAGCTACAGCTTTCTGTGCTGGCAGCTTTCCTGTGGGCACAATCGCTGGACGTTTCGAATTTGGCAGCCGGGCTCTCCGAGAGAGATATACACAGTGTTGCCCCATTACCAACCAAAGCTTTTGCAGAACGCGAATGTCTGTCTACCAGCGAATGCAGTTCCAAGGGACAGTGAAAACCAGCTACAGCTTTCCGTGCTGGCAGCTTTCCTGTGGGCGCAGTCGCTGGACGTTTCGAATTTGGCAGCCGGGCTCTGCTAGAGAGAAATACAGACTGTTGCCCCTTTACGAACGAAAGCTTTTGCAGAACACGAATGTCTGTCTACCAGCGAATGCAGTTCCAAGGGACAGTGAAAACCAGCTACAGCTTTCCGTGCTGGCAGCTTTCCTGTGGGCGCAATCGCTGGACGTTTCGAATTTGGCAGCCGGGCTCTGCTAGAGAGAAATACAGACTGTTGCCCCTTTACGAACGAAAGCTTTTGCAGAACACGAATGTCTGTCTACCAGCGAATGCAGTTCCAAGGGACAGTGAAAACCAGCTACAGCTTTCCGTGCTGGCAGCTTTCCTGTGGGCGCAATCGCTGGACGTTTCGAATTTGGCAGCCGGGTTCTGCCAGAGAGAAATACACAGTGTTGCCCCTTTACGAACGAAAGCTTTTGCAGAACGCGAATGTCTGTCTACCAGCGAATGCAGTTCCAAGGGACAGTGAAAACCAGCTACAGCTTTCCGTGCTGGCAGCTTTCCTGTGGGCGCAATCGCTGGACGTTTCGAATTTGGCAGCCGGGCTCTGCCAGAGAGAAAGACACAGTGTTGCCCCTTTACGAACGAAAGCTTTTGCAGAACGCGAATGTCTGTCTACCAGCGAATGCAGTTCCAAGCGACAGTGAAAACCAGCTACAGCTTTCCGTGCTGGCAGCTTTCCTGTGGGCGCAATCGCTGGACGTTTCGAATTTGGCAGCCGGGCTCTGCCAGAGAGAAATACACAGTGTTGCCCCTTTACGAACGAAAGCTTTTGCGGAACGCGAATGTCTGTCTACCAGCGAATGCAGTTCCAAGGGACAGTGAAAACCAGCTACAGCTTTCCGTGCTGGCAGCTTTCCTGTGGGCGCAATCGCTGGACGTTTCGAATTTGGCAGCCGGGCTCTGCGAGAGAGATATACACAGTGTTGCCCCATTACCAAGCAAAGGTTTTGCAGAACGCGAATGTCTGTCTACCAGCGAATGCAGTTCCAAGGGACAGTGAAAACCAGCTTCAGCTTTCCGTGCTGGCAGCTTTCCTGTGGGCGCAATCGCTGGACGTTTCGAATTTGGCAGCCGGGCTCTGCGAGAGAAAAATACACAGTGTTGCACCTTTACGAACGAAAGCTGTTGCAGAACGCGAATGTCTGTCTACCAGCGAATGCAGTTCCAAGGGACAGTGAAAACCAGCTACAGCTTTCCGTGCTGGCAGCTTTCCTGTGGGCGCAATCGCTGGACGTTTCGAATTTGGCAGCCGGACTCTCCGAGAGAGATATACACAGTGTTGCCCCATTACCAAGCAAAGGTGTTGCAGAACGCGAATGTCTGTCTACCAGCGAATGCAGTTCCAAGGGACAGTGAAAACCAGCTACAGCTTTCTGTGCTGGCAGCTTTCCTGTGGGCACAATCGCTGGACGTTTCGAATTTGGCAGCCGGGTTCTCCGAGAGAGATATACACAGTGTTGCCCCATTACCAACCAAAGCTTTTGCAGAACGCGAATGTCTGTCTACCAGCGAATGCAGTTCCAAGGGACAGTGAAAACCAGCTACAGCTTTCCGTGCTGGCAGCTTTCCTGTGGGCGCAGTCGCTGGACGTTTCGAATTTGGCAGCCGGGCTCTGCTAGAGAGAAATACACAGTGTTGCCCCTTTACGAACGAAAGCTTTTGCAGAACACGAATGTCTGTCTACCAGCGAATGCAGTTCCAAGGGACAGTGAAAACCAGCTACAGCTTTCCGTGCTGGCAGCTTTCCTGTGGGCGCAATCGCTGGACGTTTCGAATTTGGCAGCCGGGCTCTGCTAGAGAGAAATACAGACTGTTGCCCCTTTACGAACGAAAGCTTTTGCAGAACACGAATGTCTGTCTACCAGCGAATGCAGTTCCAAGGGACAGTGAAAACCAGCTACAGCTTTCCGTGCTGGCAGCTTTCCTGTGGGCGCAATCGCTGGACGTTTCGAATTTGGCAGCCGGGTTCTGCCAGAGAGAAATACACAGTGTTGCCCCTTTACGAACGAAAGCTTTTGCAGAACGCGAATGTCTGTCTACCAGCGAATGCAGTTCCAAGCGACAGTGAAAACCAGCTACAGCTTTCCGTGCTGGCAGCTTTCCTGTGGGCGCAATCGCTGGACGTTTCGAATTTGGCAGCCGGGCTCTGCCAGAGAGAAAGACACAGTGTTGCCCCTTTACGAACGAAAGCTTTTGCAGAACGCGAATGTCTGTCTACCAGCGAATGCAGTTCCAAGCGACAGTGAAAACCAGCTACAGCTTTCCGTGCTGGCAGCTTTCCTGTGGGCGCAATCGCTGGACGTTTCGAATTTGGCAGCCGGGCTCTGCCAGAGAGAAATACACAGTGTTGCCCCTTTACGAACGAAAGCTTTTGCAGAACGCGAATGTCTGTCTACCAGCGAATGCAGTTCCAAGGGACAGTGAAAACCAGCTACAGCTTTCCGTGCTGGCAGCTTTCCTGTGGGCGCAATCGCTGGACGTTTCGAATTTGGCAGCCGGGCTCTGCGAGAGAGATATACACAGTGTTGCCCCATTACCAAGCAAAGGTTTTGCAGAACGCGAATGTCTGTCTACCAGCGAATGCAGTTCCAAGGGACAGTGAAAACCAGCTTCAGCTTTCCGTGCTGGCAGCTTTCCTGTGGGCGCAATCGCTGGACGTTTCGAATTTGGCAGCCGGGCTCTGCGAGAGAAAAATACACAGTGTTGCACCTTTACGAACGAAAGCTGTTGCAGAACGCGAATGTCTGTCTACCAGCGAATGCAGTTCCAAGGGACAGTGAAAACCAGCTACAGCTTTCCGTGCTGGCAGCTTTCCTGTGGGCGCAATCGCTGGACGTTTCGAATTTGGCAGCCGGGCTCTGCGAGAGAGATATACATTGTGTTGCCCCATTACCAAGCAAAGGTGTTGCAGAACGCGAATGTCTGTCTACCAGCGAATGCAGTTCCAAGGGACAGTGAAAACCAGCTACAGCTTTCTGTGCTGGCAGCTTTCCTGTGGGCACAATCGCTGGACGTTTCGAATTTGGCAGCCGGGTTCTCCGAGAGAGATATACACAGTGTTGCCCCATTACCAACCAAAGCTTTTGCAGAACGCGAATGTCTGTCTACCAGCGAATGCAGTTCCAAGGGACAGTGAAAACCAGCTACAGCTTTCCGTGCTGGCAGCTTTCCTGTGGGCGCAGTCGCTGGACGTTTCGAATTTGGCAGCCGGGCTCTGCTAGAGAGAAATACAGACTGTTGCCCCTTTACGAACGAAAGCTTTTGCAGAACACGAATGTCTGTCTACCAGCGAATGCAGTTCCAAGGGACAGTGAAAACCAGCTACAGCTTTCCGTGCTGGCAGCTTTCCTGTGGGCGCAATCGCTGGACGTTTCGAATTTGGCAGCCGGGCTCTGCTAGAGAGAAATACAGACTGTTGCCCCTTTACGAACGAAAGCTTTTGCAGAACACGAATGTCTGTCTACCAGCGAATGCAGTTCCAAGGGACAGTGAAAACCAGCTACAGCTTTCCGTGCTGGCAGCTTTCCTGTGGGCGCAATCGCTGGACGTTTCGAATTTGGCAGCCGGGTTCTGCCAGAGAGAAATACACAGTGTTGCCCCTTTACGAACGAAAGCTTTTGCAGAACGCGAATGTCTGTCTACCAGCGAATGCAGTTCCAAGGGACAGTGAAAACCAGCTACAGCTTTCTGTGCTGGCAGCTTTCCTGTGGGCGCAATCGCTGGACGTTTCGAATTTGGCAGCCGGGCTCTGCCAGAGAGAAATACACAGTGTTGCCCCTTTACGAACGAAAGCTTTTGCAGAACACGAATGTCTGTCTACCAGCGAATGCAGTTCCAAGGGACAGTGAAAACCAGCTACAGCTTTCCGTGCTGGCAGCTTTCCTGTGGGCGCAATCGCTGGACGTTTCGAATTTGGCAGCCGGGCTCTGCGAGAGAGAAATACACAGTGTTGCCCCTTTACGAACGAAAGCTTTTGCAGAACGCGAATGTCTGTCTACCAGCGAATGCAGTTCCCAGCGACAGTGAAAACCAGCTACAGCTTTCCGTGCTGGCAGCTTTCCTGTGGGCGCAATCGCTGGACGTTTCGAATTTGGCAGCCGGGCTCTGCCAGAGAGAAATACACAGTGTTGCCCCTTTACGAACGAAAGCTTTTGCGGAACGCGAATGTCTGTCTACCAGCGAATGCAGTTCCAAGGGACAGTGAAAACCAGCTACAGCTTTCCGTGCTGGCAGCTTTCCTGTGGGCGCAATCGCTGGACGTTTCGAATTTGGCAGCCGGGCTCTGCGAGAGAGAAATACACAGTGTTGCCCCATTACGAACGAAAGCTTTTGCGGAACGCGAATGTCTGTCTACCAGCGAATGCAGTTCCAAGGGACAGTGAAAACCAGCTACAGCTTTCCGTGCTGGCAGCTTTCCTGTGGGCGCAATCGCTGGACGTTTCAAATTTGGCAGCTGGGCTCTCCGAGAGAGATATACACAGTGTTGCCCCATTACGAACGAAAGCTTTTGCGGAACGCGAATGTCTGTCTACCAGCGAATGCAGTTCCAAGGGACAGTGAAAACCAGCTACAGCTTTCCGTGCTGGCAGCTTTCCTGTGGGCGCAATCGCTGGACGTTTCGAATTTGGCAGCCGGGCTCTGCCAGAGAGGAATACACAGTGTTGCCCCTTTACGAACGAAAGCTTTTGCAGAACACGAATGTCTGTCTACCAGCGAATGCAGTTCCAAGGGACAGTGAAAACCAGCTACAGCTTTCCGTGCTGGCAGCTTTCCTGTGGGCGCAATCGCTGGACGTTTCGAATTTGGCAGCCGGGCTCTGCCAGAGAGAAATACACAGTGTTGCCCCTTTACGAACGAAAGCTTTTGCAGAACACGAATGTCTGTCTACCAGCGAATGCAGTTCCAAGGGACAGTGAAAACCAGCTACAGCTTTCCGTGCTGGCAGCTTTCCTGTGGGCGCAATCGCTGGACGTTTCGAATTTGGCAGCCGGGCTCTGCGAGAGAGAAATACAGAGTGTTGCCCCTTTACGAACGAAAGCTTTTGCAGAACACGAATGTCTGTCTACCAGCGAATGCAGTTCCAAGGGACAGTGAAAACCAGCTACAGCTTTCCGTGCTGGCAGCTTTCCTGTGGGCGCAATCGCTGGACGTTTCGAATTTGGCAGCCGGGCTCTGCGAGAGAAAAATACACAGTGTTGCACCTTTACGAACGAAAGCTTTTGCAGAACGCGAATGTCTGTCTACCAGCGAATGCAGTTCCAAGGGACAGTGAAAACCAGCTACAGCTTTCCGTGCTGGCAGCTTTCCTGTGGGCGCAATCGCTGGACGTTTCGAATTTGGCAGCCGGGCTCTGCGAGAGAGATATACACAGTGTTGCCCCATTACCAAGCAAGGGTTTTGCAGAACGCGAATGTCTGTCTACCAGCGAATGCAGTTCCAAGGGACAGTGAAAACCAGCTACAGCTTTCTGTGCTGGCAGCTTTCCTGTGGGCACAATCGCTGGACGTTTCGAATTTGGCAGCCGGGCTCTCCGAGAGAGATATACACAGTGTTGCCCCATTACCAAGCAAAGGTTTTGCAGAACGCGAATGTCTGTCTACCAGCGAATGCAGTTCCAAGGGACAGTGAAAACCAGCTACAGCTTTCCGTGCTGGCAGCTTTCCTGTGGGCGCAGTCGCTGGACGTTTCGAATTTGGCAGCCGGGCTCTGCTAGAGAGAAATACAGACTGTTGCCCCTTTACGAACGAAAGCTTTTGCAGAACACGAATGTCTGTCTACCAGCGAATGCAGTTCCAAGGGACAGTGAAAACCAGCTACAGCTTTCCGTGCTGGCAGCTTTCCTGTGGGCGCAATCGCTGGACGTTTCGAATTTGGCAGCCGGGCTCTGCCAGAGAGAAATACAGAGTGTTGCCCCTTTACGAACGAAAGCTTTTGCAGAACGCGCATGTCTGTCTACCAGCGAATGCAGTTCCAAGGGACAGTGAAAACCAGCTACAGCTTTCCGTGCTGGCAGCTTTCCTGTGGGCGCAATCGCTGGACGTTTCGAATTTGGCAGCCGGGCTCTGCCAGAGAGAAATACACAGTGTTGCCCCTTTACGAACGAAAGCTTTTGCAGAACGCGAATGTCTGTCTACCAGCGAATGCAGTTCCAAGGGACAGTGAAAACCAGCTACAGCTTTCCGTGCTGGCAGCTTTCCTGTGGGCGCAATCGCTGGACGTTTCGAATTTGGCAGCCGGGCTCTGCCAGAGAGAAATACAGAGTGTTGCCCCTTTACGAACGAAAGCTTTTGCAGAACGCGAATGTCTGTCTACCAGCGAATGCAGTTCCAAGGGACAGTGAAAACCAGCTACAGCTTTCCGTGCTGGCAGCTTTCCTGTGGGCGCAATCGCTGGACGTTTCGAATTTGGCAGCCGGGCTCTGCGAGAGAGAAATACACAGTGTTGCCCCATTACGAACGAAAGCTGTTGCGGAACGCGAATGTCTGTCTACCAGCGAATGCAGTTCCAAGGGACAGTGAAAACCAGCTACAGCTTTCCGTGCTGGCAGCTTTCCTGTGGGCGCAATCGCTGGACGTTTCGAATTTGGCAGCCGGGCTCTGCGAGAGAGAAATACACAGTGTTGCCCCATTACGAACGAAAGCTTTTGCGGAACGCGAATGTCTGTCTACCAGCGAATGCAGTTCCAAGGGACAGTGAAAACCAGCTACAGCTTTCCGTGCTGGCAGCTTTCCTGTGGGCGCAATCGCTGGACGTTTCGAATTTGGCAGCCACGCTCTCCGAGAGAGATATACACAGTGTTGCCCCATTACCAACCAAAGCTTTTGCAGAACGCGAATGTCTGTCTACCAGCGAATGCAGTTCCAAGGGACAGTGAAAACCAGCTACAGCTTTCCGTGCTGGCAGCTTTCCTGTGGGCGCAATCGCTGGACGTTTCGAATTTGGCAGCCGGGCTCTGCCAGAGAGAAATACAGACTGTTGCCCCTTTACGAACGAAAGCTTTTGCAGAACACGAATGTCTGTCTACCAGCGAATGCAGTTCCAAGGGACAGTGAAAACCAGCTACAGCTTTCCGTGCTGGCAGCTTTCCTGTGGGCGCAATCGCTGGACGTTTCGAATTTGGCAGCGGGGCTCTGCCAGAGAGAAATACACAGTGTTGCCCCTTTACGAACGAAAGCTTTTGCAGAACACGAATGTCTGTCTACCAGCGAATGCAGTTCCAAGGGACAGTGAAAACCAGCTACAGCTTTCCGTGCTGGCAGCTTTCCTGTGGGCGCAATCGCTGGACGTTTCGAATTTGGCAGCCGGGCTCTGCGAGAGAGAAATACACAGTGTTGCCCCTTTACGAACGAAAGCTTTTGCAGAACGCGAATGTCTGTCTACCAGCGAATGCAGTTCCAAGCGACAGTGAAAACCAGCTACAGCTTTCCGTGCTGGCAGCTTTCCTGTGGGCGCAATCGCTGGACGTTTCGAATTTGGCAGCCGGGCTCTGCCAGAGAGAAATACACAGTGTTGCCCCTTTACGAACGAAAGCTTTTGCGGAACGCGAATGTCTGTCTACCAGCGAATGCAGTTCCAAGGGACAGTGAAAACCAGCTACAGCTTTCCGTGCTGGCAGCTTTCCTGTGGGCGCAATCGCTGGACGTTTCGAATTTGGCAGCCGGGCTCTGCGAGAGAGAAATACACAGTGTTGCCCCATTACGAACGAAAGCTTTTGCGGAACGCGAATGTCTGTCTACCAGCGAATGCAGTTCCAAGGGACAGTGAAAACCAGCTACAGCTTTCCGTGCTGGCAGCTTTCCTGTGGGCGCAATCGCTGGACGTTTCAAATTTGGCAGCTGGGCTCTCCGAGAGAGATATACACAGTGTTGCCCCATTACCAACCAAAGCTTTTGCAGAACGCGAATGTCTGTCTACCAGCGAATGCAGTTCCAAGGGACAGTGAAAACCAGCTACAGCTTTCCGTGCTGGCAGCTTTCCTGTGGGCGCAATCGCTGGACGTTTCGAATTTGGCAGCCGGGCTCTGCCAGAGAGGAATACACAGTGTTGCCCCTTTACGAACGAAAGCTTTTGCAGAACACGAATGTCTGTCTACCAGCGAATGCAGTTCCAAGGGACAGTGAAAACCAGCTACAGCTTTCCGTGCTGGCAGCTTTCCTGTGGGCGCAATCGCTGGACGTTTCGAATTTGGCAGCCGGGCTCTGCCAGAGAGAAATACACAGTGTTGCCCCTTTACGAACGAAAGCTTTTGCAGAACACGAATGTCTGTCTACCAGCGAATGCAGTTCCAAGGGACAGTGAAAACCAGCTACAGCTTTCCGTGCTGGCAGCTTTCCTGTGGGCGCAATCGCTGGACGTTTCGAATTTGGCAGCCGGGCTCTGCGAGAGAGAAATACAGAGTGTTGCCCCTTTACGAAGGAAAGCTTTTGCAGAACACGAATGTCTGTCTACCAGCGAATGCAGTTCCAAGGGACAGTGAAAACCAGCTACAGCTTTCCGTGCTGGCAGCTTTCCTGTGGGCGCAATCGCTGGACGTTTCGAATTTGGCAGCCGGGCTCTGCGAGAGAGAAATACAGAGTGTTGCCCCTTTACGAACGAAAGCTTTTGCAGAACACGAATGTCTGTCTACCAGCGAATGCAGTTCCAAGGGACAGTGAAAACCAGCTACAGCTTTCCGTGCTGGCAGCTTTCCTGTGGGCGCAATCGCTGGACGTTTCGAATTTGGCAGCCGGGCTCTGCCAGAGAGAAATACACAGTGTGGCCCCATTACCAAGCAAAGGTTTTGCAGAACGCGAATGTCTGTCTACCAGCGAATGCAGTTCCAAGGGACAGTGAAAACCAGCTTCAGCTTTCCGTGCTGGCAGCTTTCCTGTGGGCGCAATCGATGGACGTTTCGAATTTGGCAGCCGGGCTCTGCGAGAGAAAAATACACAGTGTTGCACCTTTACGAACGAAAGCTTTTGCAGAACGCGAATGTCTGTCTACCAGCGAATGCAGTTCCAAGGGACAGTGAAAACCAGCTACAGCTTTCCGTGCTGGCAGCTTTCCTGTGGGCGCAATCGCTGGACGTTTCGAATTTGGCAGCCGGGCTCTGCGAGAGAGATATACACAGTGTTGCCCCATTACCAAGCAAGGGTTTTGCAGAACGCGAATGTCTGTCTACCAGCGAAGGCAGTTCCAAGGGACAGTGAAAACCAGCTACAGCTTTCTGTGCTGGCAGCTTTCCTGTGGGCACAATCGCTGGACGTTTCGAATTTGGCAGCCGGGCTCTCCGAGAGAGATATACACAGTGTTGCCCCATTACCAAGCAAAGGTTTTGCAGAACGCGAATGTCTGTCTACCAGCGAATGCAGTTCCAAGGGACAGTGAAAACCAGCTACAGCTTTCCGTGCTGGCAGCTTTCCTGTGGGCGCAGTCGCTGGACGTTTCGAATTTGGCAGCCGGGCTCTGCCAGAGAGAAATACAGACTGTTGCCCCTTTACGAACGAAAGCTTTTGCAGAACACGAATGTCTGTCTACCAGCGAATGCAGTTCCAAGGGACAGTGAAAACCAGCTACAGCTTTCCGTGCTGGCAGCTTTCCTGTGGGCGCAATCGCTGGACGTTTCGAATTTGGCAGCCGGGCTCTGCCAGAGAGAAATACAGAGTGTTGCCCCTTTACGAACGAAAGCTTTTGCAGAACGCGCATGTCTGTCTACCAGCGAATGCAGTTCCAAGGGACAGTGAAAACCAGCTACAGCTTTCCGTGCTGGCAGCTTTCCTGTGGGCGCAATCGCTGGACGTTTCGAATTTGGCAGCCGGGCTCTGCCAGAGAGAAATACACAGTGTTGCCCCTTTACGAACGAAAGCTTTTGCAGAACGCGAATGTCTGTCTACCAGCGAATGCAGTTCCAAGGGACAGTGAAAACCAGCTACAGCTTTCCGTGCTGGCAGCTTTCCTGTGGGCGCAATCGCTGGACGTTTCGAATTTGGCAGCCGGGCTCTGCGAGAGAGAAATACACAGTGTTGCCCCTTTACGAACGAAAGCTTTTGCAGAACGCGAATGTCTGTCTACCAGCGAATGCAGTTCCAAGGGACAGTGAAAACCAGCTACAGCTTTCCGTGCTGGCAGCTTTCCTGTGGGCGCAATCGCTGGACGTTTCGAATTTGGCAGCCGGGCTCTGCGAGAGAGAAATACACAGTGTTGCCCCATTACGAACGAAAGCTGTTGCGGAACGCGAATGTCTGTCTACCAGCGAATGCAGTTCCAAGGGACAGTGAAAACCAGCTACAGCTTTCCGTGCTGGCAGCTTTCCTGTGGGCGCAATCGCTGGACGTTTCGAATTTGGCAGCCGGGCTCTGCCAGAGAGAAATACACAGTGTTGCCCCATTACGAACGAAAGCTTTTGCGGAACGCGAATGTCTGTCTACCAGCGAATGCAGTTCCAAGGGACAGTGAAAACCAGCTACAGCTTTCCGTGCTGGCAGCTTTCCTGTGGGCGCAATCGCTGGACGTTTCGAATTTGGCAGCCACGCTCTCCGAGAGAGATATACACAGTGTTGCCCCATTACCAACCAAAGCTTTTGCAGAACGCGAATGTCTGTCTACCAGCGAATGCAGTTCCAAGGGACAGTGAAAACCAGCTACAGCTTTCCGTGCTGGCAGCTTTCCTGTGGGCGCAATCGCTGGACTTTTCGAATTTGGCAGCCGGGCTCTGCCAGAGAGAAATACACAGTGTTGCCCCTTTACGAACGAAAGCTTTTGCAGAACGCGAATGTCTGTCTACCAGCGAATGCAGTTCCAAGGGACAGTGAAAACCAGCTACAGCTTTCCGTGCTGGCAGCTTTCCTGTGGGCGCAATCGCTGGACGTTTCGAATTTGGCAGCCGGGCTCTGCGAGAGAGAAATACACAGTGTTGCCCCATTACGAACGAAAGCTTTTGCGGAACGCGAATGTCTGTCTACCAGCGAATGCAGTTCCAAGGGACAGTGAAAACCAGCTACAGCTTTCCGTGCTGGCAGCTTTCCTGTGGGCGCAATCGCTGGACGTTTCGAATTTGGCAGCCGGGCTCTGCCAGAGAGAAATACACAGTGTTGCCCCATTACGAACGAAAGCTTTTGCGGAACGCGAATGTCTGTCTACCAGCGAATGCAGTTCCAAGGGACAGTGAAAACCAGCTACAGCTTTCCGTGCTGGCAGCTTTCCTGTGGGCGCAATCGATGGACGTTTCGAATTTGGCAGCCACGCTCTCCGAGACAGATATACACAGTGTTGCCACATTACCAACCAAAGCTTTTGCAGAACGCGAATGTCTGTCTACCAGCGAATGCAGTTCCAAGGGACAGTGAAAACCAGCTACAGCTTTCCGTGCTGGCAGCTTTCCTGTGGGCGCAATCGCTGGACGTTTCGAATTTGGCAGCCGGGCTCTGCCAGAGAGAAATACAGACTGTTGCCCCTTTACGAACGAAAGCTTTTGCAGAACACGAATGTCTGTCTACCAGCGAATGCAGTTCCAAGGGACAGTGAAAACCAGCTACAGCTTTCCGTGCTGGCAGCTTTCCTGTGGGCGCAATCGCTGGACGTTTCGAATTTGGCAGCCGGGCTCTGCCAGAGAGAAATACACAGTGTTGCCCCTTTACGAACGAAAGCTTTTGCAGAACGCGAATGTCTGTCTACCAGCGAATGCAGTTCCAAGGGACAGTGAAAACCAGCTACAGCTTTCCGTGCTGGCAGCTTTCCTGTGGGCGCAATCGCTGGACGTTTCGAATTTGGCAGCCGGGCTCTGCCAGAGAGAAATACAGAGTGTTGCCCCTTTACGAACGAAAGCTTTTGCAGAACACGAATGTCTGTCTACCAGCGAATGCAGTTCCAAGGGACAGTGAAAACCAGCTACAGCTTTCCGTGCTGGCAGCTTTCCTGTGGGCGCAATCGCTGGACGTTTCGAATTTGGCAGCCGGGCTCTGCGAGAGAGAAATACACAGTGTTGCCCCATTACCAAGCAAAGGTTTTGCAGAACGCGAATGTCTGTCTACCAGCGAATGCAGTTCCAAGGGACAGTGAAAACCAGCTTCAGCTTTCCGTGCTGGCAGCTTTCCTGTGGGCGCAATCGCTGGACGTTTCGAATTTGGCAGCCGGGCTCTGCGAGAGAAAAATACACAGTGTTGCACCTTTACGAACGAAAGCTGTTGCAGAACGCGAATGTCTGTCTACCAGCGAATGCAGTTCCAAGGGACAGTGAAAACCAGCTACAGCTTTCCGTGCTGGCAGCTTTCCTGTGGGCGCAATCGCTGGACGTTTCGAATTTGGCAGCCGGGCTCTGCGAGAGAGATATACACAGTGTTGCCCCATTACCAAGCAAGGGTTTTGCAGAACGCGAATGTCTGTCTACCAGCGAATGCAGTTCCAAGGGACAGTGAAAACCAGCTACAGCTTTCTGTGCTGGCAGCTTTCCTGTGGGCACAATCGCTGGACGTTTCGAATTTGGCAGCCGGGCTCTCCGAGAGAGATATACACAGTGTTGCCCCATTACCAAGCAAAGGTTTTGCAGAACGCGAATGTCTGTCTACCAGCGAATGCAGTTCCAAGGGACAGTGAAAACCAGCTACAGCTTTCCGTGCTGGCAGCTTTCCTGTGGGCGCAGTCGCTGGACGTTTCGAATTTGGCAGCCGGGCTCTGCCAGAGAGAAATACAGACTGTTGCCCCTTTACGAACGAAAGCTTTTGCAGAACACGAATGTCTGTCTACCAGCGAATGCAGTTCCAAGGGACAGTGAAAACCAGCTACAGCTTTCCGTGCTGGCAGCTTTCCTGTGGGCGCAATCGCTGGACGTTTCGAATTTGGCAGCCGGGCTCTGCCAGAGAGAAATACAGAGTGTTGCCCCTTTACGAACGAAAGCTTTTGCAGAACGCGCATGTCTGTCTACCAGCGAATGCAGTTCCAAGGGACAGTGAAAACCAGCTACAGCTTTCCGTGCTGGCAGCTTTCCTGTGGGCGCAATCGCTGGACGTTTCGAATTTGGCAGCCGGGCTCTGCCAGAGAGAAATACACAGTGTTGCCCCTTTACGAACGAAAGCTTTTGCAGAACGCGAATGTCTGTCTACCAGCGAATGCAGTTCCAAGGGACAGTGAAAACCAGCTACAGCTTTCCGTGCTGGCAGCTTTCCTGTGGGCGCAATCGCTGGACGTTTCGAATTTGGCAGCCGGGCTCTGCGAGAGAGAAATACACAGTGTTGCCCCTTTACGAACGAAAGCTTTTGCAGAACGCGAATGTCTGTCTACCAGCGAATGCAGTTCCAAGGGACAGTGAAAACCAGCTACAGCTTTCCGTGCTGGCAGCTTTCCTGTGGGCGCAATCGCTGGACGTTTCGAATTTGGCAGCCGGGCTCTGCGAGAGAGAAATACACAGTGTTGCCCCATTACGAACGAAAGCTGTTGCGGAACGCGAATGTCTGTCTACCAGCGAATGCAGTTCCAAGGGACAGTGAAAACCAGCTACAGCTTTCCGTGCTGGCAGCTTTCCTGTGGGCGCAATCGCTGGACGTTTCGAATTTGGCAGCCGGGCTCTGCCAGAGAGAAATACACAGTGTTGCCCCATTACGAACGAAAGCTTTTGCGGAACGCGAATGTCTGTCTACCAGCGAATGCAGTTCCAAGGGACAGTGAAAACCAGCTACAGCTTTCCGTGCTGGCAGCTTTCCTGTGGGCGCAATCGCTGGACGTTTCGAATTTGGCAGCCACGCTCTCCGAGAGAGATATACACAGTGTTGCCCCATTACCAACCAAAGCTTTTGCAGAACGCGAATGTCTGTCTACCAGCGAATGCAGTTCCAAGGGACAGTGAAAACCAGCTACAGCTTTCCGTGCTGGCAGCTTTCCTGTGGGCGCAATCGCTGGACTTTTCGAATTTGGCAGCCGGGCTCTGCCAGAGAGAAATACACAGTGTTGCCCCTTTACGAACGAAAGCTTTTGCAGAACGCGAATGTCTGTCTACCAGCGAATGCAGTTCCAAGGGACAGTGAAAACCAGCTACAGCTTTCCGTGCTGGCAGCTTTCCTGTGGGCGCAATCGCTGGACGTTTCGAATTTGGCAGCCGGGCTCTGCGAGAGAGAAATACACAGTGTTGCCCCATTACGAACGAAAGCTTTTGCGGAACGCGAATGTCTGTCTACCAGCGAATGCAGTTCCAAGGGACAGTGAAAACCAGCTACAGCTTTCCGTGCTGGCAGCTTTCCTGTGGGCGCAATCGCTGGACGTTTCGAATTTGGCAGCCGGGCTCTGCCAGAGAGAAATACATAGTGTTGCCCCATTACGAACGAAAGCTTTTGCGGAACGCGAATGTCTGTCTACCAGCGAATGCAGTTCCAAGGGACAGTGAAAACCAGCTACAGCTTTCCGTGCTGGCAGCTTTCCTGTGGGCGCAATCGATGGACGTTTCGAATTTGGCAGCCACGCTCTCCGAGACAGATATACACAGTGTTGCCACATTACCAACCAAAGCTTTTGCAGAACGCGAATGTCTGTCTACCAGCGAATGCAGTTCCAAGGGACAGTGAAAACCAGCTACAGCTTTCCGTGCTGGCAGCTTTCCTGTGGGCGCAATCGCTGGACGTTTCGAATTTGGCAGCCGGGCTCTGCCAGAGAGAAATACAGACTGTTGCCCCTTTACGAACGAAAGCTTTTGCAGAACACGAATGTCTGTCTACCAGCGAATGCAGTTCCAAGGGACAGTGAAAACCAGCTACAGCTTTCCGTGCTGGCAGCTTTCCTGTGGGCGCAATCGCTGGACGTTTCGAATTTGGCAGCCGGGCTCTGCCAGAGAGAAATACACAGTGTTGCCCCTTTACGAACGAAAGCTTTTGCAGAACGCGAATGTCTGTCTACCAGCGAATGCAGTTCCAAGGGACAGTGAAAACCAGCTACAGCTTTCCGTGCTGGCAGCTTTCCTGTGGGCGCAATCGCTGGACGTTTCGAATTTGGCAGCCGGGCTCTGCCAGAGAGAAATACAGAGTGTTGCCCCTTTACGAACGAAAGCTTTTGCAGAACACGAATGTCTGTCTACCAGCGAATGCAGTTCCAAGGGACAGTGAAAACCAGCTACAGCTTTCCGTGCTGGCAGCTTTCCTGTGGGCGCAATCGCTGGACGTTTCGAATTTGGCAGCCGGGCTCTGCGAGAGAGAAATACACAGTGTTGCCCCATTACCAAGCAAAGGTTTTGCAGAACGCGAATGTCTGTCTACCAGCGAATGCAGTTCCAAGGGACAGTGAAAACCAGCTTCAGCTTTCCGTGCTGGCAGCTTTCCTGTGGGCGCAATCGCTGGACGTTTCGAATTTGGCAGCCGGGCTCTGCGAGAGAAAAATACACAGTGTTGCACCTTTACGAACGAAAGCTGTTGCAGAACGCGAATGTCTGTCTACCAGCGAATGCAGTTCCAAGGGACAGTGAAAACCAGCTACAGCTTTCCGTGCTGGCAGCTTTCCTGTGGGCGCAATCGCTGGACGTTTCGAATTTGGCAGCCGGGCTCTGCGAGAGAGATATACACAGTGTTGCCCCATTACCAAGCAAAGGTTTTGCAGAACGCGAATGTCTGTCTACCAGCGAATGCAGTTCCAAGGGACAGTGAAAACCAGCTACAGCTTTCTGTGCTGGCAGCTTTCCTGTGGGCACAATCGCTGGACGTTTCGAATTTGGCAGCCGGGCTCTCCGAGAGAGATATACACAGTGTTGCCCCATTACCAACCAAAGCTTTTGCAGAACGCGAATGTCTGTCTACCAGCGAATGCAGTTCCAAGGGACAGTGAAAACCAGCTACAGCTTTCCGTGCTGGCAGCTTTCCTGTGGGCGCAATCGCTGGACGTTTCGAATTTGGCAGCCGGGCTCTGCTAGAGAGAAATACAGACTGTTGCCCCTTTACGAACGAAAGCTTTTGCAGAACACGAATGTCTGTCTACCAGCGAATGCAGTTCCAAGGGACAGTGAAAACCAGCTACAGCTTTCCGTGCTGGCAGCTTTCCTGTGGGCGCAATCGCTGGACGTTTCGAATTTGGCAGCCGGGCTCTGCTAGAGAGAAATACAGACTGTTGCCCCTTTACGAACGAAAGCTTTTGCAGAACACGAATGTCTGTCTACCAGCGAATGCAGTTCCAAGGGACAGTGAAAACCAGCTACAGCTTTCCGTGCTGGCAGCTTTCCTGTGGGCGCAATCGCTGGACGTTTCGAATTTGGCAGCCGGGCTCTGCCAGAGAGAAATACAGAGTGTTGCCCCTTTACGAACGAAAGCTTTTGCAGAACGCGAATGTCTGTCTACCAGCGAATGCAGTTCCAAGGGACAGTGAAAACCAGCTACAGCTTTCCGTGCTGGCAGCTTTCCTGTGGGCGCAATCGCTGGACGTTTCGAATTTGGCAGCCGGGCTCTGCCAGAGAGAAATACAGAGTGTTGCCCCTTTACGAACGAAAGCTTTTGCAGAACACGAATGTCTGTCTACCAGCGAATGCAGTTCCAAGGGACAGTGAAAACCAGCTACAGCTTTCCGTGCTGGCAGCTTTCCTGTGGGCGCAATCGCTGGACGTTTCGAATTTGGCAGCCGGGCTCTGCGAGAGAGAAATACACAGTGTTGCCCCATTACCAAGCAAAGCTTTTGCAGAACGCGAATGTCTGTCTACCAGCGAATGCAGTTCCAAGGGACAGTGAAAACCAGCTTCAGCTTTCCGTGCTGGCAGCTTTCCTGTGGGCGCAATCGCTGGACGTTTCGAATTTGGCAGCCGGGCTCTGCGAGAGAAAAATACACAGTGTTGCACCTTTACGAACGAAAGCTGTTGCAGAACGCGAATGTCTGTCTACCAGCGAATGCAGTTCCAAGGGACAGTGAAAACCAGCTACAGCTTTCCGTGCTGGCAGCTTTCCTGTGGGCGCAATCGCTGGACGTTTCGAATTTGGCAGCCGGGCTCTGCGAGAGAGATATACACAGTGTTGCCCCATTACCAAGCAAAGGTTTTGCAGAACGCGAATGTCTGTCTACCAGCGAATGCAGTTCCAAGGGACAGTGAAAACCAGCTACAGCTTTCCGTGCTGGCAGCTTTCCTGTGGGCGCAGTCGCTGGACGTTTCGAATTTGGCAGCCGGGCTCTGCTAGAGAGAAATACAGACTGTTGCCCCTTTACGAACGAAAGCTTTTGCAGAACACGAATGTCTGTCTACCAGCGAATGCAGTTCCAAGGGACAGTGAAAACCAGCTACAGCTTTCCGTGCTGGCAGCTTTCCTGTGGGCGCAATCGCTGGACGTTTCGAATTTGGCAGCCGGGCTCTGCTAGAGAGAAATACAGACTGTTGCCCCTTTACGAACGAAAGCTTTTGCAGAACACGAATGTCTGTCTACCAGCGAATGCAGTTCCAAGGGACAGTGAAAACCAGCTACAGCTTTCCGTGCTGGCAGCTTTCCTGTGGGCGCAATCGCTGGACGTTTCGAATTTGGCAGCCGGGTTCTGCCAGAGAGAAATACACAGTGTTGCCCCTTTACGAACGAAAGCTTTTGCAGAACGCGAATGTCTGTCTACCAGCGAATGCAGTTCCAAGGGACAGTGAAAACCAGCTACAGCTTTCTGTGCTGGCAGCTTTCCTGTGGGCGCAATCGCTGGACGTTTCGAATTTGGCAGCCGGGCTCTGCCAGAGAGAAATACACAGTGTTGCCCCTTTACGAACGAAAGCTTTTGCAGAACGCGAATGTCTGTCTACCAGCGAATGCAGTTCCAAGGGACAGTGAAAACCAGCTACAGCTTTCCGTGCTGGCAGCTTTCCTGTGGGCGCAATCGCTGGACGTTTCGAATTTGGCAGCCGGGCTCTGCGAGAGAGAAATACACAGTGTTGCCCCTTTACGAACGAAAGCTTTTGCAGAACGCGAATGTCTGTCTACCAGCGAATGCAGTTCCAAGCGACAGTGAAAACCAGCTACAGCTTTCCGTGCTGGCAGCTTTCCTGTGGGCGCAATCGCTGGACGTTTCGAATTTGGCAGCCGGGCTCTGCGAGAGAGATATACACAGTGTTGCCCCTTTACGAACGAAAGCTTTTGCGGAACGCGAATGTCTGTCTACCAGCGAATGCAGTTCCAAGGGACAGTGAAAACCAGCTACAGCTTTCCGTGCTGGCAGCTTTCCTGTGGGCGCAATCGCTGGACGTTTCGAATTTGGCAGCCGGGCTCTGCGAGAGAGAAATACAAAGTGTTGCCCCTTTACGAACGAAAGCTTTTGCAGAACGCGCATGTCTGTCTACCAGCGAATGCAGTTCCAAGGGACAGTGAAAACCAGCTACAGCTTTCCGTGCTGGCAGCTTTCCTGTGGGCGCAATCGCTGGACGTTTCGAATTTGGCAGCTGGGCTCTCCGAGAGAGATATACACAGTGTTGCCCCATTACCAAGCAAAGGTTTTGCAGAACGCGAATGTCTGTCTACCAGCGAATGCAGTTCCAAGGGACAGTGAAAACCAGCTACAGCTTTCCGTGCTGGCAGCTTTCCTGTGGGCGCAATCGCTGGACGTTTCGAATTTGGCAGCTGGGCTCTCCGAGAGAGATATACACAGTGTTGCCCCATTACCAAGCAAAGGTTTTGCAGAACGCGAATGTCTGTCTACCAGCGAATGCAGTTCCAAGGGACAGTGAAAACCAGCTACAGCTTTCCGTGCTGGCAGCTTTCCTGTGGGCGCAATCGCTGGACGTTTCGAATTTGGCAGCCGGGCTCTGCCAGAGAGGAATACACAGTGTTGCCCCTTTACGAACGAAAGCTTTTGCAGAACACGAATGTCTGTCTACCAGCGAATGCAGTTCCAAGGGACAGTGAAAACCAGCTACAGCTTTCCGTGCTGGCAGCTTTCCTGTGGGCGCAATCGCTGGACGTTTCGAATTTGGCAGCCGTGCTCTGCCAGAGAGAAATACACAGTGTTGCCCCTTTACGAACGAAAGCTTTTGCAGAACGCGAATGTCTGTCTACCAGCGAATGCAGTTCCAAGGGACAGTGAAAACCAGCTACAGCTTTCCGTGCTGGCAGCTTTCCTGTGGGCGCAATCGCTGGACGTTTCGAATTTGGCAGCCGGGCTCTGCGAGAGAGAAATACAGAGTGTTGCCCCTTTACGAACGAAAGCTTTTGCAGAACACGAATGTCTGTCTACCAGCGAATGCAGTTCCAAGGGACAGTGAAAACCAGCTACAGCTTTCCGTGCTGGCAGCTTTCCTGTGGGCGCAATCGCTGGACGTTTCGAATTTGGCAGCCGGGCTCTGCGAGAGAGAAATACACAGTGTTGCCCCATTACCAAGCAAAGGTTTTGCAGAACGCGAATGTCTGTCTACCAGCGAATGCAGTTCCAAGGGACAGTGAAAACCAGCTACAGCTTTCCGTGCTGGCAGCTTTCCTGTGGGCGCAATCGCTGGACGTTTCGAATTTGGCAGCCGGGCTCTGCGAGAGAGAAATACACAGTGTTGCCCCATTACAAACGAAAGCTTTTGCAGAACGCGAATGTCTGTCTACCAGCGAATGCAGTTCCAAAGGACAGTGAAAACCAGCTACAGCTTTCCGTGCTGGCAGCTTTCCTGTGGGCGCAATCGCTGGACGTTTCGAATTTGGCAGCCGGGCTCTGCGAGAGAGAAATACACAGTGTTGCCCCTTTACGAACGAAAGCTTTTGCAGAACGCGAATGTCTGTCTACCAGCGAATGCAGTTCCAAGCGACAGTGAAAACCAGCTACAGCTTTCCGTGCTGGCAGCTTTCCTGTGGGCGCAATCGCTGGACGTTTCGAATTTGGCAGCCGGGCTCTGCCAGAGAGAAATACACAGTTTTGCCCCTTTACGAACGAAAGCTTTTGCAGAACGCGAATGTCTGTCTACCAGCGAATGCAGTTCCAAGGGACAGTGAAAACCAGCTACAGCTTTCCGTGCTGGCAGCTTTCCTGTGGGCGCAATCGCTGGACGTTTCGAATTTGGCAGCCGGGCTCTGCGAGAGAGAAATACACAGTGTTGCCCCATTACGAACGAAAGCTTTTGCGGAACGCGAATGTTTGTCTACCAGCGAATGCAGTTCCAAGGGACAGTGAAAACCAGCTACAGCTTTCCGTGCTGGCAGCTTTCCTGTGGGCGCAATCGCTGGACGTTTCGAATTTGGCAGCCGGGCTCTGCGAGAGAGAAATACACAGTGTTGCCCCATTACGAACGAAAGCTTTTGCGGAACGCGAATGTTTGTCTACCAGCGAATGCAGTTCCAAGGGACAGTGAAAACCAGCTACAGCTTTCCGTGCTGGCAGCTTTCCTGTGGGCGCAATCGCTGGACGTTTCGAATTTGGCAGCCGGGCTCTGCCAGAGAGAAATACACAGTGTTGCCCCATTACGAACGAAAGCTTTTGCGGAACGCGAATGTCTGTCTACCAGCGAATGCAGTTCCAAGGGACAGTGAAAACCAGCTACAGCTTTCCGTGCTGGCAGCTTTCCTGTGGGCGCAATCGCTGGACGTTTCGAATTTGGCAGCCACGCTCTCCGAGAGAGATATACACAGTGTTGCCACATTACCAACCAAAGCTTTTGCAGAACGCGAATGTCTGTCTACCAGCGAATGCAGTTCCAAGGGACAGTGAAAACCAGCTACAGCTTTCCGTGCTGGCAGCTTTCCTGTGGGCGCAATCGCTGGACGTTTCGAATTTGGCAGCCGGGCTCTGCCAGAGAGAAATACAGACTGTTGCCCCTTTACGAACGAAAGCTTTTGCAGAACACGAATGTCTGTCTACCAGCGAATGCAGTTCCAAGGGACAGTGAAAACCAGCTACAGCTTTCCGTGCTGGCAGCTTTCCTGTGGGCGCAATCGCTGGACGTTTCGAATTTGGCAGCCGGGCTCTGCCAGAGAGAAATACACAGTGTTGCCCCTTTACGAACGAAAGCTTTTGCAGAACGCGAATGTCTGTCTACCAGCGAATGCAGTTCCAAGGGACAGTGAAAACCAGCTACAGCTTTCCGTGCTGGCAGCTTTCCTGTGGGCGCAATCGCTGGACGTTTCGAATTTGGCAGCCGGGCTCTGCCAGAGAGAAATACAGAGTGTTGCCCCTTTACGAACGAAAGCTTTTGCAGAACACGAATGTCTGTCTACCAGCGAATGCAGTTCCAAGGGACAGTGAAAACCAGCTACAGCTTTCCGTGCTGGCAGCTTTCCTGTGGGCGCAATCGCTGGACGTTTCGAATTTGGCAGCCGGGCTCTGCGAGAGAGAAATACACAGTGTTGCCCCATTACCAAGCAAAGCTTTTGCAGAACGCGAATGTCTGTCTACCAGCGAATGCAGTTCCAAGGGACAGTGAAAACCAGCTTCAGCTTTCCGTGCTGGCAGCTTTCCTGTGGGCGCAATCGCTGGACGTTTCGAATTTGGCAGCCGGGCTCTGCGAGAGAAAAATACACAGTGTTGCACCTTTACGAACGAAAGCTGTTGCAGAACGCGAATGTCTGTCTACCAGCGAATGCAGTTCCAAGGGACAGTGAAAACCAGCTACAGCTTTCCGTGCTGGCAGCTTTCCTGTGGGCGCAATCGCTGGACGTTTCGAATTTGGCAGCCGGGCTCTGCGAGAGAGATATACACAGTGTTGCCCCATTACCAAGCAAAGGTTTTGCAGAACGCGAATGTCTGTCTACCAGCGAATGCAGTTCCAAGGGACAGTGAAAACCAGCTACAGCTTTCTGTGCTGGCAGCTTTCCTGTGGGCACAATCGCTGGACGTTTCGAATTTGGCAGCCGGGCTCTCCGAGAGAGATATACACAGTGTTGCCCCATTACCAACCAAAGCTTTTGCAGAACGCGAATGTCTGTCTACCAGCGAATGCAGTTCCAAGGGACAGTGAAAACCAGCTACAGCTTTCCGTGCTGGCAGCTTTCCTGTGGGCGCAGTCGCTGGACGTTTCGAATTTGGCAGCCGGGCTCTGCTAGAGAGAAATACAGACTGTTGCCCCTTTACGAACGAAAGCTTTTGCAGAACACGAATGTCTGTCTACCAGCGAATGCAGTTCCAAGGGACAGTGAAAACCAGCTACAGCTTTCCGTGCTGGCAGCTTTCCTGTGGGCGCAATCGCTGGACGTTTCGAATTTGGCAGCCGGGCTCTGCTAGAGAGAAATACAGACTGTTGCCCCTTTACGAACGAAAGCTTTTGCAGAACACGAATGTCTGTCTACCAGCGAATGCAGTTCCAAGGGACAGTGAAAACCAGCTACAGCTTTCCGTGCTGGCAGCTTTCCTGTGGGCGCAATCGCTGGACGTTTCGAATTTGGCAGCCGGGTTCTGCCAGAGAGAAATACACAGTGTTGCCCCTTTACGAACGAAAGCTTTTGCAGAACGCGAATGTCTGTCTACCAGCGAATGCAGTTCCAAGGGACAGTGAAAACCAGCTACAGCTTTCTGTGCTGGCAGCTTTCCTGTGGGCGCAATCGCTGGACGTTTCGAATTTGGCAGCCGGGCTCTGCCAGAGAGAAATACACAGTGTTGCCCCTTTACGAACGAAAGCTTTTGCAGAACACGAATGTCTGTCTACCAGCGAATGCAGTTCCAAGGGACAGTGAAAACCAGCTACAGCTTTCCGTGCTGGCAGCTTTCCTGTGGGCGCAATCGCTGGACGTTTCGAATTTGGCAGCCGGGCTCTGCCAGAGAGAAATACAAAGTGTTGCCCCTTTACGAACGAAAGCTTTTGCAGAACGCGCATGTCTGTCTACCAGCGAATGCAGTTCCAAGGGACAGTGAAAACCAGCTACAGCTTTCCGTGCTGGCAGCTTTCCTGTGGGCGCAATCGCTGGACGTTTCGAATTTGGCAGCCGGGCTCTGCGAGAGAGAAATACACAGTGTTGCCCTATTACGAACGAAAGCTTTTGCAGAACGCGAATGTCTGTCTACCAGCGAATGCAGTTCCAAGGGACAGTGAAAACCAGCTACAGCTTTCCGTGCTGGCAGCTTTCCTGTGGGCGCAATCGCTGGACGTTTCGAATTTGGCAGCCGGGCTCTGCGAGAGAGAAATACACAGTGTTGCCCCTTTACGAACGAAAGCTTTTCCAGAACGCGAATGTCTGTCTACCAGCGAATGCAGTTCCAAGCGACAGTGAAAACCAGCTACAGCTTTCCGTGCTGGCAGCTTTCCTGTGGGCGCAATCGCTGGACGTTTCGAATTTGGCAGCCGGGCTCTGCCAGAGAGAAATACACAGTGTTGCCCCTTTACGAACGAAAGCTTTTGCGGAACGCGAATGTCTGTCTACCAGCGAATGCAGTTCCAAGGGACAGTGAAAACCAGCTACAGCTTTCCGTGCTGGCAGCTTTCCTGTGGGCGCAATCGCTGGACGTTTCGAATTTGGCAGCCGGGCTCTGCGAGAGAGAAATACACAGTGTTGCCCCATTACGAACGAAAGCTTTTGCGGAACGCGAATGTCTGTCTACCAGCGAATGCAGTTCCAAGGGACAGTGAAAACCAGCTACAGCTTTCCGTGCTGGCAGCTTTCCTGTGGGCGCAATCGCTGGACGTTTCGAATTTGGCAGCCGGGCTCTGCCAGAGAGAAATACACAGTGTTGCCCCATTACGAACGAAAGCTTTTGCGGAACGCGAATGTCTGTCTACCAGCGAATGCAGTTCCAAGGGACAGTGAAAACCAGCTACAGCTTTCCGTGCTGGCAGCTTTCCTGTGGGCGCAATCGCTGGACGTTTCGAATTTGGCAGCCACGCTCTCCGAGAGAGATATACACAGTGTTGCCACATTACCAACCAAAGCTTTTGCAGAACGCGAATGTCTGTCTACCAGCGAATGCAGTTCCAAGGGACAGTGAAAACCAGCTACAGCTTTCCGTGCTGGCAGCTTTCCTGTGGGCGCAATCGCTGGACGTTTCGAATTTGGCAGCCGGGCTCTGCCAGAGAGAAATACAGACTGTTGCCCCTTTACGAACGAAAGCTTTTGCAGAACACGAATGTCTGTCTACCAGCGAATGCAGTTCCAAGGGACATTGAAAACCAGCTACAGCTTTCCGTGCTGGCAGCTTTCCTGTGGGCGCAATCGCTGGACGTTTCGAATTTGGCAGCCGGGCTCTGCCAGAGAGAAATACACAGTGTTGCCCCTTTACGAACGAAAGCTTTTGCAGAACGCGAATGTCTGTCTACCAGCGAATGCAGTTCCAAGGGACAGTGAAAACCAGCTACAGCTTTCCGTGCTGGCAGCTTTCCTGTGGGCGCAATCGCTGGACGTTTCGAATTTGGCAGCCGGGCTCTGCCAGAGAGAAATACAGAGTGTTGCCCCTTTACGAACGAAAGCTTTTGCAGAACACGAATGTCTGTCTACCAGCGAATGCAGTTCCAAGGGACAGTGAAAACCAGCTACAGCTTTCCGGGCTGGCAGCTTTCCTGTGGGCGCAATCGCTGGACGTTTCGAATTTGGCAGCCGGGCTCTGCGAGAGAGAAATACACAGTGTTGCCCCATTACCAAGCAAAGGTTTTGCAGAACGCGAATGTCTGTCTACCAGCGAATGCAGTTCCAAGGGACAGTGAAAACCAGCTTCAGCTTTCCGTGCTGGCAGCTTTCCTGTGGGCGCAATCGCTGGACGTTTCGAATTTGGCAGCCGGGCTCTGCGAGAGAAAAATACACAGTGTTGCACCTTTACGAACGAAAGCTGTTGCAGAACGCGAATGTCTGTCTACCAGCGAATGCAGTTCCAAGGGACAGTGAAAACCAGCTACAGCTTTCCGTGCTGGCAGCTTTCCTGTGGGCGCAATCGCTGGACGTTTCGAATTTGGCAGCCGGGCTCTGCGAGAGAGATATACACAGTGTTGCCCCATTACCAAGCAAAGGTTTTGCAGAACGCGAATGTCTGTCTACCAGCGAATGCAGTTCCAAGGGACAGTGAAAACCAGCTACAGCTTTCTGTGCTGGCAGCTTTCCTGTGGGCACAATCGCTGGACGTTTCGAATTTGGCAGCCGGGCTCTCCGAGAGAGATATACACAGTGTTGCCCCATTACCAACCAAAGCTTTTGCAGAACGCGAATGTCTGTCTACCAGCGAATGCAGTTCCAAGGGACAGTGAAAACCAGCTACAGCTTTCCGTGCTGGCAGCTTTCCTGTGGGCGCAATCGCTGGACGTTTCGAATTTGGCAGCCGGGCTCTGCCAGAGAGAAATACACAGTGTTGCCCCTTTACGAACGAAAGCTTTTGCAGAACGCGAATGTCTGTCTACCAGCAAATGCAGTTCCAAGGGACAGTGAAAACCAGCTACAGCTTTCCGTGCTGGCAGCTTTCCTGTGGGCGCAATCGCTGGACGTTTCGAATTTGGCAGCCGGGCTCTGCCAGAGAGAAATACAGAGTGTTGCCCCATTACCAAGCAAAGGTTTTGCAGAACGCGAATGTCTGTCTACCAGCGAATGCAGTTCCAAGGGACAGTGAAAACCAGCTTCAGCTTTCCGTGCTGGCAGCTTTCCTGTGGGCGCAATCGCTGGACGTTTCGAATTTGGCAGCCGGGCTCTGCGAGAGAAAAATACACAGTATTGCACCTTTACGAACGAAAGCTGTTGCAGAACGCGAATGTCTGTCTACCAGCGAATGCAGTTCCAAGGGACAGTGAAAACCAGCTACAGCTTTCCGTGCTGGCAGCTTTCCTGTGGGCGCAATCGCTGGACGTTTCGAATTTGGCAGCCGGGCTCTGCGAGAGAGATATACACAGTGTTGCCCCATTACCAAGCAAAGGTTTTGCAGAACGCGAATGTCTGTCTACCAGCGAATGCAGTTCCAAGGGACAGTGAAAACCAGCTACAGCTTTCTGTGCTGGCAGCTTTCCTGTGGGCACAATCGCTTGACGTTTCGAATTTGGCAGCCGGGCTCTCCGAGAGAGATATACACAGTGTTGCCCCATTACCAACCAAAGCTTTTGCAGAACGCGAATGTCTGTCTACCAGCGAATGCAGTTCCAAGGGACAGTGAAAACCAGCTACAGCTTTCCGTGCTGGCAGCTTTCCTGTGGGCGCAGTCGCTGGACGTTTCGAATTTGGCAGCCGGGCTCTGCTAGAGAGAAATACAGAGTGTTGCCCCTTTACGAACGAAAGCTTTTGCAGAACACGAATGTCTGTCTACCAGCGAATGCAGTTCCAAGGGACAGTGAAAACCAGCTACAGCTTTCCGTGCTGGCAGCTTTCCTGTGGGCGCAATCGCTGGACGTTTCGAATTTGGCAGCCGGGCTCTGCTAGAGAGAAATACAGACTGTTGCCCCTTTACGAACGAAAGCTTTTGCAGAACACGAATGTCTGTCTACCAGCGAATGCAGTTCCAAGGGACAGTGAAAACCAGCTACAGCTTTCCGTGCTGGCAGCTTTCCTGTGGGCGCAATCGCTGGACGTTTCGAATTTGGCAGCCGGGTTCTGCCAGAGAGAAATACACAGTGTTGCCCCTTTACGAACGAAAGCTTTTGCAGAACGCGAATGTCTGTCTACCAGCGAATGCAGTTCCAAGGGACAGTGAAAACCAGCTACAGCTTTCCGTGCTGGCAGCTTTCCTGTGGGCGCAATCGCTGGACGTTTCGAATTTGGCACCCGGGCTCTGCGAGAGAAAAATACACAGTGTTGCACCTTTACGAACGAAAGCTGTTGCAGAACGCGAATGTCTGTCTACCAGCGAATGCAGTTCCAAGGGACAGTGAAAACCAGCTACAGCTTTCTGTGCTGGCAGCTTTCCTGTGGGCACAATCGCTGGACGTTTCGAATTTGGCAGCCGGGCTCTCCGAGATAGATATACACAGTGTTGCCCCATTACCAACCAAAGCTTTTGCAGAACGCGAATGTCTGTCTACCAGCGAATGCAGTTCCAAGGGACAGTGAAAACCAGCTACAGCTTTCCGTGCTGGCAGCTTTCCTGTGGGCGCAGTCGCAGGACGTTTCGAATTTGGCAGCCGGGCTCTGCTAGAGAGAAATACAGACTGTTGCCCCTTTACGAACGAAAGCTTTTGCAGAACACGAAT
The DNA here is from genome assembly GCF_035582795.1 of Mycteria americana. Lineage (NCBI taxonomy): Eukaryota > Metazoa > Chordata > Aves > Ciconiiformes > Ciconiidae > Mycteria > Mycteria americana. The sequence continues at coordinate 44,229,243 of NC_134370.1, forward strand.
GTCTGTCTACCAGCGAATGCAGTTCCAAGGGACAGTGAAAACCAGCTACAGCTTTCCGTGCTGGCAGCTTTCCTGTGGGCGCAATCGCTGGACGTTTCGAATTTGGCAGCCGGGCTCTGCTAGAGAGAAATACAGACTGTTGCCCCTTTACGAACGAAAGCTTTTGCAGAACACGAATGTCTGTCTACCAGCGAATGCAGTTCCAAGGGACAGTGAAAACCAGCTACAGCTTTCCGTGCTGGCAGCTTTCCTGTGGGCGCAATCGCTGGACGTTTCGAATTTGGCAGCCGGGTTCTGCCAGAGAGAAATACACAGTGTTGCCCCTTTACGAACGAAAGCTTTTGCAGAACGCGAATGTCTGTCTACCAGCGAATGCAGTTCCAAGGGACAGTGAAAACCAGCTACAGCTTTCTGTGCTGGCAGCTTTCCTGTGGGCGCAATCGCTGGACGTTTCGAATTTGGCAGCCGGGCTCTGCCAGAGAGAAATACACAGTGTTGCCCCTTTACGAACGAAAGCTTTTGCAGAACACGAATGTCTGTCTACCAGCGAATGCAGTTCCAAGGGACAGTGAAAACCAGCTACAGCTTTCCGTGCTGGCAGCTTTCCTGTGGGCGCAATCGCTGGACGTTTCGAATTTGGCAGCCGGGCTCTGCCAGAGAGAAATACAAAGTGTTGCCCCTTTACGAACGAAAGCTTTTGCAGAACGCGCATGTCTGTCTACCAGCGAATGCAGTTCCAAGGGACAGTGAAAACCAGCTACAGCTTTCCGTGCTGGCAGCTTTCCTGTGGGCGCAATCGCTGGACGTTTCGAATTTGGCAGCCGGGCTCTGCGAGAGAGAAATACACAGTGTTGCCCCATTACGAACGAAAGCTTTTGCAGAACGCGAATGTCTGTCTACCAGCGAATGCAGTTCCAAGGGACAGTGAAAACCAGCTACAGCTTTCCGTGCTGGCAGCTTTCCTGTGGGCGCAATCGCTGGACGTTTCGAATTTGGCAGCCGGGCTCTGCGAGAGAGAAATACACAGTGTTGCCCCTTTACGAACGAAAGCTTTTGCAGAACGCGAATGTCTGTCTACCAGCGAATGCAGTTCCAAGCGACAGTGAAAACCAGCTACAGCTTTCCGTGCTGGCAGCTTTCCTGTGGGCGCAATCGCTGGACGTTTCGAATTTGGCAGCCGGGCTCTGCCAGAGAGAAATACACAGTGTTGCCCCTTTACGAACGAAAGCTTTTGCGGAACGCGAATGTCTGTCTACCAGCGAATGCAGTTCCAAGGGACAGTGAAAACCAGCTACAGCTTTCCGTGCTGGCAGCTTTCCTGTGGGCGCAATCGCTGGACGTTTCGAATTTGGCAGCCGGGCTCTGCGAGAGAGAAATACACAGTGTTGCCCCATTACGAACGAAAGCTTTTGCGGAACGCGAATGTCTGTCTACCAGCGAATGCAGTTCCAAGGGACAGTGAAAACCAGCTACAGCTTTCCGTGCTGGCAGCTTTCCTGTGGGCGCAATCGCTGGACGTTTCGAATTTGGCATCCGGGCTCTGCCAGAGAGAAATACACAGTGTTGCCCCATTACGAACGAAAGCTTTTGCGGAACGCGAATGTCTGTCTACCAGCGAATGCAGTTCCAAGGGACAGTGAAAACCAGCTACAGCTTTCCGTGCTGGCAGCTTTCCTGTGGGCGCAATCGCTGGACGTTTCGAATTTGGCAGCCACGCTCTCCGAGAGAGATATACACAGTGTTGCCACATTACCAACCAAAGCTTTTGCAGAACGCGAATGTCTGTCTACCAGCGAATGCAGTTCCAAGGGACAGTGAAAACCAGCTACAGCTTTCCGTGCTGGCAGCTTTCCTGTGGGCGCAATCGCTGGACGTTTCGAATTTGGCAGCCGGGCTCTGCCAGAGAGAAATACAGACTGTTGCCCCTTTACGAACGAAAGCTTTTGCAGAACACGAATGTCTGTCTACCAGCGAATGCAGTTCCAAGGGACAGTGAAAACCAGCTACAGCTTTCCGTGCTGGCAGCTTTCCTGTGGGCGCAATCGCTGGACGTTTCGAATTTGGCAGCCGGGCTCTGCCAGAGAGAAATACACAGTGTTGCCCCTTTACGAACGAAAGCTTTTGCAGAACGCGAATGTCTGTCTACCAGCGAATGCAGTTCCAAGGGACAGTGAAAACCAGCTACAGCTTTCCGTGCTGGCAGCTTTCCTGTGGGCGCAATCGCTGGACGTTTCGAATTTGGCAGCCTGGCTCTGCCAGAGAGAAATACAGAGTGTTGCCCCTTTACGAACGAAAGCTTTTGCAGAACACGAATGTCTGTCTACCAGCGAATGCAGTTCCAAGGGACAGTGAAAACCAGCTACAGCTTTCCGGGCTGGCAGCTTTCCTGTGGGCGCAATCGCTGGACGTTTCGAATTTGGCAGCCGGGCTCTGCGAGAGAGAAATACACAGTGTTGCCCCATTACCAAGCAAAGGTTTTGCAGAACGCGAATGTCTGTCTACCAGCGAATGCAGTTCCAAGGGACAGTGAAAACCAGCTTCAGCTTTCCGTGCTGGCAGCTTTCCTGTGGGCGCAATCGCTGGACGTTTCGAATTTGGCAGCCGGGCTCTGCGAGAGAAAAATACACAGTGTTGCACCTTTACGAACGAAAGCTGTTGCAGAACGCGAATGTCTGTCTACCAGCGAATGCAGTTCCAAGGGACAGTGAAAACCAGCTACAGCTTTCCGTGCTGGCAGCTTTCCTGTGGGCGCAATCGCTGGACGTTTCGAATTTGGCAGCCGGGCTCTGCGAGAGAGATATACACAGTGTTGCCCCATTACCAAGCAGAGGTTTTGCAGAACGCGAATGTCTGTCTACCAGCGAATGCAGTTCCAAGGGACAGTGAAAACCAGCTACAGCTTTCTGTGCTGGCAGCTTTCCTGTGGGCACAATCGCTGGACGTTTCGAATTTGGCAGCCGGGCTCTCCGAGAGAGATATACACAGTGTTGCCCCATTACCAACCAAAGCTTTTGCAGAACGCGAATGTCTGTCTACCAGCGAATGCAGTTCCAAGGGACAGTGAAAACCAGCTACAGCTTTCCGTGCTGGCAGCTTTCCTGTGGGCGCAATCGCTGGACGTTTCGAATTTGGCAGCCACGCTCTCCGAGAGAGATATACACAGTGTTGCCACATTACCAACCAAAGCTTTTGCAGAACGCGAATGTCTGTCTACCAGCGAATGCAGTTCCAAGGGACAGTGAAAACCAGCTACAGCTTTCCGTGCTGGCAGCTTTCCTGTGGGCGCAATCGCTGGACGTTTCGAATTTGGCAGCCGGGCTCTGCCAGAGAGAAATACACAGTGTTGCCCCTTTACGAACGAAAGCTTTTGCAGAACACGAATGTCTGTCTACCAGCGAATGCAGTTCCAAGGGACAGTGAAAACCAGCTACAGCTTTCCGTGCTGGCAGCTTTCCTGTGGGCGCAATCGCTGGACGTTTCGAATTTGGCAGCCGGGCTCTGCCAGAGAGAAATACACAGTGTTGCCCCTTTACGAACGAAAGCTTTTGCAGAACGCGAATGTCTGTCTACCAGCGAATGCAGTTCCAAGGGACAGTGAAAACCAGCTACAGCTTTCCGTGCTGGCAGCTTTCCTGTGGGCGCAATCGCTGGACGTTTCGAATTTGGCAGCCTGGCTCTGCCAGAGAGAAATACAGAGTGTTGCCCCTTTACGAACGAAAGCTTTTGCAGAACACGAATGTCTGTCTACCAGCGAATGCAGTTCCAAGGGACAGTGAAAACCAGCTACAGCTTTCCGGGCTGGCAGCTTTCCTGTGGGCGCAATCGCTGGACGTTTCGAATTTGGCAGCCGGGCTCTGCGAGAGAGAAATACACAGTGTTACCCCATTACCAAGCAAAGGTTTTGCAGAACGCGAATGTCTGTCTACCAGCGAATGCAGTTCCAAGGGACAGTGAAAACCAGCTTCAGCTTTCCGTGCTGGCAGCTTTCCTGTGGGCGCAATCGCTGGACGTTTCGAATTTGGCAGCCGGGCTCTGCGAGAGAAAAATACACAGTGTTGCACCTTTACGAACGAAAGCTGTTGCAGAACGCGAATGTCTGTCTACCAGCGAATGCAGTTCCAAGGGACAGTGAAAACCAGCTACAGCTTTCCGTGCTGGCAGCTTTCCTGTGGGCGCAATCGCTGGACGTTTCGAATTTGGCAGCCGGGCTCTGCGAGAGAGATATACACAGTGTTGCCCCATTACCAAGCAGAGGTTTTGCAGAACGCGAATGTCTGTCTACCAGCGAATGCAGTTCCAAGGGACAGTGAAAACCAGCTACAGCTTTCTGTGCTGGCAGCTTTCCTGTGGGCACAATCGCTGGACGTTTCGAATTTGGCAGCCGGGCTCTCCGAGAGAGATATACACAGTGTTGCCCCATTACCAACCAAAGCTTTTGCAGAACGCGAATGTCTGTCTACCAGCGAATGCAGTTCCAAGGGACAGTGAAAACCAGCTACAGCTTTCCGTGCTGGCAGCTTTCCTGTGGGCGCAATCGCTGGACGTTTCGAATTTGGCAGCCGGGCTCTGCCAGAGAGAAATACACAGTGTTGCCCCTTTACGAACGAAAGCTTTTGCAGAACGCGAATGTCTGTCTACCAGCAAATGCAGTTCCAAGGGACAGTGAAAACCAGCTACAGCTTTCCGTGCTGGCAGCTTTCCTGTGGGCGCAATCGCTGGACGTTTCGAATTTGGCAGCCGGGCTCTGCCAGAGAGAAATACAGAGTGTTGCCCCTTTACGAACGAAAGCTTTTGCAGAACACGAATGTCTGTCTACCAGCGAATGCAGTTCCAAGGGACAGTGAAAACCAGCTACAGCTTTCCGTGCTGGCAGCTTTCCTGTGGGCGCAATCGCTGGACGTTTCGAATTTGGCAGCCGGGCTCTGCGAGAGAGAAATACACAGTGTTGCCCCATTACCAAGCAAAGGTTTTGCAGAACGCGAATGTCTGTCTACCAGCGAATGCAGTTCCAAGGGACAGTGAAAACCAGCTTCAGCTTTCCGTGCTGGCAGCTTTCCTGTGGGCGCAATCGCTGGACGTTTCGAATTTGGCACCCGGGCTCTGCGAGAGAAAAATACACAGTGTTGCACCTTTACGAACGAAAGCTGTTGCAGAACGCGAATGTCTGTCTACCAGCGAATGCAGTTCCAAGGGACAGTGAAAACCAGCTACAGCTTTCTGTGCTGGCAGCTTTCCTGTGGGCACAATCGCTGGACGTTTCGAATTTGGCAGCCGGGCTCTCCGAGAGAGATATACACAGTGTTGCCCCATTACCAACCAAAGCTTTTGCAGAACGCGAATGTCTGTCTACCAGCGAATGCAGTTCCAAGGGACAGTGAAAACCAGCTACAGCTTTCCGTGCTGGCAGCTTTCCTGTGGGCGCAGTCGCTGGACGTTTCGAATTTGGCAGCCGGGCTCTGCTAGAGAGAAATACAGACTGTTGCCCCTTTACGAACGAAAGCTTTTGCAGAACACGAATGTCTGTCTACCAGCGAATGCAGTTCCAAGGGACAGTGAAAACCAGCTACAGCTTTCCGTGCTGGCAGCTTTCCTGTGGGCGCAATCGCTGGACGTTTCGAATTTGGCAGCCGGGCTCTGCTAGAGAGAAATACAGACTGTTGCCCCTTTACGAACGAAAGCTTTTGCAGAACACGAATGTCTGTCTACCAGCGAATGCAGTTCCAAGGGACAGTGAAAACCAGCTACAGCTTTCCGTGCTGGCAGCTTTCCTGTGGGCGCAATCGCTGGACGTTTCGAATTTGGCAGCCGGGTTCTGCCAGAGAGAAATACACAGTGTTGCCCCTTTACGAACGAAAGCTTTTGCAGAACGCGAATGTCTGTCTACCAGCGAATGCAGTTCCAAGGGACAGTGAAAACCAGCTACAGCTTTCTGTGCTGGCAGCTTTCCTGTGGGCGCAATCGCTGGACGTTTCGAATTTGGCAGCCGGGCTCTGCGAGAGAGAAATACACAGTGTTGCCCCTTTACGAACGAAAGCTTTTGCAGAACGCGAATGTCTGTCTACCAGCGAATGCAGTTCCAAGGGACAGTGAAAACCAGCTACAGCTTTCCGTGCTGGCAGCTTTCCTGTGGGCGCAATCGCTGGACGTTTCGAATTTGGCAGCCGGGCTCTGCCAGAGAGAAATACACAGTGTTGCCCCTTTACGAACGAAAGCTTTTGCGGAACGCGAATGTCTGTCTACCAGCGAATGCAGTTCCAAGGGACAGTGAAAACCAGCTACAGCTTTCCGTGCTGGCAGCTTTCCTGTGGGCGCAATCGCTGGACGTTTCGAATTTGGCAGCCGGGCTCTGCGAGAGAGAAATACACAGTGTTGCCCCATTACGAACGAAAGCTTTTGCGGAACGCGAATGTCTGTCTACCAGCGAATGCAGTTCCAAGGGACAGTGAAAACCAGCTACAGCTTTCCGTGCTGGCAGCTTTCCTGTGGGCGCAATCGCTGGACGTTTCGAATTTGGCAGCCGGGCTCTGCCAGAGAGAAATACACAGTGTTGCCCCATTACGAACGAAAGCTTTTGCGGAACGCGAATGTCTGTCTACCAGCGAATGCAGTTCCAAGGGACAGTGAAAACCAGCTACAGCTTTCCGTGCTGGCAGCTTTCCTGTGGGCGCAATCGCTGGACGTTTCGAATTTGGCAGCCACGCTCTCCGAGAGAGATATACACAGTGTTGCCCCATTACCAACCAAAGCTTTTGCAGAACGCGAATGTCTGTCTACCAGCGAATGCAGTTCCAAGGGACAGTGAAAACCAGCTACAGCTTTCCGTGCTGGCAGCTTTCCTGTGGGCGCAATCGCTGGACGTTTCGAATTTGGCAGCCGGGCTCTGCCAGAGAGAAATACAGACTGTTGCCCCTTTACGAACGAAAGCTTTTGCAGAACACGAATGTCTGTCTACCAGCGAATGCAGTTCCAAGGGACAGTGAAAACCAGCTACAGCTTTCCGTGCTGGCAGCTTTCCTGTGGGCGCAATCGCTGGACGTTTCGAATTTGGCAGCCGGGCTCTGCCAGAGAGAAATACACAGTGTTGCCCCTTTACGAACGAAAGCTTTTGCAGAACGCGAATGTCTGTCTACCAGCGAATGCAGTTCCAAGGGACAGTGAAAACCAGCTACAGCTTTCCGTGCTGGCAGCTTTCCTGTGGGCGCAATCGCTGGACGTTTCGAATTTGGCAGCCTGGCTCTGCCAGAGAGAAATACAGAGTGTTGCCCCTTTACGAACGAAAGCTTTTGCAGAACACGAATGTCTGTCTACCAGCGAATGCAGTTCCAAGGGACAGTGAAAACCAGCTACAGCTTTCCGGGCTTGCAGCTTTCCTGTGGGCGCAATCGCTGGACGTTTCGAATTTGGCAGCCGGGCTCTGCGAGAGAAAAATACACAGTGTTGCACCTTTACGAACGAAAGCTGTTGCAGAACGCGAATGTCTGTCTACCAGCGAATGCAGTTCCAAGGGACAGTGAAAACCAGCTACAGCTTTCCGTGCTGGCAGCTTTCCTGTGGGCGCAATCGCTGGACGTTTCGAATTTGGCAGCCGGGCTCTGCGAGAGAGATATACACAGTGTTGCCCCATTACCAAGCAGAGGTTTTGCAGAACGCGAATGTCTGTCTACCAGCGAATGCAGTTCCAAGGGACAGTGAAAACCAGCTACAGCTTTCTGTGCTGGCAGCTTTCCTGTGGGCACAATCGCTGGACGTTTCGAATTTGGCAGCCGGGCTCTCCGAGAGAGATATACACAGTGTTGCCCCATTACCAACCAAAGCTTTTGCAGAACGCGAATGTCTGTCTACCAGCGAATGCAGTTCCAAGGGACAGTGAAAACCAGCTACAGCTTTCCGTGCTGGCAGCTTTCCTGTGGGCGCAATCGCTGGACGTTTCGAATTTGGCAGCCGGGCTCTGCCAGAGAGAAATACACAGTGTTGCCCCTTTACGAACGAAAGCTTTTGCAGAACGCGAATGTCTGTCTACCAGCAAATGCAGTTCCAAGGGACAGTGAAAACCAGCTACAGCTTTCCGTGCTGGCAGCTTTCCTGTGGGCGCAATCGCTGGACGTTTCGAATTTGGCAGCCGGGCTCTGCCAGAGAGAAATACAGAGTGTTGCCCCTTTACGAACGAAAGCTTTTGCAGAACACGAATGTCTGTCTACCAGCGAATGCAGTTCCAAGGGACAGTGAAAACCAGCTACAGCTTTCCGTGCTGGCAGCTTTCCTGTGGGCGCAATCGCTGGACGTTTCGAATTTGGCAGCCGGGCTCTGCGAGAGAGAAATACACAGTGTTGCCCCATTACCAAGCAAAGGTTTTGCAGAACGCGAATGTCTGTCTACCAGCGAATGCAGTTCCAAGGGACAGTGAAAACCAGCTTCAGCTTTCCGTGCTGGCAGCTTTCCTGTGGGCGCAATCGCTGGACGTTTCGAATTTGGCACCCGGGCTCTGCGAGAGAAAAATACACAGTGTTGCACCTTTACGAACGAAAGCTGTTGCAGAACGCGAATGTCTGTCTACCAGCGAATGCAGTTCCAAGGGACAGTGAAAACCAGCTACAGCTTTCTGTGCTGGCAGCTTTCCTGTGGGCACAATCGCTGGACGTTTCGAATTTGGCAGCCGGGCTCTCCGAGAGAGATATACACAGTGTTGCCCCATTACCAACCAAAGCTTTTGCAGAACGCGAATGTCTGTCTACCAGCGAATGCAGTTCCAAGGGACAGTGAAAACCAGCTACAGCTTTCCGTGCTGGCAGCTTTCCTGTGGGCGCAGTCGCTGGACGTTTCGAATTTGGCAGCCGGGCTCTGCTAGAGAGAAATACAGACTGTTGCCCCTTTACGAACGAAAGCTTTTGCAGAACACGAATGTCTGTCTACCAGCGAATGCAGTTCCAAGGGACAGTGAAAACCAGCTACAGCTTTCCGTGCTGGCAGCTTTCCTGTGGGCGCAATCGCTGGACGTTTCGAATTTGGCAGCCGGGCTCTGCTAGAGAGAAATACAGACTGTTGCCCCTTTACGAACGAAAGCTTTTGCAGAACACGAATGTCTGTCTACCAGCGAATGCAGTTCCAAGGGACAGTGAAAACCAGCTACAGCTTTCCGTGCTGGCAGCTTTCCTGTGGGCGCAATCGCTGGACGTTTCGAATTTGGCAGCCGGGTTCTGCCAGAGAGAAATATACAGTGTTGCCCCTTTACGAACGAAAGCTTTTGCAGAACGCGAATGTCTGTCTACCAGCGAATGCAGTTCCAAGGGACAGTGAAAACCAGCTACAGCTTTCTGTGCTGGCAGCTTTCCTGTGGGCGCAATCGCTGGACGTTTCGAATTTGGCAGCCGGGCTCTGCCAGAGAGAAATACACAGTGTTGCCCCTTTACGAACGAAAGCTTTTGCAGAACACGAATGTCTGTCTACCAGCGAATGCAGTTCCAAGGGACAGTGAAAACCAGCTACAGCTTTCCGTGCTGGCAGCTTTCCTGTGGGCGCAATCGCTGGACGTTTCGAATTTGGCAGCCGGGCTCTGCCAGAGAGAAATACAAAGTGTTGCCCCTTTACGAACGAAAGCTTTTGCAGAACGCGCATGTCTGTCTACCAGCGAATGCAGTTCCAAGGGACAGTGAAAACCAGCTACAGCTTTCCGTGCTGGCAGCTTTCCTGTGGGCGCAATCGCTGGACGTTTCGAATTTGGCAGCCGGGCTCTGCGAGAGAGAAATACACAGTGTTGCCCCATTACGAACGAAAGCTTTTGCAGAACGCGAATGTCTGTCTACCAGCGAATGCAGTTCCAAGGGACAGTGAAAACCAGCTACAGCTTTCCGTGCTGGCAGCTTTCCTGTGGGCGCAATCGCTGGACGTTTCGAATTTGGCAGCCGGGCTCTGCGAGAGAGAAATACACAGTGTTGCCCCTTTACGAACGAAAGCTTTTGCAGAACGCGAATGTCTGTCTACCAGCGAATGCAGTTCCAAGGGACAGTGAAAACCAGCTACAGCTTTCCGTGCTGGCAGCTTTCCTGTGGGCGCAATCGCTGGACGTTTCGAATTTGGCAGCCGGGCTCTGCCAGAGAGAAATACACAGTGTTGCCCCTTTACGAACGAAAGCTTTTGCGGAACGCGAATGTCTGTCTACCAGCGAATGCAGTTCCAAGGGACAGTGAAAACCAGCTACAGCTTTCCGTGCTGGCAGCTTTCCTGTGGGCGCAATCGCTGGACGTTTCGAATTTGGCAGCCGGGCTCTGCGAGAGAGAAATACACAGTGTTGCCCCATTACGAACGAAAGCTTTTGCGGAACGCGAATGTCTGTCTACCAGCGAATGCAGTTCCAAGGGACAGTGAAAACCAGCTACAGCTTTCCGTGCTGGCAGCTTTCCTGTGGGCGCAATCGCTGGACGTTTCGAATTTGGCAGCCGGGCTCTGCCAGAGAGAAATACACAGTGTTGCCCCATTACGAACGAAAGCTTTTGCGGAACGCGAATGTCTGTCTACCAGCGAATGCAGTTCCAAGGGACAGTGAAAACCAGCTACAGCTTTCCGTGCTGGCAGCTTTCCTGTGGGCGCAATCGCTGGACGTTTCGAATTTGGCAGCCACGCTCTCCGAGAGAGATATACACAGTGTTGCCCCATTACCAACCAAAGCTTTTGCAGAACGCGAATGTCTGTCTACCAGCGAATGCAGTTCCAAGGGACAGTGAAAACCAGCTACAGCTTTCCGTGCTGGCAGCTTTCCTGTGGGCGCAATCGCTGGACGTTTCGAATTTGGCAGCCGGGCTCTGCCAGAGAGAAATACAGACTGTTGCCCCTTTACGAACGAAAGCTTTTGCAGAACACGAATGTCTGTCTACCAGCGAATGCAGTTCCAAGGGACAGTGAAAACCAGCTACAGCTTTCCGTGCTGGCAGCTTTCCTGTGGGCGCAATCGCTGGACGTTTCGAATTTGGCAGCCGGGCTCTGCCAGAGAGAAATACACAGTGTTGCCCCTTTACGAACGAAAGCTTTTGCAGAACGCGAATGTCTGTCTACCAGCGAATGCAGTTCCAAGGGACAGTGAAAACCAGCTACAGCTTTCCGTGCTGGCAGCTTTCCTGTGGGCGCAATCGCTGGACGTTTCGAATTTGGCAGCCTGGCTCTGCCAGAGAGAAATACAGAGTGTTGCCCCTTTACGAACGAAAGCTTTTGCAGAACACGAATGTCTGTCTACCAGCGAATGCAGTTCCAAGGGACAGTGAAAACCAGCTACAGCTTTCCGGGCTTGCAGCTTTCCTGTGGGCGCAATCGCTGGACGTTTCGAATTTGGCAGCCGGGCTCTGCGAGAGAAAAATACACAGTGTTGCACCTTTACGAACGAAAGCTGTTGCAGAACGCGAATGTCTGTCTACCAGCGAATGCAGTTCCAAGGGACAGTGAAAACCAGCTACAGCTTTCCGTGCTGGCAGCTTTCCTGTGGGCGCAATCGCTGGACGTTTCGAATTTGGCAGCCGGGCTCTGCGAGAGAGATATACACAGTGTTGCCCCATTACCAAGCAGAGGTTTTGCAGAACGCGAATGTCTGTCTACCAGCGAATGCAGTTCCAAGGGACAGTGAAAACCAGCTACAGCTTTCTGTGCTGGCAGCTTTCCTGTGGGCACAATCGCTGGACGTTTCGAATTTGGCAGCCGGGCTCTCCGAGAGAGATATACACAGTGTTGCCCCATTACCAACCAAAGCTTTTGCAGAACGCGAATGTCTGTCTACCAGCGAATGCAGTTCCAAGGGACAGTGAAAACCAGCTACAGCTTTCCGTGCTGGCAGCTTTCCTGTGGGCGCAATCGCTGGACGTTTCGAATTTGGCAGCCGGGCTCTGCCAGAGAGAAATACACAGTGTTGCCCCTTTACGAACGAAAGCTTTTGCAGAACGCGAATGTCTGTCTACCAGCAAATGCAGTTCCAAGGGACAGTGAAAACCAGCTACAGCTTTCTGTGCTGGCAGCTTTCCTGTGGGCGCAATCGCTGGACGTTTCGAATTTGGCAGCCGGGCTCTGCCAGAGAGAAATACAGAGTGTTGCCCCTTTACGAACGAAAGCTTTTGCAGAACACGAATGTCTGTCTACCAGCGAATGCAGTTCCAAGGGACAGTGAAAACCAGCTACAGCTTTCCGTGCTGGCAGCTTTCCTGTGGGCGCAATCGCTGGACGTTTCGAATTTGGCAGCCGGGCTCTGCGAGAGAGAAATACACAGTGTTGCCCCATTACCAAGCAAAGGTTTTGCAGAACGCGAATGTCTGTCTACCAGCGAATGCAGTTCCAAGGGACAGTGAAAACCAGCTTCAGCTTTCCGTGCTGGCAGCTTTCCTGTGGGCGCAATCGCTGGACGTTTCGAATTTGGCAGCCGGGCTCTGCGAGAGAGAAATACACAGTGTTGCCCCATTACGAACGAAAGCTTTTGCGGAACGCGAATGTCTGTCTACCAGCGAATGCAGTTCCAAGGGACAGTGAAAACCAGCTACAGCTTTCCGTGCTGGCAGCTTTCCTGTGGGCGCAATCGCTGGACGTTTCGAATTTGGCAGCCGGGCTCTGCCAGAGAGAAATACACAGTGTTGCCCCATTACGAACGAAAGCTTTTGCGGAACGCGAATGTCTGTCTACCAGCGAATGCAGTTCCAAGGGACAGTGAAAACCAGCTACAGCTTTCCGTGCTGGCAGCTTTCCTGTGGGCGCAATCGCTGGACGTTTCGAATTTGGCAGCCACGCTCTCCGAGAGAGATATACACAGTGTTGCCCCATTACCAACCAAAGCTTTTGCAGAACGCGAATGTCTGTCTACCAGCGAATGCAGTTCCAAGGGACAGTGAAAACCAGCTACAGCTTTCCGTGCTGGCAGCTTTCCTGTGGGCGCAATCGCTGGACGTTTCGAATTTGGCAGCCGGGCTCTGCCAGAGAGAAATACAGACTGTTGCCCCTTTACGAACGAAAGCTTTTGCAGAACACGAATGTCTGTCTACCAGCGAATGCAGTTCCAAGGGACAGTGAAAACCAGCTACAGCTTTCCGTGCTGGCAGCTTTCCTGTGGGCGCAATCGCTGGACGTTTCGAATTTGGCAGCCGGGCTCTGCCAGAGAGAAATACACAGTGTTGCCCCTTTACGAACGAAAGCTTTTGCAGAACGCGAATGTCTGTCTACCAGCGAATGCAGTTCCAAGGGACAGTGAAAACCAGCTACAGCTTTCCGTGCTGGCAGCTTTCCTGTGGGCGCAATCGCTGGACGTTTCGAATTTGGCAGCCGGGCTCTGCCAGAGAGAAATACAGAGTGTTGCCCCTTTACGAACGAAAGCTTTTGCAGAACACGAATGTCTGTCTACCAGCGAATGCAGTTCCAAGGGACAGTGAAAACCAGCTACAGCTTTCCGGGCTGGCAGCTTTCCTGTGGGCGCAATCGCTGGACGTTTCGAATTTGGCAGCCGGGCTCTGCGAGAGAGAAATACACAGTGTTGCCCCATTACCAAGCAAAGGTTTTGCAGAACGCGAATGTCTGTCTACCAGCGAATGCAGTTCCAAGGGACAGTGAAAACCAGCTTCAGCTTTCCGTGCTGGCAGCTTTCCTGTGGGCGCAATCGCTGGACGTTTCGAATTTGGCAGCCGGGCTCTGCGAGAGAAAAATACACAGTGTTGCACCTTTACGAACGAAAGCTGTTGCAGAACGCGAATGTCTGTCTACCAGCGAATGCAGTTCCAAGGGACAGTGAAAACCAGCTACAGCTTTCCGTGCTGGCAGCTTTCCTGTGGGCGCAATCGCTGGACGTTTCGAATTTGGCAGCCGGGCTCTGCGAGAGAGATATACACAGTGTTGCCCCATTACCAAGCAAAGGTTTTGCAGAACGCGAATGTCTGTCTACCAGCGAATGCAGTTCCAAGGGACAGTGAAAACCAGCTACAGCTTTCTGTGCTGGCAGCTTTCCTGTGGGCACAATCGCTGGACGTTTCGAATTTGGCAGCCGGGCTCTCCGAGAGAGATATACACAGTGTTGCCCCATTACCAACCAAAGCTTTTGCAGAACGCGAATGTCTGTCTACCAGCGAATGCAGTTCCAAGGGACAGTGAAAACCAGCTACAGCTTTCCGTGCTGGCAGCTTTCCTGTGGGCGCAGTCGCTGGACGTTTCGAATTTGGCAGCCGGGCTCTGCTAGAGAGAAATACAGACTGTTGCCCCTTTACGAACGAAAGCTTTTGCAGAACACGAATGTCTGTCTACCAGCGAATGCAGTTCCAAGGGACAGTGAAAACCAGCTACAGCTTTCCGTGCTGGCAGCTTTCCTGTGGGCGCAATCGCTGGACGTTTCGAATTTGGCAGCCGGGCTCTGCTAGAGAGAAATACAGACTGTTGCCCCTTTACGAACGAAAGCTTTTGCAGAACACGAATGTCTGTCTACCAGCGAATGCAGTTCCAAGGGACAGTGAAAACCAGCTACAGCTTTCCGTGCTGGCAGCTTTCCTGTGGGCGCAATCGCTGGACGTTTCGAATTTGGCAGCCGGGTTCTGCCAGAGAGAAATACACAGTGTTGCCCCTTTACGAACGAAAGCTTTTGCAGAACGCGAATGTCTGTCTACCAGCGAATGCAGTTCCAAGGGACAGTGAAAACCAGCTACAGCTTTCTGTGCTGGCAGCTTTCCTGTGGGCGCAATCGCTGGACGTTTCGAATTTGGCAGCCGGGCTCTGCCAGAGAGAAATACACAGTGTTGCCCCTTTACGAACGAAAGCTTTTGCAGAACACGAATGTCTGTCTACCAGCGAATGCAGTTCCAAGGGACAGTGAAAACCAGCTACAGCTTTCCGTGCTGGCAGCTTTCCTGTGGGCGCAATCGCTGGACGTTTCGAATTTGGCAGCCGGGCTCTGCCAGAGAGAAATACAAAGTGTTGCCCCTTTACGAACGAAAGCTTTTGCAGAACGCGCATGTCTGTCTACCAGCGAATGCAGTTCCAAGGGACAGTGAAAACCAGCTACAGCTTTCCGTGCTGGCAGCTTTCCTGTGGGCGCAATCGCTGGACGTTTCGAATTTGGCAGCCGGGCTCTGCGAGAGAGAAATACACAGTGTTGCCCCATTACGAACGAAAGCTTTTGCAGAACGCGAATGTCTGTCTACCAGCGAATGCAGTTCCAAGGGACAGTGAAAACCAGCTACAGCTTTCCGTGCTGGCAGCTTTCCTGTGGGCGCAATCGCTGGACGTTTCGAATTTGGCAGCCGGGCTCTGCGAGAGAGAAATACACAGTGTTGCCCCTTTACGAACGAAAGCTTTTGCAGAACGCGAATGTCTGTCTACCAGCGAATGCAGTTCCAAGCGACAGTGAAAACCAGCTACAGCTTTCCGTGCTGGCAGCTTTCCTGTGGGCGCAATCGCTGGACGTTTCGAATTTGGCAGCCGGGCTCTGCCAGAGAGAAATACACAGTGTTGCCCCTTTACGAACGAAAGCTTTTGCGGAACGCGAATGTCTGTCTACCAGCGAATGCAGTTCCAAGGGACAGTGAAAACCAGCTACAGCTTTCCGTGCTGGCAGCTTTCCTGTGGGCGCAATCGCTGGACGTTTCGAATTTGGCAGCCGGGCTCTGCGAGAGAGAAATACACAGTGTTGCCCCATTACGAACGAAAGCTTTTGCGGAACGCGAATGTCTGTCTACCAGCGAATGCAGTTCCAAGGGACAGTGAAAACCAGCTACAGCTTTCCGTGCTGGCAGCTTTCCTGTGGGCGCAATCGCTGGACGTTTCGAATTTGGCAGCTGGGCTCTCCGAGAGAGATATACACAGTGTTGCCCCATTACCAACCAAAGCTTTTGCAGAACGCGAATGTCTGTCTACCAGCGAATGCAGTTCCAAGGGACAGTGAAAACCAGCTACAGCTTTCCGTGCTGGCAGCTTTCCTGTGGGCGCAATCGCTGGACGTTTCGAATTTGGCAGCCGGGCTCTGCCAGAGAGAAATACAGACTGTTGCCCCTTTACGAACGAAAGCTTTTGCAGAACACGAATGTCTGTCTACCAGCGAATGCAGTTCCAAGGGACAGTGAAAACCAGCTACAGCTTTCCGTGCTGGCAGCTTTCCTGTGGGCGCAATCGCTGGACGTTTCGAATTTGGCAGCCGGGCTCTGCGACAGAGAAATACACAGTGTTGCCCCATTACCAAGCAAAGGTTTTGCAGAACGCGAATGTCTGTCTACCAGCGAATGCAGTTCCAAGGGACAGTGAAAACCAGCTTCAGCTTTCCGTGCTGGCAGCTTTCCTGTGGGCGCAATCGCTGGACGTTTCGAATTTGGCAGCCGGGCTCTGCGAGAGAAAAATACACAGTGTCGCACCTTTACGAACGAAAGCTTTTGCAGAACGCGAATGTCTGTCTACCAGCGAATGCAGTTCCAAGGGACAGTGAAAACCAGCTACAGCTTTCCGTGCTGGCAGCTTTCCTGTGGGCGCAATCGCTGGACGTTTCGAATTTGGCAGCCGGGCTCTGCGAGAGAGATATACACAGTGTTGCCCCATTACCAAGCAAAGGTTTTGCAGAACGCGAATGTCTGTCTACCAGCGAATGCAGTTCCAAGGGACAGTGAAAACCAGCTACAGCTTTCCGTGCTGGCAGCTTTCCTGTGGGCACAATCGCTGGACGTTTCGAATTTGGCAGCCGGGCTCTGCGAGAGAGATATACACAGTGTTGCCCCATTACCAAGCAAAGGTTTTACAGAACGCGAATGTCTGTCTACCAGCGAATGCAGTTCCAAGGGACAGTGAAAACCAGCTACAGCTTTCCGTGCTGGCAGCTTTCCTGTGGGCGCAGTCGCTGGACGTTTCGAATTTGGCAGCCGGGCTCTGCTAGAGAGAAATACAGACTGTTGCCCCTTTACGAACGAAAGCTTTTGCAGAACACGAATGTCTGTCTACCAGCGAATGCAGTTCCAAGGGACAGTGAAAACCAGCTACAGCTTTCCGTGCTGGCAGCTTTCCTGTGGGCGCAATCGCTGGACGTTTCGAATTTGGCAGCCGGGCTCTGCCAGAGAGAAATACAGAGTGTTGCCCCTTTACGAACGAAAGCTTTTGCAGAACGCGAATGTCTGTCTACCAGCGAATGCAGTTCCAAGGGACAGTGAAAACCAGCTACAGCTTTCCGTGCTGGCAGCTTTCCTGTGGGCGCAATCGCTGGACGTTTCGAATTTGGCAGCCGGGCTCTGCCAGAGAGAAATACACAGTGTTGCCCCTTTACGAACGAAAGCTTTTGCAGAACGCGAATGTCTGTCTACCAGCGAATGCAGTTCCAAGGGACAGTGAAAACCAGCTACAGCTTTCCGTGCTGGCAGCTTTCCTGTGGGCGCAATCGCTGGACGTTTCGAATTTGGCAGCCGGGCTCTGCCAGAGAGAAATACACAGTGTTGCCCCTTTACGAACGAAAGCTTTTGCAGAACGCGAATGTCTGTCTACCAGCGAATGCAGTTCCAAGGGACAGTGAAAACCAGCTACAGCTTTCCGTGCTGGCAGCTTTCCTGTGGGCGCAATCGCTGGACGTTTCGAATTTGGCAGCCGGGCTCTGCGAGAGAGATATACACAGTGTTGCCCCATTACGAACGAAAGCTTTTGCGGAACGCGAATGTCTGTCTACCAGCGAATGCAGTTCCAAGGGACAGTGAAAACCAGCTACAGCTTTCCGTGCTGGCAGCTTTCCTGTGGGCGCAATCGCTGGACGTTTCGAATTTGGCAGCCGGGCTCTGCGAGAGAGATATACACAGTGTTGCCCCATTACCAAGCAAAGGTTTTGCAGAACGCGAATGTCTGTCTACCAGCGAATGCAGTTCCAAGGGACAGTGAAAACCAGCTACAGCTTTCCGTGCTGGCAGCTTTCCTGTGGGCACAATCGCTGGACGTTTCGAATTTGGCAGCCGGGCTCTGCGAGAGAGATATACACAGTGTTGCCCCATTACCAAGCAAAGGTTTTGCAGAACGCGAATGTCTGTCTACCAGCGAATGCAGTTCCAAGGGACAGTGAAAACCAGCTACAGCTTTCCGTGCTGGCAGCTTTCCTGTGGGCGCAGTCGCTGGACGTTTCGAATTTGGCAGCCGGGCTCTGCTAGAGAGAAATACAGACTGTTGCCCCTTTACGAACGAAAGCTTTTGCAGAACACGAATGTCTGTCTACCAGCGAATGCAGTTCCAAGGGACAGTGAAAACCAGCTACAGCTTTCCGTGCTGGCAGCTTTCCTGTGGGCGCAATCGCTGGACGTTTCGAATTTGGCAGCCGGGCTCTGCCAGAGAGAAATACAGAGTGTTGCCCCTTTACGAACGAAAGCTTTTGCAGAACGCGAATGTCTGTCTACCAGCGAATGCAGTTCCAAGGGACAGTGAAAACCAGCTACAGCTTTCCGTGCTGGCAGCTTTCCTGTGGGCGCAATCGCTGGACGTTTCGAATTTGGCAGCCGGGCTCTGCCAGAGAGAAATACACAGTGTTGCCCCTTTACGAACGAAAGCTTTTGCAGAACGCGAATGTCTGTCTACCAGCGAATGCAGTTCCAAGGGACAGTGAAAACCAGCTACAGCTTTCCGTGCTGGCAGCTTTCCTGTGGGCGCAATCGCTGGACGTTTCGAATTTGGCAGCCGGGCTCTGCCAGAGAGAAATACACAGTGTTGCCCCTTTACGAACGAAAGCTTTTGCAGAACGCGAATGTCTGTCTACCAGCGAATGCAGTTCCAAGGGACAGTGAAAACCAGCTACAGCTTTCCGTGCTGGCAGCTTTCCTGTGGGCGCAATCGCTGGACGTTTCGAATTTGGCAGCCGGGCTCTGCGAGAGAGATATACACAGTGTTGCCCCATTACGAACGAAAGCTTTTGCGGAACGCGAATGTCTGTCTACCAGCGAATGCAGTTCCAAGGGACAGTGAAAACCAGCTACAGCTTTCCGTGCTGGCAGCTTTCCTGTGGGCGCAATCGCTGGACGTTTCGAATTTGGCAGCCACGCTCTCCGAGAGAGATATACACAGTGTTGCCCCATTACGAACGAAAGCTTTTGCGGAACGCGAATGTCTGTCTACCAGCGAATGCAGTTCCAAGGGACAGTGAAAACCAGCTACAGCTTTCCGTGCTGGCAGCTTTCCTGTGGGCGCAATCGCTGGACGTTTCGAATTTGGCAGCTGGGCTCTCCGAGAGAGATATACACAGTGTTGCCCCATTACCAACCAAAGCTTTTGCAGAACGCGAATGTCTGTCTACCAGCGAATGCAGTTCCAAGGGACAGTGAAAACCAGCTACAGCTTTCTGTGCTGGCAGCTTTCCTGTGGGCACAATCGCTGGACGTTTCGAATTTGGCAGCCGGGCTCTGCGAGAGAGATATACACAGTGTTGCCCCATTACCAAGCAAAGGTTTTGCAGAACGCGAATGTCTGTCTACCAGCGAATGCAGTTCCAAGGGACAGTGAAAACCAGCTACAGCTTTCCGTGCTGGCAGCTTTCCTGTGGGCGCAGTCGCTGGACGTTTCGAATTTGGCAGCCGGGCTGTGCTAGAGAGAAATACAGACTGTTGCCCCTTTACGAACGAAAGCTTTTGCAGAACACGAATGTCTGTCTACCAGCGAATGCAGTTCCAAGGGACAGTGAAAACCAGCTACAGCTTTCCGTGCTGGCAGCTTTCCTGTGGGCGCAATCGCTGGACGTTTCGAATTTGGCAGCCGGGCTCTGCCAGAGAGAAATACAGAGTGTTGCCCCGTTACGAACGAAAGCTTTTGCAGAACACGAATGTCTGTCTACCAGCGAATGCAGTTCCAAGGGACAGTGAAAACCAGCTACAGCTTTCCGTGCTGGCAGCTTTCCTGTGGGCGCAATCGCTGGACGTTTCGAATTTGGCAGCCGGGTTCTGCCAGAGAGAAATACACAGTGTTGCCCCTTTACGAACGAAAGCTTTTGCAGAACGCGAATGTCTGTCTACCAGCGAATGCAGTTCCAAGGGACAGTGAAAACCAGCTACAGCTTTCCGTGCTGGCAGCTTTCCTGTGGGCGCAATCGCTGGACGTTTCGAATTTGGCAGCCGGGCTCTGCCAGAGAGAAATACACAGTGTTGCCCCTTTACGAACGAAAGCTTTTGCAGAACGCGAATGTCTGTCTACCAGCGAATGCAGTTCCAAGGGACAGTGAAAACCAGCTACAGCTTTCCGTGCTGGCAGCTTTCCTGTGGGCGCAATCGCTGGACGTTTCGAATTTGGCAGCCGGGCTCTGCGAGAGAGAAATACACAGTGTTGCCCCATTACGAACGAAAGCTTTTGCGGAACGCGAATGTCTGTCTACCAGCGAATGCAGTTCCAAGGGACAGTGAAAACCAGCTACAGCTTTCCGTGCTGGCAGCTTTCCTGTGGGCGCAATCGCTGGACGTTTCGAATTTGGCAGCCGGGCTCTGCCAGAGAGAAATACACAGTGTTGCCCCTTTACGAACGAAAGCTTTTGCAGAACGCGAATGTCTGTCTACCAGCGAATGCAGTTCCAAGGGACAGTGAAAACCAGCTACAGCTTTCCGTGCTGGCAGCTTTCCTGTGGGCGCAATCGCTGGACGTTTCGAATTTGGCAGCCTGGCTCTGCCAGAGAGAAATACAGAGTGTTGCCCCTTTACGAACGAAAGCTTTTGCAGAACACGAATGTCTGTCTACCAGCGAATGCAGTTCCAAGGGACAGTGAAAACCAGCTACAGCTTTCCGGGCTTGCAGCTTTCCTGTGGGCGCAATCGCTGGACGTTTCGAATTTGGCAGCCGGGCTCTGCGAGAGAAAAATACACAGTGTTGCACCTTTACGAACGAAAGCTGTTGCAGAACGCGAATGTCTGTCTACCAGCGAATGCAGTTCCAAGGGACAGTGAAAACCAGCTACAGCTTTCCGTGCTGGCAGCTTTCCTGTGGGCGCAATCGCTGGACGTTTCGAATTTGGCAGCCGGGCTCTGCGAGAGAGATATACACAGTGTTGCCCCATTACCAAGCAGAGGTTTTGCAGAACGCGAATGTCTGTCTACCAGCGAATGCAGTTCCAAGGGACAGTGAAAACCAGCTACAGCTTTCTGTGCTGGCAGCTTTCCTGTGGGCACAATCGCTGGACGTTTCGAATTTGGCAGCCGGGCTCTCCGAGAGAGATATACACAGTGTTGCCCCATTACCAACCAAAGCTTTTGCAGAACGCGAATGTCTGTCTACCAGCGAATGCAGTTCCAAGGGACAGTGAAAACCAGCTACAGCTTTCCGTGCTGGCAGCTTTCCTGTGGGCGCAATCGCTGGACGTTTCGAATTTGGCAGCCGGGCTCTGCCAGAGAGAAATACACAGTGTTGCCCCTTTACGAACGAAAGCTTTTGCAGAACGCGAATGTCTGTCTACCAGCAAATGCAGTTCCAAGGGACAGTGAAAACCAGCTACAGCTTTCTGTGCTGGCAGCTTTCCTGTGGGCGCAATCGCTGGACGTTTCGAATTTGGCAGCCGGGCTCTGCCAGAGAGAAATACAGAGTGTTGCCCCTTTACGAACGAAAGCTTTTGCAGAACACGAATGTCTGTCTACCAGCGAATGCAGTTCCAAGGGACAGTGAAAACCAGCTACAGCTTTCCGTGCTGGCAGCTTTCCTGTGGGCGCAATCGCTGGACGTTTCGAATTTGGCAGCCGGGCTCTGCGAGAGAGAAATACACAGTGTTGCCCCATTACCAAGCAAAGGTTTTGCAGAACGCGAATGTCTGTCTACCAGCGAATGCAGTTCCAAGGGACAGTGAAAACCAGCTTCAGCTTTCCGTGCTGGCAGCTTTCCTGTGGGCGCAATCGCTGGACGTTTCGAATTTGGCAGCCGGGCTCTGCGAGAGAGAAATACACAGTGTTGCCCCATTACGAACGAAAGCTTTTGCGGAACGCGAATGTCTGTCTACCAGCGAATGCAGTTCCAAGGGACAGTGAAAACCAGCTACAGCTTTCCGTGCTGGCAGCTTTCCTGTGGGCGCAATCGCTGGACGTTTCGAATTTGGCAGCCGGGCTCTGCCAGAGAGAAATACACAGTGTTGCCCCATTACGAACGAAAGCTTTTGCGGAACGCGAATGTCTGTCTACCAGCGAATGCAGTTCCAAGGGACAGTGAAAACCAGCTACAGCTTTCCGTGCTGGCAGCTTTCCTGTGGGCGCAATCGCTGGACGTTTCGAATTTGGCAGCCACGCTCTCCGAGAGAGATATACACAGTGTTGCCCCATTACCAACCAAAGCTTTTGCAGAACGCGAATGTCTGTCTACCAGCGAATGCAGTTCCAAGGGACAGTGAAAACCAGCTACAGCTTTCCGTGCTGGCAGCTTTCCTGTGGGCGCAATCGCTGGACGTTTCGAATTTGGCAGCCGGGCTCTGCCAGAGAGAAATACAGACTGTTGCCCCTTTACGAACGAAAGCTTTTGCAGAACACGAATGTCTGTCTACCAGCGAATGCAGTTCCAAGGGACAGTGAAAACCAGCTACAGCTTTCCGTGCTGGCAGCTTTCCTGTGGGCGCAATCGCTGGACGTTTCGAATTTGGCAGCCGGGCTCTGCCAGAGAGAAATACACAGTGTTGCCCCTTTACGAACGAAAGCTTTTGCAGAACGCGAATGTCTGTCTACCAGCGAATGCAGTTCCAAGGGACAGTGAAAACCAGCTACAGCTTTCCGTGCTGGCAGCTTTCCTGTGGGCGCAATCGCTGGACGTTTCGAATTTGGCAGCCTGGCTCTGCCAGAGAGAAATACAGAGTGTTGCCCCTTTACGAACGAAAGCTTTTGCAGAACACGAATGTCTGTCTACCAGCGAATGCAGTTCCAAGGGACAGTGAAAACCAGCTACAGCTTTCCGGGCTGGCAGCTTTCCTGTGGGCGCAATCGCTGGACGTTTCGAATTTGGCAGCCGGGCTCTGCGAGAGAGAAATACACAGTGTTGCCCCATTACCAAGCAAAGGTTTTGCAGAACGCGAATGTCTGTCTACCAGCGAATGCAGTTCCAAGGGACAGTGAAAACCAGCTTCAGCTTTCCGTGCTGGCAGCTTTCCTGTGGGCGCAATCGCTGGACGTTTCGAATTTGGCAGCCGGGCTCTGCGAGAGAAAAATACACAGTGTTGCACCTTTACGAACGAAAGCTGTTGCAGAACGCGAATGTCTGTCTACCAGCGAATGCAGTTCCAAGGGACAGTGAAAACCAGCTACAGCTTTCCGTGCTGGCAGCTTTCCTGTGGGCGCAATCGCTGGACGTTTCGAATTTGGCAGCCGGGCTCTGCGAGAGAGATATACACAGTGTTGCCCCATTACCAAGCAGAGGTTTTGCAGAACGCGAATGTCTGTCTACCAGCGAATGCAGTTCCAAGGGACAGTGAAAACCAGCTACAGCTTTCTGTGCTGGCAGCTTTCCTGTGGGCACAATCGCTGGACGTTTCGAATTTGGCAGCCGGGCTCTCCGAGAGAGATATACACAGTGTTGCCCCATTACCAACCAAAGCTTTTGCAGAACGCGAATGTCTGTCTACCAGCGAATGCAGTTCCAAGGGACAGTGAAAACCAGCTACAGCTTTCCGTGCTGGCAGCTTTCCTGTGGGCGCAATCGCTGGACGTTTCGAATTTGGCAGCCGGGCTCTGCCAGAGAGAAATACACAGTGTTGCCCCTTTACGAACGAAAGCTTTTGCAGAACGCGAATGTCTGTCTACCAGCAAATGCAGTTCCAAGGGACAGTGAAAACCAGCTACAGCTTTCTGTGCTGGCAGCTTTCCTGTGGGCGCAATCGCTGGACGTTTCGAATTTGGCAGCCGGGCTCTGCCAGAGAGAAATACAGAGTGTTGCCCCTTTACGAACGAAAGCTTTTGCAGAACACGAATGTCTGTCTACCAGCGAATGCAGTTCCAAGGGACAGTGAAAACCAGCTACAGCTTTCCGTGCTGGCAGCTTTCCTGTGGGCGCAATCGCTGGACGTTTCGAATTTGGCAGCCGGGCTCTGCGAGAGAGAAATACACAGTGTTGCCCCATTACCAAGCAAAGGTTTTGCAGAACGCGAATGTCTGTCTACCAGCGAATGCAGTTCCAAGGGACAGTGAAAACCAGCTTCAGCTTTCCGTGCTGGCAGCTTTCCTGTGGGCGCAATCGCTGGACGTTTCGAATTTGGCAGCCGGGCTCTGCGAGAGAAAAATACACAGTGTTGCACCTTTACGAACGAAAGCTGTTGCAGAACGCGAATGTCTGTCTACCAGCGAATGCAGTTCCAAGGGACAGTGAAAACCAGCTACAGCTTTCCGTGCTGGCAGCTTTCCTGTGGGCGCAATCGCTGGACGTTTCGAATTTGGCAGCCGGGCTCTGCGAGAGAGATATACACAGTGTTGCCCCATTACCAAGCAAAGGTTTTGCAGAACGCGAATGTCTGTCTACCAGCGAATGCAGTTCCAAGGGACAGTGAAAACCAGCTACAGCTTTCTGTGCTGGCAGCTTTCCTGTGGGCACAATCGCTGGACGTTTCGAATTTGGCAGCCGGGCTCTCCGAGAGAGATATACACAGTGTTGCCCCATTACCAACCAAAGCTTTTGCAGAACGCGAATGTCTGTCTACCAGCGAATGCAGTTCCAAGGGACAGTGAAAACCAGCTACAGCTTTCCGTGCTGGCAGCTTTCCTGTGGGCGCAGTCGCTGGACGTTTCGAATTTGGCAGCCGGGCTCTGCTAGAGAGAAATACAGACTGTTGCCCCTTTACGAACGAAAGCTTTTGCAGAACACGAATGTCTGTCTACCAGCGAATGCAGTTCCAAGGGACAGTGAAAACCAGCTACAGCTTTCCGTGCTGGCAGCTTTCCTGTGGGCGCAATCGCTGGACGTTTCGAATTTGGCAGCCGGGCTCTGCTAGAGAGAAATACAGACTGTTGCCCCTTTACGAACGAAAGCTTTTGCAGAACACGAATGTCTGTCTACCAGCGAATGCAGTTCCAAGGGACAGTGAAAACCAGCTACAGCTTTCCGTGCTGGCAGCTTTCCTGTGGGCGCAATCGCTGGACGTTTCGAATTTGGCAGCCGGGTTCTGCCAGAGAGAAATACACAGTGTTGCCCCTTTACGAACGAAAGCTTTTGCAGAACGCGAATGTCTGTCTACCAGCGAATGCAGTTCCAAGGGACAGTGAAAACCAGCTACAGCTTTCTGTGCTGGCAGCTTTCCTGTGGGCGCAATCGCTGGACGTTTCGAATTTGGCAGCCGGGCTCTGCCAGAGAGAAATACACAGTGTTGCCCCTTTACGAACGAAAGCTTTTGCAGAACACGAATGTCTGTCTACCAGCGAATGCAGTTCCAAGGGACAGTGAAAACCAGCTACAGCTTTCCGTGCTGGCAGCTTTCCTGTGGGCGCAATCGCTGGACGTTTCGAATTTGGCAGCCGGGCTCTGCCAGAGAGAAATACAAAGTGTTGCCCCTTTACGAACGAAAGCTTTTGCAGAACGCGCATGTCTGTCTACCAGCGAATGCAGTTCCAAGGGACAGTGAAAACCAGCTACAGCTTTCCGTGCTGGCAGCTTTCCTGTGGGCGCAATCGCTGGACGTTTCGAATTTGGCAGCCGGGCTCTGCGAGAGAGAAATACACAGTGTTGCCCCATTACGAACGAAAGCTTTTGCAGAACGCGAATGTCTGTCTACCAGCGAATGCAGTTCCAAGGGACAGTGAAAACCAGCTACAGCTTTCCGTGCTGGCAGCTTTCCTGTGGGCGCAATCGCTGGACGTTTCGAATTTGGCAGCCGGGCTCTGCGAGAGAGAAATACACAGTGTTGCCCCTTTACGAACGAAAGCTTTTGCAGAACGCGAATGTCTGTCTACCAGCGAATGCAGTTCCAAGCGACAGTGAAAACCAGCTACAGCTTTCCGTGCTGGCAGCTTTCCTGTGGGCGCAATCGCTGGACGTTTCGAATTTGGCAGCCGGGCTCTGCCAGAGAGAAATACACAGTGTTGCCCCTTTACGAACGAAAGCTTTTGCGGAACGCGAATGTCTGTCTACCAGCGAATGCAGTTCCAAGGGACAGTGAAAACCAGCTACAGCTTTCCGTGCTGGCAGCTTTCCTGTGGGCGCAATCGCTGGACGTTTCGAATTTGGCAGCCGGGCTCTGCGAGAGAGAAATACACAGTGTTGCCCCATTACGAACGAAAGCTTTTGCGGAACGCGAATGTCTGTCTACCAGCGAATGCAGTTCCAAGGGACAGTGAAAACCAGCTACAGCTTTCCGTGCTGGCAGCTTTCCTGTGGGCGCAATCGCTGGACGTTTCGAATTTGGCAGCTGGGCTCTCCGAGAGAGATATACACAGTGTTGCCCCATTACCAACCAAAGCTTTTGCAGAACGCGAATGTCTGTCTACCAGCGAATGCAGTTCCAAGGGACAGTGAAAACCAGCTACAGCTTTCCGTGCTGGCAGCTTTCCTGTGGGCGCAATCGCTGGACGTTTCGAATTTGGCAGCCGGGCTCTGCCAGAGAGAAATACAGACTGTTGCCCCTTTACGAACGAAAGCTTTTGCAGAACACGAATGTCTGTCTACCAGCGAATGCAGTTCCAAGGGACAGTGAAAACCAGCTACAGCTTTCCGTGCTGGCAGCTTTCCTGTGGGCGCAATCGCTGGACGTTTCGAATTTGGCAGCCGGGCTCTGCGAGAGAGAAATACACAGTGTTGCCCCATTACCAAGCAAAGGTTTTGCAGAACGCGAATGTCTGTCTACCAGCGAATGCAGTTCCAAGGGACAGTGAAAACCAGCTTCAGCTTTCCGTGCTGGCAGCTTTCCTGTGGGCGCAATCGCTGGACGTTTCGAATTTGGCAGCCGGGCTCTGCGAGAGAAAAATACACAGTGTCGCACCTTTACGAACGAAAGCTTTTGCAGAACGCGAATGTCTGTCTACCAGCGAATGCAGTTCCAAGGGACAGTGAAAACCAGCTACAGCTTTCCGTGCTGGCAGCTTTCCTGTGGGCGCAATCGCTGGACGTTTCGAATTTGGCAGCCGGGCTCTGCGAGAGAGATATACACAGTGTTGCCCCATTACCAAGCAAAGGTTTTGCAGAACGCGAATGTCTGTCTACCAGCGAATGCAGTTCCAAGGGACAGTGAAAACCAGCTACAGCTTTCCGTGCTGGCAGCTTTCCTGTGGGCACAATCGCTGGACGTTTCGAATTTGGCAGCCGGGCTCTGCGAGAGAGATATACACAGTGTTGCCCCATTACCAAGCAAAGGTTTTACAGAACGCGAATGTCTGTCTACCAGCGAATGCAGTTCCAAGGGACAGTGAAAACCAGCTACAGCTTTCCGTGCTGGCAGCTTTCCTGTGGGCGCAGTCGCTGGACGTTTCGAATTTGGCAGCCGGGCTCTGCTAGAGAGAAATACAGACTGTTGCCCCTTTACGAACGAAAGCTTTTGCAGAACACGAATGTCTGTCTACCAGCGAATGCAGTTCCAAGGGACAGTGAAAACCAGCTACAGCTTTCCGTGCTGGCAGCTTTCCTGTGGGCGCAATCGCTGGACGTTTCGAATTTGGCAGCCGGGCTCTGCCAGAGAGAAATACAGAGTGTTGCCCCTTTACGAACGAAAGCTTTTGCAGAACGCGAATGTCTGTCTACCAGCGAATGCAGTTCCAAGGGACAGTGAAAACCAGCTACAGCTTTCCGTGCTGGCAGCTTTCCTGTGGGCGCAATCGCTGGACGTTTCGAATTTGGCAGCCGGGCTCTGCCAGAGAGAAATACACAGTGTTGCCCCTTTACGAACGAAAGCTTTTGCAGAACGCGAATGTCTGTCTACCAGCGAATGCAGTTCCAAGGGACAGTGAAAACCAGCTACAGCTTTCCGTGCTGGCAGCTTTCCTGTGGGCGCAATCGCTGGACGTTTCGAATTTGGCAGCCGGGCTCTGCCAGAGAGAAATACACAGTGTTGCCCCTTTACGAACGAAAGCTTTTGCAGAACGCGAATGTCTGTCTACCAGCGAATGCAGTTCCAAGGGACAGTGAAAACCAGCTACAGCTTTCCGTGCTGGCAGCTTTCCTGTGGGCGCAATCGCTGGACGTTTCGAATTTGGCAGCCGGGCTCTGCGAGAGAGATATACACAGTGTTGCCCCATTACGAACGAAAGCTTTTGCGGAACGCGAATGTCTGTCTACCAGCGAATGCAGTTCCAAGGGACAGTGAAAACCAGCTACAGCTTTCCGTGCTGGCAGCTTTCCTGTGGGCGCAATCGCTGGACGTTTCGAATTTGGCAGCCGGGCTCTGCGAGAGAGATATACACAGTGTTGCCCCATTACCAAGCAAAGGTTTTGCAGAACGCGAATGTCTGTCTACCAGCGAATGCAGTTCCAAGGGACAGTGAAAACCAGCTACAGCTTTCCGTGCTGGCAGCTTTCCTGTGGGCACAATCGCTGGACGTTTCGAATTTGGCAGCCGGGCTCTGCGAGAGAGATATACACAGTGTTGCCCCATTACCAAGCAAAGGTTTTGCAGAACGCGAATGTCTGTCTACCAGCGAATGCAGTTCCAAGGGACAGTGAAAACCAGCTACAGCTTTCCGTGCTGGCAGCTTTCCTGTGGGCGCAGTCGCTGGACGTTTCGAATTTGGCAGCCGGGCTCTGCTAGAGAGAAATACAGACTGTTGCCCCTTTACGAACGAAAGCTTTTGCAGAACACGAATGTCTGTCTACCAGCGAATGCAGTTCCAAGGGACAGTGAAAACCAGCTACAGCTTTCCGTGCTGGCAGCTTTCCTGTGGGCGCAATCGCTGGACGTTTCGAATTTGGCAGCCGGGCTCTGCCAGAGAGAAATACAGAGTGTTGCCCCTTTACGAACGAAAGCTTTTGCAGAACGCGAATGTCTGTCTACCAGCGAATGCAGTTCCAAGGGACAGTGAAAACCAGCTACAGCTTTCCGTGCTGGCAGCTTTCCTGTGGGCGCAATCGCTGGACGTTTCGAATTTGGCAGCCGGGCTCTGCCAGAGAGAAATACACAGTGTTGCCCCTTTACGAACGAAAGCTTTTGCAGAACGCGAATGTCTGTCTACCAGCGAATGCAGTTCCAAGGGACAGTGAAAACCAGCTACAGCTTTCCGTGCTGGCAGCTTTCCTGTGGGCGCAATCGCTGGACGTTTCGAATTTGGCAGCCGGGCTCTGCCAGAGAGAAATACACAGTGTTGCCCCTTTACGAACGAAAGCTTTTGCAGAACGCGAATGTCTGTCTACCAGCGAATGCAGTTCCAAGGGACAGTGAAAACCAGCTACAGCTTTCCGTGCTGGCAGCTTTCCTGTGGGCGCAATCGCTGGACGTTTCGAATTTGGCAGCCGGGCTCTGCGAGAGAGATATACACAGTGTTGCCCCATTACGAACGAAAGCTTTTGCGGAACGCGAATGTCTGTCTACCAGCGAATGCAGTTCCAAGGGACAGTGAAAACCAGCTACAGCTTTCCGTGCTGGCAGCTTTCCTGTGGGCGCAATCGCTGGACGTTTCGAATTTGGCAGCCACGCTCTCCGAGAGAGATATACACAGTGTTGCCCCATTACGAACGAAAGCTTTTGCGGAACGCGAATGTCTGTCTACCAGCGAATGCAGTTCCAAGGGACAGTGAAAACCAGCTACAGCTTTCCGTGCTGGCAGCTTTCCTGTGGGCGCAATCGCTGGACGTTTCGAATTTGGCAGCTGGGCTCTCCGAGAGAGATATACACAGTGTTGCCCCATTACCAACCAAAGCTTTTGCAGAACGCGAATGTCTGTCTACCAGCGAATGCAGTTCCAAGGGACAGTGAAAACCAGCTACAGCTTTCTGTGCTGGCAGCTTTCCTGTGGGCACAATCGCTGGACGTTTCGAATTTGGCAGCCGGGCTCTGCGAGAGAGATATACACAGTGTTGCCCCATTACCAAGCAAAGGTTTTGCAGAACGCGAATGTCTGTCTACCAGCGAATGCAGTTCCAAGGGACAGTGAAAACCAGCTACAGCTTTCCGTGCTGGCAGCTTTCCTGTGGGCGCAGTCGCTGGACGTTTCGAATTTGGCAGCCGGGCTGTGCTAGAGAGAAATACAGACTGTTGCCCCTTTACGAACGAAAGCTTTTGCAGAACACGAATGTCTGTCTACCAGCGAATGCAGTTCCAAGGGACAGTGAAAACCAGCTACAGCTTTCCGTGCTGGCAGCTTTCCTGTGGGCGCAATCGCTGGACGTTTCGAATTTGGCAGCCGGGCTCTGCCAGAGAGAAATACAGAGTGTTGCCCCGTTACGAACGAAAGCTTTTGCAGAACACGAATGTCTGTCTACCAGCGAATGCAGTTCCAAGGGACAGTGAAAACCAGCTACAGCTTTCCGTGCTGGCAGCTTTCCTGTGGGCGCAATCGCTGGACGTTTCGAATTTGGCAGCCGGGTTCTGCCAGAGAGAAATACACAGTGTTGCCCCTTTACGAACGAAAGCTTTTGCAGAACGCGAATGTCTGTCTACCAGCGAATGCAGTTCCAAGGGACAGTGAAAACCAGCTACAGCTTTCCGTGCTGGCAGCTTTCCTGTGGGCGCAATCGCTGGACGTTTCGAATTTGGCAGCCGGGCTCTGCCAGAGAGAAATACACAGTGTTGCCCCTTTACGAACGAAAGCTTTTGCAGAACGCGAATGTCTGTCTACCAGCGAATGCAGTTCCAAGGGACAGTGAAAACCAGCTACAGCTTTCCGTGCTGGCAGCTTTCCTGTGGGCGCAATCGCTGGACGTTTCGAATTTGGCAGCCGGGCTCTGCGAGAGAGAAATACACAGTGTTGCCCCATTACGAACGAAAGCTTTTGCGGAACGCGAATGTCTGTCTACCAGCGAATGCAGTTCCAAGGGACAGTGAAAACCAGCTACAGCTTTCCGTGCTGGCAGCTTTCCTGTGGGCGCAATCGCTGGACGTTTCGAATTTGGCAGCCACGCTCTCCGAGAGAGATATACACAGTGTTGCCCCATTACCAACAAAAGCTTTTGCAGAACGCGAATGTCTGTCTACCAGCGAATGCAGTTCCAAGGGACAGTGAAAACCAGCTACAGCTTTCCGTGCTGGCAGCTTTCCTGTGGGCGCAATCGCTGGACGTTTCGAATTTGGCAGCCGGGCTCTGCCAGAGAGGAATACACAGTGTTGCCCCTTTACGAACGAAAGCTTTTGCAGAACACGAATGTCTGTCTACCAGCGAATGCAGTTCCAAGGGACAGTGAAAACCAGCTACAGCTTTCCGTGCTGGCAGCTTTCCTGTGGGCGCAATCGCTGGACGTTTCGAATTTGGCAGCCGGGCTCTGCCAGAGAGAAATACACAGTGTTGCCCCTTTACGAACGAAAGCTTTTGCAGAACACGAATGTCTGTCTACCAGCGAATGCAGTTCCAAGGGACAGTGAAAACCAGCTACAGCTTTCCGTGCTGGCAGCTTTCCTGTGGGCACAATCGCTGGACGTTTCGAATTTGGCAGCCGGGCTCTGCGAGAGAGAAATACACAGTGTTGCCCCATTACCAAGCAAAGGTTTTGCAGAACGCGAATGTCTGTCTACCAGCGAATGCAGTTCCAAGGGACAGTGAAAACCAGCTTCAGCTTTCCGTGCTGGCAGCTTTCCTGTGGGCGCAATCGCTGGACGTTTCGAATTTGGCAGCCGGGCTCTGCGAGAGAAAAATACACAGTGTTGCACCTTTACGAACGAAAGCTGTTGCAGAACGCGAATGTCTGTCTACCAGCGAATGCAGTTCCAAGGGACAGTGAAAACCAGCTACAGCTTTCCGTGCTGGCAGCTTTCCTGTGGGCGCAATCGCTGGACGTTTCGAATTTGGCAGCCACGCTCTCCGAGAGAGATATACACAGTGTTGCCCCATTACCAACCAAAGCTTTTGCAGAACGCGAATGTCTGTCTACCAGCGAATGCAGTTCCAAGGGACAGTGAAAACCAGCTACAGCTTTCCGTGCTGGCAGCTTTCCTGTGGGCGCAATCGCTGGACGTTTCGAATTTGGCAGCCGGGCTCTGCCAGAGAGAAATACACAGTGTTGCCCCTTTACGAACGAAAGCTGTTGCAGAACGCGAATGTCTGTCTACCAGCGAATGCAGTTCCAAGGGACAGTGAAAACCAGCTACAGCTTTCCGTGCTGGCAGCTTTCCTGTGGGCGCAATCGCTGGACGTTTCGAATTTGGCAGCCGGGCTCTGCCAGAGAGAAATACAAAGTGTTGCCCCTTTACGAACGAAAGCTTTTGCAGAACGCGCATGTCTGTCTACCAGCGAATGCAGTTCCAAGGGACAGTGAAAACCAGCTACAGCTTTCCGTGCTGGCAGCTTTCCTGTGGGCGCAATCGCTGGACGTTTCGAATTTGGCAGCCGGGCTCTGCGAGAGAGAAATACACAGTGTTGCCCCATTACGAACGAAAGCTTTTGCAGAACGCGAATGTCTGTCTACCAGCGAATGCAGTTCCAAGGGACAGTGAAAACCAGCTACAGCTTTCCGTGCTGGCAGCTTTCCTGTGGGCGCAATCGCTGGACGTTTCGAATTTGGCAGCCGGGCTCTGCGAGAGAGAAATACACAGTGTTGCCCCTTTACGAACGAAAGCTTTTGCAGAACGCGAATGTCTGTCTACCAGCGAATGCAGTTCCAAGCGACAGTGAAAACCAGCTACAGCTTTCCGTGCTGGCAGCTTTCCTGTGGGCGCAATCGCTGGACGTTTCGAATTTGGCAGCCGGGCTCTGCCAGAGAGAAATACACAGTGTTGCCCCTTTACGAACGAAAGCTTTTGCGGAACGCGAATGTCTGTCTACCAGCGAATGCAGTTCCAAGGGACAGTGAAAACCAGCTACAGCTTTCCGTGCTGGCAGCTTTCCTGTGGGCGCAATCGCTGGACGTTTCGAATTTGGCAGCCGGGCTCTGCAAGAGAAAAATACACAGTGTTGCACCTTTACGAACGAAAGCTGTTGCAGAACGCGAATGTCTGTCTACCAGCGAATGCAGTTCCAAGGGACAGTGAAAACCAGCTACAGCTTTCCGTGCTGGCAGCTTTCCTGTGGGCGCAATCGCTGGACGTTTCGAATTTGGCAGCCGGGCTCTGCCAGAGAGATATACACAGTGTTGCCCC
The DNA here is from genome assembly GCF_035582795.1 of Mycteria americana. NCBI lineage: Eukaryota > Metazoa > Chordata > Aves > Ciconiiformes > Ciconiidae > Mycteria > Mycteria americana. Next base: position 44,262,319 of record NC_134370.1, read on the forward strand.
ATTACCAAGCAAAGGTTTTGCAGAACGCGAATGTCTGTCTACCAGCGAATGCAGTTCCAAGGGACAGTGAAAACCAGCTACAGCTTTCTGTGCTGGCAGCTTTCCTGTGGGCACAATCGCTGGACGTTTCGAATTTGGCAGCCGGGCTCTCCGAGAGAGATATACACAGTGTTGCCCCATTACCAACCAAAGCTTTTGCAGAACGCGAATGTCTGTCTACCAGCGAATGCAGTTCCAAGGGACAGTGAAAACCAGCTACAGCTTTCCGTGCTGGCAGCTTTCCTGTGGGCGCAGTCGCTGGACGTTTCGAATTTGGCAGCCGGGCTCTGCTAGAGAGAAATACAGACTCTTGCCCCTTTACGAACGAAAGCTTTTGCAGAACACGAATGTCTGTCTACCAGCGAATGCAGTTCCAAGGGACAGTGAAAACCAGCTACAGCTTTCCGTGCTGGCAGCTTTCCTGTGGGCGCAATCGCTGGACGTTTCGAATTTGGCAGCCGGGCTCTGCTAGAGAGAAATACAGACTGTTGCCCCTTTACGAACGAAAGCTTTTGCAGAACACGAATGTCTGTCTACCAGCGAATGCAGTTCCAAGGGACAGTGAAAACCAGCTACAGCTTTCCGTGCTGGCAGCTTTCCTGTGGGCGCAATCGCTGGACGTTTCGAATTTGGCAGCCGGGTTCTGCCAGAGAGAAATACACAGTGTTGCCCCTTTACGAACGAAAGCTTTTGCAGAACGCGAATGTCTGTCTACCAGCGAATGCAGTTCCAAGGGACAGTGAAAACCAGCTACAGCTTTCCGTGCTGGCAGCTTTCCTGTGGGCGCAATCGCTGGACGTTTCGAATTTGGCAGCCGGGCTCTGCCAGAGAGAAATACACAGTGTTGCCCCTTTACGAACGAAAGCTTTTGCAGAACACGAATGTCTGTCTACCAGCGAATGCAGTTCCAAGGGACAGTGAAAACCAGCTACAGCTTTCCGTGCTGGCAGCTTTCCTGTGGGCGCAATCGCTGGACGTTTCGAATTTGGCAGCCGGGCTCTGCCAGAGAGAAATACAAAGTGTTGCCCCTTTACGAACGAAAGCTTTTGCAGAACGCGCATGTCTGTCTACCAGCGAATGCAGTTCCAAGGGACAGTGAAAACCAGCTACAGCTTTCCGTGCTGGCAGCTTTCCTGTGGGCGCAATCGCTGGACGTTTCGAATTTGGCAGCCGGGCTCTGCCAGAGAGAAATACACAGTGTTGCCCCTTTACGAACGAAAGCTTTTGCAGAACGCGCATGTCTGTCTACCAGCGAATGCAGTTCCAAGGGACAGTGAAAACCAGCTACAGCTTTCCGTGCTGGCAGCTTTCCTGTGGGCGCAATCGCTGGACGTTTCGAATTTGGCAGCCGGGCTCTGCGAGAGAGAAATACACAGTGTTGCCCCATTACGAACGAAAGCTTTTGCAGAACGCGAATGTCTGTCTACCAGCGAATGCAGTTCCAAGGGACAGTGAAAACCAGCTACAGCTTTCCGTGCTGGCAGCTTTCCTGTGGGCGCAATCGCTGGACGTTTCGAATTTGGCAGCCGGGCTCTGCGAGAGAGAAATACACAGTGTTGCCCCTTTACGAACGAAAGCTTTTGCAGAACGCGAATGTCTGTCTACCAGCGAATGCAGTTCCAAGCGACAGTGAAAACCAGCTACAGCTTTCCGTGCTGGCAGCTTTCCTGTGGGCGCAATCGCTGGACGTTTCGAATTTGGCAGCCGGGCTCTGCCAGAGAGAAATACACAGTGTTGCCCCTTTACGAACGAAAGCTTTTGCGGAACGCGAATGTCTGTCTACCAGCGAATGCAGTTCCAAGGGACAGTGAAAACCAGCTACAGCTTTCCGTGCTGGCAGCTTTCCTGTGGGCGCAATCGCTGGACGTTTCGAATTTGGCAGCCGGGCTCTGCGAGAGAAAAATACACAGTGTTGCACCTTTACGAACGAAAGCTGTTGCAGAACGCGAATGTCTGTCTACCAGCGAATGCAGTTCCAAGGGACAGTGAAAACCAGCTACAGCTTTCCGTGCTGGCAGCTTTCCTGTGGGCGCAATCGCTGGACGTTTCGAATTTGGCAGCCGGGCTCTGCCAGAGAGATATACACAGTGTTGCCCCATTACCAAGCAAAGGTTTTGCAGAACGCGAATGTCTGTCTACCAGCGAATGCAGTTCCAAGGGACAGTGAAAACCAGCTACAGCTTTCTGTGCTGGCAGCTTTCCTGTGGGCACAATCGCTGGACGTTTCGAATTTGGCAGCCGGGCTCTCCGAGAGAGATATACACAGTGTTGCCCCATTACCAACCAAAGCTTTTGCAGAACGCGAATGTCTGTCTACCAGCGAATGCAGTTCCAAGGGACAGTGAAAACCAGCTACAGCTTTCCGTGCTGGCAGCTTTCCTGTGGGCGCAGTCGCTGGACGTTTCGAATTTGGCAGCCGGGCTCTGCTAGAGAGAAATACAGACTCTTGCCCCTTTACGAACGAAAGCTTTTGCAGAACACGAATGTCTGTCTACCAGCGAATGCAGTTCCAAGGGACAGTGAAAACCAGCTACAGCTTTCCGTGCTGGCAGCTTTCCTGTGGGCGCAATCGCTGGACGTTTCGAATTTGGCAGCCGGGCTCTGCTAGAGAGAAATACAGACTGTTGCCCCTTTACGAACGAAAGCTTTTGCAGAACACGAATGTCTGTCTACCAGCGAATGCAGTTCCAAGGGACAGTGAAAACCAGCTACAGCTTTCCGTGCTGGCAGCTTTCCTGTGGGCGCAATCGCTGGACGTTTCGAATTTGGCAGCCGGGTTCTGCCAGAGAGAAATACACAGTGTTGCCCCTTTACGAACGAAAGCTTTTGCAGAACGCGAATGTCTGTCTACCAGCGAATGCAGTTCCAAGGCACAGTGAAAACCAGCTACAGCTTTCTGTGCTGGCAGCTTTCCTGTGGGCGCAATCGGTGGACGTTTCGAATTTGGCAGCCGGGCTCTGCCAGAGAGAAATACACAGTGTTGCCCCTTTACGAACGAAAGCTTTTGCAGAACACGAATGTCTGTCTACCAGCGAATGCAGTTCCAAGGGACAGTGAAAACCAGCTACAGCTTTCCGTGCTGGCAGCTTTCCTGTGGGCGCAATCGCTGGACGTTTCGAATTTGGCAGCCGGGCTCTGCCAGAGAGAAATACAAAGTGTTGCCCCTTTACGAACGAAAGCTTTTGCAGAACGCGCATGTCTGTCTACCAGCGAATGCAGTTCCAAGGGACAGTGAAAACCAGCTACAGCTTTCCGTGCTGGCAGCTTTCCTGTGGGCGCAATCGCTGGACGTTTCGAATTTGGCAGCCGGGCTCTGCCAGAGAGAAATACACAGTGTTGCCCCATTACGAACGAAAGCTTTTGCAGAACGCGAATGTCTGTCTACCAGCGAATGCAGTTCCAAGGGACAGTGAAAACCAGCTACAGCTTTCCGTGCTGGCAGCTTTCCTGTGGGCGCAATCGCTGGACGTTTCGAATTTGGCAGCCGGGCTCTGCGAGAGAGAAATACACAGTGTTGCCCCTTTACGAACGAAAGCTTTTGCAGAACGCGAATGTCTGTCTACCAGCGAATGCAGTTCCAAGCGACAGTGAAAACCAGCTACAGCTTTCCGTGCTGGCAGCTTTCCTGTGGGCGCAATCGCTGGACGTTTCGAATTTGGCAGCCGGGCTCTGCCAGAGAGAAATACACAGTGTTGCCCCTTTACGAACGAAAGCTTTTGCGGAACGCGAATGTCTGTCTACCAGCGAATGCAGTTCCAAGGGACAGTGAAAACCAGCTACAGCTTTCCGTGCTGGCAGCTTTCCTGTGGGCGCAATCGCTGGACGTTTCGAATTTGGCAGCCGGGCTCTGCGAGAGAGAAATACACAGTGTTGCCCCATTACGAACGAAAGCTTTTGCGGAACGCGAATGTCTGTCTACCAGCGAATGCAGTTCCAAGGGACAGTGAAAACCAGCTACAGCTTTCCGTGCTGGCAGCTTTCCTGTGGGCGCAATCGCTGGACGTTTCGAATTTGGCAGCTGGGCTCTCCGAGAGAGATATACACAGTGTTGCCCCATTACCAACCAAAGCTTTTGCAGAACGCGAATGTCTGTCTACCAGCGAATGCAGTTCCAAGGGACAGTGAAAACCATCTACAGCTTTCCGTGCTGGCAGCTTTCCTGTGGGCGCAATCGCTGGACGTTTCGAATTTGGCAGCCGGGCTCTGCCAGAGAAAAATACAGACTGTTGCCCCTTTACGAACGAAAGCTTTTGCAGAACACGAATGTCTGTCTACCAGCGAATGCAGTTCCAAGGGACAGTGAAAACCAGCTACAGCTTTCCGTGCTGGCAGCTTTCCTGTGGGCGCAATCGCTGGACGTTTCGAATTTGGCAGCCGGGCTCTGCGAGAGAGAAATACACAGTGTTGCCCCATTACCAAGCAAAGGTTTTGCAGAACGCGAATGTCTGTCTACCAGCGAATGCAGTTCCAAGGGACAGTGAAAACCAGCTTCAGCTTTCCGTGCTGGCAGCTTTCCTGTGGGCGCAATCGCTGGACGTTTCGAATTTGGCAGCCGGGCTCTGCGAGAGAAAAATACACAGTGTCGCACCTTTACGAACGAAAGCTTTTGCAGAACGCGAATGTCTGTCTACCAGCGAATGCAGTTCCAAGGGACAGTGAAAACCAGCTACAGCTTTCCGTGCTGGCAGCTTTCCTGTGGGCGCAATCGCTGGACGTTTCGAATTTGGCAGCCGGGCTCTGCGAGAGAGATATACACAGTGTTGCCCCATTACCAAGCAAAGGTTTTGCAGAACGCGAATGTCTGTCTACCAGCGAATGCAGTTCCAAGGGACAGTGAAAACCAGCTACAGCTTTCTGTGCTGGCAGCTTTCCTGTGGGCACAATCGCTGGACGTTTCGAATTTGGCAGCCGGGCTCTGCGAGAGAGATATACACAGTGTTGCCCCATTACCAAGCAAAGGTTTTGCAGAACGCGAATGTCTGTCTACCAGCGAATGCAGTTCCAAGGGACAGTGAAAACCAGCTACAGCTTTCCGTGCTGGCAGCTTTCCTGTGGGCGCAGTCGCTGGACGTTTCGAATTTGGCAGCCGGGCTCTGCTAGAGAGAAATACAGACTGTTGCCCCTTTACGAATGAAAGCTTTTGCAGAACACGAATGTCTGTCTACCAGCGAATGCAGTTCCAAGGGACAGTGAAAACCAGCTACAGCTTTCCGTGCTGGCAGCTTTCCTGTGGGCGCAATCGCTGGACGTTTCGAATTTGGCAGCCGGGCTCTGCCAGAGAGAAATACAGAGTGTTGCCCCTTTACGAACGAAAGCTTTTGCAGAACGCGAATGTCTGTCTACCAGCGAATGCAGTTCCAAGGGACAGTGAAAACCAGCTACAGCTTTCCGTGCTGGCAGCTTTCCTGTGGGCGCAATCGCTGGACGTTTCGAATTTGGCAGCCGGGCTCTGCCAGAGAGAAATACACAGTGTTGCCCCTTTACGAACGAAAGCTTTTGCAGAACGCGAATGTCTGTCTACCAGCGAATGCAGTTCCAAGGGACAGTGAAAACCAGCTACAGCTTTCCGTGCTGGCAGCTTTCCTGTGGGCGCAATCGCTGGACGTTTCGAATTTGGCAGCCGGGCTCTGCCAGAGAGAAATACACAGTGTTGCCCCTTTACGAACGAAAGCTTTTGCAGAACGCGAATGTCTGTCTACCAGCGAATGCAGTTCCAAGGGACAGTGAAAACCAGCTACAGCTTTCCGTGCTGGCAGCTTTCCTGTGGGCGCAATCGCTGGACGTTTCGAATTTGGCAGCCGGGCTCTGCGAGAGAGAAATACACAGTGTTGCCCCATTACGAACGAAAGCTTTTGCGGAACGCGAATGTCTGTCTACCAGCGAATGCAGTTCCAAGGGACAGTGAAAACCAGCTACAGCTTTCCGTGCTGGCAGCTTTCCTGTGGGCGCAATCGCTGGACGTTTCGAATTTGGCAGCCGGGCTCTGCGAGAGAGAAATACACAGTGTTGCACCCATTACGAACGAAAGCTTTTGCGGAACGCGAATGTCTGTCTACCAGCGAATGCAGTTCCAAGGGACAGTGAAAACCAGCTACAGCTTTCCGTGCTGGCAGCTTTCCTGTGGGCGCAATCGCTGGACGTTTCGAATTTGGCAGCCACGCTCTCCGAGAGAGATATACACAGTGTTGCCCCATTACGAACGAAAGCTTTTGCGGAACGCGAATGTCTGTCTACCAGCGAATGCAGTTCCAAGGGACAGTGAAAACCAGCTACAGCTTTCCGTGCTGGCAGCTTTCCTGTGGGCGCAATCGCTGGACGTTTCGAATTTGGCAGCTGGGCTCTGCCAGAGAGATATACACAGTGTTGCCCCATTACCAACCAAAGCTTTTGCAGAACGCGAATGTCTGTCTACCAGCGAATGCAGTTCCAAGGGACAGTGAAAACCAGCTACAGCTTTCCGTGCTGGCAGCTTTCCTGTGGGTGCAATCGCTGGACGTTTCGAATTTGGCAGCCGGGCTCTGCCAGAGAGAAATACAGACTGTTGCCCCTTTACGAACGAAAGCTTTTGCAGAACACGAATGTCTGTCTACCAGCGAATGCAGTTCCAAGGGACAGTGAAAACCAGCTACAGCTTTCCGTGCTGGCAGCTTTCCTGTGGGCGCAATCGCTGGACGTTTCGAATTTGGCAGCCGGGCTCTGCGAGAGAGAAATACACAGTGTTGCCCCATTACCAAGCAAAGGTTTTGCAGAACGTGAATGTCTGTCTACCAGCGAATGCAGTTCCAAGGGACAGTGAAAACCAGCTACAGCTTTCCGTGCTGGCAGCTTTCCTGTGGGCGCAATCGCTGGACGTTTCGAATTTGGCAGCCGGGCTCTGCGAGAGAGATATACACAGTGTTGCCCCATTACCAAGCAAAGGTTTTGCAGAACGCGAATGTCTGTCTACCAGCGAATGCAGTTCCAAGGGACAGTGAAAACCAGCTACAGCTTTCTGTGCTGGCAGCTTTCCTGTGGGCACAATCGCTGGACGTTTCGAATTTGGCAGCCGGGCTCTCCGAGAGAGATATACACAGTGTTGCCCCATTACCAAGCAAAGGTTTTGCAGAACGCGAATGTCTGTCTACCAGCGAATGCAGTTCCAAGGGACAGTGAAAACCAGCTACAGCTTTCCGTGCTGGCAGCTTTCCTGTGGGCGCAATCGCTGGACGTTTCGATTTTGGCAGCCGGGTTCTGCCAGAGAGAAATACAGAGTGTTGCCCCTTTACGAACGAAAGCTTTTGCAGAACACGAATGTCTGTCTACCAGCGAATGCAGTTCCAAGCGACAGTGAAAACCAGCTACAGCTTTCCGTGCTGGCAGCTTTCCTGTGGGCGCAATCGCTGGACGTTTCGAATTTGGCAGCCGGGCTCTGCCAGAGAGAAATACACAGTGTTGCCCCTTTACGAACGAAAGCTTTTGCAGAACGCGAATGTCTGTCTACCAGCGAATGCAGTTCCAAGGGACAGTGAAAACCAGCTACAGCTTTCCGTGCTGGCAGCTTTCCTGTGGGCGCAGTCGCTGGACGTTTCGAATTTGGCAGCCGGGCTCTGCGAGAGAGAAATACACAGTGTTGCCCCTTTACGAACGAAAGCTTTTGCAGAACACGAATGTCTGTCTACCAGCGAATGCAGTTCCAAGGGACAGTGAAAACCAGCTACAGCTTTCCGTGCTGGCAGCTTTCCTGTGGGCGCAATCGCTGGACGTTTCGAATTTGGCAGCCGGGCTCTGCCAGAGAGAAATACAGAGTGTTGCCCCTTTACGAACGAAAGCTTTTGCAGAACACGAATGTCTGTCTACCAGCGAATGCAGTTCCAAGGGACAGTGAAAACCAGCTACAGCTTTCCGTGCTGGCAGCTTTCCTGTGGGCGCAATCGCTGGACGTTTCGAATTTGGCAGCCGGGCTCTGCCAGAGAGAAATACACAGTGTTGCCCCTTTACGAACGAAAGCTTTTGCAGAACGCGAATGTCTGTCTACCAGCGAATGCAGTTCCAAGGGACAGTGAAAACCAGCTACAGCTTTCCGTGCTGGCAGCTTTCCTGTGGGCGCAATCGCTGGACGTTTCGAATTTGGCAGCCGGGCTCTGCCAGAGAGAAATACACAGTGTTGCCCCTTTACGAACGAAAGCTTTTGCAGAACGCGAATGTCTGTCTACCAGCGAATGCAGTTCCAAGGGACAGTGAAAACCAGCTACAGCTTTCCGTGCTGGCAGCTTTCCTGTGGGCGCAATCGCTGGACGTTTCGAATTTGGCAGCCGGGCTCTGCGAGAGAGAAATACACAGTGTTGCACCTTTACGAACGAAAGCTGTTGCAGAACGCGAATGTCTGTCTACCAGCGAATGCAGTTCCAAGGGACAGTGAAAACCAGCTACAGCTTTCTGTGCTAGCAGCTTTCCTGTGGGCGCAATCGCTGGACGTTTCGAATTTGGCAGCCGGGCTCTGCGAGAGAGATATACACAGTGTTGCCCCATTACCAAGCAAAGGTTTTGCAGAACGCGAATGTCTGTCTACCAGCGAATGCAGTTCCAAGGGACAGTGAAAACCAGCTACAGCTTTCTGTGCTGGCAGCTTTCCTGTGGGCGCAATCGCTGGACGTTTCGAATTTGGCAGCCGGGCTCTGCCAGAGAGAAATACACAGTGTTGCCCCTATACGAACGAAGGCTTTTGCAGAACACGAATGTCTGTCTACCAGCGAATGCAGTTCCAAGGGACAGTGAAAACCAGCTACAGCTTTCCGTGCTGGCAGCTTTCCTGTGGGCGCAATCGCTGGACGTTTCGAATTTGGCAGCCGGGCTCTGCCAGAGAGAAATACAAAGTGTTGCCCCTTTACGAACGAAAGCTTTTGCAGAACGCGCATGTCTGTCTACCAGCGAATGCAGTTCCAAGGGACAGTGAAAACCAGCTACAGCTTTCCGTGCTGGCAGCTTTCCTGTGGGCGCAATCGCTGGACGTTTCGAATTTGGCAGCCGGGCTCTGCCAGAGAGAAATACAGAGTGTTGCCCCTTTACGAACGAAAGCTTTTGCAGAACGCGAATGTCTGTCTACCAGCGAATGCAGTTCCAAGGGACAGTGAAAACCAGCTACAGCTTTCCGTGCTGGCAGCTTTCCTGTGGGCGCAATCGCTGGACGTTTCGAATTTGGCAGCCGGGCTCTGCGAGAGAGAAATACACAGTGTTGCCCCTTTACGAACGAAAGCTTTTGCAGAACGCGCATGTCTGTCTACCAGCGAATGCAGTTCCAAGGGACAGTGAAAACCAGCTACAGCTTTCCGTGCTGGCAGCTTTCCTGTGGGCACAATCGCTGGACGTTTCGAATTTGGCAGCCGGGCTCTGCGAGAGAGAAATACACAGTGTTGCCCCATTACCAAGCAAAGGTTTTGCAGAACGCGAATGTCTGTCTACCAGCGAATGCAGTTCCAAGGGACAGTGAAAACCAGCTTCAGCTTTCCGTGCTGGCAGCTTTCCTGTGGGCGCAATCGCTGGACGTTTCGAATTTGGCAGCCGGGCTCTGCGAGAGAAAAATACACAGTGTTGCACCTTTACGAACGAAAGCTGTTGCAGAACGCGAATGTCTGTCTACCAGCGAATGCAGTTCCAAGGGACAGTGAAAACCAGCTACAGCTTTCTGTGCTGGCAGCTTTCCTGTGGGCGCAATCGCTGGACGTTTCGAATTTGGCAGCCGGGCTCTGCGAGAGAGATATACACAGTGTTGCCCCATTACCAAGCAAAGGTTTTGCAGAACGCGAATGTCTGTCTACCAGCGAATGCAGTTCCAAGGGACAGTGAAAACCAGCTACAGCTTTCTGTGCTGGCAGCTTTCCTGTGGGCACAATCGCTGGACGTTTCGAATTTGGCAGCCGGGCTCTGCCAGAGAGATATACACAGTGTTGCCCCATTACCAACCAAAGCTTTTGCAGAACGCGAATGTCTGTCTACCAGCGAATGCAGTTCCAAGGGACAGTGAAAACCAGCTACAGCTTTCCGTGCTGGCAGCTTTCCTGTGGGCGCAGTCGCTGGACGTTTCGAATTTGGCAGCCGGGCTCTGCTAGAGAGAAATACAGACTGTTGCCCCTTTACGAACGAAAGCTTTTGCAGAACACGAATGTCTGTCTACCAGCGAATGCAGTTCCAAGGGACAGTGAAAACCAGCTACAGCTTTCCATGCTGGCAGCTTTCCTGTGGGCGCAATCGCTGGACGTTTCGAATTTGGCAGCCGGGTTCTGCCAGAGAGAAATACACAGTGTTGCCCCTTTACGAACGAAAGCTTTTGCAGAACGCGCATGTCTGTCTACCAGCGAATGCAGTTCCAAGGGACAGTGAAAACCAGCTACAGCTTTCCGTGCTGGCAGCTTTCCTGTGGGCGCAATCGCTGGACGTTTCGAATTTGGCAGCCGGGCTCTGCGAGAGAGAAATACACAGTGTTGCCCCATTACGAACGAAAGCTTTTGCAGAACGCGAATGTCTGTCTACCAGCGAATGCAGTTCCAAGGGACAGTGAAAACCAGCTACAGCTTTCCGTGCTGGCAGCTTTCCTGTGGGCGCAATCGCTGGACGTTTCGAATTTGGCAGCCGGGCTCTGCGAGAGAGAAATACACAGTGTTGCCCCTTTACGAACGAAAGCTTTTGCAGAACGCGAATGTCTGTCTACCAGCGAATGCAGTTCCAAGCGACAGTGAAAACCAGCTACAGCTTTCCGTGCTGGCAGCTTTCCTGTGGGCGCAATCGCTGGACGTTTCGAATTTGGCAGCCGGGCTCTGCCAGAGAGAAATACACAGTGTTGCCCCTTTACGAACGAAAGCTTTTGCAGAACGCGAATGTCTGTCTACCAGCGAATGCAGTTCCAAGGGACAGTGAAAACCAGCTACAGCTTTCCGTGCTGGCAGCTTTCCTGTGGGCGCAATCGCTGGACGTTTCGAATTTGGCAGCCGGGCTCTGCCAGAGAGAAATACAGTGTTGCCCCTTTACGAACGAAAGCTTTTGCAGAACACGAATGTCTGTCTACCAGCGAATGCAGTTCCAAGGGACAGTGAAAACCAGCTACAGCTTTCCGTGCTGGCAGCTTTCCTGTGGGCGCAATCGCTGGACGTTTTGAATTTGGCAGCCGGGCTCTGCCAGAGAGAAATACACAGTGTTGCCCCTTTACGAACGAAAGCTTTTGCAGAACGCGAATGTCTGTCTACCAGCGAATGCAGTTCCAAGGGACAGTGAAAACCAGCTACAGCTTTCCGTGCTGGCAGCTTTCCTGTGGGCGCAATCGCTGGACGTTTCGAATTTGGCAGCCGGGCTCTGCGAGAGAGATATACACAGTGTTGCCCCATTACCAACCAAAGCTTTTGCAGAACGCAAATGTCTGTCTACCAGCGAATGCAGTTCCAAGGGACAGTGAAAACCAGCTACAGCTTTCCGTGCTGGCAGCTTTCCTGTGGGCGCAATCGCTGGACGTTTCGAATTTGGCAGCCGGGCTCTGCCAGAGAGAAATACACAGTGTTGCCCCTTTACGAACGAAAGCTTTTGCAGAACACGAATGTCTGTCTACCAGCGAATGCAGTTCCAAGGGACAGTGAAAACCAGCTACAGCTTTCCGTGCTGGCAGCTTTCCTGTGGGCGCAATCGCTGGACGTTTCGAATTTGGCAGCCGGGCTCTGCCAGAGAGAAATACACAGTGTTGCCCCTTTACGAACGAAAGCTTTTGCAGAACACGAATGTCTGTCTACCAGCGAATGCAGTTCCAAGGGACAGTGAAAACCAGCTACAGCTTTCCGTGCTGGCAGCTTTCCTGTGGGCGCAATCGCTGGACGTTTCGAATTTGGCAGCCGGGCTCTGCCAGAGAGAAATACACAGTGTTGCCCCTATACGAACGAAGGCTTTTGCAGAACACGAATGTCTGTCTACCAGCGAATGCAGTTCCAAGGGACAGTGAAAACCAGCTACAGCTTTCCGTGCTGGCAGCTTTCCTGTGGGCGCAATCGCTGGACGTTTCGAATTTGGCAGCCGGGCTCTGCCAGAGAGAAATAGAAAGTGTTGCCCCTTTACGAACGAAAGCTTTTGCAGAACGCGCATGTCTGTCTACCAGCGAATGCAGTTCCAAGGGACAGTGAAAACCAGCTACAGCTTTCCGTGCTGGCAGCTTTCCTGTGGGCGCAATCGCTGGACGTTTCGAATTTGGCAGCCGGGCTCTGCGAGAGAGAAATACACAGTGTTGCCCCATTACGAACGAAAGCTTTTGCAGAACGCGAATGTCTGTCTACCAGCGAATGCAGTTCCAAGGGACAGTGAAAACCAGCTACAGCTTTCCGTGCTGGCAGCTTTCCTGTGGGCGCAATCGCTGGACGTTTCGAATTTGGCAGCCGGGCTCTGCGAGAGAGAAATACACAGTGTTGCCCCTTTACGAACGAAAGCTTTTGCAGAACGCGAATGTCTGTCTACCAGCGAATGCAGTTCCAAGCGACAGTGAAAACCAGCTACAGCTTTCCGTGCTGGCAGCTTTCCTGTGGGCGCAATCGCTGGACGTTTCGAATTTGGCAGCCGGGCTCTGCGAGAGAGAAATACACAGTGTTGCCCCTTTACGAACGAAAGCTTTTGCAGAACGCGAATGTCTGTCTACCAGCGAATGCAGTTCCAAGGGACAGTGAAAACCAGCTACAGCTTTCCGTGCTGGCAGCTTTCCTGTGGGCGCAATCGCTGGACGTTTCGAATTTGGCAGCCGGGCTCTGCCAGAGAGAAATACAGTGTTGCCCCTTTACGAACGAAAGCTTTTGCAGAACACGAATGTCTGTCTACCAGCGAATGCAGTTCCAAGGGACAGTGAAAACCAGCTACAGCTTTCCGTGCTGGCAGCTTTCCTGTGGGCGCAATCGCTGGACGTTTTGAATTTGGCAGCCGGGCTCTGCCAGAGAGAAATACACAGTGTTGCCCCTTTACGAACGAAAGCTTTTGCAGAACGCGAATGTCTGTCTACCAGCGAATGCAGTTCCAAGGGACAGTGAAAACCAGCTACAGCTTTCCGTGCTGGCAGCTTTCCTGTGGGCGCAATCGCTGGACGTTTCGAATTTGGCAGCCGGGCTCTGCGAGAGAGAAATACACAGTGTTGCCCCTTTACGAACGAAAGCTGTTGCGGAACGCGAATGTCTGTCTACCAGCGAATGCAGTTCCAAGGGACAGTGAAAACCAGCTACAGCTTTCCGTGCTGGCAGCTTTCCTGTGGGCACAATCGCTGGACGTTTCGAATTTGGCAGCCGGGCTCTGCGAGAGAGAAATACACAGTGTTGCCCCATTACGAACGAAAGCTTTTGCGGAACGCTAATGTCTGTCTACCAGCGAATGCAGTTCCAAGGGACAGTGAAAACCAGCTACAGCTTTCCGTGCTGGCAGCTTTCCTGTGGGCGCAATCGCTGGACGTTTCGAATTTGGCAGCCGGGCTCTGCGAGAGAGATATACACAGTGTTGCCCCATTACCAACCAAAGCTTTTGCAGAACGCAAATGTCTGTCTACCAGCGAATGCAGTTCCAAGGGACAGTGAAAACCAGCTACAGCTTTCCGTGCTGGCAGCTTTCCTGTGGGCGCAATCGCTGGACGTTTCGAATTTGGCAGCCGGGCTCTGCCAGAGAGAAATACACAGTGTTGCCCCTTTACGAACGAAAGCTTTTGCAGAACACGAATGTCTGTCTACCAGCGAATGCAGTTCCAAGGGACAGTGAAAACCAGCTACAGCTTTCCGTGCTGGCAGCTTTCCTGTGGGCGCAATCGCTGGACGTTTCGAATTTGGCAGCCGGGCTCTGCCAGAGAGAAATACACAGTGTTGCCCCTTTACGAACGAAAGCTTTTGCAGAACACGAATGTCTGTCTACCAGCGAATGCAGTTCCAAGGGACAGTGAAAACCAGCTACAGCTTTCCGTGCTGGCAGCTTTCCTGTGGGCGCAATCGCTGGACGTTTCGAATTTGGCAGCCGGGCTCTGCGAGAGAAAAATACACAGTGTTGCCCCATTACCAAGCAAAGGTTTTGCAGAATGCGAATGTCTGTCTACCAGCGAATGCAGTTCCAAGGGACAGTGAAAACCAGCTTCAGCTTTCCGTGCTGGCAGCTTTCCTGTGGGCGCAATCGCTGGACGTTTCGAATTTGGCAGCCGGGCTCTGCGAGAGAAAAATACACAGTGTTGCCCCTTTACGAACGAAAGCTTTTGCAGAACGCGAATGTCTGTCTACCAGCGAATGCAGTTCCAAGGGACAGTGAAAACCAGCTACAGCTTTCCGTGCTGGCAGCTTTCCTGTGGGCGCAATCGCTGGACGTTTCGAATTTGGCAGCCGGGCTCTGCGAGAGAGATATACACAGTGTTGCCCCATTACCAAGCAAAGGTTTTGCAGAACGCGAATGTCTGTCTACCAGCGAATGCAGTTCCAAGGGACAGTGAAAACCAGCTACAGCTTTCTGTGCTGGCAGCTTTCCTGTGGGCACAATCGCTGGACGTTTCGAATTTGGCAGCCGGGCTCTGCGAGAGAGATATACACAGTGTTGCCCCATTACCAAGCAAAGGTTTTGCAGAACGCGAATGTCTGTCTACCAGCGAATGCAGTTCCAAGGGACAGTGAAAACCAGCTACAGCTTTCCGTGCTGGCAGCTTTCCTGTGGGCGCAGTCGCTGGACGTTTCGAATTTGGCAGCCGGGCTCTGCTAGAGAGAAATACAGACTGTTGCCCCTTTACGAACGAAAGCTTTTGCAGAACACGAATGTCTGTCTACCAGCGAATGCAGTTCCAAGGGACAGTGAAAACCAGCTACAGCTTTCCGTGCTGGCAGCTTTCCTGTGGGCGCAATCGCTGGACGTTTCGAATTTGGCAGCCGGGCTCTGCCAGAGAGAAATACAGAGTGTTGCCCCTTTACGAACGAAAGCTTTTGCAGAACGCGAATGTCTGTCTACCAGCGAATGCAGTTCCAAGGGACAGTGAAAACCAGCTACAGCTTTCCGTGCTGGCAGCTTTCCTGTGGGCGCAATCGCTGGACGTTTCGAATTTGGCAGCCGGGCTCTGCCAGAGAGAAATACACAGTGTTGCCCCTTTACGAACGAAAGCTTTTGCAGAACGCGAATGTCTGTCTACCAGCGAATGCAGTTACAAGGGACAGTGAAAACCAGCTACAGCTTTCCGTGCTGGCAGCTTTCCTGTGGGCGCAATCGCTGGACGTTTCGAATTTGGCAGCCGGGCTCTGCGAGAGAGAAATACACAGTGTTGCCCCTTTACGAACGAAAGCTTTTGCAGAACGCGCATGTCTGTCTACCAGCGAATGCAGTTCCAAGGGACAGTGAAAACCAGCTACAGCTTTCCGTGCTGGCAGCTTTCCTGTGGGCGCAATCGCTGGACGTTTCGAATTTGGCAGCCACGCTCTCCGAGAGAGATATACACAGTGTTGCCCCATTACCAACCAAAGCTTTTGCAGAACGCGAATGTCTGTCTACCAGCGAATGCAGTTCCAAGGGACAGTGAAAACCAGCTACAGCTTTCCATGCTGGCAGCTTTCCTGTGGGCGCAATCGCTGGACGTTTCGAATTTGGCAGCCGGGCTCTGCCAGAGAGAAATACACAGTGTTGCCCCTTTACGAACGAAAGCTTTTGCAGAACGCGAATGTCTGTCTACCAGCGAATGCAGTTCCAAGGGACAGTGAAAACCAGCTACAGCTTTCCGTGCTGGCAGCTTTCCTGTGGGCGCAATCGCTGGACGTTTCGAATTTGGCATCCGGGCTCTGCCAGAGAGAAATACAGAGTGTTGCCCCTTTACGAACGAAAGCTTTTGCAGAACACGAATGTCTGTCTACCAGCGAATGCAGTTCCAAGGGACAGTGAAAACCAGCTACAGCTTTCCGTGCTGGCAGCTTTCCTGTGGGCACAATCGCTGGACGTTTCGAATTTGGCAGCCGGGCTCTGCGAGAGAAAAATACACAGTGTTGCACCTTTACGAACGAAAGCTGTTGCAGAACGCGAATGTCTGTCTACCAGCGAATGCAGTTCCAAGGGACAGTGAAAACCAGCTACAGCTTTCCGTGCTGGCAGCTTTCCTGTGGGCGCAATCGCTGGACGTTTCGAATTTGGCATCCGGGCTCTGCGAGAGAGATATACACAGTGTTGCCCCATTACCAAGCAAAGGTTTTGCAGAACGCGAATGTCTGTCTACCAGCGAATGCAGTTCCAAGGGACAGTGAAAACCAGCTACAGCTTTCTGTGCTGGCAGCTTTCCTGTGGGCACAATCGCTGGACGTTTCGAATTTGGCAGCCGGGCTCTGCGAGAGAGATATACACAGTGTTGCCCCATTACCAAGCAAAGGTTTTGCAGAACGCGAATGTCTGTCTACCAGCGAATGCAGTTCCAAGGGACAGTGAAAACCAGCTACAGCTTTCCGTGCTGGCAGCTTTCCTGTGGGCGCAGTCGCTGGACGTTTCGAATTTGGCAGCCGGGCTCTGCTAGAGAGAAATACAGACTGTTGCCCCTTTACGAACGAAAGCTTTTGCAGAACACGAATGTCTGTCTACCAGCGAATGCAGTTCCAAGGGACAGTGAAAACCAGCTACAGCTTTCCGTGCTGGCAGCTTTCCTGTGGGCGCAATCGCTGGACGTTTTGAATTTGGCAGCCGGGCTCTGCGAGAGAGAAATACACAGTGTTGTCCCATTACGAACGAAAGCTTTTGCGGAACGCGAATGTCTGTCTACCAGCGAATGCAGTTCCAAGGGACAGTGAAAACCAGCTACAGCTTTCCGTGCTGGCAGCTTTCCTGTGGGCGCAATCGCTGGACGTTTCGAATTTGGCAGCCGGGCTCTGCGAGAGAGATATACACAGTGTTGCCCCATTACCAACCAAAGCTTTTGCAGAACGCAAATGTCTGTCTACCAGCGAATGCAGTTCCAAGGGACAGTGAAAACCAGCTACAGCTTTCCGTGCTGGCAGCTTTCCTGTGGGCGCAATCGCTGGACGTTTCGAATTTGGCAGCCGGGCTCTGCCAGAGAGAAATACACAGTGTTGCCCCTTTACGAACGAAAGCTTTTGCAGAACACGAATGTCTGTCTACCAGCGAATGCAGTTCCAAGGGACAGTGAAAACCAGCTACAGCTTTCCGTGCTGGCAGCTTTCCTGTGGGCGCAATCGCTGGACGTTTCGAATTTGGCAGCCGGGCTCTGCCAGAGAGAAATACACAGTGTTGCCCCTTTACGAACGAAAGCTTTTGCAGAACACGAATGTCTGTCTACCAGCGAATGCAGTTCCAAGGGACAGTGAAAACCAGCTACAGCTTTCCGTGCTGGCAGCTTTCCTGTGGGCGCAATCGCTGGACGTTTCGAATTTGGCAGCCGGGCTCTGCGAGAGAAAAATACACAGTGTTGCCCCATTACCAAGCAAAGGTTTTGCAGAATGCGAATGTCTGTCTACCAGCGAATGCAGTTCCAAGGGACAGTGAAAACCAGCTTCAGCTTTCCGTGCTGGCAGCTTTCCTGTGGGCGCAATCGCTGGACGTTTCGAATTTGGCAGCCGGGCTCTGCGAGAGAAAAATACACAGTGTTGCCCCTTTACGAACGAAAGCTTTTGCAGAACGCGAATGTCTGTCTACCAGCGAATGCAGTTCCAAGGGACAGTGAAAACCAGCTACAGCTTTCCGTGCTGGCAGCTTTCCTGTGGGCGCAATCGCTGGACGTTTCGAATTTGGCAGCCGGGCTCTGCGAGAGAGATATACACAGTGTTGCCCCATTACCAAGCAAAGGTTTTGCAGAACGCGAATGTCTGTCTACCAGCGAATGCAGTTCCAAGGGACAGTGAAAACCAGCTACAGCTTTCTGTGCTGGCAGCTTTCCTGTGGGCACAATCGCTGGACGTTTCGAATTTGGCAGCCGGGCTCTGCGAGAGAGATATACACAGTGTTGCCCCATTACCAAGCAAAGGTTTTGCAGAACGCGAATGTCTGTCTACCAGCGAATGCAGTTCCAAGGGACAGTGAAAACCAGCTACAGCTTTCCGTGCTGGCAGCTTTCCTGTGGGCGCAGTCGCTGGACGTTTCGAATTTGGCAGCCGGGCTCTGCTAGAGAGAAATACAGACTGTTGCCCCTTTACGAACGAAAGCTTTTGCAGAACACGAATGTCTGTCTACCAGCGAATGCAGTTCCAAGGGACAGTGAAAACCAGCTACAGCTTTCCGTGCTGGCAGCTTTCCTGTGGGCGCAATCGCTGGACGTTTCGAATTTGGCAGCCGGGCTCTGCCAGAGAGAAATACAGAGTGTTGCCCCTTTACGAACGAAAGCTTTTGCAGAACGCGAATGTCTGTCTACCAGCGAATGCAGTTCCAAGGGACAGTGAAAACCAGCTACAGCTTTCCGTGCTGGCAGCTTTCCTGTGGGCGCAATCGCTGGACGTTTCGAATTTGGCAGCCGGGCTCTGCCAGAGAGAAATACACAGTGTTGCCCCTTTACGAACGAAAGCTTTTGCAGAACGCGAATGTCTGTCTACCAGCGAATGCAGTTCCAAGGGACAGTGAAAACCAGCTACAGCTTTCCGTGCTGGCAGCTTTCCTGTGGGCGCAATCGCTGGACGTTTCGAATTTGGCAGCCGGGCTCTGCCAGAGAGAAATACACAGTGTTGCCCCTTTACGAACGAAAGCTTTTGCAGAACGCGAATGTCTGTCTACCAGCGAATGCAGTTCCAAGGGACAGTGAAAACCAGCTACAGCTTTCCGTGCTGGCAGCTTTCCTGTGGGCGCAATCGCTGGACGTTTCGAATTTGGCAGCCGGGCTCTGCGAGAGAGAAATACACAGTGTTGCCCCATTACGAACGAAAGCTTTTGCGGAACGCGAATGTCTGTCTACCAGCGAATGCAGTTCCAAGGGACAGTGAAAACCAGCTACAGCTTTCCGTGCTGGCAGCTTTCCTGTGGGCGCAATCGCTGGACGTTTCGAATTTGGCAGCCACGCTCTCCGAGAGAGATATACACAGTGTTGCCCCATTACCAACCAAAGCTTTTGCAGAACGCGAATGTCTGTCTACCAGCGAATGCAGTTCCAAGGGACAGTGAAAACCAGCTACAGCTTTCCATGCTGGCAGCTTTCCTGTGGGCGCAATCGCTGGACGTTTCGAATTTGGCAGCCGGGCTCTGCCAGAGAGAAATACACAGTGTTGCCCCTTTACGAACGAAAGCTTTTGCAGAACGCGAATGTCTGTCTACCAGCGAATGCAGTTCCAAGGGACAGTGAAAACCAGCTACAGCTTTCCGTGCTGGCAGCTTTCCTGTGGGCGCAATCGCTGGACGTTTCGAATTTGGCTTCCGGGCTCTGCCAGAGAGAAATACAGAGTGTTGCCCCTTTACGAACGAAAGCTTTTGCAGAACACGAATGTCTGTCTACCAGCGAATGCAGTTCCAAGGGACAGTGAAAACCAGCTACAGCTTTCCGTGCTGGCAGCTTTCCTGTGGGCACAATCGCTGGACGTTTCGAATTTGGCAGCCGGGCTCTGCGAGAGAGAAATACACAGTGTTGCCCCATTACCAAGCAAAGGTTTTGCAGAACGCGAATGTCTGTCTACCAGCGAATGCAGTTCCAAGGGACAGTGAAAACCAGCTTCAGCTTTCCGTGCTGGCAGCTTTCCTGTGGGCGCAATCGCTGGACGTTTCGAATTTGGCAGCCGGGCTCTGCGAGAGAAAAATACACAGTGTTGCACCTTTACGAACGAAAGCTGTTGCAGAACGCGAATGTCTGTCTACCAGCGAATGCAGTTCCAAGGGACAGTGAAAACCAGCTACAGCTTTCCGTGCTGGCAGCTTTCCTGTGGGCGCAATCGCTGGACGTTTCGAATTTGGCAGCCGGGCTCTGCGAGAGAGATATACACAGTGTTGCCCCATTACCAAGCAAAGGTTTTGCAGAACGCGAATGTCTGTCTACCAGCGAATGCAGTTCCAAGGGACAGTGAAAACCAGCTACAGCTTTCTGTGCTGGCAGCTTTCCTGTGGGCACAATCGCTGGACGTTTCGAATTTGGCAGCCGGGCTCTCCGAGAGAGATATACACAGTGTTGCCCCATTACCAACCAAAGCTTTTGCAGAACGCGAATGTCTGTCTACCAGCGAATGCAGTTCCAAGGGACAGTGAAAACCAGCTACAGCTTTCCGTGCTGGCAGCTTTCCTGTGGGCGCAGTCGCTGGACGTTTCGAATTTGGCAGCCGGGCTCTGCTAGAGAGAAATACAGACTGTTGCCCCTTTACGAACGAAAGCTTTTGCGGAACGCGAATGTCTGTCTACCAGCGAATGCAGTTCCAAGGGACAGTGAAAACCAGCTACAGCTTTCCGTGCTGGCAGCTTTCCTGTGGGCGCAATCGCAGGACGTTTCGAATTTGGCAGCCGGGCTCTCCGAGAGAGATATACACAGTGTTGCCCCATTACCAACCAAAGCTTTTGCAGAACGCGAATGTCTGTCTACCAGCGAATGCAGTTCCAAGGGACAGTGAAAACCAGCTACAGCTTTCCATGCTGGCAGCTTTCCTGTGGGCGCAATCGCTGGACGTTTCGAATTTGGCAGCCGGGCTCTGCCAGAGAGAAATACACAGTGTTGCCCCTTTACGAACGAAAGCTTTTGCAGAACGCGAATGTCTGTCTACCAGCGAATGCAGTTCCAAGGGACAGTGAAAACCAGCTACAGCTTTCCGTGCTGGCAGCTTTCCTGTGGGCGCAATCGCTGGACGTTTCGAATTTGGCAGCCGGGCTCTGCCAGAGAGAAATACAGAGTGTTGCCCCTTTACGAACGAAAGCTTTTGCAGAACACGAATGTCTGTCTACCAGCGAATGCAGTTCCAAGGGACAGTGAAAACCAGCTACAGCTTTCCGTGCTGGCAGCTTTCCTGTGGGCACAATCGCTGGACGTTTCGAATTTGGCAGCCGGGCTCTGCGAGAGAGAAATACACAGTGTTGCCCCATTACCAAGCAAAGCTTTTGCAGAACGCGAATGTCTGTCTACCAGCGAATGCAGTTCCAAGGGACAGTGAAAACCAGCTTCAGCTTTCCGTGCTGGCAGCTCTCCTGTGGGCGCAATCGCTGGACGTTTCGAATTTGGCAGCCGGGCTCTGCGAGAGAAAAATACACAGTGTTGCACCTTTACGAACGAAAGCTGTTGCAGAACGCGAATGTCTGTCTACCAGCGAATGCAGTTCCAAGGGACAGTGAAAACCAGCTACAGCTTTCCGTGCTGGCAGCTTTCCTGTGGGCGCAATCGCTGGACGTTTCGAATTTGGCAGCCGGGCTCTGCGAGAGAGATATACACAGTGTTGCCCCATTACCAAGCAAAGGTTTTGCAGAACGCGAATGTCTGTCTACCAGCGAATGCAGTTCCAAGGGACAGTGAAAACCAGCTACAGCTTTCTGTGCTGGCAGCTTTCCTGTGGGCACAATCGCTGGACGTTTCGAATTTGGCAGCCGGGCTCTCCGAGAGAGATATACACAGTGTTGCCCCATTACCAACCAAAGCTTTTGCAGAACGCGAATGTCTGTCTACCAGCGAATGCAGTTCCAAGGGACAGTGAAAACCAGCTACAGCTTTCCGTGCTGGCAGCTTTCCTGTGGGCGCAGTCGCTGGACGTTTCGAATTTGGCAGCCGGGCTCTGCTAGAGAGAAATACAGACTGTTGCCCCTTTACGAACGAAAGCTTTTGCAGAACACGAATGTCTGTCTACCAGCGAATGCAGTTCCAAGGGACAGTGAAAACCAGCTACAGCTTTCCGTGCTGGCAGCTTTCCTGTGGGCGCAATCGCTGGACGTTTTGAATTTGGCAGCCGGGCTCTGCCAGAGAGAAATACACAGTGTTGCCCCTTTACGAACGAAAGCTTTTGCAGAACGCGAATGTCTGTCTACCAGCGAATGCAGTTCCAAGGGACAGTGAAAACCAGCTACAGCTTTCCGTGCTGGCAGCTTTCCTGTGGGCGCAATCGCTGGACGTTTCGAATTTGGCAGCCGGGCTCTGCGAGAGAGAAATACACAGTGTTGCCCCTTTACGAACGAAAGCTGTTGCGGAACGCGAATGTCTGTCTACCAGCGAATGCAGTTCCAAGGGACAGTGAAAACCAGCTACAGCTTTCCGTGCTGGCAGCTTTCCTGTGGGCGCAATCGCTGGACGTTTCGAATTTGGCAGCCGGGCTCTGCGAGAGAGAAATACACAGTGTTGCCCCATTACGAACGAAAGCTTTTGCGGAACGCGAATGTCTGTCTACCAGCGAATGCAGTTCCAAGGGACAGTGAAAACCAGCTACAGCTTTCCGTGCTGGCAGCTTTCCTGTGGGCACAATCGCTGGACGTTTCGAATTTGGCAGCCGGGCTCTCCGAGAGAGATATACACAGTGTTGCCCCATTACCAACCAAAGCTTTTGCAGAACGCGAATGTCTGTCTACCAGCGAATGCAGTTCCAAGGGACAGTGAAAACCAGCTACAGCTTTCCGTGCTGGCAGCTTTCCTGTGGGCGCAATCGCTGGACGTTTCGAATTTGGCAGCCGGGCTCTGCCAGAGAGAAATACAGACTGTTGCCCCTTTACGAACGAAAGCTTTTGCAGAACACGAATGTCTGTCTACCAGCGAATGCAGTTCCAAGGGACAGTGAAAACCAGCTACAGCTTTCCGTGCTGGCAGCTTTCCTGTGGGCGCAATCGCTGGACGTTTCGAATTTGGCAGCCGGGCTCTGCCAGAGAGAAATACACAGTGTTGCCCCTTTACGAACGAAAGCTTTTGCAGAACACGAATGTCTGTCTACCAGCGAATGCAGTTCCAAGGGACAGTGAAAACCAGCTACAGCTTTCCGTGCTGGCAGCTTTCCTGTGGGCGCAATCGCTGGACGTTTCGAATTTGGCAGCCGGGCTCTGCGAGAGAGAAATACACAGTGTTGCCCCATTACCAAGCAAAGGTTTTGCAGAATGCGAATGTCTGTCTACCAGCGAATGCAGTTCCAAGGGACAGTGAAAACCAGCTACAGCTTTCCGTGCTGGCAGCTTTCCTGTGGGCGCAATCGCTGGACGTTTCGAATTTGGCAGCCGGGCTCTGCGAGAGAAAAATACACAGTGTTGCACCTTTACGAACGAAAGCTTTTGCAGAACGCGAATGTCTGTCTACCAGCGAATGCAGTTCCAAGGGACAGTGAAAACCAGCTACAGCTTTCCGTGCTGGCAGCTTTCCTGTGGGCGCAATCGCTGGACGTTTCGAATTTGGCAGCCGGGCTCTGCGAGAGAGATATACACAGTGTTGCCCCATTACCAACCAAAGCTTTTGCAGAACGCGAATGTCTGTCTACCAGCGAATGCAGTTCCAAGGGACAGTGAAAACCAGCTACAGCTTTCTGTGCTGGCAGCTTTCCTGTGGGCACAATCGCTGGACGTTTCGAATTTGGCAGCCGGGCTCTCCGAGAGAGATATACACAGTGTTGCCCCATTACCAACCAAAGCTTTTGCAGAACGCGAATGTCTGTCTACCAGCGAATGCAGTTCCAAGGGACAGTGAAAACCAGCTACAGCTTTCCGTGCTGGCAGCTTTCCTGTGGGCGCAGTCGCTGGACGTTTCGAATTTGGCAGCCGGTCTCTGCTAGAGAGAAATACAGACTGTTGCCCCTTTACGAACGAAAGCTTTTGCAGAACACGAATGTCTGTCTACCAGCGAATGCAGTTCCAAGGGACAGTGAAAACCAGCTACAGCTTTCCGTGCTGGCAGCTTTCCTGTGGGCGCAATCGCTGGACGTTTCGAATTTGGCAGCCGGGCTCTGCCAGAGAGAAATACAGAGTGTTGCCCCTTTACGAACGAAAGCTTTTGCAGAACGCGAATGTCTGTCTACCAGCGAATGCAGTTCCAAGGGACAGTGAAAACCAGCTACAGCTTTCCGTGCTGGCAGCTTTCCTGTGGGCGCAATCGCTGGACGTTTCGAATTTGGCAGCCGGGCTCTGCCAGAGAGAAATACACAGTGTTGCCCCTTTACGAACGAAAGCTTTTGCAGAACGCGAATGTCTGTCTACCAGCGAATGCAGTTCCAAGGGACAGTGAAAACCAGCTACAGCTTTCCGTGCTGGCAGCTTTCCTGTGGGCGCAATCGCTGGACGTTTCGAATTTGGCAGCCACGCTCTCCGAGAGAGATATACACAGTGTTTCCCCATTACCAACCAAAGCTTTTGCAGAACGCGAATGTCTGTCTACCAGCGAATGCAGTTCCAAGGGACAGTGAAAACCAGCTACAGCTTTCCATGCTGGCAGCTTTCCTGTGGGCGCAATCGCTGGACGTTTCGAATTTGGCAGCCGGGCTCTGCCAGAGAGAAATACACAGTGTTGCCCCTTTACGAACGAAAGCTTTTGCAGAACGCGAATGTCTGTCTACCAGCGAATGCAGTTCCAAGGGACAGTGAAAACCAGCTACAGCTTTCCGTGCTGGCAGCTTTCCTGTGGGCGCAATCGCTGGACGTTTCGAATTTGGCATCCGGGCTCTGCCAGAGAGAAATACAGAGTGTTGCCCCTTTACGAACGAAAGCTTTTGCAGAACACGAATGTCTGTCTACCAGCGAATGCAGTTCCAAGGGACAGTGAAAACCAGCTACAGCTTTCCGTGCTGGCAGCTTTCCTGTGGGCACAATCGCTGGACGTTTCGAATTTGGCAGCCGGGCTCTGCGAGAGAGAAATACACAGTGTTGCCCCATTACCAAGCAAAGCTTTTGCAGAACGCGAATGTCTGTCTACCAGCGAATGCAGTTCCAAGGGACAGTGAAAACCAGCTACAGCTTTCCGTGCTGGCAGCTTTCCTGTGGGCGCAATCGCTGGACATTTCGAATTTGGCAGCCGGGCTCTGCGAGAGAAAAATACACAGTGTTGCACCTTTACGAACGAAAGCTGTTGCAGAACGCGAATGTCTGTCTACCAGCGAATGCAGTTCCAAGGGACAGTGAAAACCAGCTACAGCTTTCCGTGCTGGCAGCTTTCCTGTGGGCGCAATCGCTGGACGTTTCGAATTTGGCAGCCGGGCTCTGCGAGAGAGATATACACAGTGTTGCCCCATTACCAACCAAAGCTTTTGCAGAACGCGAATGTCTGTCTACCAGCGAATGCAGTTCCAAGGGACAGTGAAAACCAGCTACAGCTTTCTGTGCTGGCAGCTTTCCTGTGGGCACAATCGCTGGACGTTTCGAATTTGGCAGCCGGGCTCTCCGAGAGAGATATACACAGTGTTGCCCCATTACCAACCAAAGCTTTTGCAGAACGCGAATGTCTGTCTACCAGCGAATGCAGTTCCAAGGGACAGTGAAAACCAGCTACAGCTTTCCGTGCTGGCAGCTTTCCTGTGGGCGCAGTCGCTGGACGTTTCGAATTTGGCAGCCGGGCTCTGCTAGAGAGAAATACAGACTGTTGCCCCTTTACGAACGAAAGCTTTTGCGGAACGCGAATGTCTGTCTACCAGCGAATGCAGTTCCAAGGGACAGTGAAAACCAGCTACAGCTTTCCGTGCTGGCAGCTTTCCTGTGGGCGCAATCGCTGGACGTTTCGAATTTGGCAGCCACGCTCTCCGAGAGAGATATACACAGTGTTGCCCCATTACCAACCAAAGCTTTTGCAGAACGCGAATGTCTGTCTACCAGCGAATGCAGTTCCAAGGGACAGTGAAAACCAGCTACAGCTTTCCATGCTGGCAGCTTTCCTGTGGGCGCAATCGCTGGACGTTTCGAATTTGGCAGCCGGGCTCTGCCAGAGAGAAATACACAGTGTTGCCCCTTTACGAACGAAAGCTTTTGCAGAACGCGAATGTCTGTCTACCAGCGAATGCAGTTCCAAGGGACAGTGAAAACCAGCTACAGCTTTCCGTGCTGGCAGCTTTCCTGTGGGCGCAATCGCTGGACGTTTCGAATTTGGCATCCGGGCTCTGCCAGAGAGAAATACAGAGTGTTGCCCCTTTACGAACGAAAGCTTTTGCAGAACACGAATGTCTGTCTACCAGCGAATGCAGTTCCAAGGGACAGTGAAAACCAGCTACAGCTTTCCGTGCTGGCAGCTTTCCTGTGGGCACAATCGCTGGACGTTTCGAATTTGGCAGCCGGGCTCTGCGAGAGAGAAATACACAGTGTTGCCCCATTACCAAGCAAAGCTTTTGCAGAACGCGAATGTCTGTCTACCAGCGAATGCAGTTCCAAGGGACAGTGAAAACCAGCTACAGCTTTCCGTGCTGGCAGCTCTCCTGTGGGCGCAATCGCTGGACGTTTCGAATTTGGCAGCCGGGCTCTGCGAGAGAAAAATACACAGTGTTGCACCTTTACGAACGAAAGCTGTTGCAGAACGCGAATGTCTGTCTACCAGCGAATGCAGTTCCAAGGGACAGTGAAAACCAGCTACAGCTTTCCGTGCTGGCAGCTTTCCTGTGGGCGCAATCGCTGGACGTTTCGAATTTGGCAGCCGGGCTCTGCGAGAGAGATATACACAGTGTTGCCCCATTACCAAGCAAAGGTTTTGCAGAACGCGAATGTCTGTCTACCAGCGAATGCAGTTCCAAGGGACAGTGAAAACCAGCTACAGCTTTCTGTGCTGGCAGCTTTCCTGTGGGCACAATCGCTGGACGTTTCGAATTTGGCAGCCGGGCTCTCCGAGAGAGATATACACAGTGTTGCCCCATTACCAACCAAAGCTTTTGCAGAACGCGAATGTCTGTCTACCAGCGAATGCAGTTCCAAGGGACAGTGAAAACCAGCTACAGCTTTCCGTGCTGGCAGCTTTCCTGTGGGCGCAGTCGCTGGACGTTTCGAATTTGGCAGCCGGGCTCTGCTAGAGAGAAATACAGACTGTTGCCCCTTTACGAACGAAAGCTTTTGCAGAACACGAATGTCTGTCTACCAGCGAATGCAGTTCCAAGGGACAGTGAAAACCAGCTACAGCTTTCCGTGCTGGCAGCTTTCCTGTGGGCGCAATCGCTGGACGTTTTGAATTTGGCAGCCGGGCTCTGCCAGAGAGAAATACACAGTGTTGCCCCTTTACGAACGAAAGCTTTTGCAGAACGCGAATGTCTGTCTACCAGCGAATGCAGTTCCAAGGGACAGTGAAAACCAGCTACAGCTTTCCGTGCTGGCAGCTTTCCTGTGGGCGCAATCGCTGGACGTTTCGAATTTGGCAGCCGGGCTCTGCGAGAGAGAAATACACAGTGTTGCCCCTTTACGAACGAAAGCTGTTGCGGAACGCGAATGTCTGTCTACCAGCGAATGCAGTTCCAAGGGACAGTGAAAACCAGCTACAGCTTTCCGTGCTGGCAGCTTTCCTGTGGGCGCAATCGCTGGACGTTTCGAATTTGGCAGCCGGGCTCTGCGAGAGAGAAATACACAGTGTTGCCCCATTACGAACGAAAGCTTTTGCGGAACGCGAATGTCTGTCTACCAGCGAATGCAGTTCCAAGGGACAGTGAAAACCAGCTACAGCTTTCCGTGCTGGCAGCTTTCCTGTGGGCGCAATCGCTGGACGTTTCGAATTTGGCAGCCGGGCTCTGCGAGAGAGATATACACAGTGTTGCCCCATTACCAACCAAAGCTTTTGCAGAACGCGAATGTCTGTCTACCAGCGAATGCAGTTCCAAGGGACAGTGAAAACCAGCTACAGCTTTCCGTGCTGGCAGCTTTCCTGTGGGCGCAATCGCTGGACGTTTCGAATTTGGCAGCCGGGCTCTGCCAGAGAGAAATACAGACTGTTGCCCCTTTACGAACGAAAGCTTTTGCAGAACACGAATGTCTGTCTACCAGCGAATGCAGTTCCAAGGGACAGTGAAAACCAGCTACAGCTTTCCGTGCTGGCAGCTTTCCTGTGGGCGCAATCGCTGGACGTTTCGAATTTGGCAGCCGGGCTCTGCCAGAGAGAAATACACAGTGTTGCCCCTTTACGAACGAAAGCTTTTGCAGAACACGAATGTCTGTCTACCAGCGAATGCAGTTCCAAGGGACAGTGAAAACCAGCTACAGCTTTCCGTGCTGGCAGCTTTCCTGTGGGCGCAATCGCTGGACGTTTCGAATTTGGCAGCCGGGCTCTGCGAGAGAGAAATACACAGTGTTGCCCCATTACCAAGCAAAGGTTTTGCAGAATGCGAATGTCTGTCTACCAGCGAATGCAGTTCCAAGGGACAGTGAAAACCAGCTACAGCTTTCCGTGCTGGCAGCTTTCCTGTGGGCGCAATCGCTGGACGTTTCGAATTTGGCAGCCGGGCTCTGCGAGAGAAAAATACACAGTGTTGCACCTTTACGAACGAAAGCTTTTGCAGAACGCGAATGTCTGTCTACCAGCGAATGCAGTTCCAAGGGACAGTGAAAACCAGCTACAGCTTTCCGTGCTGGCAGCTTTCCTGTGGGCGCAATCGCTGGACGTTTCGAATTTGGCAGCCGGGCTCTGCGAGAGAGATATACACAGTGTTGCCCCATTACCAACCAAAGCTTTTGCAGAACGCGAATGTCTGTCTACCAGCGAATGCAGTTCCAAGGGACAGTGAAAACCAGCTACAGCTTTCTGTGCTGGCAGCTTTCCTGTGGGCACAATCGCTGGACGTTTCGAATTTGGCAGCCGGGCTCTCCGAGAGAGATATACACAGTGTTGCCCCATTACCAACCAAAGCTTTTGCAGAACGCGAATGTCTGTCTACCAGCGAATGCAGTTCCAAGGGACAGTGAAAACCAGCTACAGCTTTCCGTGCTGGCAGCTTTCCTGTGGGCGCAGTCGCTGGACGTTTCGAATTTGGCAGCCGGTCTCTGCTAGAGAGAAATACAGACTGTTGCCCCTTTACGAACGAAAGCTTTTGCAGAACACGAATGTCTGTCTACCAGCGAATGCAGTTCCAAGGGACAGTGAAAACCAGCTACAGCTTTCCGTGCTGGCAGCTTTCCTGTGGGCGCAATCGCTGGACTTTTCGAATTTGGCAGCCGGGCTCTGCCAGAGAGAAATACAGAGTGTTGCCCCTTTACGAACGAAAGCTTTTGCAGAACGCGAATGTCTGTCTACCAGCGAATGCAGTTCCAAGGGACAGTGAAAACCAGCTACAGCTTTCCGTGCTGGCAGCTTTCCTGTGGGCGCAATCGCTGGACGTTTCGAATTTGGCAGCCGGGCTCTGCCAGAGAGAAATACACAGTGTTGCCCCTTTACGAACGAAAGCTTTTGCAGAACGCGAATGTCTGTCTACCAGCGAATGCAGTTCCAAGGGACAGTGAAAACCAGCTACAGCTTTCCGTGCTGGCAGCTTTCCTGTGGGCGCAATCGCTGGACGTTTCGAATTTGGCAGCCACGCTCTCCGAGAGAGATATACACAGTGTTGCCCCATTACCAACCAAAGCTTTTGCAGAACGCGAATGTCTGTCTACCAGCGAATGCAGTTCCAAGGGACAGTGAAAACCAGCTACAGCTTTCCATGCTGGCAGCTTTCCTGTGGGCGCAATCGCTGGACGTTTCGAATTTGGCAGCCGGGCTCTGCCAGAGAGAAATACACAGTGTTGCCCCTTTACGAACGAAAGCTTTTGCAGAACGCGAATGTCTGTCTACCAGCGAATGCAGTTCCAAGGGACAGTGAAAACCAGCTACAGCTTTCCGTGCTGGCAGCTTTCCTGTGGGCGCAATCGCTGGACGTTTCGAATTTGGCATCCGGGCTCTGCCAGAGAGAAATACAGAGTGTTGCCCCTTTACGAACGAAAGCTTTTGCAGAACACGAATGTCTGTCTACCAGCGAATGCAGTTCCAAGGGACAGTGAAAACCAGCTACAGCTTTCTGTGCTGGCAGCTTTCCTGTGGGCACAATCGCTGGACGTTTCGAATTTGGCAGCCGGGCTCTGCGAGAGAGAAATACACAGTGTTGCCCCATTACCAAGCAAAGCTTTTGCAGAACGCGAATGTCTGTCTACCAGCGAATGCAGTTCCAAGGGACAGTGAAAACCAGCTTCAGCTTTCCGTGCTGGCAGCTTTCCTGTGGGCGCAATCGCTGGACGTTTCGAATTTGGCAGCCGGGCTCTGCGAGAGAAAAATACACAGTGTTGCACCTTTACGAACGAAAGCTGTTGCAGAACGCGAATGTCTGTCTACCAGCGAATGCAGTTCCAAGGGACAGTGAAAACCAGCTACAGCTTTCCGTGCTGGCAGCTTTCCTGTGGGCGCAATCGCTGGACGTTTCGAATTTGGCAGCCGGGCTCTGCGAGAGAGATATACACAGTGTTGCCCCATTACCAAGCAAAGGTTTTGCAGAACGCGAATGTCTGTCTACCAGCGAATGCAGTTCCAAGGGACAGTGAAAACCAGCTACAGCTTTCTGTGCTGGCAGCTTTCCTGTGGGCACAATCGCTGGACGTTTCGAATTTGGCAGCCGGGCTCTCCGAGAGAGATATACACAGTGTTGCCCCATTACCAACCAAAGCTTTTGCAGAACGCGAATGTCTGTCTACCAGCGAATGCAGTTCCAAGGGACAGTGAAAACCAGCTACAGCTTTCCGTGCTGGCAGCTTTCCTGTGGGCGCAGTCGCTGGACGTTTCGAATTTGGCAGCCGGGCTCTGCTAGAGAGAAATACAGACTGTTGCCCCTTTACGAACGAAAGCTTTTGCAGAACACGAATGTCTGTCTACCAGCGAATGCAGTTCCAAGGGACAGTGAAAACCAGCTACAGCTTTCCGTGCTGGCAGCTTTCCTGTGGGCGCAATCGCTGGACGTTTTGAATTTGGCAGCCGGGCTCTGCCAGAGAGAAATACACAGTGTTGCCCCTTTACGAACGAAAGCTTTTGCAGAACGCGAATGTCTGTCTACCAGCGAATGCAGTTCCAAGGGACAGTGAAAACCAGCTACAGCTTTCCGTGCTGGCAGCTTTCCTGTGGGCGCAATCGCTGGACGTTTCGAATTTGGCAGCCGGGCTCTGCGAGAGAGAAATACACAGTGTTGCCCCTTTACGAACGAAAGCTGTTGCGGAACGCGAATGTCTGTCTACCAGCGAATGCAGTTCCAAGGGACAGTGAAAACCAGCTACAGCTTTCCGTGCTGGCAGCTTTCCTGTGGGCGCAATCGCTGGACGTTTCGAATTTGGCAGCCGGGCTCTGCGAGAGAGAAATACACAGTGTTGCCCCATTACGAACGAAAGCTTTTGCGGAACGCGAATGTCTGTCTACCAGCGAATGCAGTTCCAAGGGACAGTGAAAACCAGCTACAGCTTTCCGTGCTGGCAGCTTTCCTGTGGGCGCAATCGCTGGACGTTTCGAATTTGGCAGCCGGGCTCTGCGAGAGAGATATACACAGTGTTGCCCCATTACCAACCAAAGCTTTTGCAGAACGCGAATGTCTGTCTACCAGCGAATGCAGTTCCAAGGGACAGTGAAAACCAGCTACAGCTTTCCGTGCTGGCAGCTTTCCTGTGGGCGCAATCGCTGGACGTTTCGAATTTGGCAGCCGGGCTCTGCGAGAGAGAAATACAGACTGTTGCCCCTTTACGAACGAAAGCTTTTGCAGAACACGAATGTCTGTCTACCAGCGAATGCAGTTCCAAGGGACAGTGAAAACCAGCTACAGCTTTCCGTGCTGGCAGCTTTCCTGTGGGCGCAATCGCTGGACGTTTCGAATTTGGCAGCCGGGCTCTGCCAGAGAGAAATACACAGTGTTGCCCCTTTACGAACGAAAGCTTTTGCAGAACACGAATGTCTGTCTACCAGCGAATGCAGTTCCAAGGGACAGTGAAAACCAGCTACAGCTTTCCGTGCTGGCAGCTTTCCTGTGGGCGCAATCGCTGGACGTTTCGAATTTGGCAGCCGGGCTCTGCGAGAGAGAAATACACAGTGTTGCCCCATTACCAAGCAAAGGTTTTGCAGAATGCGAATGTCTGTCTACCAGCGAATGCAGTTCCAAGGGACAGTGAAAACCAGCTACAGCTTTCCGTGCTGGCAGCTTTCCTGTGGGCGCAATCGCTGGACGTTTCGAATTTGGCAGCCGGGCTCTGCGAGAGAAAAATACACAGTGTTGCACCTTTACGAACGAAAGCTTTTGCAGAACGCGAATGTCTGTCTACCAGCGAATGCAGTTCCAAGGGACAGTGAAAACCAGCTACAGCTTTCCGTGCTGGCAGCTTTCCTGTGGGCGCAATCGCTGGACGTTTCGAATTTGGCAGCCGGGCTCTGCGAGAGAGATATACACAGTGTTGCCCCATTACGAAGCAAAGGTTTTGCAGAACGCGAATGTCTGTCTACCAGCGAATGCAGTTCCAAGGGACAGTGAAAACCAGCTACAGCTTTCTGTGCTGGCAGCTTTCCTGTGGGCACAATCGCTGGACGTTTCGAATTTGGCAGCCGGGCTCTCCGAGAGAGATATACACAGTGTTGCCCCATTACCAACCAAAGCTTTTGCAGAACGCGAATGTCTGTCTACCAGCGAATGCAGTTCCAAGGGACAGTGAAAACCAGCTACAGCTTTCCGTGCTG
The DNA here is from genome assembly GCF_035582795.1 of Mycteria americana. NCBI lineage: Eukaryota > Metazoa > Chordata > Aves > Ciconiiformes > Ciconiidae > Mycteria > Mycteria americana. The sequence goes on from NC_134370.1 coordinate 44,294,807, forward strand.
GCAGCTTTCCTGTGGGCGCAGTCGCTGGACGTTTCGAATTTGGCAGCCGGTCTCTGCTAGAGAGAAATACAGACTGTTGCCCCTTTACGAACGAAAGCTTTTGCAGAACACGAATGTCTGTCTACCAGCGAATGCAGTTCCAAGGGACAGTGAAAACCAGCTACAGCTTTCCGTGCTGGCAGCTTTCCTGTGGGCGCAATCGCTGGACGTTTCGAATTTGGCAGCCGGGCTCTGCCAGAGAGAAATACAGAGTGTTGCCCCTTTACGAACGAAAGCTTTTGCAGAACGCGAATGTCTGTCTACCAGCGAATGCAGTTCCAAGGGACAGTGAAAACCAGCTACAGCTTTCTGTGCTGGCAGCTTTCCTGTGGGCACAATCGCTGGACGTTTCGAATTTGGCAGCCGGGCTCTCCGAGAGAGATATACACAGTGTTGCCCCATTACCAACCAAAGCTTTTGCAGAACGCGAATGTCTGTCTACCAGCGAATGCAGTTCCAAGGGACAGTGAAAACCAGCTACAGCTTTCCGTGCTGGCAGCTTTCCTGTGGGCGCAGTCGCTGGACGTTTCGAATTTGGCAGCCGGGCTCTGCTAGAGAGAAATACAGACTGTTGCCCCTTTACGAACGAAAGCTTTTGCAGAACACGAATGTCTGTCTACCAGCGAATGCAGTTCCAAGGGACAGTGAAAACCAGCTACAGCTTTCCGTGCTGGCAGCTTTCCTGTGGGCGCAATCGCTGGACGTTTTGAATTTGGCAGCCGGGCTCTGCCAGAGAGAAATACACAGTGTTGCCCCTTTACGAACGAAAGCTTTTGCAGAACGCGAATGTCTGTCTACCAGCGAATGCAGTTCCAAGGGACAGTGAAAACCAGCTACAGCTTTCCGTGCTGGCAGCTTTCCTGTGGGCGCAATCGCTGGATGTTTCGAATTTGGCAGCCGGGCTCTGCGAGAGAGAAATACACAGTGTTGCCCCTTTACGAACGAAAGCTGTTGCGGAACGCGAATGTCTGTCTACCAGCGAATGCAGTTCCAAGGGACAGTGAAAACCAGCTACAGCTTTCCGTGCTGGCAGCTTTCCTGTGGGCGCAATCGCTGGACGTTTCGAATTTGGCAGCCACGCTCTCCGAGAGAGATATACACAGTGTTGCCACATTACCAACCAAAGCTTTTGCGGAACGCGAATGTCTGTCTACCAGCGAATGCAGTTCCAAGGGACAGTGAAAACCAGCTACAGCTTTCCGTGCTGGCAGCTTTCCTGTGGGCGCAATCGCTGGACGTTTCGAATTTGGCAGCCGGGCTCTGCGAGAGAGATATACACAGTGTTGCCCCATTACCAACCAAAGCTTTTGCAGAACGCGAATGTCTGTCTACCAGCGAATGCAGTTCCAAGGGACAGTGAAAACCAGCTACAGCTTTCCGTGCTGGCAGCTTTCCTGTGGGCGCAATCGCTGGACGTTTCGAATTTGGCAGCCGGGCTCTGCCAGAGAGAAATACAGACTGTTGCCCCTTTACGAACGAAAGCTTTTGCAGAACACGAATGTCTGTCTACCAGCGAATGCAGTTCCAAGGGACAGTGAAAACCAGCTACAGCTTTCCGTGCTGGCAGCTTTCCTGTGGGCGCAATCGCTGGACGTTTCGAATTTGGCAGCCGGGCTCTGCCAGAGAGAAATACACAGTGTTGCCCCTTTACGAACGAAAGCTTTTGCAGAACACGAATGTCTGTCTACCAGCGAATGCAGTTCCAAGGGACAGTGAAAACCAGCTACAGCTTTCCGTGCTGGCAGCTTTCCTGTGGGCGCAATCGCTGGACGTTTCGAATTTGGCAGCCGGGCTCTGCGAGAGAGAAATACACAGTGTTGCCCCATTACCAAGCAAAGGTTTTGCAGAATGCGAATGTCTGTCTACCAGCGAATGCAGTTCCAAGGGACAGTGAAAATCAGCTACAGCTTTCCGTGCTGGCAGCTTTCCTGTGGGCGCAATCGCTGGACGTTTCGAATTTGGCAGCCGGGCTCTGCGAGAGAAAAATACACAGTGTTGCACCTTTACGAACGAAAGCTTTTGCAGAACGCGAATGTCTGTCTACCAGCGAATGCAGTTCCAAGGGACAGTGAAAACCAGCTACAGCTTTCCGTGCTGGCAGCTTTCCTGTGGGCGCAATCGCTGGACGTTTCGAATTTGGCAGCCGGGCTCTGCGAGAGAGATATACACAGTGTTGCCCCATTACGAAGCAAAGGTTTTGCAGAACGCGAATGTCTGTCTACCAGCGAATGCAGTTCCAAGGGACAGTGAAAACCAGCTACAGCTTTCTGTGCTGGCAGCTTTCCTGTGGGCACAATCGCTGGACGTTTCGAATTTGGCAGCCGGGCTCTCCGAGAGAGATATACACAGTGTTGCCCCATTACCAACCAAAGCTTTTGCAGAACGCGAATGTCTGTCTACCAGCGAATGCAGTTCCAAGGGACAGTGAAAACCAGCTACAGCTTTCCGTGCTGGCAGCTTTCCTGTGGGCGCAGTCGCTGGACGTTTCGAATTTGGCAGCCGGTCTCTGCTAGAGAGAAATACAGACTGTTGCCCCTTTACGAACGAAAGCTTTTGCAGAACACGAATGTCTGTCTACCAGCGAATGCAGTTCCAAGGGACAGTGAAAACCAGCTACAGCTTTCCGTGCTGGCAGCTTTCCTGTGGGCGCAATCGCTGGACGTTTCGAATTTGGCAGCCGGGCTCTGCCAGAGAGAAATACAGAGTGTTGCCCCTTTACGAACGAAAGCTTTTGCAGAACGCGAATGTCTGTCTACCAGCGAATGCAGTTCCAAGGGACAGTGAAAACCAGCTACAGCTTTCCGTGCTGGCAGCTTTCCTGTGGGCGCAATCGCTGGACGTTTCGAATTTGGCAGCCGGGCTCTGCCAGAGAGAAATACACAGTGTTGCCCCTTTACGAACGAAAGCTTTTGCAGAACGCGAATGTCTGTCTACCAGCGAATGCAGTTCCAAGGGACAGTGAAAACCAGCTACAGCTTTCCGTGCTGGCAGGTTTCCTGTGGGCGCAATCGCTGGACGTTTCGAATTTGGCAGCCGGGCTCTCCGAGAGAGATATACACAGTGTTGCCCCATTACCAAGCAAAGGTTTTGCAGAACGCGAATGTCTGTCTACCAGCGAATGCAGTTCCAAGGGACAGTGAAAACCAGCTACAGCTTTCTGTGCTGGCAGCTTTCCTGTGGGCACAATCGCTGGACGTTTCGAATTTGGCAGCCGGGCTCTCCGAGAGAGATATACACAGTGTTGCCCCATTACCAAGCAAAGGTTTTGCAGAACGCGAATGTCTGTCTACCAGCGAATGCAGTTCCAAGGGACAGTGAAAACCAGCTACAGCTTTCCGTGCTGGCAGCTTTCCTGTGGGCGCAGTCGCTGGACGTTTCGAATTTGGTAGCCGGGCTCTGCTAGAGAGAAATACAGACTGTTGCCCCTTTACGAACGAAAGCTTTTGCAGAACACGAATGTCTGTCTACCAGCGAATGCAGTTCCAAGGGACAGTGAAAACCAGCTACAGCTTTCCGTGCTGGCAGCTTTCCTGTGGGCGCAATCGCTGGACGTTTCGAATTTGGCAGCCGGGCTCTGCCAGAGAGAAATACAGAGTGTTGCCCCTTTACGAACGAAAGCTTTTGCAGAACGCGAATGTCTGTCTACCAGCGAATGCAGTTCCAAGGGACAGTGAAAACCAGCTACAGCTTTCCGTGCTGGCAGCTTTCCTGTGGGCGCAATCGCTGGACGTTTCGAATTTGGCAGCCGGGCTCTGCCAGAGAGAAATACAGAGTGTTGCCCCTTTACGAACGAAAGCTTTTGCAGAACACGAATGTCTGTCTACCAGCGAATGCAGTTCCAAGGGACAGTGAAAACCAGCTACAGCTTTCCGTGCTGGCAGCTTTCCTGTGGGCACAATCGCTGGACGTTTCGAATTTGGCAGCCGGGCTCTGCGAGAGAGAAATACACAGTGTTGCCCCATTACCAAGCAAAGCTTTTGCAGAACGCGAATGTCTGTCTACCAGCGAATGCAGTTCCAAGGGACAGTGAAAACCAGCTTCAGCTTTCCGTGCTGGCAGCTTTCCTGTGGGCGCAATCGCTGGACGTTTCGAATTTGGCAGCCGGGCTCTGCGAGAGAAAAATACACAGTGTTGCACCTTTACGAACGAAAGCTGTTGCAGAACGCGAATGTCTGTCTACCAGCGAATGCAGTTCCAAGGGACAGTGAAAACCAGCTACAGCTTTCCGTGCTGGCAGCTTTCCTGTGGGCGCAATCGCTGGACGTTTCGAATTTGGCAGCCGGGCTCTGCGAGAGAGATATACACAGTGTTGCCCCATTACCAAGCAAAGGTTTTGCAGAACGCGAATGTCTGTCTACCAGCGAATGCAGTTCCAAGGGACAGTGAAAACCAGCTACAGCTTTCCGTGCTGGCAGCTTTCCTGTGGGCGCAGTCGCTGGACGTTTCGAATTTGGCAGCCGGGCTCTGCTAGAGAGAAATACAGACTGTTGCCCCTTTACGAACGAAAGCTTTTGCAGAACACGAATGTCTGTCTACCAGCGAATGCAGTTCCAAGGGACAGTGAAAACCAGCTACAGCTTTCCGTGCTGGCAGCTTTCCTGTGGGCGCAATCGCTGGACGTTTCGAATTTGGCAGCCGGGCTCTGCCAGAGAGAAATACAGAGTGTTGCCCCTTTACGAACGAAAGCTTTTGCAGAACGCGAATGTCTGTCTACCAGCGAATGCAGTTCCAAGGGACAGTGAAAACCAGCTACAGCTTTCCGTGCTGGCAGCTTTCCTGTGGGCGCAATCGCTGGACGTTTCGAATTTGGCAGCCGGGCTCTGCCAGAGAGAAATACAGAGTGTTGCCCCTTTACGAACGAAAGCTTTTGCAGAACACGAATGTCTGTCTACCAGCGAATGCAGTTCCAAGGGACAGTGAAAACCAGCTACAGCTTTCCGTGCTGGCAGCTTTCCTGTGGGCACAATCGCTGGACGTTTCGAATTTGGCAGCCGGGCTCTGCGAGAGAGAAATACACAGTGTTGCCCCATTACCAAGCAAAGCTTTTGCAGAACGCGAATGTCTGTCTACCAGCGAATGCAGTTCCAAGGGACAGTGAAAACCAGCTTCAGCTTTCCGTGCTGGCAGCTTTCCTGTGGGCGCAATCGCTGGACGTTTCGAATTTGGCAGCCGGGCTCTGCGAGAGAAAAATACACAGTGTTGCACCTTTACGAACGAAAGCTGTTGCAGAACGCGAATGTCTGTCTACCAGCGAATGCAGTTCCAAGGGACAGTGAAAACCAGCTACAGCTTTCCGTGCTGGCAGCTTTCCTGTGGGCGCAATCGCTGGACGTTTCGAATTTGGCAGCCGGGCTCTGCGAGAGAGATATACACAGTGTTGCCCCATTACCAAGCAAAGGTTTTGCAGAACGCGAATGTCTGTCTACCAGCGAATGCAGTTCCAAGGGACAGTGAAAACCAGCTACAGCTTTCTGTGCTGGCAGCTTTCCTGTGGGCACAATCGCTGGACGTTTCGAATTTGGCAGCCGGGCTCTCCGAGAGAGATATACACAGTGTTGCCCCATTACCAACCAAAGCTTTTGCAGAACGCGAATGTCTGTCTACCAGCGAATGCAGTTCCAAGGGACAGTGAAAACCAGCTACAGCTTTCCGTGCTGGCAGCTTTCCTGTGGGCGCAGTCGCTGGACGTTTCGAATTTGGCAGCCGGGCTCTGCTAGAGAGAAATACAGACTGTTGCCCCTTTACGAACGAAAGCTTTTGCGGAACGCGAATGTCTGTCTACCAGCGAATGCAGTTCCAAGGGACAGTGAAAACCAGCTACAGCTTTCCGTGCTGGCAGCTTTCCTGTGGGCGCAATCGCTGGACGTTTCGAATTTGGCAGCCACGCTCTCCGAGAGAGATATACACAGTGTTGCCCCATTACCAACCAAAGCTTTTGCAGAACGCGAATGTCTGTCTACCAGCGAATGCAGTTCCAAGGGACAGTGAAAACCAGCTACAGCTTTCCATGCTGGCAGCTTTCCTGTGGGCGCAATCGCTGGACGTTTCGAATTTGGCAGCCGGGCTCTGCTAGAGAGAAATACACAGTGTTGCCCCTTTACGAACGAAAGCTTTTGCAGAACGCGAATGTCTGTCTACCAGTGAATGCAGTTCCAAGGGACAGTGAAAACCAGCTACAGCTTTCCGTGCTGGCAGCTTTCCTGTGGGCGCAATCGCTGGACGTTTCGAATTTGGCAGCCGGGCTCTGCCAGAGAGAAATACAGAGTGTTGCCCCTTTACGAACGAAAGCTTTTGCAGAACACGAATGTCTGTCTACCAGCGAATGCAGTTCCAAGGGACAGTGAAAACCAGCTACAGCTTTCCGTGCTGGCAGCTTTCCTGTGGGCACAATCGCTGGACGTTTCGAATTTGGCAGCCGGGCTCTGCGAGAGAGAAATACACAGTGTTGCCCCATTACCAAGCAAAGCTTTTGCAGAACGCGAATGTCTGTCTACCAGCGAATGCAGTTCCAAGGGACAGTGAAAACCAGCTTCAGCTTTCCGTGCTGGCAGCTCTCCTGTGGGCGCAATCGCTGGACGTTTCGAATTTGGCAGCCGGGCTCTGCGAGAGAAAAATACACAGTGTTGCACCTTTACGAACGAAAGCTGTTGCAGAACGCGAATGTCTGTCTACCAGCGAATGCAGTTCCAAGGGACAGTGAAAACCAGCTACAGCTTTCCGTGCTGGCAGCTTTCCTGTGGGCGCAATCGCTGGACGTTTCGAATTTGGCAGCCGGGCTCTGCGAGAGAGATATACACAGTGTTGCCCCATTACCAAGCAAAGGTTTTGCAGAACGCGAATGTCTGTCTACCAGCGAATGCAGTTCCAAGGGACAGTGAAAACCAGCTACAGCTTTCTGTGCTGGCAGCTTTCCTGTGGGCACAATCGCTGGACGTTTCGAATTTGGCAGCCGGGCTCTCCGAGAGAGATATACACAGTGTTGCCCCATTACCAACCAAAGCTTTTGCAGAACGCGAATGTCTGTCTACCAGCGAATGCAGTTCCAAGGGACAGTGAAAACCAGCTACAGCTTTCCGTGCTGGCAGCTTTCCTGTGGGCGCAGTCGCTGGACGTTTCGAATTTGGCAGCCGGGCTCTGCTAGAGAGAAATACAGACTGTTGCCCCTTTACGAACGAAAGCTTTTGCAGAACACGAATGTCTGTCTACCAGCGAATGCAGTTCCAAGGGACAGTGAAAACCAGCTACAGCTTTCCGTGCTGGCAGCTTTCCTGTGGGCGCAATCGCTGGACGTTTTGAATTTGGCAGCCGGGCTCTGCCAGAGAGAAATACACAGTGTTGCCCCTTTACGAACGAAAGCTTTTGCAGAACGCGAATGTCTGTCTACCAGCGAATGCAGTTCCAAGGGACAGTGAAAACCAGCTACAGCTTTCCGTGCTGGCAGCTTTCCTGTGGGCGCAATCGCTGGACGTTTCGAATTTGGCAGCCGGGCTCTGCGAGAGAGAAATACACAGTGTTGCCCCTTTACGAACGAAAGCTGTTGCGGAACGCGAATGTCTGTCTACCAGCGAATGCAGTTCCAAGGGACAGTGAAAACCAGCTACAGCTTTCCGTGCTGGCAGCTTTCCTGTGGGCGCAATCGCTGGACGTTTCGAATTTGGCAGCCGGGCTCTGCGAGAGAGAAATACACAGTGTTGCCCCATTACGAACGAAAGCTTTTGCGGAACGCGAATGTCTGTCTACCAGCGAATGCAGTTCCAAGGGACAGTGAAAACCAGCTACAGCTTTCCGTGCTGGCAGCTTTCCTGTGGGCGCAATCGCTGGACGTTTCGAATTTGGCAGCCGGGCTCTGCGAGAGAGATATACACAGTGTTGCCCCATTACCAACCAAAGCTTTTGCAGAACGCGAATGTCTGTCTACCAGCGAATGCAGTTCCAAGGGACAGTGAAAACCAGCTACAGCTTTCCGTGCTGGCAGCTTTCCTGTGGGCGCAATCGCTGGACGTTTCGAATTTGGCAGCCGGGCTCTGCCAGAGAGAAATACAGACTGTTGCCCCTTTACGAACGAAAGCTTTTGCAGAACACGAATGTCTGTCTACCAGCGAATGCAGTTCCAAGGCACAGTGAAAACCAGCTACAGCTTTCCGTGCTGGCAGCTTTCCTGTGGGCGCAATCGCTGGACGTTTCGAATTTGGCAGCCGGGCTCTGCCAGAGAGAAATACACAGTGTTGCCCCTTTACGAACGAAAGCTTTTGCAGAACACGAATGTCTGTCTACCAGCGAATGCAGTTCCAAGGGACAGTGAAAACCAGCTACAGCTTTCCGTGCTGGCAGCTTTCCTGTGGGCGCAATCGTTGGACGTTTCGAATTTGGCAGCCGGGCTCTGCGAGAGAGAAATACACAGTGTTGCCCCATTACCAAGCAAAGGTTTTGCAGAATGCGAATGTCTGTCTACCAGCGAATGCAGTTCCAAGGGACAGTGAAAACCAGCTACAGCTTTCCGTGCTGGCAGCTTTCCTGTGGGCGCAATCGCTGGACGTTTCGAATTTGGCAGCCGGGCTCTGCGAGAGAAAAATACACAGTGTTGCACCTTTACGAACGAAAGCTTTTGCAGAACGCGAATGTCTGTCTACCAGCGAATGCAGTTCCAAGGGACAGTGAAAACCAGCTACAGCTTTCCGTGCTGGCAGCTTTCCTGTGGGCGCAATCGCTGGACGTTTCGAATTTGGCAGCCGGGCTCTGCGAGAGAGATATACACAGTGTTGCCCCATTACGAAGCAAAGGTTTTGCAGAACGCGAATGTCTGTCTACCAGCGAATGCAGTTCCAAGGGACAGTGAAAACCAGCTACAGCTTTCTGTGCTGGCAGCTTTCCTGTGGGCACAATCGCTGGACGTTTCGAATTTGGCAGCCGGGCTCTCCGAGAGAGATATACACAGTGTTGCCCCATTACCAACCAAAGCTTTTGCAGAACGCGAATGTCTGTCTACCAGCGAATGCAGTTCCAAGGGACAGTGAAAACCAGCTACAGCTTTCCGTGCTGGCAGCTTTCCTGTGGGCGCAGTCGCTGGACGTTTCGAATTTGGCAGCCGGTCTCTGCTAGAGAGAAATACAGACTGTTGCCCCTTTACGAACGAAAGCTTTTGCAGAACACGAATGTCTGTCTACCAGCGAATGCAGTTCCAAGGGACAGTGAAAACCAGCTACAGCTTTCCGTGCTGGCAGCTTTCCTGTGGGCGCAATCGCTGGACGTTTCGAATTTGGCAGCCGGGCTCTGCCAGAGAGAAATACAGAGTGTTGCCCCTTTACGAACGAAAGCTTTTGCAGAACGCGAATGTCTGTCTACCAGCGAATGCAGTTCCAAGGGACAGTGAAAACCAGCTACAGCTTTCCGTGCTGGCAGCTTTCCTGTGGGCGCAATCGCTGGACGTTTCGAATTTGGCAGCCGGGCTCTGCCAGAGAGAAATACACAGTGTTGCCCCTTTACGAACGAAAGCTTTTGCAGAACGCGAATGTCTGTCTACCAGCGAATGCAGTTCCAAGGGACAGTGAAAACCAGCTACAGCTTTCCGTGCTGGCAGCTTTCCTGTGGGCGCAATCGCTGGACGTTTCGAATTTGGCAGCCGGGCTCTCCGAGAGAGATATACACAGTGTTGCCCCATTACCAAGCAAAGGTTTTGCAGAACGCGAATGTCTGTCTACCAGCGAATGCAGTTCCAAGGGACAGTGAAAACCAGCTACAGCTTTCTGTGCTGGCAGCTTTCCTGTGGGCACAATCGCTGGACGTTTCGAATTTGGCAGCCGGGCTCTCCGAGAGAGATATACACAGTGTTGCCCCATTACCAAGCAAAGGTTTTGCAGAACGCGAATGTCTGTCTACCAGCGAATGCAGTTCCAAGGGACAGTGAAAACCAGCTACAGCTTTCCGTGCTGGCAGCTTTCCTGTGGGCGCAGTCGCTGGACGTTTCGAATTTGGCAGCCGGGCTCTGCTAGAGAGAAATACAGACTGTTGCCCCTTTACGAACGAAAGCTTTTGCAGAACACGAATGTCTGTCTACCAGCGAATGCAGTTCCAAGGGACAGTGAAAACCAGCTACAGCTTTCCGTGCTGGCAGCTTTCCTGTGGGCGCAATCGCTGGACGTTTCGAATTTGGCAGCCGGGCTCTGCCAGAGAGAAATACAGAGTGTTGCCCCTTTACGAACGAAAGCTTTTGCAGAACGCGAATGTCTGTCTACCAGCGAATGCAGTTCCAAGGGACAGTGAAAACCAGCTACAGCTTTCCGTGCTGGCAGCTTTCCTGTGGGCGCAATCGCTGGACGTTTCGAATTTGGCAGCCGGGCTCTGCCAGAGAGAAATACACAGTGTTGCCCCTTTACGAACGAAAGCTTTTGCAGAACGTGAATGTCTGTCTACCAGCGAATGCAGTTACAAGGGACAGTGAAAACCAGCTACAGCTTTCCGTGCTGGCAGCTTTCCTGTGGGCGCAATCGCTGGACGTTTCGAATTTGGCAGCCGGGCTCTGCCAGAGAGAAATACACAGTGTTGCCCCTTTACGAACGAAAGCTTTTGCAGAACGCGCATGTCTGTCTACCAGCGAATGCAGTTCCAAGGGACAGTGAAAACCAGCTACAGCTTTCCGTGCTGGCAGCTTTCCTGTGGGCGCAATCGCTGGACGTTTCGAATTTGGCAGCCGGGCTCTGCGAGAGAGAAATACACAGTGTTGCCCCTTTACGAACGAAAGCTTTTGCGGAACGCGAATGTCTGTCTACCAGCGAATGCAGTTCCAAGGGACAGTGAAAACCAGCTACAGCTTTCCGTGCTGGCAGCTTTCCTGTGGGCGCAATCGCTGGACGTTTCGAATTTGGCAGCCACGCTCTCCGAGAGAGATATACACAGTGTTGCCCCATTACCAACCAAAGCTTTTGCAGAACGCGAATGTCTGTCTACCAGCGAATGCAGTTCCAAGGGACAGTGAAAACCAGCTACAGCTTTCCATGCTGGCAGCTTTCCTGTGGGCGCAATCGCTGGACGTTTCGAATTTGGCAGCCGGGCTCTGCCAGAGAGAAATACACAGTGTTGCCCCTTTACGAACGAAAGCTTTTGCAGAACGCGAATGTCTGTCTACCAGCGAATGCAGTTCCAAGGGACAGTGAAAACCAGCTACAGCTTTCCGTGCTGGCAGCTTTCCTGTGGGCGCAATCGCTGGACGTTTCGAATTTGGCATCCGGGCTCTGCCAGAGAGAAATACAGAGTGTTGCCCCTTTACGAACGAAAGCTTTTGCAGAACACGAATGTCTGTCTACCAGCGAATGCAGTTCGAAGGGACAGTGAAAACCAGCTACAGCTTTCCGTGCTGGCAGCTTTCCTGTGGGCACAATCGCTGGACGTTTCGAATTTGGCAGCCGGGCTCTGCGAGAGAGAAATACACAGTGTTGTCCCATTACCAAGTAAAGCTTTTGCAGAACGCGAATGTCTGTCTACCAGCGAATGCAGTTCCAAGGGACAGTGAAAACCAGCTTCAGCTTTCCGTGCTGGCAGCTTTCCTGTGGGCGCAATCGCTGGACGTTTCGAATTTGGCAGCCGGGCTCTGCGAGAGAAAAATACACAGTGTTGCACCTTTACGAACGAAAGCTGTTGCAGAACGCGAATGTCTGTCTACCAGCGAATGCAGTTCCAAGGGACAGTGAAAACCAGCTACAGCTTTCCGTGCTGGCAGCTTTCCTGTGGGCGCAATCGCTGGACGTTTCGAATTTGGCAGCCGGGCTCTGCGAGAGAGATATACACAGTGTTGCCCCATTACCAAGCAAAGGTTTTGCAGAACGCGAATGTCTGTCTACCAGCGAATGCAGTTCCAAGGGACAGTGAAAACCAGCTACAGCTTTCTGTGCTGGCAGCTTTCCTGTGGGCACAATCGCTGGACGTTTCGAATTTGGCAGCCGGGCTCTCCGAGAGAGATATACACAGTGTTGCCCCATTACCAACCAAAGCTTTTGCAGAACGCGAATGTCTGTCTACCAGCGAATGCAGTTCCAAGGGACAGTGAAAACCAGCTACAGCTTTCCGTGCTGGCAGCTTTCCTGTGGGCGCAGTCGCTGGACGTTTCGAATTTGGCAGCCGGGCTCTGCTAGAGAGAAATACAGACTGTTGCCCCTTTACGAACGAAAGCTTTTGCAGAACACGAATGTCTGTCTACCAGCGAATGCAGTTCCAAGGGACAGTGAAAACCAGCTACAGCTTTCCGTGCTGGCAGCTTTCCTGTGGGCGCAATCGCTGGACGTTTTGAATTTGGCAGCCGGGCTCTGCGAGAGAGAAATACACAGTGTTGCCCCATTACGAACGAAAGCTTTTGCGGAACGCGAATGTCTGTCTACCAGCGAATGCAGTTCCAAGGGACAGTGAAAACCAGCTACAGCTTTCCGTGCTGGCAGCTTTCCTGTGGGCGCAATCGCTGGACGTTTCGAATTTGGCAGCCGGGCTCTGCGAGAGAGATATACACAGTGTTGCCCCATTACCAACCAAAGCTTTTGCAGAACGCAAATGTCTGTCTACCAGCGAATGCAGTTCCAAGGGACAGTGAAAACCAGCTACAGCTTTCCGTGCTGGCAGCTTTCCTGTGGGCGCAATCGCTGGACGTTTCGAATTTGGCAGCCGGGCTCTGCCAGAGAGAAATACACAGTGTTGCCCCTTTACGAACGAAAGCTTTTGCAGAACACGAATGTCTGTCTACCAGCGAATGCAGTTCCAAGGGACAGTGAAAACCAGCTACAGCTTTCCGTGCTGGCAGCTTTCCTGTGGGCGCAATCGCTGGACGTTTCGAATTTGGCAGCCGGGCTCTGCCAGAGAGAAATACACAGTGTTGCCCCTTTACGAACGAAAGCTTTTGCAGAACACGAATGTCTGTCTACCAGCGAATGCAGTTCCAAGGGACAGTGAAAACCAGCTACAGCTTTCCGTGCTGGCAGCTTTCCTGTGGGCGCAATCGCTGGACGTTTCGAATTTGGCAGCCGGGCTCTGCGAGAGAAAAATACACAGTGTTGCCCCATTACCAAGCAAAGGTTTTGCAGAATGCGAATGTCTGTCTACCAGCGAATGCAGTTCCAAGGGACAGTGAAAACCAGCTTCAGCTTTCCGTGCTGGCAGCTTTCCTGTGGGCGCAATCGCTGGACGTTTCGAATTTGGCAGCCGGGCTCTGCGAGAGAAAAATACACAGTGTTGCCCCTTTACGAACGAAAGCTTTTGCAGAACGCGAATGTCTGTCTACCAGCGAATGCAGTTCCAAGGGACAGTGAAAACCAGCTACAGCTTTCCGTGCTGGCAGCTTTCCTGTGGGCGCAATCGCTGGACGTTTCGAATTTGGCAGCCGGGCTCTGCGAGAGAGATATACACAGTGTTGCCCCATTACCAAGCAAAGGTTTTGCAGAACGCGAATGTCTGTCTACCAGCGAATGCAGTTCCAAGGGACAGTGAAAACCAGCTACAGCTTTCTGTGCTGGCAGCTTTCCTGTGGGCACAATCGCTGGACGTTTCGAATTTGGCAGCCGGGCTCTGCGAGAGAGATATACACAGTGTTGCCCCATTACCAAGCAAAGGTTTTGCAGAACGCGAATGTCTGTCTACCAGCGAATGCAGTTCCAAGGGACAGTGAAAACCAGCTACAGCTTTCCGTGCTGGCAGCTTTCCTGTGGGCGCAGTCGCTGGACGTTTCGAATTTGGCAGCCGGGCTCTGCTAGAGAGAAATACAGACTGTTGCCCCTTTACGAACGAAAGCTTTTGCAGAACACGAATGTCTGTCTACCAGCGAATGCAGTTCCAAGGGACAGTGAAAACCAGCTACAGCTTTCCGTGCTGGCAGCTTTCCTGTGGGCGCAATCGCTGGACGTTTCGAATTTGGCAGCCGGGCTCTGCCAGAGAGAAATACAGAGTGTTGCCCCTTTACGAACGAAAGCTTTTGCAGAACGCGAATGTCTGTCTACCAGCGAATGCAGTTCCAAGGGACAGTGAAAACCAGCTACAGCTTTCCGTGCTGGCAGCTTTCCTGTGGGCGCAATCGCTGGACGTTTCGAATTTGGCAGCCGGGCTCTGCCAGAGAGAAATACACAGTGTTGCCCCTTTACGAACGAAAGCTTTTGCAGAACGCGAATGTCTGTCTACCAGCGAATGCAGTTACAAGGGACAGTGAAAACCAGCTACAGCTTTCCGTGCTGGCAGCTTTCCTGTGGGCGCAATCGCTGGACGTTTCGAATTTGGCAGCCGGGCTCTGCCAGAGAGAAATACACAGTGTTGCCCCTTTACGAACGAAAGCTTTTGCAGAACGCGCATGTCTGTCTACCAGCGAATGCAGTTCCAAGGGACAGTGAAAACCAGCTACAGCTTTCCGTGCTGGCAGCTTTCCTGTGGGCGCAATCGCTGGACGTTTCGAATTTGGCAGCCGGGCTCTGCGAGAGAGAAATACACAGTGTTGCCCCATTACGAACGAAAGCTTTTGCGGAACGCGAATGTCTGTCTACCAGCGAATGCAGTTCCAAGGGACAGTGAAAACCAGCTACAGCTTTCCGTGCTGGCAGCTTTCCTGTGGGCGCAATCGCTGGACGTTTCGAATTTGGCAGCCACGCTCTCCGAGAGAGATATACACAGTGTTGCCCCATTACCAACCAAAGCTTTTGCAGAACGCGAATGTCTGTCTACCAGCGAATGCAGTTCCAAGGGACAGTGAAAACCAGCTACAGCTTTCCATGCTGGCAGCTTTCCTGTGGGCGCAATCGCTGGACGTTTCGAATTTGGCAGCCGGGCTCTGCCAGAGAGAAATACACAGTGTTGCCCCTTTACGAACGAAAGCTTTTGCAGAACGCGAATGTCTGTCTACCAGCGAATGCAGTTCCAAGGGACAGTGAAAACCAGCTACAGCTTTCCGTGCTGGCAGCTTTCCTGTGGGCGCAATCGCTGGACGTTTCGAATTTGGCATCCGGGCTCTGCCAGAGAGAAATACAGAGTGTTGCCCCTTTACGAACGAAAGCTTTTGCAGAACACGAATGTCTGTCTACCAGCGAATGCAGTTCCAAGGGACAGTGAAAACCAGCTACAGCTTTCCGTGCTGGCAGCTTTCCTGTGGGCACAATCGCTGGACGTTTCGAATTTGGCAGCCGGGCTCTGCGAGAGAGAACTACACAGTGTTGCCCCATTACCAAGCAAAGCTTTTGCAGAATGCGAATGTCTGTCTACCAGCGAATGCAGTTCCAAGGGACAGTGAAAACCAGCTTCAGCTTTCCGTGCTGGCAGCTTTCCTGTGGGCGCAATCGCTGGACGTTTCGAATTTGGCAGCCGGGCTCTGCGAGAGAAAAATACACAGTGTTGCACCTTTACGAACGAAAGCTGTTGCAGAACACGAATGTCTGTCTACCAGCGAATGCAGTTCCAAGGGACAGTGAAAACCAGCTACAGCTTTCCGTGCTGGCAGCTTTCCTGTGGGCGCAATCGCTGGACGTTTCGAATTTGGCAGCCGGGCTCTGCGAGAGAGATATACACAGTGTTGCCCCATTACCAAGCAAAGCTTTTGCAGAACGCGAATGTCTGTCTACCAGCGAATGCAGTTCCAAGGGACAGTGAAAACCAGCTACAGCTTTCTGTGCTGGCAGCTTTCCTGTGGGCACAATCGCTGGACGTTTCGAATTTGGCAGCCGGGCTCTCCGAGAGAGATATACACAGTGTTGCCCCATTACCAACCAAAGCTTTTGCAGAACGCGAATGTCTGTCTACCAGCGAATGCAGTTCCAAGGGACAGTGAAAACCAGCTACAGCTTTCCGTGCTGGCAGCTTTCCTGTGGGCGCAGTCGCTGGACGTTTCGAATTTGGCAGCCGGGCTCTGCTAGAGAGAAATACAGACTGTTGCCCCTTTACGAACGAAAGCTTTTGCAGAACACGAATGTCTGTCTACCAGCGAATGCAGTTCCAAGGGACAGTGAAAACCAGCTACAGCTTTCCGTGCTGGCAGCTTTCCTGTGGGCGCAATCGCTGGACGTTTTGAATTTGGCAGCCGGGCTCTGCCAGAGAGAAATACACAGTGTTGCCCCTTTACGAACGAAAGCTTTTGCAGAACGCGAATGTCTGTCTACCAGCGAATGCAGTTCCAAGGGACAGTGAAAACCAGCTACAGCTTTCCGTGCTGGCAGCTTTCCTGTGGGCGCAATCGCTGGACGTTTCGAATTTGGCAGCCGGGCTCTGCGAGAGAGAAATACACAGTGTTGCCCCTTTACGAACGAAAGCTGTTGCGGAACGCGAATGTCTGTCTACCAGCGAATGCAGTTCCAAGGGACAGTGAAAACCAGCTACAGCTTTCCGTGCTGGCAGCTTTCCTGTGGGCGCAATCGCTGGACGTTTCGAATTTGGCAGCCGGGCTCTGCGAGAGAGAAATACACAGTGTTGCCCCATTACGAACGAAAGCTTTTGCGGAACGCGAATGTCTGTCTACCAGCGAATGCAGTTCCAAGGGACAGTGAAAACCAGCTACAGCTTTCCGTGCTGGCAGCTTTCCTGTGGGCGCAATCGCTGGACGTTTCGAATTTGGCAGCCGGGCTCTGCGAGAGAGATATACACAGTGTTGCCCCATTACCAACCAAAGCTTTTGCAGAACGCGAATGTCTGTCTACCAGCGAATGCAGTTCCAAGGGACAGTGAAAACCAGCTACAGCTTTCCGTGCTGGCAGCTTTCCTGTGGGCGCAATCGCTGGACGTTTCGAATTTGGCAGCCGGGCTCTGCCAGAGAGAAATACAGACTGTTGCCCCTTTACGAACGAAAGCTTTTGCAGAACACGAATGTCTGTCTACCAGCGAATGCAGTTCCAAGGGACAGTGAAAACCAGCTACAGCTTTCCGTGCTGGCAGCTTTCCTGTGGGCGCAATCGCTGGACGTTTCGAATTTGGCAGCCGGGCTCTGCCAGAGAGAAATACACAGTGTTGCCCCTTTACGAACGAAAGCTTTTGCAGAACACGAATGTCTGTCTACCAGCGAATGCAGTTCCAAGGGACAGTGAAAACCAGCTACAGCTTTCCGTGCTGGCAGCTTTCCTGTGGGCGCAATCGCTGGACGTTTCGAATTTGGCAGCCGGGCTCTGCGAGAGAGAAATACACAGTGTTGCCCCATTACCAAGCAAAGCTTTTGCAGAACGCGAATGTCTGTCTACCAGCGAATGCAGTTCCAAGGGACAGTGAAAACCAGCTTCAGCTTTCCGTGCTGGCAGCTTTCCTGTGGGCGCAATCGCTGGACGTTTCGAATTTGGCAGCCGGGCTCTGCGAGAGAAAAATACACAGTGTTGCACCTTTACGAACGAAAGCTTTTGCAGAACGCGAATGTCTGTCTACCAGCGAATGCAGTTCCAAGGGACAGTGAAAACCAGCTACAGCTTTCCGTGCTGGCAGCTTTCCTGTGGGCGCAATCGCTGGACGTTTCGAATTTGGCAGCCGGGCTCTGCGAGAGAGATATACACAGTGTTGCCCCATTACGAAGCAAAGGTTTTGCAGAACGCGAATGTCTGTCTACCAGCGAATGCAGTTCCAAGGGACAGTGAAAACCAGCTACAGCTTTCTGTGCTGGCAGCTTTCCTGTGGGCACAATCGCTGGACGTTTCGAATTTGGCAGCCGGGCTCTCCGAGAGAGATATACACAGTGTTGCCCCATTACCAACCAAAGCTTTTGCAGAACGCGAATGTCTGTCTACCAGCGAATGCAGTTCCAAGGGACAGTGAAAACCAGCTACAGCTTTCCGTGCTGGCAGCTTTCCTGTGGGCGCAGTCGCTGGACGTTTCGAATTTGGCAGCCGGTCTCTGCTAGAGAGAAATACAGACTGTTGCCCCTTTACGAACGAAAGCTTTTGCAGAACACGAATGTCTGTCTACCAGCGAATGCAGTTCCAAGGGACAGTGAAAACCAGCTACAGCTTTCCGTGCTGGCAGCTTTCCTGTGGGCGCAATCGCTGGACGTTTCGAATTTGGCAGCCGGGCTCTGCCAGAGAGAAATACAGAGTGTTGCCCCTTTACGAACGAAAGCTTTTGCAGAACGCGAATGTCTGTCTACCAGCGAATGCAGTTCCAAGGGACAGTGAAAACCAGCTACAGCTTTCCGTGCTGGCAGCTTTCCTGTGGGCGCAATCGCTGGACGTTTCGAATTTGGCAGCCGGGCTCTGCCAGAGAGAAATACACAGTGTTGCCCCTTTACGAACGAAAGCTTTTGCAGAACGCGAATGTCTGTCTACCAGCGAATGCAGTTCCAAGGGACAGTGAAAACCAGCTACAGCTTTCCGTGCTGGCAGCTTTCCTGTGGGCGCAATCGCTGGACGTTTCGAATTTGGCAGCCGGGCTCTGCCAGAGAGATATACACAGTGTTGCCCCATTACCAAGCAAAGGTTTTGCAGAACGCGAATGTCTGTCTACCAGCGAATGCAGTTCCAAGGGACAGTGAAAACCAGCTACAGCTTTCTGTGCTGGCAGCTTTCCTGTGGGCACAATCGCTGGACGTTTCGAATTTGGCAGCCGGGCTCTCCGAGAGAGATATACACAGTGTTGCCCCATTACCAACCAAAGCTTTTGCAGAACGCGAATGTCTGTCTACCAGCGAATGCAGTTCCAAGGGACAGTGAAAACCAGCTACAGCTTTCCGTGCTGGCAGCTTTCCTGTGGGCGCAATCGCTGGACGTTTCGAATTTGGCAGCCGGGCTCTGCGAGAGAGAAATACACAGTGTTGCCCCTTTTCAAACGAAACCTTTTGCAGAACGCGAATGTCTGTATACCAGCGAATGCAGTTCCAAGGGACAGTGAAAACCAGCTACAGCTTTCCGTGCTGGCAGCTTTCCTGTGGGCGCAATCGCTGGACGTTTCGAATTTGGCAGCCGGGCTCTGCCAGAGAGAAATACAGACTGTTGCCCCTTTACGAACGAAAGCTTTTGCAGAACACGAATGTCTGTCTACCAGCGAATGCAGTTCCAAGGGACAGTGAAAACCAGCTACAGCTTTCCGTGCTGGCAGCTTTCCTGTGGGCGCAATCGCTGGACGTTTCGAATTTGGCAGCCGGGCTCTGCCAGAGAGGAATACACAGTGTTGCCCCATTACGAACGAAAGCTTTTGCAGAACGCGAATGTCTGTCTACCAGCGAATGCAGTTCCAAGGGACAGTGAAAACCAGCTACAGCTTTCTGTGCTGGCAGCTTTCCTGTGGGCGCAATCGCTGGACGTTTCGAATTTGGCAGCCGGGCTCTGCCAGAGAGAAATACACAGTGTTGCCCCTTTACGAACGAAAGCTTTTGCAGAACACGAATGTCTGTCTACCAGCGAATGCAGTTCCAAGGGACAGTGAAAACCAGCTACAGCTTTCCGTGCTGGCAGCTTTCCTGTGGGCGCAATCGCTGGACGTTTCGAATTTGGCAGCCGGGCTCTGCCAGAGAGAAATACAAAGTGTTGCCCCTTTACGAACGAAAGCTTTTGCAGAACGCGCATGTCTGTCTACCAGCGAATGCAGTTCCAAGGGACAGTGAAAACCAGCTACAGCTTTCCGTGCTGGCAGCTTTCCTGTGGGCGCAATCGCTGGACGTTTCGAATTTGGCAGCCGGGCTCTGCGAGAGAGAAATACACAGTGTTGCCCCTTTACGAACGAAAGCTTTTGCAGAACGCGAATGTCTGTCTACCAGCGAATGCAGTTCCAAGGGACAGTGAAAACCAGCTACAGCTTTCCGTGCTGGCAGCTTTCCTGTGGGCGCAATCGCTGGACGTTTCGAATTTGGCAGCCGGGCTCTGCGAGAGAGAAATACACAGTGTTGCCCCATTACGAACGAAAGCTTTTGCGGAACGCGAATGTCTGTCTACCAGCGAATGCAGTTCCAAGGGACAGTGAAAACCAGCTACAGCTTTCCGTGCTGGCAGCTTTCCTGTGGGCGCAATCGCTGGACGTTTCGAATTTGGCAGCCGGGCTCTGCGAGAGAGAAATACACAGTGTTGCCCCTTTACGAACGAAAGCTATTGCAGAACGCGAATGTCTGTCTACCAGCGAATGCAGTTCCAAGGGACAGTGAAAACCAGCTACAGCTTTCCGTGCTGGCAGCTTTCCTGTGGGCGCAATCGCTGGACGTTTCGAATTTGGCAGCCGGGCTCTGCCAGAGAGAAATACACAGTGTTGCCCCTTTACGAACGAAAGCTTTTGCGGAACGCGAATGTCTGTCTACCAGCGAATGCAGTTCCAAGGGACAGTGAAAACCAGCTACAGCTTTCCGTGCTGGCAGCTTTCCTGTGGGCGCAATCGCTGGACGTTTCGAATTTGGCAGCCGGGCTCTGCGAGAGAGAAATACACAGTGTTGCCCCTTTACGAACGAAAGCTTTTGCAGAACGCGAATGTCTGTCTACCAGCGAATGCAGTTCCAAGGGACAGTGAAAACCAGCTACAGCTTTCCGTGCTGGCAGCTTTCCTGTGGGCGCAATCGCTGGACGTTTCGAATTTGGCAGCCGGGCTCTTCCAGAGAGAAATACAGACTGTTGCCCCTTTACGAACGAAAGCTTTTGCAGAACACGAATGTCTGTCTACCAGCGAATGCAGTTCCAAGGGACAGTGAAAACCAGCTACAGCTTTCCGTGCTGGCAGCTTTCCTGTGGGCGCAATCGCTGGACGTTTCGAATTTGGCAGCCGGGCTCTGCCAGAGAGAAATACACAGTGTTGCCCCTTTACGAACGAAAGCTTTTGCAGAACGCGAATGTCTGTCTACCAGCGAATGCAGTTCCAAGGGACAGTGAAAACCAGCTACAGCTTTCCGTGCTGGCAGCTTTCCTGTGGGCGCAATCGCTGGACATTTCGAATTTGGCAGCCGGGCTCTGCGAGAGAGAAATACACAGTGTTGCCCCTTTACGAACGAAAGCTGTTGCGGAACGCGAATGTCTGTCTACCAGCGAATGCAGTTCCAAGGGACAGTGAAAACCAGCTACAGCTTTCCGTGCTGGCAGCTTTCCTGTGGGCGCAATCGCTGGACGTTTCGAATTTGGCAGCCGGGCTCTGCGAGAGAGAAATACACAGTGTTGCCCCATTACCAACCAAAGCTTTTGCGGAACGCGAATGTCTGTCTACCAGCGAATGCAGTTCCAAGGGACAGTGAAAACCAGCTACAGCTTTCCGTGCTGGCAGCTTTCCTGTGGGCGCAATCGCTGGACGTTTCGAATTTGGCAGCCGGGCTCTGCGAGAGAGATATACACAGTGTTGCCCCATTACCAACCAAAGCTTTTGCAGAACGCGAATGTCTGTCTACCAGCGAATGCAGTTCCAAGGGACAGTGAAAACCAGCTACAGCTTTCCGTGCTGGCAGCTTTCCTGTGGGCGCAATCGCTGGACGTTTCGAATTTGGCAGCCGGGCTCTGCCAGAGAGAAATACAGACTGTTGCCCCTTTACGAACGAAAGCTTTTGCAGAACACGAATGTCTGTCTACCAGCGAATGCAGTTCCAAGGGACAGTGAAAACCAGCTACAGCTTTCCGTGCTGGCAGCTTTCCTGTGGGCGCAATCGCTGGACGTTTCGAATTTGGCAGCCGGGCTCTGCCAGAGAGAAATACACAGTGTTGCCCCTTTACGAACGAAAGCTTTTGCAGAACACGAATGTCTGTCTACCAGCGAATGCAGTTCCAAGGGACAGTGAAAACCAGCTACAGCTTTCCGTGCTGGCAGCTTTCCTGTGGGCGCAATCGCTGGACGTTTCGAATTTGGCAGCCGGGCTCTGCGAGAGAGAAATACACAGTGTTGCCCCATTACCAAGCAAAGGTTTTGCAGAATGCGAATGTCTGTCTACCAGCGAATGCAGTTCCAAGGGACAGTGAAAACCAGCTACAGCTTTCCGTGCTGGCAGCTTTCCTGTGGGCGCAATCGCTGGACGTTTCGAATTTGGCAGCCGGGCTCTGCCAGAGAGAAATACAGACTGTTGCCCCTTTACGAACGAAAGCTTTTGCAGAACGCGAATGTCTGTCTACCAGCGAATGCAGTTCCAAGGGACAGTGAAAACCAGCTACAGCTTTCCGTGCTGGCAGCTTTCCTGTGGGCGCAATCGCTGGACGTTTCGAATTTGGCAGCCGGGCTCTGCCAGAGAGAAATACACAGTGTTGCCCCTTTACGAACGAAAGCTTTTGCGGAACGCGAATGTCTGTCTACCAGCGAATGCAGTTCCAAGGGACAGTGAAAACCAGCTACAGCTTTCCGTGCTGGCAGCTTTCCTGTGGGCGCAATCGCTGGACGTTTCGAATTTGGCAGCCGGGCTCTGCTAGAGAGAAATACAAAGTGTTGCCCCTTTACGAACGAAAGCTTTTGCAGAACACGAATGTCTGTCTACCAGCGAATGCAGTTCCAAGGGACAGTGAAAACCAGCTACAGCTTTCCGTGCTGGCAGCTTTCCTGTGGGCGCAATCGCTGGACGTTTCGAATTTGGCAGCCGGGCTCTGCGAGAGAGAAATACACAGTGTTGCCCCATTACGAACGAAAGCTTTTGCGGAACGCGAATGTCTGTCTACCAGCGAATGCAGTTCCAAGGGACAGTGAAAACCAGCTACAGCTTTCCGTGCTGGCAGCTTTCCTGTGGGCGCAATCGCTGGACGTTTCGAATTTGGCAGCCGGGCTCTGCGAGAGAGAAATACACAGTGTTGCCCCATTACGAACGAAAGCTTTTGCGGAACGCGAATGTCTGTCTACCAGCGAATGCAGTTCCAAGGGACAGTGAAAACCAGCTACAGCTTTCCGTGCTGGCAGCTTTCCTGTGGGCGCAATCGGTGGACGTTTCGAATTTGGCAGCTGGGCTCTGCGGGAGAGAAATACACAGTGTTGCCCCTTTACGAAAGAAAGCTTTTGCGGAACGCGAATGTCTGTCTACCAGCGAATGCAGTTCCAAGGGACAGTGAAAACCAGCTACAGCTTTCCGTGCTGGCAGCTTTCCTGTGGGCGCAATCGCTGGACGTTTCGAATTTGGCAGCCGGGCTCTGCCAGAGAGAAATACAGACTGTTGCCCCTTTACGAACGAAAGCTTTTGCAGAACACGAATGTCTGTCTACCAGCGAATGCAGTTCCAAGGGACAGTGAAAACCAGCTACAGCTTTCCGTGCTGGCAGCTTTCCTGTGGGCGCAATCGCTGGACGTTTCGAATTTGGCAGCCGGGCTCTGCCAGAGAGGAATACACAGTGTTGCCCCATTACGAACGAAAGCTTTTGCAGAACGCGAATGTCTGTCTACCAGCGAATGCAGTTCCAAGGGACAGTGAAAACCAGCTACAGCTTTCTGTGCTGGCAGCTTTCCTGTGGGCGCAATCGCTGGACGTTTCGAATTTGGCAGCCGGGCTCTGCCAGAGAGAAATACACAGTGTTGCCCCTTTACGAACGAAAGCTTTTGCAGAACACGAATGTCTGTCTACCAGCGAATGCAGTTCCAAGGGACAGTGAAAACCAGCTACAGCTTTCCGTGCTGGCAGCTTTCCTGTGGGCGCAATCGCTGGACGTTTCGAATTTGGCAGCCGGTCTCTGCCAGAGAGAAATACAAAGTGTTGCCCCTTTACGAACGAAAGCTTTTGCAGAACGCGCATGTCTGTCTACCAGCGAATGCAGTTCCAAGGGACAGTGAAAACCAGCTACAGCTTTCCGTGCTGGCAGCTTTCCTGTGGGCGCAATCGCTGGACGTTTCGAATTTGGCAGCCGGGCTCTGCGAGAGAGAAATACACAGTGTTGCCCCTTTACGAACGAAAGCTTTTGCAGAACGCGAATGTCTGTCTACCAGCGAATGCAGTTCCAAGGGACAGTGAAAACCAGCTACAGCTTTCCGTGCTGGCAGCTTTCCTGTGGGCGCAATCGCTGGACGTTTCGAATTTGGCAGCCGGGCTCTGCGAGAGAGAAATACACAGTGTTGCCCCATTACGAACGAAAGCTTTTGCGGAACGCGAATGTCTGTCTACCAGCGAATGCAGTTCCAAGGGACAGTGAAAACCAGCTACAGCTTTCCGTGCTGGCAGCTTTCCTGTGGGCGCAATCGCTGGACGTTTCGAATTTGGCAGCCGGGCTCTGCGAGAGAGAAATACACAGTGTTGCCCCTTTACGAACGAAAGCTTTTGCAGAACGCGAATGTCTGTCTACCAGCGAATGCAGTTCCAAGGGACAGTGAAAACCAGCTACAGCTTTCCGTGCTGGCAGCTTTCCTGTGGGCGCAATCGCTGGACGTTTCGAATTTGGCAGCCGGGCTCTGCCAGAGAGAAATACACAGTGTTGCCCCTTTACGAACGAAAGCTTTTGCGGAACGCGAATGTCTGTCTACCAGCGAATGCAGTTCCAAGGGACAGTGAAAACCAGCTACAGCTTTCCGTGCTGGCAGCTTTCCTGTGGGCGCAATCGCTGGACGTTTCGAATTTGGCAGCCGGGCTCTGCGAGAGAGAAATACACAGTGTTGCCCCTTTACGAACGAAAGCTTTTGCAGAACGCGAATGTCTGTCTACCAGCGAATGCAGTTCCAAGGGACAGTGAAAACCAGCTACAGCTTTCCGTGCTGGCAGCTTTCCTGTGGGCGCAATCGCTGGACGTTTCGAATTTGGCAGCCGGGCTCTTCCAGAGAGAAATACAGACTGTTGCCCCTTTACGAACGAAAGCTTTTGCAGAACACGAATGTCTGTCTACCAGCGAATGCAGTTCCAAGGGACAGTGAAAACCAGCTACAGCTTTCCGTGCTGGCAGCTTTCCTGTGGGCGCAATCGCTGGACGTTTCGAATTTGGCAGCCGGGCTCTGCCAGAGAGAAATACACAGTGTTGCCCCTTTATGAACGAAAGCTTTTGCAGAACGCGAATGTCTGTCTACCAGCGAATGCAGTTCCAAGGGACAGTGAAAACCAGCTACAGCTTTCCGTGCTGGCAGCTTTCCTGTGGGCGCAATCGCTGGACATTTCGAATTTGGCAGCCGGGCTCTGCGAGAGAGAAATACACAGTGTTGCCCCTTTACGAACGAAAGCTGTTGCGGAACGCGAATGTCTGTCTACCAGCGAATGCAGTTCCAAGGGACAGTGAAAACCAGCTACAGCTTTCCGTGCTGGCAGCTTTCCTGTGGGCGCAATCGCTGGACGTTTCGAATTTGGCAGCCGGGCTCTGCGAGAGAGAAATACACAGTGTTGCCCCATTACCAACCAAAGCTTTTGCGGAACGCGAATGTCTGTCTACCAGCGAATGCAGTTCCAAGGGACAGTGAAAACCAGCTACAGCTTTCCGTGCTGGCAGCTTTCCTGTGGGCGCAATCGCTGGACGTTTCGAATTTGGCAGCCGGGCTCTGCGAGAGAGATATACACAGTGT
Source organism: Mycteria americana (assembly GCF_035582795.1). Lineage (NCBI taxonomy): Eukaryota > Metazoa > Chordata > Aves > Ciconiiformes > Ciconiidae > Mycteria > Mycteria americana. Next base: position 44,320,160 of record NC_134370.1, read on the forward strand.
TGCCCCATTACCAACCAAAGCTTTTGCAGAACGCGAATGTCTGTCTACCAGCGAATGCAGTTCCAAGGGACAGTGAAAACCAGCTACAGCTTTCCGTGCTGGCAGCTTTCCTGTGGGCGCAATCGCTGGACGTTTCGAATTTGGCAGCCGGGCTCTGCCAGAGAGAAATACAGACTGTTGCCCCTTTAGGAACGAAAGCTTTTGCAGAACACGAATGTCTGTCTACCAGCGAATGCAGTTCCAAGGGACAGTGAAAACCAGCTACAGCTTTCCGTGCTGGCAGCTTTCCTGTGGGCGCAATCGCTGGACGTTTCGAATTTGGCAGCCGGGCTCTCCGAGAGAGATATACACAGTGTTGCCCCATTACCAAGCAAAGGTTTTGCAGAACGCGAATGTCTGTCTACCAGCGAATGCAGTTCCAAGGGACAGTGAAAACCAGCTACAGCTTTCCGTGCTGGCAGCTTTCCTGTGGGCGCAATCGCTGGACGTTTCGAATTTGGCAGCCGGGCTCTGCGAGAGAGAAATACACAGTGTTGCCCCATTACCAAGCAAAGGTTTTGCAGAATGCGAATGTCTGTCTACCAGCGAATGCAGTTCCAAGGGACAGTGAAAACCAGCTACAGCTTTCCGTGCTGGCAGCTTTCCTGTGGGCGCAATCGCTGGACGTTTCGAATTTGGCAGCCGGGCTCTGCCAGAGAGAAATACAGACTGTTGCCCCTTTACGAACGAAAGCTTTTGCAGAACGCGAATGTCTGTCTACCAGCGAATGCAGTTCCAAGGGACAGTGAAAACCAGCTACAGCTTTCCGTGCTGGCAGCTTTCCTGTGGGCGCAATCGCTGGACGTTTCGAATTTGGCAGCCGGGCTCTGCCAGAGAGAAATACACAGTGTTGCCCCTTTACGAACGAAAGCTTTTGCGGAACGCGAATGTCTGTCTACCAGCGAATGCAGTTCCAAGGGACAGTGAAAACCAGCTACAGCTTTCCGTGCTGGCAGCTTTCCTGTGGGCGCAATCGCTGGACGTTTCGAATTTGGCAGCCGGGCTCTGCCAGAGAGAAATACAAAGTGTTGCCCCTTTACGAACGAAAGCTTTTGCAGAACGCGCATGTCTGTCTACCAGCGAATGCAGTTCCAAGGGACAGTGAAAACCAGCTACAGCTTTCCGTGCTGGCAGCTTTCCTGTGGGCGCAATCGCTGGACGTTTCGAATTTGGCAGCCGGGCTCTGCGAGAGAGAAATACACAGTGTTGCCCCATTACGAACGAAAGCTTTTGCGGAACGCGAATGTCTGTCTACCAGCGAATGCAGTTCCAAGGGACAGTGAAAACCAGCTACAGCTTTCCGTGCTGGCAGCTTTCCTGTGGGCGCAATCGCTGGACGTTTCGAATTTGGCAGCCGGGCTCTGCGAGAGAGAAATACACAGTGTTGCCCCATTACGAACGAAAGCTTTTGCGGAACGCGAATGTCTGTCTACCAGCGAATGCAGTTCCAAGGGACAGTGAAAACCAGCTACAGCTTTCCGTGCTGGCAGCTTTCCTGTGGGCGCAATCGGTGGACGTTTCGAATTTGGCAGCTGGGCTCTGCGGGAGAGAAATACACAGTGTTGCCCCTTTACGAAAGAAAGCTTTTGCGGAACGCGAATGTCTGTCTACCAGCGAATGCAGTTCCAAGGGACAGTGAAAACCAGCTACAGCTTTCCGTGCTGGCAGCTTTCCTGTGGGCGCAATCGCTGGACGTTTCGAATTTGGCAGCCGGGCTCTGCCAGAGAGAAATACAGACTGTTGCCCCTTTACGAACGAAAGCTTTTGCAGAACACGAATGTCTGTCTACCAGCGAATGCAGTTCCAAGGGACAGTGAAAACCAGCTAGAGCTTTCCGTGCTGGCAGCTTTCCTGTGGGCGCAATCGCTGGACGTTTCGAATTTGGCAGCCGGGCTCTGCCAGAGAGAAATACAGACTGTTGCCCCTTTACGAACGAAAGCTTTTGCAGAACACGAATGTCTGTCTACCAGCGAATGCAGTTCCAAGGGACAGTGAAAACCAGCTACAGCTTTCCGTGCTGGCAGCTTTCCTGTGGGCGCAATCGCTGGACGTTTCGAATTTGGCAGCCGGGCTCTGCCAGAGAGAAATACACAGTGTTGCCCCTTTACGAACGAAAGCTTTTGCAGAACACGAATGTCTGTCTACCAGCGAATGCAGTTCCAAGGGACAGTGAAAACCAGCTACAGCTTTCCGTGCTGGCAGCTTTCCTGTGGGCGCAATCGCTGGACGTTTCGAATTTGGCAGCCGGGCTCTGCGAGAGAGAAATACACAGTGTTGCCCCATTACCAAGCAAAGGTTTTGCAGAATGCGAATGTCTGTCTACCAGCGAATGCAGTTCCAAGGGACAGTGAAAACCAGCTACAGCTTTCCGTGCTGGCAGCTTTCCTGTGGGCGCAATCGCTGGACGTTTCGAATTTGGCAGCCGGGCTCTGCGAGAGAGATATACACAGTGTTGCCCCATTACCAAGCAAAGGTTTTGCAGAACGCGAATGTCTGTCTACCAGCGAATGCAGTTCCAAGGGACAGTGAAAACCAGCTACAGCTTTCCGTGCTGGCAGCTTTCCTGTGGGCGCAATCGCTGGACGTTTCGAATTTGGCAGCCGGGCTCTGCCAGAGAGAAATACACAGTGTTGCCCCTTTACGAAAGAAAGCTTTTGCGGAACGCGAATGTCTGTCTACCAGCGAATGCAGTTCCAAGGGACAGTGAAAACCAGCTACAGCTTTCCGTGCTGGCAGCTTTCCTGTGGGCGCAATCGCTGGACGTTTCGAATTTGGCAGCCGGGCTCTGCGAGAGAGAAATACACAGTGTTGCCCCATTACGAACGAAAGCTTTTGCGGAACGCGAATGTCTGTCTACCAGCGAATGCAGTTCCAAGGGACAGTGAAAACCAGCTACAGCTTTCCGTGCTGGCAGCTTTCCTGTGGGCGCAATCGGTGGACGTTTCGAATTTGGCAGCTGGGCTCTGCGGGAGAGAAATACACAGTGTTGCCCCTTTACGAAAGAAAGCTTTTGCGGAACGCGAATGTCTGTCTACCAGCGAATGCAGTTCCAAGGGACAGTGAAAACCAGCTACAGCTTTCCGTGCTGGCAGCTTTCCTGTGGGCGCAATCGCTGGACGTTTCGAATTTGGCAGCCGGGCTCTGCCAGAGAGAAATACAGACTGTTGCCCCTTTACGAACGAAAGCTTTTGCAGAACACGAATGTCTGTCTACCAGCGAATGCAGTTCCAAGGGACAGTGAAAACCAGCTAGAGCTTTCCGTGCTGGCAGCTTTCCTGTGGGCGCAATCGCTGGACGTTTCGAATTTGGCAGCCGGGCTCTGCCAGAGAGAAATACACAGTGTTGCCCCTTTACGAACGAAAGCTTTTGCAGAACACGAATGTCTGTCTACCAGCGAATGCAGTTCCAAGGGACAGTGAAAACCAGCTACAGCTTTCCGTGCTGGCAGCTTTCCTGTGGGCGCAATCGCTGGACGTTTCGAATTTGGCAGCCGGGCTCTGCGAGAGAGAAATACACAGTGTTGCCCCATTACCAAGCAAAGGTTTTGCAGAATGCGAATGTCTGTCTACCAGCGAATGCAGTTCCAAGGGACAGTGAAAACCAGCTACAGCTTTCCGTGCTGGCAGCTTTCCTGTGGGCGCAATCGGTGGACGTTTCGAATTTGGCAGCCGGGCTCTGCCAGAGAGAAATACAGACTGTTGCCCCTTTACGAACGAAAGCTTTTGCAGAACGCGAATGTCTGTCTACCAGCGAATGCAGTTCCAAGGGACAGTGAAAACCAGCTACAGCTTTCCGTGCTGGCAGCTTTCCTGTGGGCGCAATCGCTGGACGTTTCGAATTTGGCAGCCGGGCTCTGCCAGAGAGAAATACAGACTGTTGCCCCTTTACGAACGAAAGCTTTTGCAGAACACGAATGTCTGTCTACCAGCGAATGCAGTTCCAAGGGACAGTGAAAACCAGCTAGAGCTTTCCGTGCTGGCAGCTTTCCTGTGGGCGCAATCGCTGGACGTTTCGAATTTGGCAGCCGGGCTCTGCCAGAGAGAAATACACAGTGTTGCCCCTTTACGAAAGAAAGCTTTTGCAGAACGCGAATGTCTGTCTACCAGCGAATGCAGTTCCAAGGGACAGTGAAAACCAGCTACAGCTTTCCGTGCTGGCAGCTTTCCTGTGGGCGCAATCGCTGGACGTTCCGAATTTGGCAGCCGGGCTCTCCGAGAGAGATATACACAGTGTTGCACCTTTACGAACGAAAGCTGTTGCAGAACGCGAATGTCTGTCTACCAGCGAATGCAGTTCCAAGGGACAGTGAAAACCAGCTACAGCTTTCCGTGCTGGCAGCTTTCCTGTGGGCGCAATCGCTGGACGTTTCGAATTTGGCAGCCGGGCTCTGCGAGAGAGATATACACAGTGTTGCCCCATTACCAACCAAAGCTTTTGCAGAACGCAAATGTCTGTCTACCAGCGAATGCAGTTCCAAGGGACAGTGAAAACCAGCTACAGCTTTCCGTGCTGGCAGCTTTCCTGTGGGCGCAATCGCTGGACGTTTCGAATTTGGCAGCCGGGCTCTCCGAGAGAGATATATACAGTGTTGCCCCATTACCAAGCAAAGGTTTTGCAGAACGCGAATGTCTGTCTACCAGCGAATGCAGTTCCAAGGGACAGTGAAAACCAGCTACAGCTTTCCGTGCTGGCAGCTTTCCTGTGGGCGCAATCGCTGGACGTTTCGAATTTGGCAGCCGGGCTCTGCCAGAGAGAAATACAGACTGTTGCCCCTTTACGAACGAAAGCTTTTGCAGAACGCGAATGTCTGTCTACCAGCGAATGCAGTTCCAAGGGACAGTGAAAACCAGCTACAGCTTTCCGTGCTGGCAGCTTTCCTGTGGGCGCAATCGCTGGACGTTTCGAATTTGGCAGCCGGGCACTGCCAGAGAGAAATACACAGTGTTGCCCCTTTACGAAAGAAAGCTTTTGCGGAACGCGAATGTCTGTCTACCAGCGAATGCAGTTCCAAGGGACAGTGAAAACCAGCTACAGCTTTCCGTGCTGGCAGCTTTCCTGTGGGCGCAATCGCTGGACGTTTCGAATTTGGCAGCCGGGCTCTGCGAGAGAGAAATACACAGTGTTGCCCCATTACGAACGAAAGCTTTTGCGGAACGCGAATGTCTGTCTACCAGCGAATGCAGTTCCAAGGGACAGTGAAAACCAGCTACAGCTTTCCGTGCTGGCAGCTTTCCTGTGGGCGCAATCGGTGGACGTTTCGAATTTGGCAGCTGGGCTCTGCGGGAGAGAAATACACAGTGTTGCCCCTTTACGAAAGAAAGCTTTTGCGGAACGCGAATGTCTGTCTACCAGCGAATGCAGTTCCAAGGGACAGTGAAAACCAGCTACAGCTTTCCGTGCTGGCAGCTTTCCTGTGGGCGCAATCGCTGGACGTTTCGAATTTGGCAGCCGGGCTCTGCCAGAGAGAAATACAGACTGTTGCCCCTTTACGAACGAAAGCTTTTGCAGAACACGAATGTCTGTCTACCAGCGAATGCAGTTCCAAGGGACAGTGAAAACCAGCTAGAGCTTTCCGTGCTGGCAGCTTTCCTGTGGGCGCAATCGCTGGACGTTTCGAATTTGGCAGCCGGGCTCTGCCAGAGAGAAATACACAGTGTTGCCCCTTTACGAAAGAAAGCTTTTGCAGAACACGAATGTCTGTCTACCAGCGAATGCAGTTCCAAGGGACAGTGAAAACCAGCTACAGCTTTCCGTGCTGGCAGCTTTCCTGTGGGCGCAATCGCTGGACGTTTCGAATTTGGCAGCCGGGCTCTCCGAGAGAGATATACACAGTGTTGCACCTTTACGAACGAAAGCTGTTGCAGAACGCGAATGTCTGTCTACCAGCGAATGCAGTTCCAAGGGACAGTGAAAACCAGCTACAGCTTTCCGTGCTGGCAGCTTTCCTGTGGGCGCAATCGCTGGACGTTTCGAATTTGGCAGCCGGGCTCTGCGAGAGAGATATACACAGTGTTGCCCCATTACCAAGCAAAGGTTTTGCAGAACGCGAATGTCTGTCTACCAGCGAATGCAGTTCCAAGGGACAGTGAAAACCAGCTACAGCTTTCCGTGCTGGCAGCTTTCCTGTGGGCGCAATCGCTGGACGTTTCGAATTTGGCAGCCGGGCTCTCCGAGAGAGATATACACAGTGTTGCCCCATTACCAAGCAAACGTTTTGCAGAACGCGAATGTCTGTCTACCAGCGAATGCAGTTCCAAGGGACAGTGAAAACCAGCTACAGCTTTCCGTGCTGGCAGCTTTCCTGTGGGCGCAATCGCTGGACGTTTCGAATTTGGCAGCCGGGCTCTGCGAGAGAGAAATACACAGTGTTGCCCCATTACGAACGAAAGCTTTTGCGGAACGCGAATGTCTGTCTACCAGCGAATGCAGTTCCAAGGGACAGTGAAAACCAGCTACAGCTTTCCGTGCTGGCAGCTTTCCTGTGGGCGCAATCGGTGGACGTTTCGAATTTGGCAGCTGGGCTCTGCGGGAGAGAAATACACAGTGTTGCCCCTTTACGAAAGAAAGCTTTTGCGGAACGCGAATGTCTGTCTACCAGCGAATGCAGTTCCAAGGGACAGTGAAAACCAGCTACAGCTTTCCGTGCTGGCAGCTTTCCTGTGGGCGCAATCGCTGGACGTTTCGAATTTGGCAGCCGGGCTCTGCCAGAGAGAAATACAGACTGTTGCCCCTTTACGAACGAAAGCTTTTGCAGAACACGAATGTCTGTCTACCAGCGAATGCAGTTCCAAGGGACAGTGAAAACCAGCTAGAGCTTTCCGTGCTGGCAGCTTTCCTGTGGGCGCAATCGCTGGACGTTTCGAATTTGGCAGCCGGGCTCTGCCAGAGAGAAATACACAGTGTTGCCCCTTTACGAAAGAAAGCTTTTGCAGAACGCGAATGTCTGTCTACCAGCGAATGCAGTTCCAAGGGACAGTGAAAACCAGCTACAGCTTTCCGTGCTGGCAGCTTTCCTGTGGGCGCAATCGCTGGACGTTTCGAATTTGGCAGCCGGGCTCTCCGAGAGAGATATACACAGTGTTGCACCTTTACGAACGAAAGCTGTTGCAGAACGCGAATGTCTGTCTACCAGCGAATGCAGTTCCAAGGGACAGTGAAAACCAGCTACAGCTTTCCGTGCTGGCAGCTTTCCTGTGGGCGCAATCGCTGGACGTTTCGAATTTGGCAGCCGGGCTCTGCGAGAGAGATATACACAGTGTTGCCCCATTACCAAGCAAAGGTTTTGCAGAACGCGAATGTCTGTCTACCAGCGAATGCAGTTCCAAGGGACAGTGAAAACCAGCTACAGCTTTCCGTGCTGGCAGCTTTCCTGTGGGCGCAATCGCTGGACGTTTCGAATTTGGCAGCCGGGCTCTCCGAGAGAGATATATACAGTGTTGCCCCATTACCAAGCAAAGGTTTTGCAGAACGCGAATGTCTGTCTACCAGCGAATGCAGTTCCAAGGGACAGTGAAAACCAGCTACAGCTTTCCGTGCTGGCAGCTTTCCTGTGGGCGCAATCGCTGGACGTTTCGAATTTGGCAGCCGGGCTCTGCCAGAGAGAAATACAGACTGTTGCCCCTTTACGAACGAAAGCTTTTGCAGAACGCGAATGTCTGTCTACCAGCGAATGCAGTTCCAAGGGACAGTGAAAACCAGCTAGAGCTTTCCGTGCTGGCAGCTTTCCTGTGGGCGCAATCGCTGGACGTTTCGAATTTGGCAGCCGGGCTCTGCCAGAGAGAAATACACAGTGTTGCCCCTTTACGAAAGAAAGCTTTTGCAGAACGCGAATGTCTGTCTACCAGCGAATGCAGTTCCAAGGGACAGTGAAAACCAGCTACAGCTTTCCGTGCTGGCAGCTTTCCTGTGGGCGCAATCGCTGGACGTTTCGAATTTGGCAGCCGGGCTCTCCGAGAGAGATATACACAGTGTTGCACCTTTACGAACGAAAGCTGTTGCAGAACGCGAATGTCTGTCTACCAGCGAATGCAGTTCCAAGGGACAGTGAAAACCAGCTACAGCTTTCCGTGCTGGCAGCTTTCCTGTGGGCGCAATCGCTGGACGTTTCGAATTTGGCAGCCGGGCTCTGCGAGAGAGATATACACAGTGTTGCCCCATTACCAAGCAAAGGTTTTGCAGAACGCGAATGTCTGTCTACCAGCGAATGCAGTTCCAAGGGACAGTGAAAACCAGCTACAGCTTTCCGTGCTGGCAGCTTTCCTGTGGGCGCAATCGCTGGACGTTTCGAATTTGGCAGCCGGGCTCTCCGAGAGAGATATACACAGTGTTGCCCCATTACCAAGCAAAGGTTTTGCAGAACGCGAATGTCTGTCTACCAGCGAATGCAGTTCCAAGGGACAGTGAAAACCAGCTACAGCTTTCCGTGCTGGCAGCTTTCCTGTGGGCGCAATCGCTGGACGTTTCGAATTTGGCAGCCGGGCTCTGCCAGAGAGAAATACACAGTGTTGCCCCTTTACGAACGAAAGCTTTTGCAGAACGCGAATATCTGTCTACCAACGAATGCAGTTCCAAGGGACAGTGAAAACCAGCTACAGCTTTCCGTGCTGGCAGCTTTCCTGTGGGCGCAATCGCTGGACGTTTCGAATTTGGCAGCCGGGCTCTGCCAGAGAGAAATACAGACTGTTGCCCCTTTACGAACGAAAGCTTTTGCAGAACGCGAATGTCTGTCTACCAGCGAATGCAGTTCCAAGGGACAGTGAAAACCAGCTACAGCTTTCCGTGCTGGCAGCTTTCCTGTGGGCGCAATCGCTGGACGTTTCGAATTTGGCAGCCGGGCTCTGCCAGAGAGAAATACACAGTGTTGCCCCTTTACGAACGAAAGCTTTTGCGGAACGCGAATGTCTGTCTACCAGCGAATGCAGTTCCAAGGGACAGTGAAAACCAGCTACAGCTTTCCGTGCTGGCAGCTTTCCTGTGGGCGCAATCGCTGGACGTTTCGAATTTGGCAGCCGGGCTCTGCCAGAGAGAAATACAAAGTGTTGCCCCTTTACGAACGAAAGCTTTTGCAGAACGCGCATGTCTGTCTACCAGCGAATGCAGTTCCAAGGGACAGTGAAAACCAGCTACAGCTTTCCGTGCTGGCAGCTTTCCTGTGGGCGCAATCGCTGGACGTTTCGAATTTGGCAGCCGGGCTCTGCGAGAGAGAAATACACAGTGTTGCCCCATTACGAACGAAAGCTTTTGCGGAACGCGAATGTCTGTCTACCAGCGAATGCAGTTCCAAGGGACAGTGAAAACCAGCTACAGCTTTCCGTGCTGGCAGCTTTCCTGTGGGCGCAATCGCTGGACGTTTCGAATTTGGCAGCCGGGCTCTGCGAGAGAGAAATACACAGTGTTGCCCCATTACGAACGAAAGCTTTTGCGGAACGCGAATGTCTGTCTACCAGCGAATGCAGTTCCAAGGGACAGTGAAAACCAGCTACAGCTTTCCGTGCTGGCAGCTTTCCTGTGGGCGCAATCGGTGGACGTTTCGAATTTGGCAGCTGGGCTCTGCGGGAGAGAAATACACAGTGTTGCCCCTTTACGAAAGAAAGCTTTTGCGGAACGCGAATGTCTGTCTACCAGCGAATGCAGTTCCAAGGGACAGTGAAAACCAGCTACAGCTTTCCGTGCTGGCAGCTTTCCTGTGGGCGCAATCGCTGGACGTTTCGAATTTGGCAGCCGGGCTCTGCCAGAGAGAAATACAGACTGTTGCCCCTTTACGAACGAAAGCTTTTGCAGAACACGAATGTCTGTCTACCAGCGAATGCAGTTCCAAGGGACAGTGAAAACCAGCTACAGCTTTCCGTGCTGGCAGCTTTCCTGTGGGCGCAATCGCTGGACGTTTCGAATTTGGCAGCCGGGCTCTGCCAGAGAGAAATACACAGTGTTGCCCCTTTACGAAAGAAAGCTTTTGCAGAACGCGAATGTCTGTCTACCAGCGAATGCAGTTCCAAGGGACAGTGAAAACCAGCTACAGCTTTCCGTGCTGGCAGCTTTCCTGTGGGCGCAATCGCTGGACGTTTCGAATTTGGCAGCCGGGCTCTCCGAGAGAGATATACACAGTGTTGCCCCATTACCAAGCAAAGGTTTTGCAGAACGCGAATGTCTGTCTACCAGCGAATGCAGTTCCAAGGGACAGTGAAAACCAGCTACAGCTTTCCGTGCTGGCAGCTTTCCTGTGGGCGCAATCGCTGGACGTTTCGAATTTGGCAGCCGGGCTCTGCCAGAGAGAAATACACAGTGTTGCCCCTTTACGAACGAAAGCTTTTGCAGAACGCGAATATCTGTCTACCAACGAATGCAGTTCCAAGGGACAGTGAAAACCAGCTACAGCTTTCCGTGCTGGCAGCTTTCCTGTGGGCGCAATCGCTGGACGTTTCGAATTTGGCAGCCGGGCTCTGCCAGAGAGAAATACAGACTGTTGCCCCTTTACGAACGAAAGCTTTTGCAGAACGCGAATGTCTGTCTACCAGCGAATGCAGTTCCAAGGGACAGTGAAAACCAGCTACAGCTTTCCGTGCTGGCAGCTTTCCTGTGGGCGCAATCGCTGGACGTTTCGAATTTGGCAGCCGGGCTCTGCCAGAGAGAAATACACAGTGTTGCCCCTTTACGAACGAAAGCTTTTGCGGAACGCGAATGTCTGTCTACCAGCGAATGCAGTTCCAAGGGACAGTGAAAACCAGCTACAGCTTTCCGTGCTGGCAGCTTTCCTGTGGGCGCAATCGCTGGACGTTTCGAATTTGGCAGCCGGGCTCTGCCAGAGAGAAATACAAAGTGTTGCCCCTTTACGAACGAAAGCTTTTGCAGAACGCGCATGTCTGTCTACCAGCGAATGCAGTTCCAAGGGACAGTGAAAACCAGCTACAGCTTTCCGTGCTGGCAGCTTTCCTGTGGGCGCAATCGCTGGACGTTTCGAATTTGGCAGCCGGGCTCTGCGAGAGAGAAATACACAGTGTTGCCCCATTACGAACGAAAGCTTTTGCGGAACGCGAATGTCTGTCTACCAGCGAATGCAGTTCCAAGGGACAGTGAAAACCAGCTACAGCTTTCCGTGCTGGCAGCTTTCCTGTGGGCGCAATCGCTGGACGTTTCGAATTTGGCAGCCGGGCTCTGCGAGAGAGAAATACACAGTGTTGCCCCATTACGAACGAAAGCTTTTGCGGAACGCGAATGTCTGTCTACCAGCGAATGCAGTTCCAAGGGACAGTGAAAACCAGCTACAGCTTTCCGTGCTGGCAGCTTTCCTGTGGGCGCAATCGGTGGACGTTTCGAATTTGGCAGCTGGGCTCTGCGGGAGAGAAATACACAGTGTTGCCCCTTTACGAAAGAAAGCTTTTGCGGAACGCGAATGTCTGTCTACCAGCGAATGCAGTTCCAAGGGACAGTGAAAACCAGCTACAGCTTTCCGTGCTGGCAGCTTTCCTGTGGGCGCAATCGCTGGACGTTTCGAATTTGGCAGCCGGGCTCTGCCAGAGAGAAATACAGACTGTTGCCCCTTTACGAACGAAAGCTTTTGCAGAACACGAATGTCTGTCTACCAGCGAATGCAGTTCCAAGGGACAGTGAAAACCAGCTACAGCTTTCCGTGCTGGCAGCTTTCCTGTGGGCGCAATCGCTGGACGTTTCGAATTTGGCAGCCGGGCTCTGCCAGAGAGAAATACACAGTGTTGCCCCTTTACGAAAGAAAGCTTTTGCAGAACGCGAATGTCTGTCTACCAGCGAATGCAGTTCCAAGGGACAGTGAAAACCAGCTACAGCTTTCCGTGCTGGCAGCTTTCCTGTGGGCGCAATCGCTGGACGTTTCGAATTTGGCAGCCGGGCTCTCCGAGAGAGATATACACAGTGTTGCAACTTTACGAACGAAAGCTGTTGCAGAACGCGAATGTCTGTCTACCAGCGAATGCAGTTCCAAGGGACAGTGAAAACCAGCTACAGCTTTCCGTGCTGGCAGCTTTCCTGTGGGCGCAATCGCTGGACGTTTCGAATTTGGCAGCCGGGCTCTGCCAGAGAGAAAAATCAAAGTGTTGCCCCTTTACGAACGAAAGCTTTTGCAGAACGCGCATGTCTGTCTACCAGCGAATGCAGTTCCAAGGGACAGTGAAAACCAGCTACAGCTTTCCGTGCTGGCAGCTTTCCTGTGGGCGCAATCGCTGGACGTTTCGAATTTTGCAACCGGGCTCTGCGAGAGAGAAATACACAGTGTTGCCCCATTACGAACGAAAGCTTTTGCGGAACGCGAATGTCTGTCTACCAGCGAATGCAGTTCCAAGGGACAGTGAAAACCAGCTACAGCTTTCCGTGCTGGCAGCTTTCCTGTGGGCGCAATCGGTGGACGTTTCGAATTTGGCAGCTGGGCTCTGCGGGAGAGAAATACACAGTGTTGCCCCTTTACGAAAGAAAGCTTTTGCGGAACGCGAATGTCTGTCTACCAGCGAATGCAGTTCCAAGGGACAGTGAAAACCAGCTACAGCTTTCCGTGCTGGCAGCTTTCCTGTGGGCGCAATCGCTGGACGTTTCGAATTTGGCAGCCGGGCTCTGCCAGAGAGAAATACAGACTGTTGCCCCTTTACGAACGAAAGCTTTTGCAGAACACGAATGTCTGTCTACCAGCGAATGCAGTTCCAAGGGACAGTGAAAACCAGCTACAGCTTTCCGTGCTGGCAGCTTTCCTGTGGGCGCAATCGCTGGACGTTTCGAATTTGGCAGCCGGGCTCTGCCAGAGAGAAATACACAGTGTTGCCCCTTTACGAAAGAAAGCTTTTGCAGAACGCGAATGTCTGTCTACCAGCGAATGCAGTTCCAAGGGACAGTGAAAACCAGCTACAGCTTTCCGTGCTGGCAGCTTTCCTGTGGGCGCAATCGCTGGACGTTTCGAATTTGGCAGCCGGGCTCTCCGAGAGAGATATACACACTGTTGCACCTTTACGAACGAAAGCTGTTGCAGAACGCGAATGTCTGTCTACCAGCGAATGCAGTTCCAAGGGACAGTGAAAACCAGCTTCAGCTTTCCGTGCTGGCAGCTTTCCTGTGGGCACAATCGCTGGACGTTTCGAATTTGGCAGCCGGGCTCTGCGAGAGAGAAATACACAGTGTTGCCCCATTACCAAGCAAAGGTTTTGCAGAACGCGAATGTCTGTCTACCAGCGAATGCAGTTCCAAGGGACAGTGAAAACCAGCTACAGCTTTCCGTGCTGGCAGCTTTCCTGTGGGCGCAATCGCTGGACGTTTCGAATTTGGCAGCCGGGCTCTCCGAGAGAGATATATACAGTGTTGCCCCATTACCAAGCAAAGGTTTTGCAGAACGCGAATGTCTGTCTACCAGCGAATGCAGTTCCAAGGGACAGTGAAAACCAGCTACAGCTTTCCGTGCTGGCAGCTTTCCTGTGGGCACAATCGCTGGACGTTTCGAATTTGGCAGCCGGGCTCTCCGAGAGAGATATACACAGTGTTGCCCCATTACCAACCAAAGCTTTTGCAGAACGCGAATGTCTGTCTACCAGCGAATGCAGTTCCAAGGGACAGTGAAAACCAGCTACAGCTTTCTGTGCTGGCAGCTTTCCTGTGGGCACAATCGCTGGACGTTTCGAATTTGGCAGCCGGGCTCTCCGAGAGAGATATACACAGTGTTGCCCCATTACCAACCAAAGCTTTTGCAGAACGCGAATGTCTGTCTACCAGCGAATGCAGTTCCAAGGGACAGTGAAAACCAGCTACAGCTTTCCGTGCTGGCAGCTTTCCTGTGGGCGCAATCGCTGGACGTTTCGAATTTGGCAGCCGGGCTCTGCCAGAGAGAAATACAGACTGTTGCCCCATTACCAAGCAAAGGTTTTGCAGAACGCGAATGTCTGTCTACCAGCGAATGCAGTTCCAAGGGACAGTGAAAACCAGCTACAGCTTTCCGTGCTGGCAGCTTTCCTGTGGGCGCAATCGCTGGACGTTTCGAATTTGGCAGCCGGGCTCTGCCAGAGAGAAATACAGTGTTGCCCCTTTACGAACGAAAGCTTTTGCAGAACACGAATGTCTGTCTACCAGCGAATGCAGTTCCAAGGGACAGTGAAAACCAGCTACAGCTTTCCGTGCTGGCAGCTTTCCTGTGGGCGCAATCGCTGGACGTTTCGAATTTGGCAGCCGGGCTCTGCCAGAGAGAAATACACAGTGTTGCCCCTTTACGAACGAAAGCTGTTGCAGAACGCGAATGTCTGTCTACCAGCGAATGCAGTTCCAAGGGACAGTGAAAACCAGCTACAGCTTTCCGTGCTGGCAGCTTTCCTGTGGGCGCAATCGCTGGACGTTTCGAATTTGGCAGCCGGGCTCTGCGAGAGAGAAATACACAGTGTTGCCCCATTACGAACGAAAGCTTTTGCGGAACGCGAATGTCTGTCTACCAGCGAATGCAGTTCCAAGGGACAGTGAAAACCAGCTACAGCTTTCCGTGCTGGCAGCTTTCCTGTGGGCGCAATCGCTGGACGTTTCGAATTTGGCAGCCGGGCTCTGCGAGAGAGAAATACACAGTGTTGCCCCATTACGAACGAAAGCTTTTGCGGAACGCGAATGTCTGTCTACCAGCGAATGCAGTTCCAAGGGACAGTGAAAACCAGCTACAGCTTTCCGTGCTGGCAGCTTTCCTGTGGGCGCAATCGGTGGACGTTTCGAATTTGGCAGCTGGGCTCTGCGGGAGAGAAATACACAGTGTTGCCCCTTTACGAAAGAAAGCTTTTGCGGAACGCGAATGTCTGTCTACCAGCGAATGCAGTTCCAAGGGACAGTGAAAACCAGCTACAGCTTTCCGTGCTGGCAGCTTTCCTGTGGGCGCAATCGCTGGACGTTTCGAATTTGGCAGCCGGGCTCTGCCAGAGAGAAATACAGACTGTTGCCCCTTTACGAACGAAAGCTTTTGCAGAACACGAATGTATGTCTACCAGCGAATGCAGTTCCAAGGGACAGTGAAAACCAGCTAGAGCTTTCCGTGCTGGCAGCTTTCCTGTGGGCGCAATCGCTGGACGTTTCGAATTTGGCAGCCGGGCTCTGCCAGAGAGAAATACACAGTGTTGCCCCTTTACGAAAGAAAGCTTTTGCAGAACGCGAATGTCTGTCTACCAGCGAATGCAGTTCCAAGGGACAGTGAAAACCAGCTACAGCTTTCCGTGCTGGCAGCTTTCCTGTGGGCGCAATCGCTGGACGTTTCGAATTTGGCAGCCGGGCTCTCCGAGAGAGATATACACAGTGTTGCACCTTTACGAACGAAAGCTGTTGCAGAACGCGAATGTCTGTCTACCAGCGAATGCAGTTCCAAGGGACAGTGAAAACCAGCTACAGCTTTCCGTGCTGGCAGCTTTCCTGTGGGCGCAATCGCTGGACGTTTCGAATTTGGCAGCCGGGCTCTGCGAGAGAGATATACACAGTGTTGCCCCATTACCAAGCAAAGGTTTTGCAGAACGCGAATGTCTGTCTACCAGCGAATGCAGTTCCAAGGGACAGTGAAAACCAGCTACAGCTTTCCGTGCTGGCAGCTTTCCTGTGGGCGCAATCGCTGGACGTTTCGAATTTGGCAGCCGGGCTCTCCGAGAGAGATATATACAGTGTTGCCCCATTACCAAGCAAAGGTTTTGCAGAACGCGAATGTCTGTCTACCAGCGAATGCAGTTCCAAGGGACAGTGAAAACCAGCTACAGCTTTCCGTGCTGGCAGCTTTCCTGTGGGCACAATCGCTGGACGTTTCGAATTTGGCAGCCGGGCTCTCCGAGAGAGATATACACAGTGTTGCCCCTTTACCAACCAAAGCTTTTGCAGAACGCGAATGTCTGTCTACCAGCGAATGCAGTTCCAAGGGACAGTGAAAACCAGCTACAGCTTTCTGTGCTGGCAGCTTTCCTGTGGGCACAATCGCTGGACGTTTCGAATTTGGCAGCCGGGCTCTCCGAGAGAGATATACACAGTGTTGCCCCATTACCAACCAAAGCTTTTGCAGAACGCGAATGTCTGTCTACCAGCGAATGCAGTTCCAAGGGACAGTGAAAACCAGCTACAGCTTTCCGTGCTGGCAGCTTTCCTGTGGGCGCAATCGCTGGACGTTTCGAATTTGGCAGCCGGGCTCTGCCAGAGAGAAATACACAGTGTTGCCCCTTTACGAACGAAAGCTTTTGCAGAACGCGAATGTCTGTCTACCAGCGAATGCAGTTCCAAGCGACAGTGAAAACCAGCTACAGCTTTCCGTGCTGGCAGCTTTCCTGTGGGCGCAATCGCTGGACGTTTCGAATTTGGCAGCCGGGCTCTGCCAGAGAGAAATACAGTGTTGCCCCTTTACGAACGAAAGCTTTTGCAGAACACGAATGTCTGTCTACCAGCGAATGCAGTTCCAAGGGACAGTGAAAACCAGCTACAGCTTTCCGTGCTGGCAGCTTTCCTGTGGGCGCAATCGCTGGACGTTTCGAATTTGGCAGCCGGGCTCTGCCAGAGAGAAATACACAGTGTTGCCCCTTTACGAACGAAAGCTGTTGCAGAACGCGAATGTCTGTCTACCAGCGAATGCAGTTCCAAGGGACAGTGAAAACCAGCTACAGCTTTCCGTGCTGGCAGCTTTCCTGTGGGCGCAATCGCTGGACGTTTCGAATTTGGCAGTCGGGCTCTCCAAGAGAGATATACAAAGTGTTGCCCCATTACCAAGCAAAGCTTTTGCAGAACGCGAATGTCTGTCTACCAGAGAATGCAGTTCCAAAGGACAGTGAAAACCAGCTACAGCTTTCTGTGCTGGCAGCTTTCCTGTGGGCTCAATCGCTGGACGTTTCGAATTTGGCAGTCGGGCTGTCCGAGAGAGATATACACAGTGTTGCCCCATTACCAACCAAAGCTTTTGCAGAACGCGAATGTCTGTCTACCAGCGAATGCAGTTCCAAGGGACAGTGAAAACCAGCTACAGCTTTCCGTGCTGGCAGCTTTCCTGTGGGCGCAATCGCTGGACGTTTCGAATTTGGCAGCCGGGCTCTGCGAGAGAAAAATACACAGTGTTGCACCTTTACGAACGAAAGCTGTTGCAGAACGCGAATGTCTGTCTACCAGCGAATGCAGTTCCAAGGGACAGTGAAAACCAGCTACAGCTTTCCGTGCTGGCAGCTTTCCTGGGGGCGCAATCGCTGGACGTTTCGAATTTGGCAGCCGGGCTCTGCCAGAGAGAAATACAGACTGTTGCCCCTTTACGAACGAAAGCTTTTGCAGAACGCGAATGTCTGTCTACCAGCGAATGCAGTTCCAAGCGACAGTGAAAACCAGCTACAGCTTTCCGTGCTGGCAGCTTTCCTGTGGGCGCAATCGCTGGACGTTTCGAATTTGGCAGCCGGGCTCTGCCAGAGAGAAATACACAGTGTTGCCCCTTTACGAACGAAAGCTGTTGCAGAACGCGAATGTCTGTCTACCAGCGAATGCAGTTCCAAGGGACAGTGAAAACCAGCTACAGCTTTCCGTGCTGGCAGCTTTCCTGTGGGCGCAATCGCTGGACGTTTCGAATTTGGCAGCCGGGCTCTGCGAGAGAGAAATACACAGTGTTGCCCCTTTACGAACGAAAGCTTTTGCGGAACGCGAATGTCTGTCTACCAGCGAATGCAGTTCCAAGGGACAGTGAAAACCAGCTACAGCTTTCCGTGCTGGCAGCTTTCCTGTGGGCGCAATCGCTGGACGTTTCGAATTTGGCAGCCGGGCTCTGCCAGAGAGAAATACACAGTGTTGCCCCTTTACGAACGAAAGCTTTTGCAGAACACGAATGTCTGTCTACCAGCGAATGCAGTTCCAAGGGACAGTGAAAACCAGCTACAGCTTTCCGTGCTGGCAGCTTTCCTGTGGGCGCAATCGCTGGACGTTTCGAATTTGGCAGCCGGGCTCTGCGAGAGAGAAATACACAGTGTTGCCCCTTTACGAACGAAAGCTTTTGCAGAACGCGCATGTCTGTCTACCAGCGAATGCAGTTCCAAGGGACAGTGAAAACCAGCTACAGCTTTCTGTGCTGGCAGCTTTCCTGTGGGCACAATCGCTGGACGTTTCGAATTTGGCAGCCGGGCTCTCCGAGAGAGATATACACAGTGTTGCACCTTTACGAACGAAAGCTGTTGCAGAACGCGAATGTCTGTCTACCAGCGAATGCAGTTCCAAGGGACAGTGAAAACCAGCTACAGCTTTCCGTGCTGGCAGCTTTCCTGTGGGCACAATCGCTGGACGTTTCGAATTTGGCAGCCGGGCTCTCCGAGAGAGATATACACAGTGTTGCCCCATTACCAACCAAAGCTTTTGCAGAACGCGAATGTCTGTCTACCAGCGAATGCAGTTCCAAGGGACAGTGAAAACCAGCTACAGCTTTCTGTGCTGGCAGCTTTTCTGTGGGCACAATCGCTGGACGTTTCGAATTTGGCAGCCGGGCTCTCCGAGAGAGATATACACAGTGTTGCCCCATTACCAACCAAAGCTTTTGCAGAACGCGAATGTCTGTCTACCAGCGAATGCAGTTCCAAGGGACAGTGAAAACCAGCTACAGCTTTCCGTGCTGGCAGCTTTCCTGTGGGCGCAATCGCTGGACGTTTCGAATTTGGCAGCCGGGTTCTGCCAGAGAGAAATACAGACTGTTGCCCCTTTACGAACGAAAGCTTTTGCAGAACACGAATGTCTGTCTACCAGCGAATGCAGTTCCAAGGGACAGTGAAAACCAGCTACAGCTTTCCGTGCTGGCAGCTTTCCTGTGGGCGCAATCGCTGGACGTTTCGAATTTGGCAGCCGGGCTCTGCCAGAGAGAAATACACAGTGTTGCCCCTTTACGAACGAAAGCTTTTGCAGAACGCGAATGTCTGTCTACCAGCGAATGCAGTTCCAAGGGACAGTGAAAACCAGCTACAGCTTTCCGTGCTGGCAGCTTTCCTGTGGGCGCAATCGCTGGACGTTTCGAATTTGGCAGCCGGGCTCTGCCAGAGAGAAATACACAGTGTTGCCCCTTTACGAACGAAAGCTTTTGCAGAACACGAATGTCTGTCTACCAGCGAATGCAGTTCCAAGGGACAGTGAAAACCAGCTACAGCTTTCCGTGCTGGCAGCTTTCCTGTGGGCGCAATCGCTGGACGTTTCGAATTTGGCAGCCGGGCTCTGCTAGAGAGAAATACAGACTGTTGCCCCTTTACGAACGAAAGCTTTTGCAGAACGCGAATGTCTGTCTACCAGCGAATGCAGTTCCAAGGGACAGTGAAAACCAGCTACAGCTTTCCGTGCTGGCAGCTTTCCTGTGGGCGCAATCGCTGGACGTTTCGAATTTGGCAGCCGGGTTCTGCCAGAGAGAAATACACAGTGTTGCCCCTTTACGAATGAAAGCTTTTGCAGAACGCGAATGTCTGTCTACCAGCGAATGCAGTTCCAAGGGACAGTGAAAACCAGCTACAGCTTTCTGTGCTGGCAGCTTTCCTGGGGGCGCAATCGCTGGACGTTTCGAATTTGGTAGCCGGGCTCTCCAAGAGAGATATACAAAGTGTTGCCCCATTACTAAGCAAAGCTTTTGCAGAACGCGAATGTCTGTCTACCAGCGAATGCAGTTCCAAAGGACAGTGAAAACCAGCTACAGCTTTCTGTGCTGGCAGCTTTCCTGTGGGCACAATCGCTGGACGTTTCGAATTTGGCAGTCGGGCTCTCCGAGAGAGATATACACACTGTTGCCCCATTACCAACCAAAGCTTTTGCAGAACGCGAATGTCTGTCTACCAGCGAATGCAGTTCCAAGGGACAGTGAAAACCAGCTACAGCTTTCCGTGCTGGCAGCTTTCCTGTGGGCGCAATCGCTGGACGTTTCGAATTTGGCAGCCGGGCTCTGCGAGAGAAAAATACACAGTGTTGCACCTTTACGAACGAAAGCTGTTGCAGAACGCGAATGTCTGTCTACCAGCGAATGCAGTTCCAAGTGACAGTGAAAACCAGCTACAGCTTTCCGTGCTGGCAGCTTTCCTGTGGGCGCAATCGCTGGACGTTTCGAATTTGGCAGCCGGGCTCTGCGAGAGAGATATACACAGTGTTGCCCCATTACCAAGCAAAGGTTTTGCAGAACGCGAATGTCTGTCTACCAGCGAATGCAGTTCCAAGGGACAGTGAAAACCAGCTACAGCTTTCTGTGCTGGCAGCTTTCCTGTGGGCACAATCGCTGGACGTTTCGAATTTGGCAGCCGGGCTCTCCGAGAGAGATATACACAGTGTTGCCCCTTTACGAACGAAAGCTTTTGCAGAACGCGAATGTCTGTCTACCAGCGAATGCAGTTCCAAGGGACAGTGAAAACCAGCTACAGCTTTCCGTGCTGGCAGCTTTCCTGTGGGCGCAATCGCTGGACGTTTCGAATTTGGCAGCCGGGCTCTGCCAGAGAGAAATACAGAGTGTTGCCCCTTTACGAACGAAAGCTTTTGCAGAACGCGAATGTCTGTCTACCAGCGAATGCAGTTCCAAGGGACAGTGAAAACCAGCTACAGCTTTCCGTGCTGGCAGCTTTCCTGTGGGCGCAATCGCTGGACGTTTCGAATTTGGCAGCCGGGCTCTCCGAGAGAGATATACACAGTGTTGCCCCATTACCAAGCAAAGGTTTTGCAGAACGCGAATGTCTGTCTACCAGCGAATGCAGTTCCAAGGGACAGTGAAAACCAGCTACAGCTTTCTGTGCTGGCAGCTTTCCTGTGGGCACAATCGCTGGACATTTCGAATTTGGCAGCCGGGCTCTCCGAGAGAGATATACACAGTGTTGCCCCATTACCAACCAAAGCTTTTGCAGAACGCGAATGTCTGTCTACCAGCGAATGCAGTTCCAAGGGACAGTGAAAACCAGCTACAGCTTTCCGTGCGGGCAGCTTTCCTGTGGGCGCAATCGCTGGACGTTTCGAATTTGGCAGCCGGGCTCTGCGAGAGAGATATACACAGTGTTGCCCCATTACCAAGCAAAGGTTTTGCAGAACGCGAATGGCTGTCTACCAGCGAATGCAGTTCCAAGGGACAGTGAAAACCAGCTACAGCTTTCTGTGCTGGCAGCTTTCCTGTGGGCACAATCGCTGGACGTTTCGAATTTGGCAGCCGGGTCTCCGACAGAGATATACACAGTGTTGCCCCATTACCAACCAAAGCTTTTGCAGAACGCGAATGTCTGTCTACCAGCGAATGCAGTTCCAAGGGACAGTGAAAACCAGCTACAGCTTTCCGTGCTGGCAGCTTTCCTGTGGGCGCAATCGCTGGACGTTTCGAATTTGGCAGCCGGGCTCTGCCAGAGAGAAATACAGACTGTTGCCCCTTTACGAACGAAAGCTTTTGCAGAACACGAATGTCTGTCTACCAGCGAATGCAGTTCCAAGGGACAGTGAAAACCAGCTACAGCTTTCCGTGCTGGCAGCTTTCCTGTGGGCGCAATCGCTGGACGTTTCGAATTTGGCAGCCGGGCTCTGCCAGAGAGAAATACACAGTGTTGCCCCTTTACGAACGAAAGCTTTTGCAGAACACGAATGTCTGTCTACCAGCGAATGCAGTTCCAAGGGACAGTGAAAACCAGCTACAGCTTTCCGTGCTGGCAGCTTTCCTGGGGGCGCAATCGCTGGACGTTTCGAATTTGGCAGCCGGGCTCTGCCAGAGAGAAATACACAGTGTTGCCCCTTTACGAACGAAAGCTTTTGCAGAACACGAATGTCTGTCTACCAGCGAATGCAGTTCCAAGGGACAGTGAAAACCAGCTACAGCTTTCCGTGCTGGCAGCTTTCCTGTGGGCGCAATCGCTGGACGTTTCGAATTTGGCAGCCGGGCTCTGCCAGAGAGAAATACACAGTGTTGCCCCTTTACGAACGAAAGCTTTTGCAGAACGCGCATGTCTGTCTACCAGCGAATGCAGTTCCAAGGGACAGTGAAAACCAGCTACAGCTTTCTGTGCTGGCAGCTTTCCTGTGGGCACAATCGCTGGACGTTTCGAATTTGGCAGCCGGGCTCTCCGAGAGAGATATACACAGTGTTGCCCCATTACCAACCAAAGCTTTTGCAGAACGCGCATGTCTGTCTACCAGCGAATGCAGTTCCAAGGGACAGTGAAAACCAGCTACAGCTTTCCGTGCTGGCAGCTTTCCTGTGGGCGCAATCGCTGGACGTTTCGAATTTGGCAGCCGGGCTCTGCCAGAGAGAAATACAGACTGTTGCCCCTTTACGAACGAAAGCTTTTGCAGAACGCGAATGTCTGTCTACCAGCGAATGCAGTTCCAAGGGACAGTGAAAACCAGCTACAGCTTTCCGTGCTGGCAGCTTTCCTGTGGGCGCAATCGCTGGACGTTTCGAATTTGGCAGCCGGGCTCTGCCAGAGAGAAATACACAGTGTTGCCCCTTTACGAACGAAAGCTTTTGCAGAACACGAATGTCTGTCTACCAGCGAATGCAGTTCCAAGGGACAGTGAAAACCAGCTACAGCTTTCCGTGCTGGCAGCTTTCCTGTGGGCGCAATCGCTGGACGTTTCGAATTTGGCAGCCAGGCTCTGCCAGAGAGAAATACAGACTGTTGCCCCTTTACGAACGAAAGCTTTTGCAGAACACGAATGTCTGTCTACCAGCGAATGCAGTTCCAAGGGACAGTGAAAACCAGCTACAGCTTTCCGTGCTGGCAGCTTTCCTGTGGGCGCAATCGCTGGACGTTTCGAATTTGGCAGCCGGGCTCTGCCAGAGAGAAATACAGACTGTTGCCCCTTTACGAACGAAAGCTTTTGCAGAACGCGAATGTCTGTCTACCAGTGAATGCAGTTCCAAGGGACAGTGAAAACCAGCTACAGCTTTCTGTGCTGGCAGCTTTCCCGTGGGCACAATCGCTGGACGGTTCGAATTTGGCAGCCGGGCTCTCCGAGAGAGATATACACAGTGTTGCCCCATTACCAAGCAAAGGTTTTGCAGAACGCGAATGTCTGTCTACCAGCGAATGCAGTTCCAAGGGACAGTGAAAACCAGCTACAGCTTTCCGTGCTGGCAGCTTTCCTGTGGGCGCAATCGCTGGACGTTTCAAATTTGGCAGCCGGGCTCTGCTAGAGAGAAATACAGACTGTTGCCCCTTTACGAACGAAAGCTTTTGCAGAACACGAATGTCTGTCTACCAGCGAATGCAGTTCCAAGGGACAGTGAAAACCAGCTACAGCTTTCCGTGCTGGCAGCTTTCCTGTGGGCGCAATCGCTGGACGTTTCGAATTTGGCAGCCGGGCTCTGCGAGAGAGAAATACACAGTGTTGCCCCTTTACGAACGAAAGCTTTTGCAGAACGCGCATGTCTGTCTACCAGCGAATGCAGTTCCAAGGGACAGTGAAAGCCAGCTACAGCTTTCTGTGCTGGCAGCTTTCCTGTGGGCGCAATCGCTGGACGTTTCGAATTTGGCAGCCGGGCTCTCCAAGAGAGATATACAAAGTGTTGCCCCATTACCAAGCAAAGCTTTTGCAGAACGCGAATGTCTGTCTACCAGCGAATGCAGTTCCAAAGGACAGTGAAAACCAGCTACAGCTTTCTGTGCTGGCAGCTTTCCTGTGGGCTCAATCGCTGGACGTTTCGAATTTGGCTGTCGGGCTCTCCGAGAGAGAAATACACAGTGTTGCCCCATTACCAAACAAAGCTTTTGCAGAACGCGAATGTCTGTCTACCAGCGAATGCAGTTCCAAGGGACAGTGAAAACCAGCTACAGCTTTCCGTGCTGGCAGCTTTCCTGTGGGCGCAATCGCTGGACGTTTCGAATTTGGCAGCCGGGCTCTGCCAGAGAGAAATACACAGTGTTGCCCCTTTACGAACGAAAGCTTTTGCAGAACACGAATGTCTGTCTACCAGCGAATGCAGTTCCAAGGGACAGTGAAAACCAGCTACAGCTTTCCGTGCTGGCAGCTTTCCTGTGGGCGCAATCGCTGGACGTTTCGAATTTGGCAGCCGGGCTCTGCCAGAGAGAAATACACAGTGTTGCCCCTTTACGAACGAAAGCTTTTGCAGAACGCGCATGTCTGTCTACCAGCGAATGCAGTTCCAAGGGACAGTGAAAACCAGCTACAGCTTTCCGTGCTGGCAGCTTTCCTGTGGGCGCAATCGCTGGACGTTTCGAATTTGGCAGCCGGGCTCTCCGAGAGAGATATACACAGTGTTGCACCTTTACGAACGAAAGCTGTTGCAGAACGCGAATGTCTGTCTACCAGCGAATGCAGTTCCAAGGGACAGTGAAAACCAGCTACAGCTTTCCGTGCTGGCAGCTTTCCTGTGGGCACAATCGCTGGACGTTTCGAATTTGGCAGCCGGGCTCTGCGAGAGAGAAATACACAGTGTTGCCCCATTACCAAGCAAAGGTTTTGCAGAACGCGAATGTCTGTCTACCAGCGAATGCAGTTCCAAGGGACAGTGAAAACCAGCTACAGCTTTCCGTGCTGGCAGCTTTCCTGTGGGCGCAATCGCTGGACGTTTCGAATTTGGCAGCCGGGCTCTGCGAGAGAGAAATACACAGTGTTGCCCCATTACGAACGAAAGCTTTTGCGGAACGCGAATGTCTGTCTACCAGCGAATGCAGTTCCAAGGGACAGTGAAAACCAGCTACAGCTTTCCGTGCTGGCAGCTTTCCTGTGGGCACAATCGCTGGACGTTTCGAATTTGGCAGCCGGGCTCTCCGAGAGAGATATACACAGTGTTGCCCCATTACCAACCAAAGCTTTTGCAGAACGCGAATGTCTGTCTACCAGCGAATGCAGTTCCAAGGGACAGTGAAAACCAGCTACAGCTTTCTGTGCTGGCAGCTTTCCTGTGGGCACAATCGCTGGACGTTTCGAATTTGGCAGCCGGGCTCTCCGAGAGAGATATACACAGTGTTGCCCCATTACCAACCAAAGCTTTTGCAGAACGCGAATGTCTGTCTACCAGCGAATGCAGTTCCAAGGGACAGTGAAAACCAGCTACAGCTTTCCGTGCTGGCAGCTTTCCTGTGGGCGCAATCGCTGGACGTTTCGAATTTGGCAGCCGGGCTCTGCCAGAGAGAAATACAGACTGTTGCCCCTTTACGAACGAAAGCTTTTGCAGAACGCGAATGTCTGTCTACCAGCGAATGCAGTTCCAAGCGACAGTGAAAACCAGCTACAGCTTTCCGTGCTGGCAGCTTTCCTGTGGGCGCAATCGCTGGACGTTTCGAATTTGGCATCCGGGCTCTGCCAGAGAGAAATACAGTGTTGCCCCTTTACGAACGAAAGCTTTTGCAGAACACGAATGTCTGTCTACCAGCGAATGCAGTTCCAAGGGACAGTGAAAACCAGCTACAGCTTTCCGTGCTGGCAGCTTTCCTGTGGGCGCAATCGCTGGACGTTTCGAATTTGGCAGCCGGGCTCTGCCAGAGAGAAATACACAGTGTTGCCCCTTTACGAACGAAAGCTGTTGCAGAACGCGAATGTCTGTCTACCAGCGAATGCAGTTCCAAGGGACAGTGAAAACCAGCTACAGCTTTCCGTGCTGGCAGCTTTCCTGTGGGCGCAATCGCTGGACGTTTCGAATTTGGCAGCCGGGCTCTGCGAGAGAGAAATACACAGTGTTGCCCCATTACGAACGAAAGCTTTTGCGGAACGCGAATGTCTGTCTACCAGCGAATGCAGTTCCAAGGGACAGTGAAAACCAGCTACAGCTTTCCGTGCTGGCAGCTTTCCTGTGGGCGCAATCGCTGGACGTTTCGAATTTGGCAGCCGGGCTCTGCGAGAGAGAAATACACAGTGTTGCCCCATTACGAACGAAAGCTTTTGCGGAACGCGAATGTCTGTCTACCAGCGAATGCAGTTCCAAGGGACAGTGAAAACCAGCTACAGCTTTCCGTGCTGGCAGCTTTCCTGTGGGCGCAATCGGTGGACGTTTCGAATTTGGCAGCTGGGCTCTGCGGGAGAGAAATACACAGTGTTGCCCCTTTACGAAAGAAAGCTTTTGCGGAACGCGAATGTCTGTCTACCAGCGAATGCAGTTCCAAGGGACAGTGAAAACCAGCTACAGCTTTCCGTGCTGGCAGCTTTCCTGTGGGCGCAATCGCTGGACGTTTCGAATTTGGCAGCCGGGCTCTGCCAGAGAGAAATACAGACTGTTGCCCCTTTACGAACGAAAGCTTTTGCAGAACACGAATGTATGTCTACCAGCGAATGCAGTTCCAAGGGACAGTGAAAACCAGCTAGAGCTTTCCGTGCTGGCAGCTTTCCTGTGGGCGCAATCGCTGGACGTTTCGAATTTGGCAGCCGGGCTCTGCCAGAGAGAAATACACAGTGTTGCCCCTTTACGAACGAAAGCTTTTGCAGAACGCGCATGTCTGTCTACCAGCGAATGCAGTTCCAAGGGACAGTGAAAACCAGCTACAGCTTTCCGTGCTGGCAGCTTTCCTGTGGGCGCAATCGCTGGACGTTTCGAATTTGGCAGCCGGGCTCTCCGAGAGAGATATACACAGTGTTGCACCTTTACGAACGAAAGCTGTTGCAGAACGCGAATGTCTGTCTACCAGCGAATGCAGTTCCAAGGGACAGTGAAAACCAGCTACAGCTTTCCGTGCTGGCAGCTTTCCTGTGGGCGCAATCGCTGGACGTTTCGAATTTGGCAGCCGGGCTCTGCGAGAGAGATATACACAGTGTTGCCCCATTACCAAGCAAAGGTTTTGCAGAACGCGAATGTCTGTCTACCAGCGAATGCAGTTCCAAGGGACAGTGAAAACCAGCTACAGCTTTCCGTGCTGGCAGCTTTCCTGTGGGCGCAATCGCTGGACGTTTCGAATTTGGCAGCCGGGCTCTCCGAGAGAGATATATACAGTGTTGCCCCATTACCAAGCAAAGGTTTTGCAGAACGCGAATGTCTGTCTACCAGCGAATGCAGTTCCAAGGGACAGTGAAAACCAGCTACAGCTTTCCGTGCTGGCAGCTTTCCTGTGGGCACAATCGCTGGACGTTTCGAATTTGGCAGCCGGGCTCTCCGAGAGAGATATACACAGTGTTGCCCCTTTACCAACCAAAGCTTTTGCAGAACGCGAATGTCTGTCTACCAGCGAATGCAGTTCCAAGGGACAGTGAAAACCAGCTACAGCTTTCTGTGCTGGCAGCTTTCCTGTGGGCACAATCGCTGGACGTTTCGAATTTGGCAGCCGGGCTCTCCGAGAGAGATATACACAGTGTTGCCCCATTACCAAGCAAAGCTTTTGCAGAACGCGAATGTCTGTCTACCAGCGAATGCAGTTCCAAGGGACAGTGAAAACCAGCTACAGCTTTCCGTGCTGGCAGCTTTCCTGTGGGCGCAATCGCTGGACGTTTCGAATTTGGCAGCCGGGCTCTGCCAGAGAGAAATACACAGTGTTGCCCCTTTACGAACGAAAGCTTTTGCAGAACGCGAATGTCTGTCTACCAGCGAATGCAGTTCCAAGCGACAGTGAAAACCAGCTACAGCTTTCCGTGCTGGCAGCTTTCCTGTGGGCGCAATCGCTGGACGTTTCGAATTTGGCAGCCGGGCTCTGCCAGAGATAAATACAGTGTTGCCCCTTTACGAACGAAAGCTTTTGCAGAACACGAATGTCTGTCTACCAGCGAATGCAGTTCCAAGGGACAGTGAAAACCAGCTACAGCTTTCCGTGCTGGCAGCTTTCCTGTGGGCTCAATCGCTGGACGTTTCGAATTTGGCAGCCGGGCTCTGCCAGAGAGAAATACACAGTGTTGCCCCTTTACGAACGAAAGCTGTTGCAGAACGCGAATGTCTGTCTACCAGCGAATGCAGTTCCAAGGGACAGTGAAAACCAGCTACAGCTTTCCGTGCTGGCAGCTTTCCTGTGGGCGCAATCGCTGGACGTTTCGAATTTGGCAGCCGGGCTCTCCAAGAGAGATATACAAAGTGTTGCCCCATTACCAAGCAAAGATTTTGCAGAACGCGAATGTCTGTCTACCAGCGAATGCAGTTCCAAAGGACAGTGAAAACCAGCTACAGCTTTCTGTGCTGGCAGCTTTCCTGTGGGCTCAATCGCTGGACGTTTCGAATTTGGCAGTCGGGCTGTCCGAGAGAGATATACACAGTGTTGCCCCATTACCAACCAAAGCTTTTGCAGAACGCGAATGTCTGTCTACCAGCGAATGCAGTTCCAAGGGACAGTGAAAACCAGCTACAGCTTTCCGTGCTGGCAGCTTTCCTGTGGGCGCAATCGCTGGACGTTTCGAATTTGGCAGCCGGGCTCTGCGAGAGAAAAATACACAGTGTTGCACCTTTACGAACGAAAGCTGTTGCAGAACGCGAATGTCTGTCTACCAGCGAATGCAGTTCCAAGGGACAGTGAAAACCAGCTACAGCTTTCCGTGCTGGCAGCTTTCCTGGGGGCGCAATCGCTGGACGTTTCGAATTTGGCAGCCGGGCTCTGCCAGAGAGAAATACAGACTGTTGCCCCTTTACGAACGAAAGCTTTTGCAGAACGCGAATGTCTGTCTACCAGCGAATGCAGTTCCAAGCGACAGTGAAAACCAGCTACAGCTTTCCGTGCTGGCAGCTTTCCTGTGGGCGCAATCGCTGGACGTTTCGAATTTGGCAGCCGGGCTCTGCCAGAGAGAAATACACAGTGTTACCCCTTTACGAACGAAAGCTGTTGCAGAACGCGAATGTCTGTCTACCAGCGAATGCAGTTCCAAGGGACAGTGAAAACCAGCTACAGCTTTCCGTGCTGGCAGCTTTCCTGTGGGCGCAATCGCTGGACGTTTCGAATTTGGCAGCCGGGCTCTGCGAGAGAGAAATACACAGTGTTGCCCCTTTACGAACGAAAGCTTTTGCGGAACGCGAATGTCTGTCTACCAGCGAATGCAGTTCCAAGGGACAGTGAAAACCAGCTACAGCTTTCCGTGCTGGCAGCTTTCCTGTGGGCGCAATCGCTGGACGTTTCGAATTTGGCAGCCGGGCTCTGCGAGAGAGAAATACACAGTGTTGCCCCTTTACGAACGAAAGCTTTTGCAGAACGCGCATGTCTGTCTACCAGCGAATGCAGTTCCAAGGGACAGTGAAAACCAGCTACAGCTTTCTGTGCTGGCAGCTTTCCTGTGGGCACAATCGCTGGA
Organism: Mycteria americana; assembly: GCF_035582795.1. Taxonomy (NCBI): domain Eukaryota; kingdom Metazoa; phylum Chordata; class Aves; order Ciconiiformes; family Ciconiidae; genus Mycteria; species Mycteria americana. The sequence goes on from NC_134370.1 coordinate 44,349,296, forward strand.
CGTTTCGAATTTGGCAGCCGGGCTCTCCGAGAGAGATATACACAGTGTTGCACCTTTACGAACGAAAGCTGTTGCAGAACGCGAATGTCTGTCTACCAGCGAATGCAGTTCCAAGGGACAGTGAAAACCAGCTACAGCTTTCCGTGCTGGCAGCTTTCCTGTGGGCACAATCGCTGGACGTTTCGAATTTGGCAGCCGGGCTCTCCGAGAGAGATATACACAGTGTTGCCCCATTACCAACCAAAGCTTTTGCAGAACGCGAATGTCTGTCTACCAGCGAATGCAGTTCCAAGGGACAGTGAAAACCAGCTACAGCTTTCTGTGCTGGCAGCTTTTCTGTGGGCACAATCGCTGGACGTTTCGAATTTGGCAGCCGGGCTCTCCGAGAGAGATATACACAGTGTTGCCCCATTACCAACCAAAGCTTTTGCAGAACGCGAATGTCTGTCTACCAGCGAATGCAGTTCCAAGGGACAGTGAAAACCAGCTACAGCTTTCCGTGCTGGCAGCTTTCCTGTGGGCGCAATCGCTGGACGTTTCGAATTTGGCAGCCGGGCTCTGCCAGAGAGAAATACAGACTGTTGCCCCTTTACGAACGAAAGCTTTTGCAGAACACGAATGTCTGTCTACCAGCGAATGCAGTTCCAAGGGACAGTGAAAACCAGCTACAGCTTTCCGTGCTGGCAGCTTTCCTGTGGGCGCAATCGCTGGACGTTTCGAATTTGGCAGCCGGGCTCTGCCAGAGAGAAATACACAGTGTTGCCCCTTTACGAACGAAAGCTTTTGCAGAACGCGAATGTCTGTCTACCAGCGAATGCAGTTCCAAGGGACAGTGAAAACCAGCTACAGCTTTCCGTGCTGGCAGCTTTCCTGTGGGCGCAATCGCTGGACGTTTCGAATTTGGCAGCCGGGCTCTGCCAGAGAGAAATACACAGTGTTGCCCCTTTACGAACGAAAGCTTTTGCAGAACACGAATGTCTGTCTACCAGCGAATGCAGTTCCAAGGGACAGTGAAAACCAGCTACAGCTTTCCGTGCTGGCAGCTTTCCTGTGGGCGCAATCGCTGGACGTTTCGAATTTGGCAGCCGGGCTCTGCTAGAGAGAAATACAGACTGTTGCCCCTTTACGAACGAAAGCTTTTGCAGAACGCGAATGTCTGTCTACCAGCGAATGCAGTTCCAAGGGACAGTTAAAACCAGCTACAGCTTTCCGTGCTGGCAGCTTTCCTGTGGGCGCAATCGCTGGACGTTTCGAATTTGGCAGCCGGGTTCTGCCAGAGAGAAATACACAGTGTTGCCCCTTTACGAATGAAAGCTTTTGCAGAACGCGAATGTCTGTCTACCAGCGAATGCAGTTCCAAGGGACAGTGAAAACCAGCTACAGCTTTCCGTGCTGGCAGCTTTCCTGGGGGCGCAATCGCTGGACGTTTCGAATTTGGTAGCCGGGCTCTCCAAGAGAGATATACAAACTGTTGCCCCATTACCAAGCAAAGCTTTTGCAGAACGCGAATGTCTGTCTACCAGCGAATGCAGTTCCAAAGGACAGTGAAAACCAGCTACAGCTTTCTGTGCTGGCAGCTTTCCTGTGGGCTCAATCGCTGGACGTTTCGAATTTGGCAGTCGGGCTCTCCGAGAGAGATATACACACTGTTGACCCATTACCAACCAAAGCTTTTGCAGAACGCGAATGTCTGTCTACCAGCGAATGCAGTTCCAAGGGACAGTGAAAACCAGCTACAGCTTTCCGTGCTGGCAGCTTTCCTGTGGGCGCAATCGCTGGACGTTTCGAATTTGGCAGCCGGGCTCTGCGAGAGAAAAATACACAGTGTTGCACCTTTACGAACGAAAGCTGTTGCAGAACGCGAATGTCTGTCTACCAGCGAATGCAGTTCCAAGGGACAGTGAAAACCAGCTACAGCTTTCCGTGCTGGCAGCTTTCCTGTGGGCGCAATCGCTGGACGTTTCGAATTTGGCAGCCGGGCTCTGCGAGAGAGATATACACAGTGTTGCCCCATTACCAAGCAAAGGTTTTGCAGAACGCGAATGTCTGTCTACCAGCGAATGCAGTTCCAAGGGACAGTGAAAACCAGCTACAGCTTTCTGTGCTGGCAGCTTTCCTGTGGGCACAATCGCTGGACGTTTCGAATTTGGCAGCCGGGCTCTCCGAGAGAGATATACACAGTGTTGCCCCTTTACGAACGAAAGCTTTTGCAGAACGCGAATGTCTGTCTACCAGCGAATGCAGTTCCAAGGGACAGTGAAAACCAGCTACAGCTTTCCGTGCTGCAGCTTTCCTGTGGGCGCAATCGCTGGACGTTTCGAATTTGGCAGCCGGGCTCTGCCAGAGAGAAATACAGAGTGTTGCCCCTTTACGAACGAAAGCTTTTGCAGAACGCGAATGTCTGTCTACCAGCGAATGCAGTTCCAAGGGACAGTGAAAACCAGCTACAGCTTTCCGTGCTGGCAGCTTTCCTGTGGGCGCAATCGCTGGACGTTTCGAATTTGGCAGCCGGGCTCTCCGAGAGAGATATACACAGTGTTGCCCCATTACCAAGCAAAGGTTTTGCAGAACGCGAATGTCTGTCTACCAGCGAATGCAGTTCCAAGGGACAGTGAAAACCAGCTACAGCTTTCTGTGCTGGCAGCTTTCCTGTGGGCACAATCGCTGGACATTTCGAATTTGGCAGCCGGGCTCTCCGAGAGAGATATACACAGTGTTGCCCCATTACCAACCAAAGCTTTTGCAGAACGCGAATGTCTGTCTACCAGCGAATGCAGTTCCAAGGGACAGTGAAAACCAGCTACAGCTTTCCGTGCGGGCAGCTTTCCTGTGGGCGCAATCGCTGGACGTTTCGAATTTGGCAGCCGGGCTCTGCGAGAGAGATATACACAGTGTTGCCCCATTACCAAGCAAAGGTTTTGCAGAACGCGAATGGCTGTCTACCAGCGAATGCAGTTCCAAGGGACAGTGAAAACCAGCTACAGCTTTCTGTGCTGGCAGCTTTCCTGTGGGCACAATCGCTGGACGTTTCGAATTTGGCAGCCGGGTCTCCGACAGAGATATACACAGTGTTGCCCCATTACCAACCAAAGCTTTTGCAGAACGCGAATGTCTGTCTACCAGCGAATGCAGTTCCAAGGGACAGTGAAAACCAGCTACAGCTTTCCGTGCTGGCAGCTTTCCTGTGGGCGCAATCGCTGGACGTTTCGAATTTGGCAGCCGGGCTCTGCCAGAGAGAAATACAGACTGTTGCCCCTTTACGAACGAAAGCTTTTGCAGAACACGAATGTCTGTCTACCAGCGAATGCAGTTCCAAGGGACAGTGAAAACCAGCTACAGCTTTCCGTGCTGGCAGCTTTCCTGTGGGCGCAATCGCTGGACGTTTCGAATTTGGCAGCCGGGCTCTGCCAGAGAGAAATACACAGTGTTGCCCCTTTACGAACGAAAGCTTTTGCAGAACACGAATGTCTGTCTACCAGCGAATGCAGTTCCAAGGGACAGTGAAAACCAGCTACAGCTTTCCGTGCTGGCAGCTTTCCTGTGGGCGCAATCGCTGGACGTTTCGAATTTGGCAGCCGGGCTCTGCCAGAGAGAAATACACAGTGTTGCCCCTTTACGAACGAAAGCTTTTGCAGAACGCGCATGTCTGTCTACCAGCGAATGCAGTTCCAAGGGACAGTGAAAACCAGCTACAGCTTTCCGTGCTGGCAGCTTTCCTGGGGGCGCAATCGCTGGACGTTTCGAATTTGGTAGCCGGGCTCTCCAAGAGAGATATACAAAGTGTTGCCCCATTACCAAGCAAAGCTTTTGCAGAACGCGAATGTCTGTCTACCAGCGAATGCAGTTCCAAAGGACAGTGAAAACCAGCTACAGCTTTCTGTGCTGGCAGCTTTCCTGTGGGCTCAATCGCTGGACGTTTCGAATTTGGCAGTCGGGCTCTCCGAGAGAGATATACACACTGTTGACCCATTACCAACCAAAGCTTTTGCAGAACGCGAATGTCTGTCTACCAGCGAATGCAGTTCCAAGGGACAGTGAAAACCAGCTACAGCTTTCCGTGCTGGCAGCTTTCCTGTGGGCGCAATCGCTGGACGTTTCGAATTTGGCAGCCGGGCTCTGCGAGAGAAAAATACACAGTGTTGCACCTTTACGAACGAAAGCTGTTGCAGAACGCGAATGTCTGTCTACCAGCGAATGCAGTTCCAAGGGACAGTGAAAACCAGCTACAGCTTTCCGTGCTGGCAGCTTTCCTGTGGGCGCAATCGCTGGACGTTTCGAATTTGGCAGCCGGGCTCTGCGAGAGAGATATACACAGTGTTGCCCCATTACCAAGCAAAGGTTTTGCAGAACGCGAATGTCTGTCTACCAGCGAATGCAGTTCCAAGGGACAGTGAAAACCAGCTACAGCTTTCTGTGCTGGCAGCTTTCCTGTGGGCACAATCGCTGGACGTTTCGAATTTGGCAGCCGGGCTCTCCGAGAGAGATATACACAGTGTTGCCCCTTTACGAACGAAAGCTTTTGCAGAACGCGAATGTCTGTCTACCAGCGAATGCAGTTCCAAGGGACAGTGAAAACCAGCTACAGCTTTCCGTGCTGGCAGCTTTCCTGTGGGCGCAATCGCTGGACGTTTCGAATTTGGCAGCCGGGCTCTGCCAGAGAGAAATACAGAGTGTTGCCCCTTTACGAACGAAAGCTTTTGCAGAACGCGAATGTCTGTCTACCAGCGAATGCAGTTCCAAGGGACAGTGAAAACCAGCTACAGCTTTCCGTGCTGGCAGCTTTCCTGTGGGCGCAATCGCTGGACGTTTCGAATTTGGCAGCCGGGCTCTCCGAGAGAGATATACACAGTGTTGCCCCATTACCAAGCAAAGGTTTTGCAGAACGCGAATGTCTGTCTACCAGCGAATGCAGTTCCAAGGGACAGTGAAAACCAGCTACAGCTTTCTGTGCTGGCAGCTTTCCTGTGGGCACAATCGCTGGACATTTCGAATTTGGCAGCCGGGCTCTCCGAGAGAGATATACACAGTGTTGCCCCATTACCAACCAAAGCTTTTGCAGAACGCGAATGTCTGTCTACCAGCGAATGCAGTTCCAAGGGACAGTGAAAACCAGCTACAGCTTTCCGTGCGGGCAGCTTTCCTGTGGGCGCAATCGCTGGACGTTTCGAATTTGGCAGCCGGGCTCTGCGAGAGAGATATACACAGTGTTGCCCCATTACCAAGCAAAGGTTTTGCAGAACGCGAATGGCTGTCTACCAGCGAATGCAGTTCCAAGGGACAGTGAAAACCAGCTACAGCTTTCTGTGCTGGCAGCTTTCCTGTGGGCACAATCGCTGGACGTTTCGAATTTGGCAGCCGGGTCTCCGACAGAGATATACACAGTGTTGCCCCATTACCAACCAAAGCTTTTGCAGAACGCGAATGTCTGTCTACCAGCGAATGCAGTTCCAAGGGACAGTGAAAACCAGCTACAGCTTTCCGTGCTGGCAGCTTTCCTGTGGGCGCAATCGCTGGACGTTTCGAATTTGGCAGCCGGGCTCTGCCAGAGAGAAATACAGACTGTTGCCCCTTTACGAACGAAAGCTTTTGCAGAACACGAATGTCTGTCTACCAGCGAATGCAGTTCCAAGGGACAGTGAAAACCAGCTACAGCTTTCCGTGCTGGCAGCTTTCCTGTGGGCGCAATCGCTGGACGTTTCGAATTTGGCAGCCGGGCTCTGCCAGAGAGAAATACACAGTGTTGCCCCTTTACGAACGAAAGCTTTTGCAGAACACGAATGTCTGTCTACCAGCGAATGCAGTTCCAAGGGACAGTGAAAACCAGCTACAGCTTTCCGTGCTGGCAGCTTTCCTGTGGGCGCAATCGCTGGACGTTTCGAATTTGGCAGCCGGGCTCTGCCAGAGAGAAATACAGACTGTTGCCCCTTTACGAACGAAAGCTTTTGCAGAACGCGCATGTCTGTCTACCAGCGAATGCAGTTCCAAGGGACAGTGAAAACCAGCTACAGCTTTCCGTGCTGGCAGCTTTCCTGTGGGCACAATCGCTGGACGTTTCGAATTTGGCAGCCGGGCTCTCCGAGAGAGATATACACAGTGTTGCCCCATTACCAACCAAAGCTTTTGCAGAACGCGCATGTCTGTCTACCAGCGAATGCAGTTCCAAGGGACAGTGAAAACCAGCTACAGCTTTCCGTGCTGGCAGCTTTCCTGTGGGCGCAATCGCTGGACGTTTCGAATTTGGCAGCCGGGCTCTGCCAGAGAGAAATACAGACTGTTGCCCCTTTACGAACGAAAGCTTTTGCAGAACGCGAATGTCTGTCTACCAGCGAATGCAGTTCCAAGGGACAGTGAAAACCAGCTACAGCTTTCCGTGCTGGCAGCTTTCCTGTGGGCGCAATCGCTGGACGTTTCGAATTTGGCAGCCGGGCTCTGCCAGAGAGAAATACACAGTGTTGCCCCTTTACGAACGAAAGCTTTTGCAGAACACGAATGTCTGTCTACCAGCGAATGCAGTTCCAAGGGACAGTGAAAACCAGCTACAGCTTTCCGTGCTGGCAGCTTTCCTGTGGGCGCAATCGCTGGACGTTTCGAATTTGGCAGCCGGGCTCTGCCAGAGAGAAATACAGACTGTTGCCCCTTTACGAACGAAAGCTTTTGCAGAACACGAATGTCTGTCTACCAGCGAATGCAGTTCCAAGGGACAGTGAAAACCAGCTACAGCTTTCCGTGCTGGCAGCTTTCCTGTGGGCGCAATCGCTGGACGTTTCGAATTTGGCAGCCGGGCTCTGCCAGAGAGAAATACAGACTGTTGCCCCTTTACGAACGAAAGCTTTTGCAGAACGCGAATGTCTGTCTACCAGTGAATGCAGTTCCAAGGGACAGTGAAAACCAGCTACAGCTTTCTGTGCTGGCAGCTTTCCCGTGGGCACAATCGCTGGACGGTTCGAATTTGGCAGCCGGGCTCTCCGAGAGAGATATACACAGTGTTGCCCCATTACCAAGCAAAGGTTTTGCAGAACGCGAATGTCTGTCTACCAGCGAATGCAGTTCCAAGGGACAGTGAAAACCAGCTACAGCTTTCCGTGCTGGCAGCTTTCCTGTGGGCGCAATCGCTGGACGTTTCAAATTTGGCAGCCGGGCTCTGCTAGAGAGAAATACAGACTGTTGCCCCTTTACGAACGAAAGCTTTTGCAGAACACGAATGTCTGTCTACCAGCGAATGCAGTTCCAAGGGACAGTGAAAACCAGCTACAGCTTTCCGTGCTGGCAGCTTTCCTGTGGGCGCAATCGCTGGACGTTTCGAATTTGGCAGCCGGGCTCTGCGAGAGAGAAATACACAGTGTTGCCCCTTTACGAACGAAAGCTTTTGCAGAACGCGCATGTCTGTCTACCAGCGAATGCAGTTCCAAGGGACAGTGAAAGCCAGCTACAGCTTTCTGTGCTGGCAGCTTTCCTGTGGGCACAATCGCTGGACGTTTCGAATTTGGCAGCCGTGCTCTCCGAGAGAGATATACACAGTGTTGCACCTTTACGAACGAAAGCTGTTGCAGAACGCGAATGTCTGTCTACCAGCGAATGCAGTTCCAAGGGACAGTGAAAACCAGCTACAGCTTTCCGTGCTGGCATCTTTCCTGTGGGCACAATCGCTGGACGTTTCGAATTTGGCAGCCGGGCTCTCCGAGAGAGATATACACAGTGTTGCCCCATTACCAAGCAAAGGTTCTGCAGAACGCGAATGTCTGTCTACCAGCGAATGCAGTTCCAAGGGACAGTGAAAACCAGCTACAGCTTTCCGTGCTGGCAGCTTTCCTGTGGGCGCAATCGCTGGACGTTTCGAATTTGGCAGCCGGGTTCTGCCAGAGAGAAATACACAGTGTTGCCCCTTTACGAATGAAAGCTTTTGCAGAACGCGAATGTCTGTCTACCAGCGAATGCAGTTCCAAGGGACAGTGAAAACCAGCTACAGCTTTCCGTGCTGGCAGCTTTCCTGTGGGCGCAATCGCTGGACGTTTCGAATTTGGCAGCCGGGCTCTCCAAGAGAGATATACAAAGTGTTGCCCCATTACCAAGCAAAGCTTTTGCAGAACGCGAATGTCTGTCTACCAGCGAATGCAGTTCCAAAGGACAGTGAAAACCAGCTACAGCTTTCTGTGCTGGCAGCTTTCCTGTGGGCTCAATCGCTGGACGTTTCGAATTTGGCAGTCGGGCTCTCCGAGAGAGAAATACACAGTGTTGCCCCATTACCAAACAAAGCTTTTGCAGAACGCGAATGTCTGTCTACCAGCGAATGCAGTTCCAAGGGACAGTGAAAACCAGCTACAGCTTTCCGTGCTGGCAGCTTTCCTGTGGGCGCAATCGCTGGACGTTTCGAATTTGGCAGCCGGGCTCTGCCAGAGAGAAATACACAGTGTTGCCCCTTTACGAACGAAAGCTTTTGCAGAACACGAATGTCTGTCTACCAGCGAATGCAGTTCCAAGGGACAGTGAAAACCAGCTACAGCTTTCCGTGCTGGCAGCTTTCCTGTGGGCGCAATCGCTGGACGTTTCGAATTTGGCAGCCGGGCTCTGCCAGAGAGAAATACACAGTGTTGCCCCTTTACGAACGAAAGCTTTTGCAGAACGCGCATGTCTGTCTACCAGCGAATGCAGTTCCAAGGGACAGTGAAAACCAGCTACAGCTTTCTGTGCTGGCAGCTTTCCTGTGGGCACAATCGCTGGACGTTTCGAATTTGGCAGCCGGGCTCTCCGAGAGAGATATACACAGTGTTGCCCCATTACCAACCAAAGCTTTTGCAGAACGCGCATGTCTGTCTACCAGCGAATGCAGTTCCAAGGGACAGTGAAAACCAGCTACAGCTTTCCGTGCTGGCAGCTTTCCTGTGGGCGCAATCGCTGGACGTTTCGAATTTGGCAGCCGGGCTCTGCCAGAGAGAAATACAGACTGTTGCCCCTTTACGAACGAAAGCTTTTGCAGAACGCGAATGTCTGTCTACCAGCGAATGCAGTTCCAAGGGACAGTGAAAACCAGCTACAGCTTTCCGTGCTGGCAGCTTTCCTGTGGGCGCAATCGCTGGACGTTTCGAATTTGGCAGCCGGGCTCTGCCAGAGAGAAATACACAGTGTTGCCCCTTTACGAACGAAAGCTTTTGCAGAACACGAATGTCTGTCTACCAGCGAATGCAGTTCCAAGGGACAGTGAAAACCAGCTACAGCTTTCCGTGCTGGCAGCTTTCCTGTGGGCGCAATCGCTGGACGTTTCGAATTTGGCAGCCGGGCTCTGCCAGAGAGAAATACAGACTTTTGCCCCTTTACGAACGAAAGCTTTTGCAGAACACGAATGTCTGTCTACCAGCGAATGCAGTTCCAAGGGACAGTGAAAACCAGCTACAGCTTTCCGTGCTGGCAGCTTTCCTGTGGGCGCAATCGCTGGACGTTTCGAATTTGGCAGCCGGGATCTGCCAGAGAGAAATACACAGTGTTGCCCCTTTACGAACGAAAGCTTTTGCAGAACGCGAATGTCTGTCTACCAGTGAATGCAGTTCCAAGGGACAGTGAAAACCAGCTACAGCTTTCTGTGCTGGCAGCTTTCCCGTGGGCACAATCGCTGGACGGTTCGAATTTGGCAGCCGGGCTCTCCGAGAGAGATATACACAGTGTTGCCCCATTACCAAGCAAAGGTTTTGCAGAACGCGAATGTCTGTCTACCAGCGAATGCAGTTCCAAGGGACAGTGAAAACCAGCTACAGCTTTCCGTGCTGGCAGCTTTCCTGTGGGCGCAATCGCTGGACGTTTCAAATTTGGCAGCCGGGCTCTGCTAGAGAGAAATACAGACTGTTGCCCCTTTACGAACGAAAGCTTTTGCAGAACACGAATGTCTGTCTACCAGCGAATGCAGTTCCAAGGGACAGTGAAAACCAGCTACAGCTTTCCGTGCTGGCAGCTTTCCTGTGGGCGCAATCGCTGGACGTTTCGAATTTGGCAGCCGGGCTCTGCGAGAGAGAAATACACAGTGTTGCCCCTTTACGAACGAAAGCTTTTGCAGAACGCGCATGTCTGTCTACCAGCGAATGCAGTTCCAAGGGACAGTGAAAGCCAGCTACAGCTTTCTGTGCTGGCAGCTTTCCTGTGGGCACAATCGCTGGACGTTTCGAATTTGGCAGCCGTGCTCTCCGAGAGAGATATACACAGTGTTGCACCTTTACGAACGAAAGCTGTTGCAGAACGCGAATGTCTGTCTACCAGCGAATGCAGTTCCAAGGGACAGTGAAAACCAGCTACAGCTTTCCGTGCTGGCATCTTTCCTGTGGGCACAATCGCTGGACGTTTCGAATTTGGCAGCCGGGCTCTCCGAGAGAGATATACACAGTGTTGCCCCATTACCAAGCAAAGGTTTTGCAGAACGCGAATGTCTGTCTACCAGCGAATGCAGTTCCAAGGGACAGTGAAAACCAGCTTCAGCTTTCCGTGCTGGCAGCTTTCCTGTGGGCGCAATCGCTGGACGTTTCGAATTTGGCAGCCGGGCTCTGCGAGAGAAAAATACACAGTGTTGCACCTTTACGAACGAAAGCTGTTGCAGAACGCGAATGTCTGTCTACCAGCGAATGCAGTTCCAAGGGACAGTGAAAACCAGCTACAGCTTTCCGTGCTGGCAGCTTTCCTGTGGGCACAATCGCTGGACGTTTCGAATTTGGCAGCCGGGCTCTGCGAGAGAGATATACACAGTGTTGCCCCATTACCAAGCAAAGGTTTTGCAGAACGCGAATGTCTGTCTACCAGCGAATGCAGTTCCAAGGGACAGTGAAAACCAGCTACAGCTTTCTGTGCTGGCAGCTTTCCTGTGGGCACAATCGCTGGACGTTTCGAATTTGGCAGCCGGGCTCTCCGAGAGAGATATACACAGTGTTGCCCCATTACCAACCAAAGCTTTTGCAGAACGCGAATGTCTGTCTACCAGCGAATGCAGTTCCAAGGGACAGTGAAAACCAGCTACAGCTTTCCGTACTGGCAGGTTTCCTGTGGGCGCAATCGCTGGACGTTTCGAATTTGGCAGCCGGGCTCTGCTAGAGAGAAATACAGACTGTTGCCCCTTTACGAACGAAAGCTTTTGCAGAACACGAATGTCTGTCTACCAGCGAATGCAGTTCCAAGGGACAGTGAAAACCAGCTACAGCTTTCCGTGCTGGCAGCTTTCCTGTGGGCGCAATCGCTGGACGTTTCGAATTTGGCAGCCGGGCTCTGCCAGAGAGAAATACAGAGTGTTGCCCCTTTACGAACGAAAGCTTTTGCAGAACGCAAATGTCTGTCTACCAGCGAATGCAGTTCCAAGGGACAGTGAAAACCAGCTACAGCTTTCCGTGCTGGCAGCTTTCCTGTGGGCGCAATCGCTGGACGTTTCGAATTTGGCAGCCGGGTTCTGCCAGAGAGAAATACACAGTGTTGCCCCTTTACGAATGAAAGCTTTTGCAGAACGCGAATGTCTGTCTACCAGCGAATGCAGTTCCAAGGGACAGTGAAAACCAGCTACAGCTTTCCGTGCTGGCAGCTTTCCTGTGGGCGCAATCGCTGGACGTTTCGAATTTGGCAGCCGGGCTCTCCAAGAGAGATATACAAAGTGTTGCCCCATTACCAAGCAAAGCTTTTGCAGAATGCGAATGTCTGTCTACCAGCGAATGCAGTTCCAAAGGACAGTGAAAACCAGCTACAGCTTTCTGTGCTGGCAGCTTTCCTGTGGGCTCAATCGCTGGACGTTTCGAATTTGGCAGTCGGGCTCTCCGAGAGAGAAATACACAGTGTTGCCCCATTACCAAACAAAGCTTTTGCAGAACGCGAATGTCTGTCTACCAGCGAATGCAGTTCCAAGGGACAGTGAAAACCAGCTTCAGCTTTCCGTGCTGGCAGCTTTCCTGTGGGCGCAATCGCTGGACGTTTCGAATTTGGCAGCCGGGCTCTGCGAGAGAAAAATACACAGTGTTGCACCTTTACGAACGAAAGCTGTTGCAGAACGCGAATGTCTGTCTACCAGCGAATGCAGTTCCAAGGGACAGTGAAAACCAGCTACAGCTTTCCGTGCTGGCAGCTTTCCTGTGGGCACAATCGCTGGACGTTTCGAATTTGGCAGCCGGGCTCTGCGAGAGAGATATACACAGTGTTGCCCCATTACCAAGCAAAGGTTTTGCAGAACGCGAATGTCTGTCTACCAGCGAATGCAGTTCCAAGGGACAGTGAAAACCAGCTACAGCTTTCTGTGCTGGCAGCTTTCCTGTGGGCACAATCGCTGGACGTTTCGAATTTGGCAGCCGGGCTCTCCGAGAGAGATATACACAGTGTTGCCCCATTACCAACCAAAGCTTTTGCAGAACGCGAATGTCTGTCTACCAGCGAATGCAGTTCCAAGGGACAGTGAAAACCAGCTACAGCTTTCCGTACTGGCAGGTTTCCTGTGGGCGCAATCGCTGGACGTTTCGAATTTGGCAGCCGGGCTCTGCTAGAGAGAAATACAGACTGTTGCCCCTTTACGAACGAAAGCTTTTGCAGAACACGAATGTCTGTCTACCAGCGAATGCAGTTCCAAGGGACAGTGAAAACCAGCTACAGCTTTCCGTGCTGGCAGCTTTCCTGTGGGCGCAATCGCTGGACGTTTCGAATTTGGCAGCCGGGCTCTGCCAGAGAGAAATACAGAGTGTTGCCCCTTTACGAACGAAAGCTTTTGCAGAACGCAAATGTCTGTCTACCAGCGAATGCAGTTCCAAGGGACAGTGAAAACCAGCTACAGCTTTCCGTGCTGGCAGCTTTCCTGTGGGCGCAATCGCTGGACGTTTCGAATTTGGCAGCCGGGCTCTGCCAGAGAGAAATACACAGTGTTGCCCCTTTACGAACGAAAGCTTTTGCAGAACGCGAATGTCTGTCTACCAGCGAATGCAGTTCCAAGGGACAGTGAAAACCAGCTACAGCTTTCCGTGCTGGCAGCTTTCCTGTGGGCGCAATCGCTGGACGTTTCGAATTTGGCAGCCGGGCTCTCCGAGAGAGATATACACAGTGTTGCCCCATTACCAAGCAAAGGTTTTGCAGAACGCGAATGTCTGTCTACCAGCGAATGCAGTTCCAAGGGACAGTGAAAACCAGCTACAGCTTTCTGTGCCGGCAGCTTTCCTGTGGGCACAATCGCTGGACGTTTCGAATTTGGCAGCCGGGCTCTCCGAGAGAGATATACACAGTGTTGCCCCTTTTCAAACGAAAGCTTTTGCAGAACGCGAATGTCTGTCTACCAGCGAATGCAGTTCCAAGGGACAGTGAAAACCAGCTACAGCTTTCCGTGCTGGCAGCTTTCCTGTGGGCGCAATCGCTGGACGTTTCGAATTTGGCAGCCGGGCTCTCCGAGAGAGATATACACAGTGTTGCCCCTTTACGAACGAAAGCTTTTGCAGAACGCGAATGTCTGTCTACCAGCGAATGCAGTTCCAAGGGACAGTGAAAACCAGCTACAGCTTTCCGTGCTGGCAGCTTTCCTGTGGGCGCAATCGCTGGACGTTTCGAATTTGGCAGCCGGGCTCTGCCAGAGAGAAATACACAGTGTTGCCCCTTTACGAACGAAAGCTTTTGCAGAACGCGAATGTCTGTCTACCAGCGAATGCAGTTCCAAGGGACAGTGAAAACCAGCTACAGCTTTCCGTGCTGGCAGCTTTCCTGTGGGCGCAATCGCTGGACGTTTCGAATTTGGCAGCCGGGCTCTCCGAGACAGATATACACAGTGTTGCCCCATTACCAAGCAAAGGTTTTGCAGAACGCGAATGTCTGTCTACCAGCGAATGCAGTTCCAAGGGACAGTGAAAACCAGCTACAGCTTTCTGTGCTGGCAGCTTTCCTGTGGGCACAATCGCTGGACGTTTCGAATTTGGCAGCCGGGCTCTGCGAGAGAGATATACACAGTGTTGCCCCATTACCAAGCAAAGGTTTTGCAGAACGCGAATGTCTGTCTACCAGCGAATGCAGTTCCAAGGGACAGTGAAAACCAGCTACAGCTTTCCGTGCTGGCAGCTTTCCTGTGGGCGCAATCGCTGGACGTTTCGAATTTGGCAGCCGGGCTCTGCCAGAGAGAAATACACAGTGTTGCCCCTTTACGAACGAAAGCTTTTGCAGAACACGAATGTCTGTCTACCAGCGAATGCAGTTCCAAGGGACAGTGAAAACCAGCTACAGCTTTCCGTGCTGGCAGCTTTCCTGTGGGCGCAATCGCTGGACGTTTCGAATTTGGCAGCCGGGCTCTGCCAGAGAGAAATACACAGTGTTGCCCCTTTACGAACGAAAGCTTTTGCAGAACGCGAATGTCTGTCTACCAGCGAATGCAGTTCCAAGGGACAGTGAAAACCAGCTACAGCTTTCCGTGCTGGCAGCTTTCCTGTGGGCGCAATCCCTGGACGTTTCGAATTTGGCAGCCGGGCTCTGCCAGAGAGAAATACACAGTGTTGCCCCTTTACGAACGAAAGCTTTTGCAGAACACGAATGTCTGTCTACCAGCGAATGCAGTTCCAAGGGACAGTGAAAACCAGCTACAGCTTTCCGTGCTGGCAGCTTTCCTGTGGGCGCAATCGCTGGACGTTTCGAATTTGGCAGCCGGGCTCTGCGAGAGAGAAATACACAGTGTTGCCCCTTTACGAACGAAAGCTTTTGCAGAACGCGCATGTCTGTCTACCAGCGAATGCAGTTCCAAGGGACAGTGAAAACCAGCTACAGCTTTCTGTGCTGGCAGCTTTCCTGTGGGCACAATCGCTGGACGTTTCGAATTTGGCAGCCGGGCTCTCCGAGAGAGATATACACAGTGTTGCACCTTTACGAACGAAAGCTGTTGCAGAACGCGAATGTCTGTCTACCAGCGAATGCAGTTCCAAGGGACAGTGAAAACCAGCTACAGCTTTCCGTGCTGGCAGCTTTCCTGTGGGCACAATCGCTGGACGTTTCGAATTTGGCAGCCGGGCTCTCCGAGAGAGATATACACAGTGTTGCCCCATTACCAAGCAAAGGTTTTGCAGAACGCGAATGTCTGTCTACCAGCGAATGCAGTTCCAAGGGACAGTGAAAACCAGCTACAGCTTTCTGTGCTGGCAGCTTTCCTGTGGGCACAAACGCTGGACGTTTCGAATTTGGCAGCCGGGCTCTCCGAGAGAGATATACACAGTGTTGCCCCATTACCAACCAAAGCTTTTGCAGAACGCGAATGTCTGTCTACCAGCGAATGCAGTTCCAAGGGACAGTGAAAACCAGCTACAGCTTTCCGTGCTGGCAGCTTTCCTGTGGGCGCAATCGCTGGACGTTTCGAATTTGGCAGCCGGGCTCTGCCAGAGAGAAATACAGACTGTTGCCCCTTTACGAACGAAAGCTTTTGCAGAACACGAATGTCTGTCTACCAGCGAATGCAGTTCCAAGCGACAGTGAAAACCAGCTACAGCTTTCCGTGCTGGCAGCTTTCCTGTGGGCGCAATCGCTGGACGTTTCGAATTTGGCAGCCGGGCTCTGCCAGAGAGAAATACACAGTGTTGCCCCTTTACGAACGAAAGCTTTTGCAGAACGCGAATGTCTGTCTACCAGCGAATGCAGTTCCAAGGGACAGTGAAAACCAGCTACAGCTTTCCGTGCTGGCAGCTTTCCTGTGGGCGCAATCGCTGGACGTTTCGAATTTGGCAGCCGGGCTCTGCGAGAGAGAAATACAGACTGTTGCCCCTTTACGAACGAAAGCTTTTCAGAACGCGAATGTCTGTCTACCAGCGAATGCAGTTCCAAGGGACAGTGAAAACCAGCTACAGCTTTCCGTGCTGGCAGCTTTCCTGTGGGCGCAATCGCTGGACGTTTCGAATTTGGCAGCCGGGTTCTGCCACAGAGAAATACACAGTGTTGCCCCTTTACGAATGAAAGCTTTTGCAGAACGCGAATGTCTGTCTACCAGCGAATGCAGTTCCAAGGGACAGTGAAAACCAGCTACAGCTTTCCGTGCTGGCAGCTTTCCTGGGGGCGCAATCGCTGGACGTTTCGAATTTGGCAGCCGGGCTCTCCAAGAGAGATATACAAAGTGTTGCCCCATTACCAAGCAAAGCTTTTGCAGAACGTGAATGTCTGTCTACCAGCGAATGCAGTTCCAAAGGACAGTGAAAACCAGCTACAGCTTTCCGTGCTGGCAGCTTTCCTGTGGGCGCAATCGCTGGACGTTTCGAATTTGGCAGCCGGGCTCTGCCAGAGAGAAATACAGACTGTTGCCCCTTTACGAACGAAAGCTTTTGCAGAACACGAATGTCTGTCTACCAGCGAATGCAGTTCCAAGCGACAGTGAAAACCAGCTACAGCTTTCCGTGCTGGCAGCTTTCCTGTGGGCGCAATCGCTGGACGTTTCGAATTTGGCAGCCGGGCTCTGCCAGAGAGAAATACACAGTGTTGCCCCTTTACGAACGAAAGCTTTTGCAGAACGCGAATGTCTGTCTACCAGCGAATGCAGTTCCAAGGGACAGTGAAAACCAGCTACAGCTTTCCGTGCTGGCAGCTTTCCTGTGGGCGCAATCGCTGGACGTTTCGAATTTGGCAGCCGGGCTCTGCGAGAGAGAAATACAGACTGTTGCCCCTTTACGAACGAAAGCTTTTCAGAACGCGAATGTCTGTCTACCAGCGAATGCAGTTCCAAGGGACAGTGAAAACCAGCTACAGCTTTCCGTGCTGGCAGCTTTCCTGTGGGCGCAATCGCTGGACGTTTCGAATTTGGCAGCCGGGTTCTGCCACAGAGAAATACACAGTGTTGCCCCTTTACGAATGAAAGCTTTTGCAGAACGCGAATGTCTGTCTACCAGCGAATGCAGTTCCAAGGGACAGTGAAAACCAGCTACAGCTTTCCGTGCTGGCAGCTTTCCTGGGGGCGCAATCGCTGGACGTTTCGAATTTGGCAGCCGGGCTCTCCAAGAGAGATATACAAAGTGTTGCCCCATTACCAAGCAAAGCTTTTGCAGAACGTGAATGTCTGTCTACCAGCGAATGCAGTTCCAAAGGACAGTGAAAACCAGCTACAGCTTTCCGTGCTGGCAGCTTTCCTGTGGGCTCAATCGCTGGACTTTTCGAATTTGGCAGTCGGGCTCTCCGAGAGAGATATACACAGTGTTGCCCATTACCAACCAAAGCTTTTGCAGAACGCGAATGTCTGTCTACCAGCGAATGCAGTTCCAAGGGACAGTGAAAACCAGCTTCAGCTTTCCGTGCTGGCAGCTTTCCTGTGGGCGCAATCGCTGGACGTTTCGAATTTGGCAGCCGGGCTCTGCGAGAGAAAAATACACAGTGTTGCACCTTTACGAACGAAAGCTGTTGCAGAACGCGAATGTCTGTCTACCAGCGAATGCAGTTCCAAGGGACAGTGAAAACCAGCTACAGCTTTCCGTGCTGGCAGCTTTCCTGTGGGCGCAATCGCTGGACGTTTCGAATTTGGCAGCCGGGCTCTGCAAGAGAGATATACACAGTGTTGCCCCATTACCAAGCAAATGTTTTGCAGAACGCGAATGTCTGTCTACCAGCGAATGCAGTTCCAAGGGACAGTGAAAACCAGCTACAGCTTTCTGTGCTGGCAGCTTTCCTGTGGGCACAATCGCTGGACGTTTCGAATTTGGCAGCCGGGCTCTCCGAGAGAGATATACACAGTGTTGCCCCATTACCAACCAAAGCTTTTGCAGAACGCGAATGTCTGTCTACCAGCGAATGCAGTTCCAAGGGACAGTGAAAACCAGCTACAGCTTTCCGTACTGGCAGCTTTCCTGTGGGCGCAATCGCTGGACGTTTCGAATTTGGCAGCCGGGCTCTGCCAGAGATAAATACAGAGTGTTGCCCCTTTACGAACGAAAGCTTTTGCAGAACGCGAATGTCTCTCTACCAGCGAATGCAGTTCCAAGGGACAGTGAAAACCAGCTACAGCTTTCCGTGCTGGCAGCTTTCCTGTGGGCGCAATCGCTGGACATTTCGAATTTGGCAGCCGGGCTCTGCCAGAGAGAAATACACAGTGTTGCCCCTTTACGAACGAAAGCTTTTGCAGAACGCGAATGTCTCTCTACCAGCGAATGCAGTTCCAAGGGACAGTGAAAACCAGCTACAGCTTTCCGTGCTGGCAGCTTTCCTGTGGGCGCAATCGCTGGACGTTTCGAATTTGGCAGCCGGGCTCTCCGAGAGAGATATACACAGTGTTGCCCCATTACCAAGCAAAGGTTTTGCAGAACGCGAATGTCTGTCTACCAGCGAATGCAGTTCCAAGGGACAGTGAAAACCAGCTACAGCTTTCTGTGCTGGCAGCTTTCCTGTGGGCACAATCGCTGGACGTTTCGAATTTGGCAGCCGGGCTCTCCGAGAGAGATATACACAGTGTTGCCCCATTACCAACCAAAGCTTTTGCAGAACGCGAATGTCTGTCTACCAGCGAATGCAGTTCCAAGGGACAGTGAAAACCAGCTACAGCTTTCCGTGCTGGCAGCTTTCCTGTGGGCGCAATCGCTGGACGTTTCGAATTTGGCAGCCGGGCTCTCCGAGAGGGATATACACAGTGTTGCCCCATTACCAAGCAAAGGTTTTGCAGAACGCGAATGTCTGTCTACCAGCGAATGCAGTTCCAAGGGACAGTGAAAACCAGCTACAGCTTTCCGTGCTGGCAGCTTTCCTGTGGGCGCAATCGCTGGACGTTTCGAATTTGGCAGCCGGGCTCTGCCAGAGAGAAATACACAGTGTTGCCCCTTTACGAACGAAAGCTTTTGCAGAACACGAATGTCTGTCTACCAGCGAATGCAGTTCCAAGGGACAGTGAAAACCAGCTACAGCTTTCTGTGCTGGCAGCTTTCCTGTGGGCGCAATTGCTGGACGTTTCGAATTTGGCAGCCGGGCTCTGCCAGAGAGAAATACAAAGTGTTGCCCCTTTACGAACGAAAGCTTTTGCAGAACGCGCATGTCTGTCTACCAGCGAATGCAGTTCCAAGGGACAGTGAAAACCAGCTACAGCTTTCCGTGCTGGCAGCTTTCCTGTGGGCGCAATCGCTGGACCTTTCGAATTTGGCAGCCGGGCTCTGCGAGAGAGAAATACACAGTGTTGCCCCTTTATGAACGAAAGCTTTTGCAGAACGCGAATGTCTGTCTACCAGCGAATGCAGTTCCAAGGGACAGTGAAAACCAGCTACAGCTTTCCGTGCTGGCAGCTTTCCTGTGGGCGCAATCGCTGGACGTTTCGAATTTGGCAGCCGGGCTCTTCGAGAGAGATATACAGAGTGTTGCCCCATTACCAAGCAAAGGTTTTGCAGAACGCGAATGTCTGTCTACCAGCGAATGCAGTTCCAAGGGACAGTGAAAACCAGCTACAGCTTTCCGTGCTGGCAGCTTTCCTGTGGGCGCAATCGCTGGACGTTTCGAATTTGGCAGCCGGGCTCTGCCAGAGAGAAATACAGACTGTTGCCCCTTTACGAACGAAAGCTTTTGCAGAACACGAATGTCTGTCTACCAGCGAATGCATTTCCAAGCGACAGTGAAAACCAGCTACAGCTTTCCGTGCTGGCAGCTTTCCTGTGGGCGCAATCGCTGGACGTTTCGAATTTGGCAGCCGGGATCTGCCAGAGAGAAATACACAGTGTTGCCCCTTTACGAACGAAAGCTTTTGCAGAACGCGAATGTCTGTCTACCAGCGAATGAAGTTCCAAGGGACAGTGAAAACCAGCTACAGCTTTCTGTGCTGGCAGCTTTCCTGTGGGCACAATCGCTGGACGTTTCGAATTTGGCAGGCGGGCTCTCCGAGAGAGATATACACAGTGTTGCCCCATTACCAACCAAAGCTTTTGCAGAACGCGAATGTCTGTCTACCAGCGAATGCAGTTCCAAGGGACAGTGAAAACCAGCTACAGCTTTCTGTGCTGGCCGCTTTCCTGTGGGCACAATCGCTGGACGTTTCGAATTTGGCAGGCGGGCTCTCCGAGAGAGATATACACAGTGTTGCCCCATTACCAACCAAAGCTTTTGCAGAACGCGAATGTCTGTCTACCAGCGAATGCAGTTCCAAGGGACAGTGAAAACCAGCTACAGCTTTCCGTGCTGGCAGCTGTCCTGTGGGCGCAATCGCTGGACGTTTCGAATTTGGCAGCCGGGCTCTGCGAGAGAGAAATACACAGTGTTGCCCCTTTTCAAACGAAAGCTTTTGCAGAACGCGAATGTCTGTCTACCAGCGAATGCAGTTCCAAGGGACAGTGAAAACCAGCTACAGCTTTCCGTGCTGGCAGCTTTCCTGTGGGCGCAATCGCTGGACGTTTCGAATTTGGCAGCCGGGCTCTCCGAGAGAGATATACACAGTGTTGCCCCATTACCAAGCAAAGGTTTTGCAGAACGCGAATGTCTGTCTACCAGCGAATGCAGTTCCAAGGGACAGTGAAAACCAGCTACAGCTTTCCGTGCTGGCAGCTTTCCTGTGGGCGCAATCGCTGGACGTTTCGAATTTGGCAGCCGGGCTCTGCCAGAGAGAAATACACAGTGTTGCCCCTTTACGAACGAAAGCTTTTGCAGAACACGAATGTCTGTCTACCAGCGAATGCAGTTCCAAGGGACAGTGAAAACCAGCTACAGCTTTCCGTGCTGGCAGCTTTCCTGTGGGCGCAATCGCTGGACGTTTCGAATTTGGCAGCCGGGCTCTGCCAGAGAGAAATACACAGTGTTGCCCCTTTACGAACGAAAGCTTTTGCAGAACACGAATGTCTGTCTACCAGCGAATGCAGTTCCAAGGGACAGTGAAAACCAGCTACAGCTTTCTGTGCTGGCAGCTTTCCTGTGGGCGCAATTGCTGGACGTTTCGAATTTGGCAGCCGGGCTCTGCCAGAGAGAAATACAAAGTGTTGCCCCTTTACGAACGAAAGCTTTTGCAGAACGCGCATGTCTGTCTACCAGCGAATGCAGTTCCAAGGGACAGTGAAAACCAGCTACAGCTTTCCGTGCTGGCAGCTTTCCTGTGGGCGCAATCGCTGGACGTTTCGAATTTGGCAGCCGGGCTCTGCGAGAGAGAAATACACAGTGTTGCCCCTTTATGAACGAAAGCTTTTGCAGAACGCGAATGTCTGTCTACCAGCGAATGCAGTTCCAAGGGACAGTGAAAACCAGCTACAGCTTTCCGTGCTGGCAGCTTTCCTGTGGGCGCAATCGCTGGACGTTTCGAATTTGGCAGCCGGGCTCTTCGAGAGAGATATACAGAGTGTTGCCCCATTACCAAGCAAAGGTTTTGCAGAACGCGAATGTCTGTCTACCAGCGAATGCAGTTCCAAGGGACAGTGAAAACCAGCTACAGCTTTCCGTGCTGGCAGCTTTCCTGTGGGCGCAATCGCTGGACGTTTCGAATTTGGCAGCCGGGCTCTGCCAGAGAGAAATACAGACTGTTGCCCCTTTACGAACGAAAGCTTTTGCAGAACACGAATGTCTGTCTACCAGCGAATGCAGTTCCAAGCGACAGTGAAAACCAGCTACAGCTTTCCGTGCTGGCAGCTTTCCTGTGGGCGCAATCGCTGGACGTTTCGAATTTGGCAGCCGGGCTCTGCGAGAGAGAAATACACAGTGTTGCCCCTTTACGAACGAAAGCTTTTGCAGAACGCGAATGTCTGTCTACCAGCGAATGCAGTTCCAAGGGACAGTGAAAACCAGCTACAGCTTTCTGTGCTGGCAGCTTTCCCGTGGGCACATCGCTGGACGTTTCGAATTTGGCAGCCGGGCTCTCCGAGAGAGATATACACAGTGTTGCCCCATTACCAACCAAAGCTTTTGCAGAACGCGAATGTCTGTCTACCAGCGAATGCAGTTCCAAGGGACAGTGAAAACCAGCTACAGCTTTCCGTGCTGGCAGCTTTCCTGTGGGCGCAATCGCTGGACGTTTCGAATTTGGCAGCCGGGCTCTGCTAGAGAGAAATACAGACTGTTGCCCCTTTACGAACGAAAGCTTTTGCAGAACACGAATGTCTGTCTACCAGCGAATGCAGTTCCAAGGGACAGTGAAAACCAGCTACAGCTTTCCGTGCTGGCAGCTTTCCTGTGGGCGCAATCGCTGGACGTTTCGAATTTGGCAGCCGGGCTCTGCGAGAGAGAAATACACAGTGTTGCCCCTTTACGAACGAAAGATTTTGCAGAACGCGCATGTCTGTCTACCAGCGAATGCAGTTCCAAGGGACAGTGAAAACCAGCTACAGCTTTCTGTGCTGGCAGCTTTCCTGTGGGCACAATCGCTGGACGTTTCGAATTTGGCAGCCGGGCTCTCCGAGAGAGATATACACAGTGTTGCACCTTTACGAACGAAAGCTGTTGCAGAACGCGAATGTCTGTCTACCAGCGAATGCAGTTCCAAGGGACAGTGAAAACCAGCTACAGCTTTCCGTGCTGGCAGCTTTCCTGTGGGCACAATCGCTGGACGTTTTGAATTTGGCAGCCGGGCTCTCCGAGAGAGATATACACAGTGTTGCCCCATTACCAAGCAAAGGTTTTGCAGAACGCGAATGTCTGTCTACCAGCGAATGCAGTTCCAAGGGACAGTGAAAACCAGCTACAGCTTTCCGTGCTGGCAGCTTTCCTGTGGGCACAATCGCTGGACGTTTCGAATTTGGCAGCCGGGCTCTCCGAGAGAGATATAAACAGTGTTGCCCCATTACCAACCAAAGCTTTTGCA
Source organism: Mycteria americana (assembly GCF_035582795.1). Taxonomy (NCBI): domain Eukaryota; kingdom Metazoa; phylum Chordata; class Aves; order Ciconiiformes; family Ciconiidae; genus Mycteria; species Mycteria americana. The sequence continues at coordinate 44,371,971 of NC_134370.1, forward strand.
GAACGCAAATGTCTGTCTACCAGCGAATGCAGTTCAAAGGGACAGTGAAAACCAGCTACAGCTTTCCGTGCTGGCAGCTTTCCTGTGGGCGCAATCGCTGGACGTTTCGAATTTGGCAGCCGGGCTCTGCCAGAGAGAAATACAGACTGTTGCCCCTTTACGAACGAAAGCTTTTGCAGAACACGAATGTCTGTCTACCAGCGAATGCAGTTCCAAGGGACAGTGAAAACCAGCTACAGCTTTCCGTGCTGGCAGCTTTCCTGTGGGCGCAATCGCTGGACGTTTCGAATTTGGCAGCCGGGCTCTGCCAGAGAGAAATACACAGTGTTGCCCCTTTACGAACGAAAGCTTTTGCAGAACGCGAATGTCTGTCTACCAGCGAATGCAGTTCCAAGGGACAGTGAAAACCAGCTACAGCTTTCCATGCTGGCAGCTTTCCTGTGGGCGCAATCGCTGGACGTTTCGAATTTGGCAGCCGGGCTCTGCCAGAGAGAAATACAGAGTGTTGCCCCTTTACGAACGAAAGCTTTTGCAGAACACGAATGTCTGTCTACCAGCGAATGCAGTTCCAAGGGACAGTGAAAACCAGCTACAGCTTTCCGTGCTGGCAGCTTTCCTGTGGGCGCAATCGCTGGACGTTTCGAATTTGGCAGCCGGGCTCTGCTAGAGAGAAATACAGACTGTTGCCCCTTTACGAACGAAAGCTTTTGCAGAACGCGAATGTCTGTCTACCAGCGAATGCAGTTCCAAGGGACAGTGAAAACCAGCTACAGCTTTCCGTGCTGGCAGCTTTCCTGTGGGCGCAATCGCTGGACGTTTCGAATTTGGCAGCCGGGCTCTCCGAGAGATATATACACAGTGTTGCCCCATTACCAAGCAAAGGTTTTGCAGAACGCGAATGTCTGTCTACCAGCGAATGCAGTTCCAAGGGACAGTGAAAACCAGCTACAGCTTTCTGTGCTGGCAGCTTTCCTGTGGGCACAATCGCTGGACGTTTCGAATTTGGCAGCCGGGCTCTCCGAGAGAGATATACACAGTGTTGCCCCATTACCAAGCAAAGGTTTTGCAGAACGCGAATGTCTGTCTACCAGCGAATGCAGTTCCAAGGGACAGTGAAAACCAGCTACAGCTTTCCGTGCTGGCAGCTGTCCTGTGGGCGCAATCGCTGGAAGTTTCGAATTTGGCAGCCGGGCTCTGCGAGAGAGAAATACACAGTGTTGCCCCTTTTCAAACGAAAGCTTTTGCAGAACGCGAATGTCTGTCTACCAGCGAATGCAGTTCCAAGGGACAGTGAAAACCAGCTACAGCTTTCCGTGCTGGCAGCTTTCCTGTGGGCGCAATCGCTGGACGTTTCGAATTTGGCAGCCGGGCTCTCCGAGAGAGATATACACAGTGTTGCCTCATTACCAAGCAAAGGTTTTGCAGAACGCGAATGTCTGTCTACCAGCGAATGCAGTTCCAAGCGACAGTGAAAACCAGCTACAGCTTTCCGTGCTGGCAGCTTTCCTGTGGGCGCAATCGCTGGACGTTTCGAATTTGGCAGCCGGGCTCTGCCAGAGACAAATACACAGTGTTGCCCCTTTACGAACGAAAGCTTTTGCAGAACACGAATGTCTGTCTACCAGCGAATGCAGTTCCAAGGGACAGTGAAAACCAGCTACAGCTTTCCGTGCTGGCAGCTTTCCTGTGGGCGCAATCGCTGGACGTTTCGAATTTGGCAGCCGGGCTCTTCGAGAGAGATATACAGAGTGTTGCCCCATTACCAAGCAAAGGTTTTGCAGAACGCGAATGTCTGTCTACCAGCGAATGCAGTTCCAAGGGACAGTGAAAACCAGCTACAGCTTTCCGTGCTGGCAGCTTTCCTGTGGGCGCAATCGCTGGACGTTTCGAATTTGGCAGCCGGGCTCTGCCAGAGAGAAATACAGACTGTTGCCCCTTTACGAACGAAAGCTTTTGCAGAACACGAATGTCTGTCTACCAGCGAATGCAGTTCCAAGCGACAGTGAAAACCAGCTACAGCTTTCCGTGCTGGCAGCTTTCCTGTGGGCGCAATCGCTGGACGTTTCGAATTTGGCAGCCGGGCTCTGCGAGAGAGAAATACACAGTGTTGCCCCTTTACGAACGAAAGCTTTTGCAGAACGCGAATGTCTGTCTACCAGCGAATGCAGTTCCAAGGGACAGTGAAAACCAGCTACAGCTTTCTGTGCTGGCAGCTTTCCCGTGGGCACATCGCTGGACGTTTCGAATTTGGCAGCCGGGCTCTCCGAGAGAGATATACACAGTGTTGCCCCATTACCAACCAAAGCTTTTGCAGAACGCGAATGTCTGTCTACCAGCGAATGCAGTTCCAAGGGACAGTGAAAACCAGCTACAGCTTTCCGTGCTGGCAGCTTTCCTGTGGGCGCAATCGCTGGACGTTTCGAATTTGGCAGCCGGGCTCTGCTAGAGAGAAATACAGACTGTTGCCCCTTTACGAACGAAAGCTTTTGCAGAACACGAATGTCTGTCTACCAGCGAATGCAGTTCCAAGGGACAGTGAAAACCAGCTACAGCTTTCCGTGCTGGCAGCTTTCCTGTGGGCGCAATCGCTGGACGTTTCGAATTTGGCAGCCGGGCTCTGCGAGAGAGAAATACACAGTGTTGCCCCTTTACGAACGAAAGATTTTGCAGAACGCGCATGTCTGTCTACCAGCGAATGCAGTTCCAAGGGACAGTGAAAACCAGCTACAGCTTTCTGTGCTGGCAGCTTTCCTGTGGGCACAATCGCTGGACGTTTCGAATTTGGCAGCCGGGCTCTCCGAGAGAGATATACACAGTGTTGCACCTTTACGAACGAAAGCTGTTGCAGAACGCGAATGTCTGTCTACCAGCGAATGCAGTTCCAAGGGACAGTGAAAACCAGCTACAGCTTTCCGTGCTGGCAGCTTTCCTGTGGGCACAATCGCTGGACGTTTTGAATTTGGCAGCCGGGCTCTCCGAGAGAGATATACACAGTGTTGCCCCATTACCAAGCAAAGGTTTTGCAGAACGCGAATGTCTGTCTACCAGCGAATGCAGTTCCAAGGGACAGTGAAAACCAGCTACAGCTTTCCGTGCTGGCAGCTTTCCTGTGGGCACAATCGCTGGACGTTTCGAATTTGGCAGCCGGGCTCTCCGAGAGAGATATAAACAGTGTTGCCCCATTACCAACCAAAGCTTTTGCAGAACGCAAATGTCTGTCTACCAGCGAATGCAGTTCAAAGGGACAGTGAAAACCAGCTACAGCTTTCCGTGCTGGCAGCTTTCCTGTGGGCGCAATCGCTGGACGTTTCGAATTTGGCAGCCGGGCTCTGCCAGAGAGAAATACAGACTGTTGCCCCTTTACGAACGAAAGCTTTTGCAGAACACGAATGTCTGTCTACCAGCGAATGCAGTTCCAAGGGACAGTGAAAACCAGCTACAGCTTTCCGTGCTGGCAGCTTTCCTGTGGGCGCAATCGCTGGACGTTTCGAATTTGGCAGCCGGGCTCTGCCAGAGAGAAATACACAGTGTTGCCCCTTTACGAACGAAAGCTTTTGCAGAACGCGAATGTCTGTCTACCAGCGAATGCAGTTCCAAGGGACAGTGAAAACCAGCTACAGCTTTCCATGCTGGCAGCTTTCCTGTGGGCGCAATCGCTGGACGTTTCGAATTTGGCAGCCGGGCTCTGCCAGAGAGAAATACAGAGTGTTGCCCCTTTACGAACGAAAGCTTTTGCAGAACACGAATGTCTGTCTACCAGCGAATGCAGTTCCAAGGGACAGTGAAAACCAGCTACAGCTTTCCGTGCTGGCAGCTTTCCTGTGGGCGCAATCGCTGGACGTTTCGAATTTGGCAGCCGGGCTCTGCTAGAGAGAAATACAGACTGTTGCCCCTTTACGAACGAAAGCTTTTGCAGAACGCGAATGTCTGTCTACCAGCGAATGCAGTTCCAAGGGACAGTGAAAACCAGCTACAGCTTTCCGTGCTGGCAGCTTTCCTGTGGGCGCAATCGCTGGACGTTTCGAATTTGGCAGCCGGGCTCTCCGAGAGATATATACACAGTGTTGCCCCATTACCAAGCAAAGGTTTTGCAGAACGCGAATGTCTGTCTACCAGCGAATGCAGTTCCAAGGGACAGTGAAAACCAGCTACAGCTTTCTGTGCTGGCAGCTTTCCTGTGGGCACAATCGCTGGACGTTTCGAATTTGGCAGCCGGGCTCTCCGAGAGAGATATACACAGTGTTGCCCCATTACCAAGCAAAGGTTTTGCAGAACGCGAATGTCTGTCTACCAGCGAATGCAGTTCCAAGGGACAGTGAAAACCAGCTACAGCTTTCCGTGCTGGCAGCTGTCCTGTGGGCGCAATCGCTGGAAGTTTCGAATTTGGCAGCCGGGCTCTGCGAGAGAGAAATACACAGTGTTGCCCCTTTTCAAACGAAAGCTTTTGCAGAACGCGAATGTCTGTCTACCAGCGAATGCAGTTCCAAGGGACAGTGAAAACCAGCTACAGCTTTCCGTGCTGGCAGCTTTCCTGTGGGCGCAATCGCTGGACGTTTCGAATTTGGCAGCCGGGCTCTCCGAGAGAGATATACACAGTGTTGCCTCATTACCAAGCAAAGGTTTTGCAGAACGCGAATGTCTGTCTACCAGCGAATGCAGTTCCAAGGGACAGTGAAAACCAGCTACAGCTTTCCGTGCTGGCAGCTTTCCTGTGGGCGCAATCGCTGGACGTTTCGAATTTGGCAGCCGGGCTCTGCCAGAGACAAATACACAGTGTTGCCCCTTTACGAACGAAAGCTTTTGCAGAACACGAATGTCTGTCTACCAGCGAATGCAGTTCCAAGGGACAGTGAAAACCAGCTACAGCTTTCCGTGCTGGCAGCTTTCCTGTGGGCGCAATCGCTGGACGTTTCGAATTTGGCAGCCGGGCTCTGCCAGAGAGAAATACACAGTGTTGCCCCTTTACGAACGAAAGCTTTTGCAGAACACGAATGTCTGTCTACCAGCGAATGCAGTTCCAAGGGACAGTGAAAACCAGCTACAGCTTTCCGTGCTGGCAGCTTTCCTGTGGGCGCAATTGCTGGACGTTTCGAATTTGGCAGCCGGGCTCTGCCAGAGAGAAATACAAAGTGTTGCCCCTTTACGAACGAAAGCTTTTGCAGAACGCGCATGTCTGTCTACCAGCGAATGCAGTTCCAAGGGACAGTGAAAACCAGCTACAGCTTTCCGTGCTGGCAGCTTTCCTGTGGGCGCAATCGCTGGACGTTTCGAATTTGGCAGCCGGGCTCTTCGAGAGAGATATACAGAGTGTTGCCCCATTACCAAGCAAAGGTTTTGCTGAACGCGAATGTCTGTCTACCAGCGAATGCAGTTCCAAGGGACAGTGAAAACCAGCTACAGCTTTCCGTGCTGGCAGCTTTCCTGTGGGCGCAATCGCTGGACGTTTCGAATTTGGCAGCCGGGCTCTGCCAGAGAGAAATACAGACTGTTGCCCCTTTACGAACGAAAGCTTTTGCAGAACACTAATGTCTGTCTACCAGCGAATGCAGTTCCGAGGGACAGTGAAAACCAGCTACAGCTTTCCGTGCTGGCAGCTTTCCTGTGGGCGCAATCGCTGGACGTTTCGAATTTGGCAGCCGGGATCTGCCAGAGAGAAATACACAGTGTTGCCCCTTTACGAACGAAAGCTTTTGCAGAACGCGAATGTCTGTCTACCAGCGAATGCAGTTCCAAGGGACAGTGAAAACCAGCTACAGCTTTCCGTGCTGGCAGCTTTCCTGTGGGCGCAATCGCTGGACGTTTCGAATTTGGCAGCCGGGCTCTCCGAGAGATATATACACAGTGTTGCCCCATTACCAAGCAAAGGTTTTGCAGAACGCGAATGTCTGTCTACCAGCGAATGCAGTTCCAAGGGACAGTGAAAACCAGCTACAGCTTTCTGTGCTGGCAGCTTTCCTGTGGGCACAATCGCTGGACGTTTCGAATTTGGCAGCCGGGCTCTCCGAGAGAGATATACACAGTGTTGCCCCATTACCAAGCAAAGGTTTTGCAGAACGCGAATGTCTGTCTACCAGCGAATGCAGTTCCAAGGGACAGTGAAAACCAGCTACAGCTTTCCGTGCTGGCAGCTGTCCTGTGGGCGCAATCGCTGGAAGTTTCGAATTTGGCAGCCGGGCTCTGCGAGAGAGAAATACACAGTGTTGCCCCTTTTCAAACGAAAGCTTTTGCAGAACGCGAATGTCTGTCTACCAGCGAATGCAGTTCCAAGGGACAGTGAAAACCAGCTACAGCTTTCCGTGCTGGCAGCTTTCCTGTGGGCGCAATCGCTGGACGTTTCGAATTTGGCAGCCGGGCTCTCCGAGAGAGATATACACAGTGTTGCCTCATTACCAAGCAAAGGTTTTGCAGAACGCGAATGTCTGTCTACCAGCGAATGCAGTTCCAAGCGACAGTGAAAACCAGCTACAGCTTTCCGTGCTGGCAGCTTTCCTGTGGGCGCAATCGCTGGACGTTTCGAATTTGGCAGCCGGGCTCTGCCAGAGACAAATACACAGTGTTGCCCCTTTACGAACGAAAGCTTTTGCAGAACACGAATGTCTGTCTACCAGCGAATGCAGTTCCAAGGGACAGTGAAAACCAGCTACAGCTTTCCGTGCTGGCAGCTTTCCTGTGGGCGCAATCGCTGGACGTTTCGAATTTGGCAGCCGGGCTCTGCCAGAGAGAAATACACAGTGTTGCCCCTTTACGAACGAAAGCTTTTGCAGAACACGAATGTCTGTCTACCAGCGAATGCAGTTCCAAGGGACAGTGAAAACCAGCTACAGCTTTCCGTGCTGGCAGCTTTCCTGTGGGCGCAATTGCTGGACGTTTCGAATTTGGCAGCCGGGCTCTGCCAGAGAGAAATACAAAGTGTTGCCCCTTTACGAACGAAAGCTTTTGCAGAACGCGCATGTCTGTCTACCAGCGAATGCAGTTCCAAGGGACAGTGAAAACCAGCTACAGCTTTCCGTGCTGGCAGCTTTCCTGTGGGCGCAATCGCTGGACGTTTCGAATTTGGCAGCCGGGCTCTTCGAGAGAGATATACAGAGTGTTGCCCCATTACCAAGCAAAGGTTTTGCTGAACGCGAATGTCTGTCTACCAGCGAATGCAGTTCCAAGGGACAGTGAAAACCAGCTACAGCTTTCCGTGCTGGCAGCTTTCCTGTGGGCGCAATCGCTGGACGTTTCGAATTTGGCAGCCGGGCTCTGCCAGAGAGAAATACAGACTGTTGCCCCTTTACGAACGAAAGCTTTTGCAGAACACTAATGTCTGTCTACCAGCGAATGCAGTTCCGAGGGACAGTGAAAACCAGCTACAGCTTTCCGTGCTGGCAGCTTTCCTGTGGGCGCAATCGCTGGACGTTTCGAATTTGGCAGCCGGGATCTGCCAGAGAGAAATACACAGTGTTGCCCCTTTACGAACGAAAGATTTTGCAGAACGCGAATGTATGTCTACCAGCGAATGCAGTTCCAAGGGACAGTGAAAACCAGCTACAGCTTTCTGTGCTGGCAGCTTTTCCGTGGGCACAATCGCTGGACGTTTCGAATTTGGCAGCCGGGCTCTCCGAGAGAGATATACACAGTGTTGCCCCATTACCAACCAAAGCTTTTGCAGAACGCGAATGTCTGTCTACCAGCGAATGCAGTTCCAAGGGACAGTGAAAACCAGCTACAGCTTTCCGTGCTGGCAGCTTTCCTGTGGGCGCAATCGCTGGACGTTTCGAATTTGGCAGCCGGGCTCTGCTAGAGAGAAATACAGACTGTTGCCCCTTTACGAACGAAAGCTTTTGCAGAACACGAATTTCTGTCGACCAGCGAATGCAGTTCCAAGGGACAGTGAAAACCAGCTACAGCTTTCCGTGCTGGCAGCTTTCCTGTGGGCGCAATTGCTGGACGTTTCGAATTTGGCAGCCGGGCTCTGCGAGAGAGAAATACACAGTGTTGCCCCTTTACGAACGAAAGCTTTTGCAGAACGCAAATGTCTGTCTACCAGCGAATGCAGTTCCAAGGGACAGTGAAAACCAGCTACAGCTTTCCGTGCTGGCAGCTTTCCTGTGGGCGCAATCGCTGGACGTTTCGAATTTGGCAGCCGGGCTCTGCGAGAGAGAAATACACAGTGTTGCCCCTTTACGAACGAAAGCTTTTGCAGAACGCGAATGTCTGTCTACCAGCGAATGCAGTTCCAAGGGACAGTGAAAACCAGCTACAGCTTTCCGTGCTGGCAGCTTTCCTGTGGGCACAATCGCTGGACGTTTCGAATTTGGCAGCCGGGCTCTCCGAGAGAGATATAAACAGTGTTGCCCCATTACCAACCAAAGCTTTTGCAGAACGCAAATGTCTGTCTACCAGCGAATGCAGTTCAAAGGGACAGTGAAAACCAGCTACAGCTTTCCGTGCTGGCAGCTTTCCTGTGGGCGCAATCGCTGGACGTTTCGAATTTGGCAGCCGGGCTCTGCCAGAGAGAAATACAGACTGTTGCCCCTTTACGAACGAAAGCTTTTGCAGAACACGAATGTCTGTCTACCAGCGAATGCAGTTCCAAGCGACAGTGAAAACCAGCTACAGCTTTCCGTGCTGGCAGCTTTCCTGTGGGCGCAATCGCTGGACGTTTCGAATTTGGCAGCCGGGCTCTGCCAGAGAGAAATACACAGTGTTGCCCCTTTACGAACGAAAGCTTTTGCAGAACGCGAATGTCTGTCTACCAGCGAATGCAGTTCCAAGGGACAGTGAAAACCAGCTACAGCTTTCCATGCTGGCAGCTTTCCTGTGGGCGCAATCGCTGGACGTTTCGAATTTGGCAGCCGGGCTCTGCCAGAGAGAAATACAGAGTGTTGCCCCTTTACGAACGAAAGCTTTTGCAGAACACGAATGTCTGTCTACCAGCGAATGCAGTTCCAAGGGACAGTGAAAACCAGCTACAGCTTTCCGTGCTGGCAGCTTTCCTGTGGGCGCAATCGCTGGACGTTTCGAATTTGGCAGCCGGGCTCTGCTAGAGAGAAATACAGACTGTTGCCCCTTTACGAACGAAAGCTTTTGCAGAACGCGAATGTCTGTCTACCAGCGAATGCAGTTCCAAGGGACAGTGAAAACCAGCTACAGCTTTCCGTGCTGGCAGCTTTCCTGTGGGCGCAATCGCTGGACGTTTCGAATTTGGCAGCCGGGCTCTCCGAGAGAGATATACACAGTGTTGCCCCATTACCAACCAAAGCTTTTGCAGAACGCGAATGTCTGTCTACCAGCGAATGCAGTTCCAAGGGACAGTGAAAACCAGCTACAGCTTTCCGTGCTGGCAGCTGTCCTGTGGGCGCAATCGCTGGACGTTTCGAATTTGGCAGCCGGGCTCTGCCAGAGAGAAATACACAGTGTTGCCCCTTTTCAAACGAAAGCTTTTGCAGAACGCGAATGTCTGTCTACCAGCGAATGCAGTTCCAAGGGACAGTGAAAACCAGCTACAGCTTTCCGTGCTGGCAGCTTTCCTGTGGGCGCAATCGCTGGACGTTTCGAATTTGGCAGCCGGGCTCTCCGAGAGAGATATACACAGTGTTGCCTCATTACCAAGCAAAGGTTTTGCAGAACGCGAATGTCTGTCTACCAGCGAATGCAGTTCCAAGCGACAGTGAAAACCAGCTACAGCTTTCCGTGCTGGCAGCTTTCCTGTGGGCGCAATCGCTGGACGTTTCGAATTTGGCAGCCGGGCTCTGCCAGAGAGAAATACACAGTGTTGCCCCTTTACGAACGAAAGCTTTTGCAGAACACGAATGTCTGTCTACCAGCGAATGCAGTTCCAAGGGACAGTGAAAACCAGCTACAGCTTTCCGTGCTGGCAGCTTTCCTGTGGGCGCAATCGCTGGACGTTTCGAATTTGGCAGCCGGGCTCTGCCAGAGAGAAATACACAGTGTTGCCCCTTTACGAACGAAAGCTTTTGCAGAACACGAATGTCTGTCTACCAGCGAATGCAGTTCCAAGGGACAGTGAAAACCAGCTACAGCTTTCCGTGCTGGCAGCTTTCCTGTGGGCGCAATTGCTGGACGTTTCGAATTTGGCAGCCGGGCTCTGCCAGAGAGAAATACAAAGTGTTGCCCCTTTACGAACGAAAGCTTTTGCAGAACGCGCATGTCTGTCTACCAGCGAATGCAGTTCCAAGGGACAGTGAAAACCAGCTACAGCTTTCCGTGCTGGCAGCTTTCCTGTGGGCGCAATCGCTGGACGTTTCGAATTTGGCAGCCGGGCTCTTCGAGAGAGATATACAGAGTGTTGCCCCATTACCAAGCAAAGGTTTTGCAGAACGCGAATGTCTGTCTACCAGCGAATGCAGTTCCAAGGGACAGTGAAAACCAGCTACAGCTTTCCGTGGTGGCAGCTTTCCTGTGGGCGCAATCGCTGGACGTTTCGAATTTGGCAGCCGGGCTCTGCCAGAGAGAAATACAGACTGTTGCCCCTTTACGAACGAAAGCTTTTGCAGAACACGAATGTCTGTCTACCAGCGAATGCAGTTCCAAGCGACAGTGAAAACCAGCTACAGCTTTCCGTGCTGGCAGCTTTCCTGTGGGCGCAATCGCTGGACGTTTCGAATTTGGCAGCCGGGATCTGCCAGAGAGAAATACACAGTGTTGCCCCTTTACGAACGAAAGCTTTTGCAGAACGCGAATGTCTGTCTACCAGCGAATGCAGTTCCAAGGGACAGTGAAAACCAGCTACAGCTTTCTGTGCTGGCAGCTTTCCCGTGGGCACAATCGCTGGACGTTTCGAATTTGGCAGCCGGGCTCTCCGACAGAGATATACACAGTGTTGCCCCATTACCAACCAAAGCTTTTGCAGAACGCGAATGTCTGTCTACCAGCGAATGCAGTTCCAAGGGACAGTGAAAACCAGCTACAGCTTTCCGTGCTGGCAGCTTTCCTGTGGGCGCAATCGCTGGACGTTTCGAATTTGGCAGCCGGGCTCTGCTAGAGAGAAATACAGACTGTTGCCCCTTTACGAACGAAAGCTTTTGCAGAACACGAATTTCTGTCGACCAGCGAATGCAGTTCCAAGGGACAGTGAAAACCAGCTACAGCTTTCCGTGCTGGCAGCTTTCCTGTGGGCGCAATTGCTGGACGTTTCGAATTTGGCAGCCGGGCTCTGCGAGAGAGAAATACACAGTGTTGCCCCTTTACGAACGAAAGCTTTTGCAGAACGCGCATGTCTGTCTACCAGCGAATGCAGTTCCAAGGGACAGTGAAAACCAGCTACAGCTTTCCGTGCTGGCAGCTTTCCTGTGGGCGCAATCGCTGGACGTTTCGAATTTGGCAGCCGGGCTCTGCGAGAGAGAAATACACAGTGTTGCCCCTTTAAGAACGAAAGCTTTTGCAGAACGCGAATGTCTGTCTACCAGCGAATGCAGTTCCAAGGGACAGTGAAAACCAGCTACAGCTTTCCGTGCTGGCAGCTTTCCTGTGGGCGCAATCGCTGGACGTTTCGAATTTGGCAGCCGGGCTCTCCGAGAGAGATATACACAGTGTTGCACCTTTACGAACGAAAGCTGTTGCAGAACGCGAATGTCTGTCTACCAGCGAATGCAGTTCCAAGGGACAGTGAAAACCAGCTACAGCTTTCCGTGCTGGCAGCTTTCCTGTGGGCGCAATCGCTGGACGTTTCGAATTTGGCAGCCGGGCTCCGCGAGAGAGAAATACACAGTGTTGCCCCTTTACGAACGAAAGCTTTTGCAGAACGCGAATGTCTGTCTACCAGCGAATGCAGTTCCAAGGGACAGTGAAAACCAGCTACAGCTTTCCGTGCTGGCAGCTTTCCTGTGGGCGCAATCGCTGGACGTTTCGAATTTGGCAGCCGGGCTCTGCGAGAGAGAAATACACAGTGTTGTCCCTTTACAAACGAAAGCTTTTGCAGAACGCGAATGTCTGTCTACCAGCGAATGCAGTTCCAAGGGACAGTGAAAACCAGCTACAGCTTTCCGTGCTGGCAGCTTTCCTGTGGGCGCAATCGCTGGACGTTTCGAATTTGGCAGCCGGGCTCTGCGAGAGAGAAATACACAGTGTTGCCCCTTTACGAACGAAAGCTTTTGCAGAACGCGAATGTCTGTCTACCAGCGAATGCAGTTCCAAGGGACAGTGAAAACCAGCTACAGCTTTCCGTGCTGGCAGCTTTCCTGTGGGCGCAATCGCTGGACGTTTCGAATTTGGCAGCCGGGCTCTGCCAGAGAGAAATACACAGTGTTGCCCCTTTACGAACGAAAGCTTTTGCAGAACACGAATGTCTGTCTACCAGCGAATGCAGTTCCAAGGGACAGTGAAAACCAGCTACAGCTTTCCGTGCTGGCAGCTTTCCTGTGGGCGCAATCGCTGGACGTTTCGAATTTGGCAGCCGGGCTCTGCGAGAGAGAAATACACAGTGTTGCCCCATTACGAACGAAAGCTTTTGCAGAACGCGAATGTCTGTCTACCAGCGAATGCAGTTCCAAGGGACAGTGAAAACCAGCTACAGCTTTCCGTGCTGGCAGCTTTCCTGTGGGCGCAATCGCTGGACGTTTCGAATTTGGCAGCCGGGCTCTGCGAGAGAGAAATACACAGTGTTGTCCCTTTACAAACGAAAGCTTTTGCAGAACGCGAATGTCTGTCTACCAGCGAATGCAGTTCCAAGCGACAGTGAAAACCAGCTACAGCTTTCCGTGCTGGCAGCTTTCCTGTGGGCGCAATCGCTGGACGTTTCGAATTTGGCAGCCGGGCTCTGCCAGAGAGAAATACACAGTGTTGCCCCTTTACGAACGAAAGCTTTTGCAGAACGCGAATGTCTGTCTACCAGCGAATGCAGTTCCAAGGGACAGTGAAAACCAGCTACAGCTTTCCGTGCTGGCAGCTTTCCTGTGGGCGCAATCGCTGGACGTTTCGAATTTGGCAGCCGGGCTCTGCCAGAGAGAAATACAGTGTGTTGCCCCTTTACGAACGAAAGCTTTTGCAGAACACGAATGTCTGTCTACCAGCGAATGCAGTTCCAAGGGACAGTGAAAAGCAGCTACAGCTTTCCGTGCTGGCAGCTTTCCTGTGGGCGCAATCGCTGGAAGTTTCGAATTTGGCAGCCGGGCTCTGCGAGAGAGAAATACACAGTGTTGCCCCTTTACGAACGAAAGCTTTTGCAGAACGCGCATGTCTGTCTACCAGCGAATGCAGTTCCAAGGGACAGTGAAAACCAGCTACAGCTTTCTGTGCTGGCAGCTTTCCTGTGGGCACAATCGCTGGACGTTTCGAATTTGGCAGCCGGGCTCTCCGAGAGAGATATACACAGTGTTGCACCTTTACGAACGAAAGCTGTTGCAGAACGCGAATGTCTGTCTACCAGCGAATGCAGTTCCAAGGGACAGTGAAAACCAGCTACAGCTTTCCGTGCTGGCAGCTTTCCTGTGGGCACAATCGCTGGACGTTTCGAATTTGGCAGCCGGGCTCTCCGAGAGAGATATACACAGTGTTGCCCCATTACCAACCAAAGCTTTTGCAGAACGCGAATGTCTGTCTACCAGCGAATGCAGTTCCAAGGGACAGTGAAAACCAGCTACAGCTTTCTGTGCTGGCAGCTTTCCTGTGGGCACAATCGCTGGACGTTTCGAATTTGGCAGCCGGGCTCTCCGAGAGAGATATACACATTGTTGCCCCATTACCAAGCAAAGGTTTTGCAGAACGCGAATGTCTGTCTACCAGCGAATGCAGTTCCAAGGGACAGTGAAAACCAGCTACAGCTTTCCGTGCTGGCAGCTTTCCTGTGGGCGCAATCGCTGGACGTTTCGAATTTGGCAGCCGGGCTCCGCCAGAGAGAAATACAGACTGTTGCCCCTTTACGAACGAAAGCTTTTGCAGAACGCGAATGTCTGTCTACCAGCGAATGCAGTTCCAAGGGACAGTGAAAACCAGCTACAGCTTTCCGTGCTGGCAGCTTTCCTGTGGGCGCAATCGCTGGACGTTTCGAATTTGGCAGCCGGGCTCTGCCAGAGAGAAATACAGAGTGTTGCCCCTTTACGAACGAAAGCTTTTGCAGAACACGAATGTCTGTCTACCAGCGAATGCAGTTCCAAGGGACAGTGAAAACCAGCTACAGCTTTCCGTGCTGGCAGCTTTCCTGTGGGCGCAATCGCTGGACGTTTCGAATTTGGCAGCCGGGCTCTGCTAGAGAGAAATACAGAGTGTTGCCCCTTTACGAACGAAAGCTTTTGCAGAACGCGAATGTCTGTCTACCAGCGAATGCAGTTCCAAGGGACAGTGAAAACCAGCTACAGCTTTCCGTGCTGGCAGCTTTCCTGTGGGCGCAATCGCTGGACGTTTCGAATTTGGCAGCCGGGTTCTGCCAGAGAGAAATACAGACTGTTGCCCCTTTACGAACGAAAGCTTTTGCAGAACGCGAATGTCTGTCTACCAGCGAATGCAGTTCCAAGGGACAGTGAAAACCAGCTACAGCTTTCCGTGCTGGCAGCTTTCCTGTGGGCGCAATCGCTGGACGTTTCGAATTTGGCAGCCGGGCTCTGCCAGAGAGAAATACTGTGTTGCCCCTTTACGAACGAAAGCTTTTGTAGAACACGAATGTCTGTCTACCAGCGAATGCAGTTCCAAGGGACAGTGAAAACCAGCTACAGCTTTCCGTGCTGGCAGCTTTCCTGTGGGCGCAATCGCTGGACGTTTCGAATTTGGCAGCCGGGCTCTGCGAGAGAGAAATACACAGTGTTGCCCCTTTACGAACGAAAGCTTTTGCAGAACGCGCATGTCTGTCTACCAGCGAATGCAGTTCCAAGGGACAGTGAAAATCAGCTACAGCTTTCTGTGCTGGCAGCTTTCCTGTGGGCACAATCGCTGGACGTTTCGAATTTGGCAGCCGGGCTCTCCGAGAGAGATATACACAGTGTTGCACCTTTACGAACGAAAGCTGTTGCAGAACGCGAATGTCTGTCTACCAGCGAATGCAGTTCCAAGGGACAGTGAAAACCAGCTACAGCTTTCCGTGCTGGCAGCTTTCCTGTGGGCACAATCGCTGGACGTTTCGAATTTGGCAGCCGGGCTCTCCGAGAGAGATATACACAGTGTTGCCCCCTTACCAACCAAAGCTTTTGCAGAACGCGAATGTCTGTCTACCAGCGAATGCAGTTCCAAGGGACAGTGAAAACCAGCTACAGCTTTCTGTGCTGGCAGCTTTCCTGTGGGCACAATCGCTGGACGTTTCGAATTTGGCAGCCGGGCTCTCCGAGAGAGATATACACAGTGTTGCCCCATTACCAAGCAAAGGTTTTGCAGAACGCGAATGTCTGTCTACCAGCGAATGCAGTTCCAAGGGACAGTGAAAACCAGCTACAGCTTTCCGTGCTGGCAGCTTTCCTGTGGGCGCAATCGCTGGACGTTTCGAATTTGGCAGCCGGGCTCTGCCAGAGAGAAATACAGACTGTTGCCCCTTTACGAACGAAAGCTTTTGCAGAACACGAATGTCTGTCTACCAGCGAATGCAGTTCCAAGCGACAGTGAAAACCAGCTACAGCTTTCCGTGCTGGCAGCTTTCCTGTGGGCGCAATCGCTGGACGTTTCGAATTTGGCAGCCGGGCTCTGCCAGAGAGAAATACACAGTGTTGCCCCTTTACGAACGAAAGCTTTTGCAGAACGCGAATGTCTGTCTACCAGCGAATGCAGTTCCAAGGGACAGTGAAAACCAGCTACAGCTTTCCGTGCTGGCAGCTTTCCTGTGGGCGCAGTCGCTGGACGTTTCGAATTTGGCAGCCGGGCTCTGCGAGAGAGAAATACACAGTGTTGCCCCTTTACGAACGAAAGCTTTTGCAGAACACGAATGTCTGTCTACCAGCGAATGCAGTTCCAAGGGACAGTGAAAACCAGCTACAGCTTTCCGTGCTGGCAGCTTTCCTGTGGGCGCAATCTCTGGACGTTTCGAATTTGGCAGCCGGGCTCTGCTAGAGAGAAATACAGAGTGTTGCCCCTTTACGAACGAAAGCTTTTGCAGAACGCGCATGTCTGTCTACCAGCGAATGCAGTTCCAAGGGACAGTGAAAACCAGCTACAGCTTTCCGTGCTGGCAGCTTTCCTGTGGGCGCAATCGCTGGACGTTTCGAATTTGGCAGCCGGGTTCTGCCAGAGAGAAATACACAGTGTTGCCCCTTTACGAATGAAAGCTTTTGCAGAACGCGAATGTCTGTCTACCAGCGAATGCAGTTCCAAGGGACAGTGAAAACCAGCTACAGCTTTCCGTGCTGGCAGCTTTCCTGTGGGCGCAATCGCTGGACGTTTCGAATTTGGCAGCCGGGCTCTCCAAGAGAGATATACAAAGTGTTGCCCCATTACCAACCAAAGCTTTTGCAGAACGCGAATGTCTGTCTACCAGCGAATGCAGTTCCAAGGGACAGTGAAAACCAGCTTCAGCTTTCCGTGCTGGCAGCTTTCCTGTGGGCGCAATCGCTGGACGTTTCGAATTTGGCAGCCGGGCTCTGCGAGAGAAAAATACACAGTGTTGCACCTTTACGAACGAAAGCTGTTGCAGAACGCGAATGTCTGTCTACCAGCGAATGCAGTTCCAAGGGACAGTGAAAACCAGCTACAGCTTTCCGTGCTGGCAGCTTTCCTGTGGGCGCAATCGCTGGACGTTTCGAATTTGGCAGCCGGGCTCTGCGAGAGAGATATACACAGTGTTGCCCCATTACCAAGCAAAGGTTTTGCAGAACGCGAATGTCTGTCTACCAGCGAATGCAGTTCCAAGGGACAGTGAAAACCAGCTACAGCTTTCTGTGCTGGCAGCTTTCCTGTGGGCACAATCGCTGGACGTTTCGAATTTGGCAGCCGGGCTCTCCGAGAGAGATATACACAGTGTTGCACCTTTACGAACGAAAGCTGTTGCAGAACGCGAATGTCTGTCTACCAGCGAATGCAGTTCCAAGGGACAGTGAAAACCAGCTACAGCTTTCTGTGCTGGCAGCTTTCCTGTGGGCACAATCGCTGGACGTTTCGAATTTGGCAGCCGGGCTCTCCGAGAGAGATATACACAGTGTTGCCCCATTACCAAGCAAAGGTTTTGCAGAACGCGAATGTCTGTCTACCAGCGAATGCAGTTCCAAGGGACAGTGAAAACCAGCTACAGCTTTCCGTGCTGGCAGCTTTCCTGTGGGCGCAATCGCTGGACGTTTCGAATTTGGCAGCCGGGCTCTGCCAGAGAGAAATACAGAGTGTTGCCCCTTTACGAACGAAAGCTTTTGCAGAACACGAATGTCTGTCTACCAGCGAATGCAGTTCCAAGGGACAGTGAAAACCAGCTACAGCTTTCCGTGCTGGCAGCTTTCCTGTGGGCGCAATCGCTGGACGTTTCGAATTTGGCAGCCGGGCTCTGCCAGAGAGAAATACGCAGTGTTGCCCCTTTACGAACGAAAGCTTTTGCAGAACACGAATGTCTGTCTACCAGCGAATGCAGTTCCAAGGGACAGTGAAAACCAGCTACAGCTTTCCGTGCTGGCAGCTTTCCTGTGGGCGCAATTGCTGGACGTTTTGAATTTGGCAGCCGGGCTCTGCCAGAGAGAAATACAAAGTGTTGCCCCTTTACGAACGAAAGCTTTTGCAGAACGCGCATGTCTGTCTACCAGCGAATGCAGTTCCAAGGGACAGTGAAAACCAGCTACAGCTTTCCGTGCTGGCAGCTTTCCTGTGGGCGCAATCGCTGGACGTTTCGAATTTGGCAGCCGGGCTCTTCGAGAGAGATATACAGAGTGTTGCCCCATTACCAAGCAAAGGTTTTGCAAAACGCGAATGTCTGTCTACCAGCGAATGCAGTTCCAAGGGACAGTGAAAACCAGCTACAGCTTTCCGTGCTGGCAGCTTTCCTGTGGGCGCAATCGCTGGACGTTTCGAATTTGGCAGCCGGGCTCTGCCAGAGAGAAATACAAAGTGTTGCCCCTTTACGAACGAAAGCTTTTGCAGAACACGAATGTCTGTCTACCAGCGAATGCAGTTCCAAGCGACAGTGAAAACCAGCTACAGCTTTCCGTGCTGGCAGCTTTCCTGTGGGCGCAATCGCTGGACGTTTCGAATTTGGCAGCCGGGATCTGCCAGAGAGAAATACAGAGTGTTGCCCCTTTACGAACGAAAGCTTTTGCAGAACGCGAATGTCTGTCTACCAGCGAATGCAGTTCCAAGGGACAGTGAAAACCAGCTACAGCTTTCTGTGCTGGCAGCTTTCCCGTGGGCACAATCGCTGGACGTTTCGAATTTGGCAGCCGGGCTCTCCGAGAGAGATATACACAGTGTTGCCCCATTACCAACCAAAGCTTTTGCAGAACGCGAATGTCTGTCTACCAGCGAATGCAGTTCCAAGGGACAGTGAAAACCAGCTACAGCTTTCCGTGCTGGCAGCTTTCCTGTGGGCGCAATCGCTGGACGTTTCGAATTTGGCAGCCGGGCTCTGCTAGAGAGAAATAGAGACTGTTGCCCCTTTACGAACGAAAGCTTTTGCAGAACACGAATTTCTGTCGACCAGCGAATGCAGTTCCAAGGGACAGTGAAAACCAGCTACAGCTTTCCGTGCTGGCAGCTTTCCTGTGGGCGCAATTGCTGGACGTTTCGAATTTGGCAGCCGGGCTCTGCCAGAGAGAAATACACAGTGTTGCCCCTTTACGAACGAAAGCTTTTGCAGAACGCGCATGTCTGTCTACCAGCGAATGCAGTTCCAAGGGACAGTGAAAACCAGCTACAGCTTTCCGTGCTGGCAGCTTTCCTGTGGGCGCAATCGCTGGACGTTTCGAATTTGGCAGCCGGGCTCTGCGAGAGAGAAATACACAGTGTTGCCCCGTTAAGAACGAAAGCTTTTGCAGAACGCGAATGTCTGTCTACCAGCGAATGCAGTTCCAAGGGACAGTGAAAACCAGCTACAGCTTTCCGTGCTGGCAGCTTTCCTGTGGGCGCAATCGCTGGACGTTTCGAATTTGGCAGCCGGGCTCTGCGAGAGAGATATACACAGTGTTGCCCCATTACCAAGCAAAGGTTTTGCAGAACGCGAATGTCTGTCTACCAGCGAATGCAGTTCCAAGGGACAGTGAAAACCAGCTACAGCTTTCTGTGCTGGCAGCTTTCCTGTGGGCACAATCGCTGGACGTTTCGAATTTGGCAGCCGGGCTCTCCGAGAGAGATATACACAGTGTTGCACCTTTACGAACGAAAGCTGTTGCAGAACGCGAATGTCTGTCTACCAGCGAATGCAGTTCCAAGGGACAGTGAAAACCAGCTACAGCTTTCCGTGCTGGCAGCTTTCCTGTGGGCACAATCGCTGGACGTTTCGAATTTGGCAGCCGGGCTCTCCGAGAGAGATATACACAGTGTTGCCCCATTACCAAGCAAAGGTTTTGCAGAACGCGAATGTCTGTCTACCAGCGAATGCAGTTCCAAGGGACAGTGAAAACCAGCTACAGCTTTCCGTGCTGGCAGCTTTCCTGTGGGCGCAATCGCTGGACGTTTCGAATTTGGCAGCCGGGCTCTGCCAGAGAGAAATACACAGTGTTGCCCCTTTACGAACGAAAGCTTTTGCAGAACACGAATGTCTGTCTACCAGCGAATGCAGTTCCAAGGGACAGTGAAAACCAGCTACAGCTTTCCGTGCTGGCAGCTTTCCTGTGGGCGCAATTGCTGGACGTTTTGAATTTGGCAGCCGGGCTCTGCCAGAGAGAAATACAAAGTGTTGCCCCTTTACGAACGAAAGCTTTTGCAGAACGCGCATGTCTGTCTACCAGCGAATGCAGTTCCAAGGGACAGTGAAAACCAGCTACAGCTTTCCGTGCTGGCAGCTTTCCTGTGGGCGCAATCGCTGGACGTTTCGAATTTGGCAGCCGGGCTCTTCGAGAGAGATATACAGAGTGTTGCCCCATTACCAAGCAAAGGTTTTGCAGAACGCGAATGTCTGTCTACCAGCGAATGCAGTTCCAAGGGACAGTGAAAACCAGCTACAGCTTTCCGTGCTGGCAGCTTTCCTGTGGGCACAATCGCTGGACGTTTCGAATTTGGCAGCCGGGCTCTCCGAGAGAGATATACACAGTGTTGCCCCATTACCAAGCAAAGGTTTTGCAGAACGCGAATGTCTGTCTACCAGCGAATGCAGTTCCAAGGGACAGTGAAAACCAGCTACAGCTTTCCGTGCTGGCAGCTTTCCTGTGGGCGCAATCGCTGGACGTTTCGAATTTGGCAGCCGGGCTCTGCCAGAGAGAAATACACAGTGTTGCCCCTTTACGAACGAAAGCTTTTGCAGAACACGAATGTCTGTCTACCAGCGAATGCAGTTCCAAGGGACAGTGAAAACCAGCTACAGCTTTCCGTGCTGGCAGCTTTCCTGTGGGCGCAATCGCTGGACGTTTCGAATTTGGCAGCCGGGCTCTGCCAGAGAGAAATACACAGTGTTGCCCCTTTACGAACGAAAGCTTTTGCAGAACACGAATGTCTGTCTACCAGCGAATGCAGTTCCAAGGGACAGTGAAAACCAGCTACAGCTTTCCGTGCTGGCAGCTTTCCTGTGGGCGCAATTGCTGGACGTTTTGAATTTGGCAGCCGGGCTCTGCCAGAGAGAAATACAAAGTGTTGCCCCTTTACGAACGAAAGCTTTTGCAGAACGCGCATGTCTGTCTACCAGCGAATGCAGTTCCAAGGGACAGTGAAAACCAGCTACAGCTTTCCGTGCTGGCAGCTTTCCTGTGGGCGCAATCGCTGGACGTTTCGAATTTGGCAGCCGGGCTCTTCGAGAGAGATATACAGAGTGTTGCCCCATTACCAAGCAAAGGTTTTGCAGAACGCGAATGTCTGTCTACCAGCGAATGCAGTTCCAAGGGACAGTGAAAACCAGCTACAGCTTTCCGTGCTGGCAGCTTTCCTGTGGGCGCAATCGCTGGACGTTTCGAATTTGGCAGCCGGGCTCTGCCAGAGAGAAATACAGAGTGTTGCCCCTTTACGAACGAAAGCTTTTGCAGAACACGAATGTCTGTCTACCAGCGAATGCAGTTCCAAGCGACAGTGAAAACCAGCTACAGCTTTCCGTGCTGGCAGCTTTCCTGTGGGCGCAATCGCTGGACGTTTCGAATTTGGCAGCCGGGATCTGCCAGAGAGAAATACAGAGTGTTGCCCCTTTACGAACGAAAGCTTTTGCAGAACGCGAATGTCTGTCTACCAGCGAATGCAGTTCCAAGGGACAGTGAAAACCAGCTACAGCTTTCTGTGCTGGCAGCTTTCCCGTGGGCACAATCGCTGGACGTTTCGAATTTGGCAGCCGGGCTCTCCGAGAGAGATATACACAGTGTTGCCCCTTTACGAACGAAAGCTTTTGCAGAACGCGAATGTCTGTCTACCAGCGAATGCAGTTCCAAGGGACAGTGAAAACCAGCTACAGCTTTCCGTGCTGGCAGCTTTCCTGTGGGCGCAATCGCTGGACGTTTCGAATTTGGCAGCCGGGCTCTGCGAGAGAGAAATACACAGTGTTGCCCCGTTAAGAACGAAAGCTTTTGCAGAACGCGAATGTCTGTCTACCAGCGAATGCAGTTCCAAGGGACAGTGAAAACCAGCTACAGCTTTCCGTGCTGGCAGCTTTCCTGTGGGCGCAATCGCTGGACGTTTCGAATTTGGCAGCCGGGCTCTCCGAGAGAGATATACACAGTGTTGCACCTTTACGAACGAAAGCTGTTGCAGAACGCGAATGTCTGTCTACCAGCGAATGCAGTTCCAAGGGACAGTGAAAACCAGCTACAGCTTTCCGTGCTGGCAGCTTTCCTGTGGGCGCAATCGCTGGACGTTTCGAATTTGGCAGCCGGGCTCTGCGAGAGAGAAATACGCAGTGTTGCCCCATTAGGAACGAAAGCTTTTGCAGAACACGAATGTCTGTCTACCAGCGAATGCAGTTCCAAGCGACAGTGAAAACCAGCTACAGCTTTCCGTGCTGGCAGCTTTCCTGTGGGCGCAATCGCTGGACGTTTCGAATTTGGCAGCCGGGCTCTGCCAGAGAGAAATACACAGTGTTGCCCCTTTACGAACGAAAGCATTTGCAGAACGCGAATGTCTGTCTACCAGCGAATGCAGTTCCAAGGGACAGTGAAAACCAGCTACAGCTTTCCGTGCTGGCAGCTTTCCTGTGGGCGCAATCGCTGGACGTTTCGAATTTGGCAGCCGGGCTCTGCCAGAGAGAAATACAGTGTTGCCCCTTTACGAACGAAAGCTTTTGCAGAACACGAATGTCTGTCTACCAGCGAATGCAGTTCCAAGGGACAGTGAAAACCAGCTACAGCTTTCCGTGCTGGCAGCTTTCCTGTGGGCGCAATCGCTGGACGTTTCGAATTTGGCAGCCGGGCTCTGCGAAAGAGAAATACACAGTGTTGCCCCATTACGAACGAAAGCTTTTGCAGAACGCGAATGTCTGTCTACCAGCGAATGCAGTTCCAAGGGACAGTGAAAACCAGCTACAGCTTTCCGTGCTGGCAGCTTTCCTGTGGGCGCAATCGCTGGACGTTTCGAATTTGGCAGCCGGGCTCTGCCAGAGAGAAATACACAGTGTTGTCCCTTTACAAACGAAAGCTTTTGCAGAACGCGAATGTCTGTCTACCAGCGAATGGAGTTCCAAGGGACAGTGAAAACCAGCTACAGCTTTCCGTGCTGGCAGCTTTCCTGTGGGCGCAATCGCTGGACGTTTCGAATTTGGCAGCCGGGCTCTGCGAGAGAGAAATACACAGTGTTGCCCCTTTACGAACGAAAGCTTTTGAGGAACGCGAATGTCTGTCTACCAGCGAATGCAGTTCCAAGGGACAGTGAAAACCAGCTACAGCTTTCCGTGCTGGCAGCTTTCCTGTGGGCGCAATCGCTGGACGTTTCGAATTTGGCAGCCGGGCTCTGCGAGAGAGAAATACACAGTGTTGCCCCTTTACGAACGAAAGCTTTTGCAGAACGCGCATGTCTGTCTACCAGCGAATGCAGTTCCAAGGGACAGTGAAAACCAGCTACAGCTTTCTGTGCTGGCAGCTTTCCTGTGGGCACAATCGCTGGACGTTTCGAATTTGGCAGCCGGGCTCTCCGAGAGAGATATACACAGTGTTGCACCTTTACGAACGAAAGCTGTTGCAGAACGCGAATGTCTGTCTACCAGCGAATGCAGTTCCAAGGGACAGTGAAAACCAGCTACAGCTTTCCGTGCTGGCAGCTTTCCTGTGGGCACAATCGCTGGACGTTTCGAATTTGGCAGCCGGGCTCTCCGAGAGAGATATACACAGTGTTGCCCCATTACCAACCAAAGCTTTTGCAGAACGCGAATGTCTGTCTACCAGCGAATGCAGTTCCAAGGGACAGTGAAAACCAGCTACAGCTTTCTGTGCTGGCAGCTTTCCTGTGGGCACAATCGCTGGACGTTTCGAATTTGGCAGCCGGGCTGTCCGAGAGAGATATACACAGTGTTGCCCCATTACCAAGCAAAGGTTTTGCAGAACGCGAATGTCTGTCTACCAGCGAATGCAGTTCCAAGGGACAGTGAAAACCAGCTACAGCTTTCCGTGCTGGCAGCTTTCCTGTGGGCGCAATCGCTGGACGTTTCGAATTTGGCAGCCGGGCTCTGCCAGAGAGAAATACAGACTGTTGCCCCTTTACGAACGAAAGCTTTTGCAGAACACGAATGTCTGTCTACCAGCGAATGCAGTTCCAAGCGACAGTGAAAACCAGCTACAGCTTTCCGTGCTGGCAGCTTTCCTGTGGGCGCAATCGCTGGACGTTTCGAATTTGGCAGCCGGGCTCTGCCAGAGAGAAATACACAGTGTTGCCCCTTTACGAACGAAAGCTTTTGCAGAACGCGAATGTCTGTCTACCAGCGAATGCAGTTCCAAGGGACAGTGAAAACCAGCTACAGCTTTCCGTGCTGGCAGCTTTCCTGTTGGCGCAATCGCTGGACGTTTCGAATTTGGCAGCCGGGCTCTGCCAGAGAGAAATACAGAGTGTTGCCCCTTTACGAACGAAAGCTTTTGCAGAACACGAATGTCTGTCTACCAGCGAATGCAGTTCCAAGGGACAGTGAAAACCAGCTACAGCTTTCCGTGCTGGCAGCTTTCCTGTGGGCGCAATCGCTGGACGTTTCGAATTTGGCAGCCGGGCTCTGCTAGAGAGAAATACAGACTGTTGCCCCTTTACGAACGAAAGCTTTTGCAGAACGCGAATGTCTGTCTACCAGCGAATGCAGTTCCAAGGGACAGTGAAAACCAGCTACAGCTTTCCGTGCTGGCAGCTTTCCTGTGGGCGCAATCGCTGGACGTTTCGAATTTGGCAGCCGGGTTCTGCCAGAGAGAAATACACAGTGTTGCCCCTTTACGAATGAAAGCTTTTGCAGAACGCGAATGTCTGTCTACCAGCGAATGCAGTTCCAAGGGACAGTGAAAACCAGCTACAGCTTTCCGTGCTGGCAGCTTTCCTGTGGGCGCAATCGCTGGACGTTTCGAATTTGGCAGCCGGGCTCTGCGAGAGAGAAATACACAGTGTTGTCCCTTTACAAACGAAAGCTTTTGCAGAACGCGAATGTCTGTCTACCAGCGAATGCAGTTCCAAGCGACAGTGAAAACCAGCTACAGCTTTCCGTGCTGGCAGCTTTCCTGTGGGCGCAATCGCTGGACGTTTCGAATTTGGCAGCCGGGCTCTGCGAGAGAGAAATACACAGTGTTGCCCCTTTACGAACGAAAGCTTTTGCAGAACGCGAATGTCTGTCTACCAGCGAATGCAGTTCCAAGGGACAGTGAAAACCAGCTACAGCTTTCCGTGCTGGCAGCTTTCCTGTGGGCGCAATCGCTGGACGTTTCGAATTTGGCAGCCGGGCTCTGCCAGAGAGAAATACAGACTGTTGCCCCTTTACGAACGAAAGCTTTTGCAGAACACGAATGTCTGTCTACCAGCGAATGCAGTTCCAAGGGACAGTGAAAACCAGCTACAGCTTTCCGTGCTGGCAGCTTTCCTGTGGGCGCAATCGCTGGACGTTTCGAATTTGGCAGCCGGGCTCTGCGAGAGAGAAATACACAGTGTTGCCCCTTTACGAACGAAAGCTTTTGCAGAACGCGCATGTCTGTCTACCAGCGAATGCAGTTCCAAGGGACAGTGAAAACCAGCTACAGCTTTCTGTGCTGGCAGCTTTCCTGTGGGCACAATCGCTGGACGTTTCGAATTTGGCAGCCGGGCTCTCCGAGAGAGATATACACAGTGCTGCACCTTTACGAACGAAAGCTGTTGCAGAACGCGAATGTCTGTCTACCAGCGAATGCAGTTCCAAGGGACAGTGAAAACCAGCTACAGCTTTCCGTGCTGGCAGCTTTCCTGTGGGCACAATCGCTGGACGTTTCGAATTTGGCAGCCGGGCTCTCCGAGAGAGATATACACAGTGTTGCCCCATTACCAAGCAAAGGTTTTGCAGAACGCGAATGTCTGTCTACCAGCGAATGCAGTTCCAAGGGACAGTGAAAACCAGCTACAGCTTTCTGTGCTGGCAGCTTTCCTGTATGCACAATCGCTGGACGTTTCGAATTTGGCAGCCGGGCTCTCCGAGAGAGATATACACAGTGTTGCCCCATTACCAAGCAAAGGTTTTGCAGAACGCGAATGTCTGTCTACCAGCGAATGCAGTTCCAAGGGACAGTGAAAACCAGCTACAGCTTTCCGTGCTGGCAGCTTTCCTGTGGGCGCAATCGCTGGACGTTTCGAATTTGGCAGCCGGGCTCTGCCAGAGAGAAATACAGACTGTTGCCCCTTTACGAACGAAAGCTTTTGCAGAACACGAATGTCTGTCTACCAGCGAATGCAGTTCCAAGCGACAGTGAAAACCAGCTACAGCTTTCCGTGCTGGCAGCTTTCCTGTGGGCGCAATCGCTGGACGTTTCGAATTTGGCAGCCGGGCTCTGCGAGAGAGAAATACACAGTGTTGCCCCTTTACGAACGAAAGCTTTTGCAGAACGCGAATGTCTGTCTACCAGCGAATGCAGTTCCAAGGGACAGTGAAAACCAGCTACAGCTTTCCGTGCTGGCAGCTTTCCTGTGGGCGCAATCGCTGGACGTTTCGAATTTGGCAGCCGGGCTCTGCCAGAGAGAAATACAGACTGTTGCCCCTTTACGAACGAAAGCTTTTGCAGAACACGAATGTCTGTCTACCAGCGAATGCAGTTCCAAGGGACAGTGAAAACCAGCTACAGCTTTCCGTGCTGGCAGCTTTCCTGTGGGCGCAATCGCTGGACGTTTCGAATTTGGCAGCCGGGCTCTGCTAGAGAGAAATACAGAGTGTTGCCCCTTTACGAACGAAAGCTTTTGCAGAACGCGAATGTCTGTCTACCAGCGAATGCAGTTCCAAGGGACAGTGAAAACCAGCTACAGCTTTCCGTGCTGGCAGCTTTCCTGTGGGCGCAATCGCTGGACGTTTCGAATTTGGCAGCCGGGTTCTGCCAGAGAGAAATACACAGTGTTGCCCCTTTACGAATGAAAGCTTTTGCAGAACGCGAATGTCTGTCTACCAGCGAATGCAGTTCCAAGGGACAGTGAAAACCAGCTACAGCTTTCCGTGCTGGCAGCTTTCCTGTGGGCGCAATCGCTGGACGTTTCGAATTTGGCAGCCGGGCTCTCCAAGAGAGATATACAAAGTGTTGCCCCATTACCAACCAAAGCTTTTGCAGAACGCGAATGTCTGTCTACCAGCGAATGCAGTTCCAAGGGACAGTGAAAACCAGCTTCAGCTTTCCGTGCTGGCAGCTTTCCTGTGGGCGCAATCGCTGGACGTTTCGAATTTGGCAGCCGGGCTCTGCCAGAGAGAAATACACAGTGTTGCCCCTTTACGAACGAAAGCTTTTGCAGAACGCGAATGTCTGTCTACCAGCGAATGCAGTTCCAAGGGACAGTGAAAACCAGCTACAGCTTTCCGTGCTGGCAGCTTTCCTGTGGGCGCAATCGCTGGACGTTTAGAATTTGGCAGCCGGGCTCTGCGAGAGAGATATACACAGTGTTGCCCCATTACCAAGCAAAGGTTTTGCAGAACGCGAATGTCTGTCTACCAGCGAATGCAGTTCCAAGGGACAGTGAAAACCAGCTACAGCTTTCTGTGCTGGCAGCTTTCCTGTGGGCACAATCGCTGGACGTTTCGAATTTGGCAGCCGGGCTCTCCGAGAGAGATATACACAGTGTTGCACCTTTACGAACGAAAGCTGTTGCAGAACGCGAATGTCTGTCTACCAGCGAATGCAGTTCCAAGGGACAGTGAAAACCAGCTACAGCTTTCCGTGCTGGCAGCTTTCCTGTGGGCACAATCGCTGGACGTTTCGAATTTGGCAGCCGGGCTCTCCGAGAGAGATATACACAGTGTTGCCCCATTACCAACCAAAGCTTTTGCAGAACGCGAATGTCTGTCTACCAGCGAATGCAGTTCCAAGGGACAGTGAAAACCAGCTACAGCTTTCTGTGCTGGCAGCTTTCCTGTGGGCACAATCGCTGGACGTTTCGAATTTGGCAGCCGGGCTCTCCGAGAGAGATATACACAGTGTTGCCCCATTACCAACCAAAGCTTTTGCAGAACGCGAATGTCTGTCTACCAGCGAATGCAGTTCCAAGGGACAGTGAAAACCAGCTACAGCTTTCCGTGCTGGCAGCTTTCCTGTGGGCGCAATCGCTGGACGTTTCGAATTTGGCAGCCGGGCTCTGCCAGAGAGAAATACAGACTGTTGCCCCTTTACGAACGAAAGCTTTTGCAGAACACGAATGTCTGTCTACCAGCGAATGCAGTTCCAAGCGACAGTAAAAACCAGCTACAGCTTTCCGTGCTGGCAGCTTTCCTGTGGGCGCAATCGCTGGACGTTTCGAATTTGGCAGCCGGGCTCTGCCAGAGAGAAATACACAGTGTTGCCCCTTTACGAACGAAAGCTTTTGCAGAACGCGAATGTCTGTCTACCAGCGAATGCAGTTCCAAGGGACAGTGAAAACCAGCTACAGCTTTCCGTGCTGGCAGCTTTCCTGTGGGCGCAATCGCTGGACGTTTCGAATTTGGCAGCCGGGCTCTGCCAGAGAGAAATACAGAGTGTTGCCCCTTTACGAACGAAAGCTTTTGCAGAACACGAATGTCTGTCTACCAGCGAATGCAGTTCCAAGGGACAGTGAAAACCAGCTACAGCTTTCCGTGCTGGCAGCTTTCCTGTGGGCACAATCGCTGGACGTTTCGAATTTGGCAGCCGGGCTCTGCGAGAGAGAAATACACAGTGTTGCCCCATTACCAAGCAAAGGTTTTGCAGAACGCGAATGTCTGTCTACCAGCGAATGCAGTTCCAAGGGACAGTGAAAACCAGCTTCAGCTTTCCGTGCTGGCAGCTTTCCTGTGGGCGCAATCGCTGGACGTTTCGAATTTGGCAGCCGGGCTCTGCGAGAGAGAAATACACAGTGTTGCACCTTTACGAACGAAAGCTGTTGCAGAACGCGAATGTCTGTCTACCAGCGAATGCAGTTCCAAGGGACAGTGAAAACCAGCTACAGCTTTCTGTGCTGGCAGCTTTCCTGTGGGCGCAATCGCTGGACGTTTCGAATTTGGCAGCCGGGCTCTGCGAGAGAGATATACACAGTGTTGCCCCATTACCAAGCAAAGGTTTTGCAGAACGCGAATGTCTGTCTACCAGCGAATGCAGTTCCAAGGGACAGTGAAAACCAGCTACAGCTTTCTGTGCTGGCAGCTTTCCTGTGGGCGCAATCGCTGGACGTTTCGAATTTGGCAGCCGGGCTCTGCCAGAGAGAAATACACAGTGTTGCCCCTATACGAACGAAGGCTTTTGCAGAACACGAATGTCTGTCTACCAGCGAATGCAGTTCCAAGGGACAGTGAAAACCAGCTACAGCTTTCCGTGCTGGCAGCTTTCCTGTGGGCGCAATCGCTGGACGTTTCGAATTTGGCAGCCGGGCTCTGCCAGAGAGAAATACAAAGTGTTGCCCCTTTACGAACGAAAGCTTTTGCAGAACGCGCATGTCTGTCTACCAGCGAATGCAGTTCCAAGGGACAGTGAAAACCAGCTACAGCTTTCCGTGCTGGCAGCTTTCCTGTGGGCGCAATCGCTGGACGTTTCGAATTTGGCAGCCGGGCTCTGCCAGAGAGAAATACAGAGTGTTGCCCCTTTACGAACGAAAGCTTTTGCAGAACGCGAATGTCTGTCTACCAGCGAATGCAGTTCCAAGGGACAGTGAAAACCAGCTACAGCTTTCCGTGCTGGCAGCTTTCCTGTGGGCGCAATCGCTGGACGTTTCGAATTTGGCAGCCGGGCTCTGCGAGAGAGAAATACACAGTGTTGCCCCTTTACGAACGAAAGCTTTTGCAGAACGCGAATGTCTGTCTACCAGCGAATGCAGTTCCAAGCGACAGTGAAAACCAGCTACAGCTTTCCGTGCTGGCAGCTTTCCTGTGGGCACAATCGCTGGACGTTTCGAATTTGGCAGCCGGGCTCTGCGAGAGAGAAATACACAGTGTTGCCCCATTACCAAGCAAAGGTTTTGCAGAACGCGAATGTCTGTCTACCAGCGAATGCAGTTCCAAGGGACAGTGAAAACCAGCTTCAGCTTTCCGTGCTGGCAGCTTTCCTGTGGGCGCAATCGCTGGACGTTTCGAATTTGGCAGCCGGGCTCTGCGAGAGAAAAATACACAGTGTTGCACCTTTACGAACGAAAGCTGTTGCAGAACGCGAATGTCTGTCTACCAGCGAATGCAGTTCCAAGGGACAGTGAAAACCAGCTACAGCTTTCTGTGCTGGCAGCTTTCCTGTGGGCGCAATCGCTGGACGTTTCGAATTTGGCAGCCGGGCTCTGCGAGAGAGATATACACAGTGTTGCCCCATTACCAAGCAAAGGTTTTGCAGAACGCGAATGTCTGTCTACCAGCGAATGCAGTTCCAAGGGACAGTGAAAACCAGCTACAGCTTTCTGTGCTGGCAGCTTTCCTGTGGGCACAATCGCTGGACGTTTCGAATTTGGCAGCCGGGCTCTCCGAGAGAGATATACACAGTGTTGCCCCATTACCAAGCAAAGCTTTTGCAGAACGCGAATGTCTGTCTACCAGCGAATGCAGTTCCAAGGGACAGTGAAAACCAGCTACAGCTTTCCGTGCTGGCAGCTTTCCTGTGGGCGCAATCGCTGGACGTTTCGAATTTGGCAGCCGGGCTCTGCTAGAGAGAAATACAGACTGTTGCCCCTTTACGAACGAAAGCTTTTGCAGAACACGAATGTCTGTCTACCAGCGAATGCAGTTCCAAGGGACAGTGAAAACCAGCTACAGCTTTCTGTGCTGGCAGCTTTCCTGTGGGCGCAATCGCTGGACGTTTCGAATTTGGCAGCCGGGTTCTGCCAGAGAGAAATACACAGTGTTGCCCCTTTACGAACGAAAGCTTTTGCAGAACGCGCATGTCTGTCTACCAGCGAATGCAGTTCCAAGGGACAGTGAAAACCAGCTACAGCTTTCTGTGCTGGCAGCTTTCCTGTGGGCGCAATCGCTGGACGTTTCGAATTTGGCAGCCGGGCTCTGCCAGAGAGAAATACACAGTGTTGCCCCTATACGAACGAAGGCTTTTGCAGAACACGAATGTCTGTCTACCAGCGAATGCAGTTCCAAGGGACAGTGAAAACCAGCTACAGCTTTCCGTGCTGGCAGCTTTCCTGTGGGCGCAATCGCTGGACGTTTCGAATTTGGCAGCCGGGCTCTGCCAGAGAGAAATACAAAGTGTTGCCCCTTTACGAACGAAAGCTTTTGCAGAACGCGCATGTCTGTCTACCAGCGAATGCAGTTCCAAGGGACAGTGAAAACCAGCTACAGCTTTCCTTGCTGGCAGCTTTCCTGTGGGCACAATCGCTGGACGTTTCGAATTTGGCAGCCGGGCTCTGCGAGAGAGAAATACACAGTGTTGCCCCATTACCAAGCAAAGGTTTTGCAGAACGCGAATGTCTGTCTACCAGCGAATGCAGTTCCAAGGGACAGTGAAAACCAGCTTCAGCTTTCCGTGCTGGCAGCTTTCCTGTGGGCGCAATCGCTGGACGTTTCGAATTTGGCAGCCGGGCTCTGCGAGAGAAAAATACACAGTGTTGCACCTTTACGAACGAAAGCTGTTGCAGAACGCGAATGTCTGTCTACCAGCGAATGCAGTTCCAAGGGACAGTGAAAACCAGCTACAGCTTTCTGTGCTGGCAGCTTTCCTGTGGGCGCAATCGCTGGACGTTTCGAATTTGGCAGCCGGGCTCTGCGAGAGAGATATACACAGTGTTGCCCCATTACCAAGCAAAGGTTTTGCAGAACGCGAATGTCTGTCTACCAGCGAATGCAGTTCCAAGGGACAGTGAAAACCAGCTACAGCTTTCTGTGCTGGCAGCTTTCCTGTGGGCACAATCGCTGGACGTTTCGAATTTGGCAGCCGGGCTCTGCCAGAGAGATATACACAGTGTTGCCCCATTACCAACCAAAGCTTTTGCAGAACGCGAATGTCTGTCTACCAGCGAATGCAGTTCCAAGGGACAGTGAAAACCAGCTACAGCTTTCCGTGCTGGCAGCTTTCCTGTGGGCGCAGTCGCTGGACGTTTCGAATTTGGCAGCCGGGCTCTGCTAGAGAGAAATACAGACTGTTGCCCCTTTACGAACGAAAGCTTTTGCAGAACACGAATGTCTGTCTACCAGCGAATGCAGTTCCAAGGGACAGTGAAAACCAGCTACAGCTTTCCATGCTGGCAGCTTTCCTGTGGGCGCAATCGCTGGACGTTTCGAATTTGGCAGCCGGGTTCTGCCAGAGAGAAATACACAGTGTTGCCCCTTTACGAACGAAAGCTTTTGCAGAACGCGCATGTCTGTCTACCAGCGAATGCAGTTCCAAGGGACAGTGAAAACCAGCTACAGCTTTCTGTGCTGGCAGCTTTCCTGTGGGCGCAATCGCTGGACGTTTCGAATTTGGCAGCCGGGCTCTGCCAGAGAGAAATACACAGTGTTGCCCCTATACGAACGAAGGCTTTTGCAGAACACGAATGTCTGTCTACCAGCGAATGCAGTTCCAAGGGACAGTGAAAACCAGCTACAGCTTTCCGTGCTGGCAGCTTTCCTGTGGGCGCAATCGCTGGACGTTTCGAATTTGGCAGCCGGGCTCTGCCAGAGAGAAATACACAGTGTTGCCCCTTTACGAACGAAAGCTTTTGCAGAACGCGCATGTCTGTCTACCAGCGAATGCAGTTCCAAGGGACAGTGAAAACCAGCTACAGCTTTCCGTGCTGGCAGCTTTCCTGTGGGCGCAATCGCTGGACGTTTCGAATTTGGCAGCCGGGCTCTGCCAGAGAGAAATACACAGTGTTGCCCCATTACGAACGAAAGCTTTTGCAGAACGCGAATGTCTGTCTACCAGCGAATGCAGTTCCAAGGGACAGTGAAAACCAGCTACAGCTTTCCGTGCTGGCAGCTTTCCTGTGGGCGCAATCGCTGGACGTTTCGAATTTGGCAGCCGGGCTCTGCGAGAGAGAAATACACAGTGTTGCCCCTTTACGAACGAAAGCTTTTGCAGAACGCGAATGTCTGTCTACCAGCGAATGCAGTTCCAAGCGACAGTGAAAACCAGCTACAGCTTTCCGTGCTGGCAGCTTTCCTGTGGGCGCAATCGCTGGACGTTTCGAATTTGGCAGCCGGGCTCTGCGAGAGAGAAATACACAGTGTTGCCCCTTTACGAACGAAAGCTTTTGCAGAACGCGAATGTCTGTCTACCAGCGAATGCAGTTCCAAGGGACAGTGAAAACCAGCTACAGCTTTCCGTGCTGGCAGCTTTCCTGTGGGCGCAATCGCTGGACGTTTCGAATTTGGCAGCCGGGCTCTGCCAGAGAGAAATACAGTGTTGCCCCTTTACGAACGAAAGCTTTTGCAGAACACGAATGTCTGTCTACCAGCGAATGCAGTTCCAAGGGACAGTGAAAACCAGCTACAGCTTTCCGTGCTGGCAGCTTTCCTGTGGGCGCAATCGCTGGACGTTTTGAATTTGGCAGCCGGGCTCTGCCAGAGAGAAATACACAGTGTTGCCCCTTTACGAACGAAAGCTTTTGCAGAACGCGAATGTCTGTCTACCAGCGAATGCAGTTCCAAGGGACAGTGAAAACCAGCTACAGCTTTCCGTGCTGGCAGCTTTCCTGTGGGCGCAATCGCTGGACGTTTCGAATTTGGCAGCCGGGCTCTGCGAGAGAGAAATACACAGTGTTGCCCCTTTACGAACGAAAGCTGTTGCGGAACGCGAATGTCTGTCTACCAGCGAATGCAGTTCCAAGGGACAGTGAAAACCAGCTACAGCTTTCCGTGCTGGCAGCTTTCCTGTGGGCACAATCGCTGGACGTTTCGAATTTGGCAGCCGGGCTCTGCGAGAGAGAAATACACAGTGTTGCCCCATTACGAACGAAAGCTTTTGCGGAACGCGAATGTCTGTCTACCAGCGAATGCAGTTCCAAGGGACAGTGAAAACCAGCTACAGCTTTCCGTGCTGGCAGCTTTCCTGTGGGCGCAATCGCTGGACGTTTCGAATTTGGCAGCCGGGCTCTGCGAGAGAGATATACACAGTGTTGCCCCATTACCAACCAAAGCTTTTGCAGAACGCAAATGTCTGTCTACCAGCGAATGCAGTTCCAAGGGACAGTGAAAACCAGCTACAGCTTTCCGTGCTGGCAGCTTTCCTGTGGGCGCAATCGCTGGACGTTTCGAATTTGGCAGCCGGGCTCTGCCAGAGAGAAATACACAGTGTTGCCCCTTTACGAACGAAAGCTTTTGCAGAACACGAATGTCTGTCTACCAGCGAATGCAGTTCCAAGGGACAGTGAAAACCAGCTACAGCTTTCCGTGCTGGCAGCTTTCCTGTGGGCGCAATCGCTGGACGTTTCGAATTTGGCAGCCGGGCTCTGCCAGAGAGAAATACACAGTGTTGCCCCTTTACGAACGAAAGCTTTTGCAGAACACGAATGTCTGTCTACCAGCGAATGCAGTTCCAAGGGACAGTGAAAACCAGCTACAGCTTTCCGTGCTGGCAGCTTTCCTGTGGGCGCAATCGCTGGACGTTTCGAATTTGGCAGCCGGGCTCTGCGAGAGAAAAATACACAGTGTTGCCCCATTACCAAGCAAAGGTTTTGCAGAATGCGAATGTCTGTCTACCAGCGAATGCAGTTCCAAGGGACAGTGAAAACCAGCTTCAGCTTTCCGTGCTGGCAGCTTTCCTGTGGGCGCAATCGCTGGACGTTTCGAATTTGGCAGCCGGGCTCTGCGAGAGAAAAATACACAGTGTTGCCCCTTTACGAACGAAAGCTTTTGCAGAACGCGAATGTCTGTCTACCAGCGAATGCAGTTCCAAGGGACAGTGAAAACCAGCTACAGCTTTCCGTGCTGGCAGCTTTCCTGTGGGCGCAATCGCTGGACGTTTCGAATTTGGCAGCCGGGCTCTGCGAGAGAGATATACACAGTGTTGCCCCATTACCAAGCAAAGGTTTTGCAGAACGCGAATGTCTGTCTACCAGCGAATGCAGTTCCAAGGGACAGTGAAAACCAGCTACAGCTTTCTGTGCTGGCAGCTTTCCTGTGGGCACAATCGCTGGACGTTTCGAATTTGGCAGCCGGGCTCTGCGAGAGAGATATACACAGTGTTGCCCCATTACCAAGCAAAGGTTTTGCAGAACGCGAATGTCTGTCTACCAGCGAATGCAGTTCCAAGGGACAGTGAAAACCAGCTACAGCTTTCCGTGCTGGCAGCTTTCCTGTGGGCGCAGTCGCTGGACGTTTCGAATTTGGCAGCCGGGCTCTGCTAGAGAGAAATACAGACTGTTGCCCCTTTACGAACGAAAGCTTTTGCAGAACACGAATGTCTGTCTACCAGCGAATGCAGTTCCAAGGGACAGTGAAAACCAGCTACAGCTTTCCGTGCTGGCAGCTTTCCTGTGGGCGCAATCGCTGGACGTTTCGAATTTGGCAGCCGGGCTCTGCCAGAGAGAAATACAGAGTGTTGCCCCTTTACGAACGAAAGCTTTTGCAGAACGCGAATGTCTGTCTACCAGCGAATGCAGTTCCAAGGGACAGTGAAAACCAGCTACAGCTTTCCGTGCTGGCAGCTTTCCTGTGGGCGCAATCGCTGGACGTTTCGAATTTGGCAGCCGGGCTCTGCCAGAGAGAAATACACAGTGTTGCCCCTTTACGAACGAAAGCTTTTGCAGAACGCGAATGTCTGTCTACCAGCGAATGCAGTTCCAAGGGACAGTGAAAACCAGCTACAGCTTTCCGTGCTGGCAGCTTTCCTGTGGGCGCAATCGCTGGACGTTTCGAATTTGGCAGCCGGGCTCTGCCAGAGAGAAATACACAGTGTTGCCACTTTACGAACGAAAGCTTTTGCAGAACGCGAATGTCTGTCTACCAGCGAATGCAGTTCCAAGGGACAGTGAAAACCAGCTACAGCTTTCCGTGCTGGCAGCTTTCCTGTGGGCGCAATCGCTGGACGTTTCGAATTTGGCAGCCGGGCTCTGCGAGAGAGAAATACACAGTGTTGCCCCATTACGAACGAAAGCTTTTGCAGAACGCGAATGTCTGTCTACCAGCGAATGCAGTTCCAAGGGACAGTGAAAACCAGCTACAGCTTTCCGTGCTGGCAGCTTTCCTGTGGGCGCAATCGCTGGACGTTTCGAATTTGGCAGCCACGCTCTCCGAGAGAGATATACACAGTGTTGCCCCATTACCAACCAAAGCTTTTGCAGAACGCGAATGTCTGTCTACCAGCGAATGCAGTTCCAAGGGACAGTGAAAACCAGCTACAGCTTTCCATGCTGGCAGCTTTCCTGTGGGCGCAATCGCTGGACGTTTCGAATTTGGCAGCCGGGCTCTGCCAGAGAGAAATACACAGTGTTGCCCCTTTACGAACGAAAGCTTTTGCAGAACGCGAATGTCTGTCTACCAGCGAATGCAGTTCCAAGGGACAGTGAAAACCAGCTACAGCTTTCCGTGCTGGCAGCTTTCCTGTGGGCGCAATCGCTGGACGTTTCGAATTTGGCATCCGGGCTCTGCCAGAGAGAAATACAGAGTGTTGCCCCTTTACGAACGAAAGCTTTTGCAGAACACGAATGTCTGTCTACCAGCGAATGCAGTTCCAAGGGACAGTGAAAACCAGCTACAGCTTTCCGTGCTGGCAGCTTTCCTGTGGGCACAATCGCTGGACGTTTCGAATTTGGCAGCCGGGCTCTGCGAGAGAGAAATACACAGTGTTGCCCCATTACCAAGCAAAGCTTTTGCAGAACGCGAATGTCTGTCTACCAGCGAATGCAGTTCCAAGGGACAGTGAAAACCAGCTTCAGCTTTCCGTGCTGGCAGCTTTCCTGTGGGCGCAATCGCTGGACGTTTCGAATTTGGCAGCCGGGCTCTGCGAGAGAAAAATACACAGTGTTGCACCTTTACGAACGAAAGCTGTTGCAGAACGCGAATGTCTGTCTACCAGCGAATGCAGTTCCAAGGGACAGTGAAAACCAGCTACAGCTTTCCGTGCTGGCAGCTTTCCTGTGGGCGCAATCGCTGGACGTTTCGAATTTGGCAGCCGGGCTCTGCGAGAGAGATATACACAGTGTTGCCCCATTACCAAGCAAAGGTTTTGCAGAACGCGAATGTCTGTCTACCAGCGAATGCAGTTCCAAGGGACAGTGAAAACCAGCTACAGCTTTCTGTGCTGGCAGCTTTCCTGTGGGCACAATCGCTGGACGTTTCGAATTTGGCAGCCGGGCTCTCCGAGAGAGATATACACAGTGTTGCCCCATTACCAACCAAAGCTTTTGCAGAACGCGAATGTCTGTCTACCAGCGAATGCAGTTCCAAGGGACAGTGAAAACCAGCTACAGCTTTCCGTGCTGGCAGCTTTCCTGTGGGCGCAGTCGCTGGACGTTTCGAATTTGGCAGCCGGGCTCTGCTAGAGAGAAATACAGACTGTTGCCCCTTTACGAACGAAAGCTTTTGCAGAACACGAATGTCTGTCTACCAGCGAATGCAGTTCCAAGGGACAGTGAAAACCAGCTACAGCTTTCCGTGCTGGCAGCTTTCCTGTGGGCGCAATCGCTGGACGTTTTGAATTTGGCAGCCGGGCTCTGCCAGAGAGAAATACACAGTGTTGCCCCTTTACGAACGAAAGCTTTTGCAGAACGCGAATGTCTGTCTACCAGCGAATGCAGTTCCAAGGGACAGTGAAAACCAGCTACAGCTTTCCGTGCTGGCAGCTTTCCTGTGGGCGCAATCGCTGGACGTTTCGAATTTGGCAGCCGGGCTCTGCGAGAGAGAAATACACAGTGTTGCCCCTTTACGAACGAAAGCTGTTGCGGAACGCGAATGTCTGTCTACCAGCGAATGCAGTTCCAAGGGACAGTGAAAACCAGCTACAGCTTTCCGTGCTGGCAGCTTTCCTGTGGGCGCAATCGCTGGACGTTTCGAATTTGGCAGCCGGGCTCTGCGAGAGAGAAATACACAGTGTTGCCCCATTACGAACGAAAGCTTTTGCGGAACGCGAATGTCTGTCTACCAGCGAATGCAGTTCCAAGGGACAGTGAAAACCAGCTACAGCTTTCCGTGCTGGCAGCTTTCCTGTGGGCGCAATCGCTGGACGTTTCGAATTTGGCAGCCGGGCTCTGCGAGAGAGATATACACAGTGTTGCCCCATTACCAACCAAAGCTTTTGCAGAACGCGAATGTCTGTCTACCAGCGAATGCAGTTCCAAGGGACAGTGAAAACCAGCTACAGCTTTCCGTGCTGGCAGCTTTCCTGTGGGCGCAATCGCTGGACGTTTCGAATTTGGCAGCCGGGCTCTGCCAGAGAGAAATACAGACTGTTGCCCCTTTACGAACGAAAGCTTTTGCAGAACACGAATGTCTGTCTACCAGCGAATGCAGTTCCAAGGGACAGTGAAAACCAGCTACAGCTTTCCGTGCTGGCAGCTTTCCTGTGGGCGCAATCGCTGGACGTTTCGAATTTGGCAGCCGGGCTCTGCCAGAGAGAAATACACAGTGTTGCCCCTTTACGAACGAAAGCTTTTGCAGAACACGAATGTCTGTCTACCAGCGAATGCAGTTCCAAGGGACAGTGAAAACCAGCTACAGCTTTCCGTGCTGGCAGCTTTCCTGTGGGCGCAATCGCTGGACGTTTCGAATTTGGCAGCCGGGCTCTGCGAGAGAGAAATACACAGTGTTGCCCCATTACCAAGCAAAGGTTTTGCAGAATGCGAATGTCTGTCTACCAGCGAATGCAGTTCCAAGGGACAGTGAAAACCAGCTTCAGCTTTCCGTGCTGGCAGCTTTCCTGTGGGCGCAATCGCTGGACGTTTCGAATTTGGCAGCCGGGCTCTGCGAGAGAAAAATACACAGTGTTGCACCTTTACGAACGAAAGCTTTTGCAGAACGCGAATGTCTGTCTACCAGCGAATGCAGTTCCAAGGGACAGTGAAAACCAGCTACAGCTTTCCGTGCTGGCAGCTTTCCTGTGGGCGCAATCGCTGGACGTTTCGAATTTGGCAGCCGGGCTCTGCGAGAGAGATATACACAGTGTTGCCCCATTACGAAGCAAAGGTTTTGCAGAACGCGAATGTCTGTCTACCAGCGAATGCAGTTCCAAGGGACAGTGAAAACCAGCTACAGCTTTCTGTGCTGGCAGCTTTCCTGTGGGCACAATCGCTGGACGTTTCGAATTTGGCAGACGGGCTCTCCGAGAGAGATATACACAGTGTTGCCCCATTACCAACCAAAGCTTTTGCAGAACGCGAATGTCTGTCTACCAGCGAATGCAGTTCCAAGGGACAGTGAAAACCAGCTACAGCTTTCCGTGCTGGCAGCTTTCCTGTGGGCGCAGTCGCTGGACGTTTCGAATTTGGCAGCCGGTCTCTGCTAGAGAGAAATACAGACTGTTGCCCCTTTACGAACGAAAGCTTTTGCAGAACACGAATGTCTGTCTACCAGCGAATGCAGTTCCAAGGGACAGTGAAAACCAGCTACAGCTTTCCGTGCTGGCAGCTTTCCTGTGGGCGCAATCGCTGGACGTTTCGAATTTGGCAGCCGGGCTCTGCCAGAGAGAAATACAGAGTGTTGCCCCTTTACGAACGAAAGCTTTTGCAGAACGCGAATGTCTGTCTACCAGCGAATGCAGTTCCAAGGGACAGTGAAAACCAGCTACAGCTTTCCGTGCTGGCAGCTTTCCTGTGGGCGCAATCGCTGGACGTTTCGAATTTGGCAGCCGGGCTCTGCCAGAGAGAAATACACAGTGTTGCCCCTTTACGAACGAAAGCTTTTGCAGAACGCGAATGTCTGTCTACCAGCGAATGCAGTTCCAAGGGACAGTGAAAACCAGCTACAGCTTTCCGTGCTGGCAGCTTTCCTGTGGGCGCAATCGCTGGACGTTTCGAATTTGGCAGCCGGGCTCTCCGAGAGAGATATACACAGTGTTGCCCCATTACCAAGCAAAGGTTTTGCAGAACGCGAATGTCTGTCTACCAGCGAATGCAGTTCCAAGGGACAGTGAAAACCAGCTACAGCTTTCTGTGCTGGCAGCTTTCCTGTGGGCACAATCGCTGGACGTTTCGAATTTGGCAGCCGGGCTCTCCGAGAGAGATATACACAGTGTTGCCCCATTACCAACCAAAGCTTTTGCAGAACGCGAATGTCTGTCTACCAGCGAATGCAGTTCCAAGGGACAGTGAAAACCAGCTACAGCTTTCCGTGCTGGCAGCTTTCCTGTGGGCGCAATCGCTGGACGTTTCGAATTTGGCAGCCGGGCTCTGCGAGAGAGAAATACACAGTGTTGCCCCTTTTCAAACGAAACCTTTTGCAGAACGCGAATGTCTGTATACCAGCGAATGCAGTTCCAAGGGACAGTGAAAACCAGCTACAGCTTTCCGTGCTGGCAGCTTTCCTGTGGGCGCAATCGCTGGACGTTTCGAATTTGGCAGCCGGGCTCTGCCAGAGAGAAATACAGACTGTTGCCCCTTTACGAACGAAAGCTTTTGCAGAACACGAATGTCTGTCTACCAGCGAATGCAGTTCCAAGGGACAGTGAAAACCAGCTACAGCTTTCCGTGCTGGCAGCTTTCCTGTGGGCGCAATCGCTGGACGTTTCGAATTTGGCAGCCGGGCTCTGCCAGAGAGGAATACACAGTGTTGCCCCATTACGAACGAAAGCTTTTGCAGAACGCGAATGTCTGTCTACCAGCGAATGCAGTTCCAAGGGACAGTGAAAACCAGCTACAGCTTTCTGTGCTGGCAGCTTTCCTGTGGGCGCAATCGCTGGACGTTTCGAATTTGGCAGCCGGGCTCTGCCAGAGAGAAATACACAGTGTTGCCCCTTTACGAACGAAAGCTTTTGCAGAACACGAATGTCTGTCTACCAGCGAATGCAGTTCCAAGGGACAGTGAAAACCAGCTACAGCTTTCCGTGCTGGCAGCTTTCCTGTGGGCGCAATCGCTGGACGTTTCGAATTTGGCAGCCGGGCTCTGCCAGAGAGAAATACAAAGTGTTGCCCCTTTACGAACGAAAGCTTTTGCAGAACGCGCATGTCTGTCTACCAGCGAATGCAGTTCCAAGGGACAGTGAAAACCAGCTACAGCTTTCCGTGCTGGCAGCTTTCCTGTGGGCGCAATCGCTGGACGTTTCGAATTTGGCAGCCGGGCTCTGCGAGAGAGAAATACACAGTGTTGCCCCTTTACGAACGAAAGCTTTTGCAGAACGCGAATGTCTGTCTACCAGCGAATGCAGTTCCAAGGGACAGTGAAAACCAGCTACAGCTTTCCGTGCTGGCAGCTTTCCTGTGGGCGCAATCGCTGGACGTTTCGAATTTGGCAGCCGGGCTCTGCGAGAGAGAAATACACAGTGTTGCCCCATTACGAACGAAAGCTTTTGCGGAACGCGAATGTCTGTCTACCAGCGAATGCAGTTCCAAGGGACAGTGAAAACCAGCTACAGCTTTCCGTGCTGGCAGCTTTCCTGTGGGCGCAATCGCTGGACGTTTCGAATTTGGCAGCCGGGCTCTGCGAGAGAGAAATACACAGTGTTGCCCCTTTACGAACGAAAGCTTTTGCAGAACGCGAATGTCTGTCTACCAGCGAATGCAGTTCCAAGGGACAGTGAAAACCAGCTACAGCTTTCCGTGCTGGCAGCTTTCCTGTGGGCACAATCGCTGGACGTTTCGAATTTGGCAGCCGGGCTCTGCCAGAGAGAAATACACAGTGTTGCCCCTTTACGAACGAAAGCTTTTGCGGAACGCGAATGTCTGTCTACCAGCGAATGCAGTTCCAAGGGACAGTGAAAACCAGCTACAGCTTTCCGTGCTGGCAGCTTTCCTGTGGGCGCAATCGCTGGACGTTTCGAATTTGGCAGCCGGGCTCTGCGAGAGAGAAATACACAGTGTTGCCCCTTTACGAACGAAAGCTTTTGCAGAACGCGAATGTCTGTCTACCAGCGAATGCAGTTCCAAGGGACAGTGAAAACCAGCTACAGCTTTCCGTGCTGGCAGCTTTCCTGTGGGCGCAATCGCTGGACGTTTCGAATTTGGCAGCCGGGCTCTTCCAGAGAGAAATACAGTGTTGCCCCTTTACGAACGAAAGCTTTTGCAGAACACGAATGTCTGTCTACCAGCGAATGCAGTTCCAAGGGACAGTGAAAACCAGCTACAGCTTTCCGTGCTGGCAGCTTTCCTGTGGGCGCAATCGCTGGACGTTTCGAATTTGGCAGCCGGGCTCTGCCAGAGAGAAATACACAGTGTTGCCCCTTTACGAACGAAAGCTTTTGCAGAACGCGAATGTCTGTCTACCAGCGAATGCAGTTCCAAGGGACAGTGAAAACCAGCTACAGCTTTCCGTGCTGGCAGCTTTCCTGTGGGCGCAATCGCTGGACATTTCGAATTTGGCAGCCGGGCTCTGCGAGAGAGAAATACACAGTGTTGCCCCTTTACGAACGAAAGCTGTTGCGGAACGCGAATGTCTGTCTACCAGCGAATGCAGTTCCAAGGGACAGTGAAAACCAGCTACAGCTTTCCGTGCTGGCAGCTTTCCTGTGGGCACAATCGCTGGACGTTTCGAATTTGGCAGCCGGGCTCTGCGAGAGAGAAATACACAGTGTTGCCCCATTACCAACCAAAGCTTTTGCGGAACGCGAATGTCTGTCTACCAGCGAATGCAGTTCCAAGGGACAGTGAAAACCAGCTACAGCTTTCCGTGCTGGCAGCTTTCCTGTGGGCGCAATCGCTGGACGTTTCGAATTTGGCAGCCGGGCTCTGCGAGAGAGATATACACAGTGTTGCCCCATTACCAACCAAAGCTTTTGCAGAACGCGAATGTCTGTCTACCAGCGAATGCAGTTCCAAGGGACAGTGAAAACCAGCTACAGCTTTCCGTGCTGGCAGCTTTCCTGTGGGCGCAATCGCTGGACGTTTCGAATTTGGCAGCCGGGCTCTGCCAGAGAGAAATACAGACTGTTGCCCCTTTACGAACGAAAGCTTTTGCAGAACACGAATGTCTGTCTACCAGCGAATGCAGTTCCAAGGGACAGTGAAAACCAGCTACAGCTTTCCGTGCTGGCAGCTTTCCTGTGGGCGCAATCGCTGGACGTTTCGAATTTGGCAGCCGGGCTCTGCCAGAGAGAAATACACAGTGTTGCCCCTTTACGAACGAAAGCTTTTGCAGAACACGAATGTCTGTCTACCAGCGAATGCAGTTCCAAGGGACAGTGAAAACCAGCTACAGCTTTCCGTGCTGGCAGCTTTCCTGTGGGCGCAATCGCTGGACGTTTCGAATTTGGCAGCCGGGCTCTGCGAGAGAGAAATACACAGTGTTGCCCCATTACCAAGCAAAGGTTTTGCAGAATGCGAATGTCTGTCTACCAGCGAATGCAGTTCCAAGGGACAGTGAAAACCAGCTAGAGCTTTCCGTGCTGGCAGCTTTCCTGTGGGCGCAATCGCTGGACGTTTCGAATTTGGCAGCCGGGCTCTGCCAGAGAGAAATACAGACTGTTGCCCCTTTACGAACGAAAGCTTTTGCAGAACGCGAATGTCTGTCTACCAGCGAATGCAGTTCCAAGGGACAGTGAAAACCAGCTACAGCTTTCCGTGCTGGCAGCTTTCCTGTGGGCGCAATCGCTGGACGTTTCGAATTTGGCAGCCGGGCTCTGCCAGAGAGAAATACACAGTGTTGCCCCTTTACGAACGAAAGCTTTTGCGGAACGCGAATGTCTGTCTACCAGCGAATGCAGTTCCAAGGGACAGTGAAAACCAGCTACAGCTTTCCGTGCTGGCAGCTTTCCTGGGGGCGCAATCGCTGGACGTTTCGAATTTGGCAGCCGGGCTCTGCCAGAGAGAAATACAAAGTGTTGCCCCTTTACGAACGAAAGCTTTTGCAGAACGCGCATGTCTGTCTACCAGCGAATGCAGTTCCAAGGGACAGTGAAAACCAGCTACAGCTTTCCGTGCTGGCAGCTTTCCTGTGGGCGCAATCGCTGGACGTTTCGAATTTGGCAGCCGGGCTCTGCGAGAGAGAAATACACAGTGTTGCCCCATTACGAACGAAAGCTTTTGCGGAACGCGAATGTCTGTCTACCAGCGAATGCAGTTCCAAGGGACAGTGAAAACCAGCTACAGCTTTCCGTGCTGGCAGCTTTCCTGTGGGCGCAATCGCTGGACGTTTCGAATTTGGCAGCCGGGCTCTGCCAGAGAGAAATACACAGTGTTGCCCCATTACGAACGAAAGCTTTTGCGGAACGCGAATGTCTGTCTACCAGCGAATGCAGTTCCAAGGGACAGTGAAAACCAGCTACAGCTTTCCGTGCTGGCAGCTTTCCTGTGGGCGCAATCGGTGGACGTTTCGAATTTGGCAGCTGGGCTCTGCGGGAGAGAAATACACAGTGTTGCCCCTTTACGAAAGAAAGCTTTTGCGGAACGCGAATGTCTGTCTACCAGCGAATGCAGTTCCAAGGGACAGTGAAAACCAGCTACAGCTTTCCGTGCTGGCAGCTTTCCTGTGGGCGCAATCGCTGGACGTTTCGAATTTGGCAGCCGGGCTCTGCCAGAGAGAAATACAGACTGTTGCCCCTTTACGAACGAAAGCTTTTGCAGAACACGAATGTCTGTCTACCAGCGAATGCAGTTCCAAGGGACAGTGAAAACCAGCTAGAGCTTTCCGTGCTGGCAGCTTTCCTGTGGGCGCAATCGCTGGACGTTTCGAATTTGGCAGCCGGGCTCTGCCAGAGAGAAATACAGACTGTTGCCCCTTTACGAACGAAAGCTTTTGCAGAACACGAATGTCTGTCTACCAGCGAATGCAGTTCCAAGGGACAGTGAAAACCAGCTACAGCTTTCCGTGCTGGCAGCTTTCCTGTGGGCGCAATCGCTGGACGTTTCGAATTTGGCAGCCGGGCTCTGCCAGAGAGAAATACACAGTGTTGCCCCTTTACGAACGAAAGCTTTTGCAGAACACGAATGTCTGTCTACCAGCGAATGCAGTTCCAAGGGACAGTGAAAACCAGCTACAGCTTTCCGTGCTGGCAGCTTTCCTGTGGGCGCAATCGCTGGACGTTTCGAATTTGGCAGCCGGGCTCTGCGAGAGAGAAATACACAGTGTTGCCCCATTACCAAGCAAAGGTTTTGCAGAATGCGAATGTCTGTCTACCAGCGAATGCAGTTCCAAGGGACAGTGAAAACCAGCTACAGCTTTCCGTGCTGGCAGCTTTCCTGTGGGCGCAATCGCTGGACGTTTCGAATTTGGCAGCCGGGCTCTGCCAGAGAGAAATACAGACTGTTGCCCCTTTACGAACGAAAGCTTTTGCAGAACGCGAATGTCTGTCTACCAGCGAATGCAGTTCCAAGGGACAGTGAAAACCAGCTACAGCTTTCCGTGCTGGCAGCTTTCC
Source organism: Mycteria americana (assembly GCF_035582795.1). Taxonomy (NCBI): domain Eukaryota; kingdom Metazoa; phylum Chordata; class Aves; order Ciconiiformes; family Ciconiidae; genus Mycteria; species Mycteria americana. The sequence continues at coordinate 44,416,901 of NC_134370.1, forward strand.
TGTGGGCGCAATCGCTGGACGTTTCGAATTTGGCAGCCGGGCTCTGCCAGAGAGAAATACACAGTGTTGCCCCTTTACGAACGAAAGCTTTTGCGGAACGCGAATGTCTGTCTACCAGCGAATGCAGTTCCAAGGGACAGTGAAAACCAGCTACAGCTTTCCGTGCTGGCAGCTTTCCTGTGGGCGCAATCGCTGGACGTTTCGAATTTGGCAGCCGGGCTCTGCCAGAGAGAAATACAAAGTGTTGCCCCTTTACGAACGAAAGCTTTTGCAGAACGCGCATGTCTGTCTACCAGCGAATGCAGTTCCAAGGGACAGTGAAAACCAGCTACAGCTTTCCGTGCTGGCAGCTTTCCTGTGGGCGCAATCGCTGGACGTTTCGAATTTGGCAGCCGGGCTCTGCGAGAGAGAAATACACAGTGTTGCCCCATTACGAACGAAAGCTTTTGCGGAACGCGAATGTCTGTCTACCAGCGAATGCAGTTCCAAGGGACAGTGAAAACCAGCTACAGCTTTCCGTGCTGGCAGCTTTCCTGTGGGCGCAATCGCTGGACGTTTCGAATTTGGCAGCCGGGCTCTGCGAGAGAGAAATACACAGTGTTGCCCCATTACGAACGAAAGCTTTTGCGGAACGCGAATGTCTGTCTACCAGCGAATGCAGTTCCAAGGGACAGTGAAAACCAGCTACAGCTTTCCGTGCTGGCAGCTTTCCTGTGGGCGCAATCGGTGGACGTTTCGAATTTGGCAGCTGGGCTCTGCGGGAGAGAAATACACAGTGTTGCCCCTTTACGAAAGAAAGCTTTTGCGGAACGCGAATGTCTGTCTACCAGCGAATGCAGTTCCAAGGGACAGTGAAAACCAGCTACAGCTTTCCGTGCTGGCAGCTTTCCTGTGGGCGCAATCGCTGGACGTTTCGAATTTGGCAGCCGGGCTCTGCCAGAGAGAAATACAGACTGTTGCCCCTTTACGAACGAAAGCTTTTGCAGAACACGAATGTCTGTCTACCAGCGAATGCAGTTCCAAGGGACAGTGAAAACCAGCTAGAGCTTTCCGTGCTGGCAGCTTTCCTGTGGGCGCAATCGCTGGACGTTTCGAATTTGGCAGCCGGGCTCTGCCAGAGAGAAATACACAGTGTTGCCCCTTTACGAAAGAAAGCTTTTGCAGAACGCGAATGTCTGTCTACCAGCGAATGCAGTTCCAAGGGACAGTGAAAACCAGCTACAGCTTTCCGTGCTGGCAGCTTTCCTGTGGGCGCAATCGCTGGACGTTTCGAATTTGGCAGCCGGGCTCTCCGAGAGAGATATACACAGTGTTGCACCTTTACGAACGAAAGCTTTTGCGGAACGCGAATGTCTGTCTACCAGCGAATGCAGTTCCAAGGGACAGTGAAAACCAGCTACAGCTTTCCGTGCTGGCAGCTTTCCTGTGGGCGCAATCGCTGGACGTTTCGAATTTGGCAGCCGGGCTCTGCGAGAGAGATATACACAGTGTTGCCCCATTACCAAGCAAAGGTTTTGCAGAACGCGAATGTCTGTCTACCAGCGAATGCAGTTCCAAGGGACAGTGAAAACCAGCTACAGCTTTCCGTGCTGGCAGCTTTCCTGTGGGCGCAATCGCTGGACGTTTCGAATTTGGCAGCCGGGCTCTCCGAGAGAGATATATACAGTGTTGCCCCATTACCAAGCAAAGGTTTTGCAGAACGCGAATGTCTGTCTACCAGCGAATGCAGTTCCAAGGGACAGTGAAAACCAGCTACAGCTTTCCGTGCTGGCAGCTTTCCTGTGGGCGCAATCGCTGGACGTTTCGAATTTGGCAGCCGGGCTCTGCCAGAGAGAAATACAGACTGTTGCCCCTTTACGAACGAAAGCTTTTGCAGAACGCGAATGTCTGTCTACCAGCGAATGCAGTTCCAAGGGACAGTGAAAACCAGCTACAGCTTTCCGTGCTGGCAGCTTTCCTGTGGGCGCAATCGCTGGACGTTTCGAATTTGGCAGCCGGGCTCTGCCAGAGAGAAATACACAGTGTTGCCCCTTTACGAAAGAAAGCTTTTGCGGAACGCGAATGTCTGTCTACCAGCGAATGCAGTTCCAAGGGACAGTGAAAACCAGCTACAGCTTTCCGTGCTGGCAGCTTTCCTGTGGGCGCAATCGCTGGACGTTTCGAATTTGGCAGCCGGGCTCTGCGAGAGAGAAATACACAGTGTTGCCCCATTACGAACGAAAGCTTTTGCGGAACGCGAATGTCTGTCTACCAGCGAATGCAGTTCCAAGGGACAGTGAAAACCAGCTACAGCTTTCCGTGCTGGCAGCTTTCCTGTGGGCGCAATCGGTGGACGTTTCGAATTTGGCAGCTGGGCTCTGCGGGAGAGAAATACACAGTGTTGCCCCTTTACGAAAGAAAGCTTTTGCGGAACGCGAATGTCTGTCTACCAGCGAATGCAGTTCCAAGGGACAGTGAAAACCAGCTACAGCTTTCCGTGCTGGCAGCTTTCCTGTGGGCGCAATCGCTGGACGTTTCGAATTTGGCAGCCGGGCTCTGCCAGAGAGAAATACAGACTGTTGCCCCTTTACGAACGAAAGCTTTTGCAGAACGCGAATGTCTGTCTACCAGCGAATGCAGTTCCAAGGGACAGTGAAAACCAGCTAGAGCTTTCCGTGCTGGCAGCTTTCCTGTGGGCGCAATCGCTGGACGTTTCGAATTTGGCAGCCGGGCTCTGCCAGAGAGAAATACACAGTGTTGCCCCTTTACGAAAGAAAGCTTTTGCAGAACGCGAATGTCTGTCTACCAGCGAATGCAGTTCCAAGGGACAGTGAAAACCAGCTACAGCTTTCCGTGCTGGCAGCTTTCCTGTGGGCGCAATCGCTGGACGTTTCGAATTTGGCAGCCGGGCTCTCCGAGAGAGATATACACAGTGTTGCACCTTTACGAACGAAAGCTGTTGCAGAACGCGAATGTCTGTCTACCAGCGAATGCAGTTCCAAGGGACAGTGAAAACCAGCTACAGCTTTCCGTGCTGGCAGCTTTCCTGTGGGCGCAATCGCTGGACGTTTCGAATTTGGCAGCCGGGCTCTGCGAGAGAGATATACACAGTGTTGCCCCATTACCAAGCAAAGGTTTTGCAGAACGCGAATGTCTGTCTACCAGCGAATGCAGTTCCAAGGGACAGTGAAAACCAGCTACAGCTTTCCGTGCTGGCAGCTTTCCTGTGGGCGCAATCGCTGGACGTTTCGAATTTGGCAGCCGGGCTCTCCGAGAGAGATATACACAGTGTTGCCCCATTACCAAGCAAAGGTTTTGCAGAACGCGAATGTCTGTCTACCAGCGAATGCAGTTCCAAGGGACAGTGAAAACCAGCTACAGCTTTCCGTGCTGGCAGCTTTCCTGTGGGCGCAATCGCTGGACGTTTCGAATTTGGCAGCCGGGCTCTGCCAGAGAGAAATACACAGTGTTGCCCCTTTACGAACGAAAGCTTTTGCAGAACGCGAATGTCTGTCTACCAACGAATGCAGTTCCAAGGGACAGTGAAAACCAGCTACAGCTTTCCGTGCTGGCAGCTTTCCTGTGGGCGCAATCGCTGGACGTTTCGAATTTGGCAGCCGGGCTCTGCCAGAGAGAAATACAGACTGTTGCCCCTTTACGAAAGAAAGCTTTTGCAGAACGCGAATGTCTGTCTACCAGCGAATGCAGTTCCAAGGGACAGTGAAAACCAGCTACAGCTTTCCGTGCTGGCAGCTTTCCTGTGGGCGCAATCGCTGGACGTTTCGAATTTGGCAGCCGGGCTCTGCCAGAGAGAAATACACAGTGTTGCCCCTTTATGAACGAAAGCTTTTGCGGAACGCGAATGTCTGTCTACCAGCGAATGCAGTTCCAAGGGACAGTGAAAACCAGCTACAGCTTTCCGTGCTGGCAGCTTTCCTGTGGGCGCAATCGCTGGACGTTTCGAATTTGGCAGCCGGGCTCTGCCAGAGAGAAATACAAAGTGTTGCCCCTTTACGAACGAAAGCTTTTGCAGAACGCGCATGTCTGTCTACCAGCGAATGCAGTTCCAAGGGACAGTGAAAACCAGCTACAGCTTTCCGTGCTGGCAGCTTTCCTGTGGGCGCAATCGCTGGACGTTTCGAATTTGGCAGCCGGGCTCTGCGAGAGAGAAATACACAGTGTTGCCCCATTACGAACGAAAGCTTTTGCGGAACGCGAATGTCTGTCTACCAGCGAATGCAGTTCCAAGGGACAGTGAAAACCAGCTACAGCTTTCCGTGCTGGCAGCTTTCCTGTGGGCGCAATCGCTGGACGTTTCGAATTTGGCAGCCGGGCTCTGCGAGAGAGAAATACACAGTGTTGCGCCATTACGAACGAAAGCTTTTGCGGAACGCGAATGTCTGTCTACCAGCGAATGCAGTTCCAAGGGACAGTGAAAACCAGCTACAGCTTTCCGTGCTGGCAGCTTTCCTGTGGGCGCAATCGGTGGACGTTTCGAATTTGGCAGCTGGGCTCTGCGGGAGAGAAATACACAGTGTTGCCCCTTTACGAACGAAAGCTTTTGCAGAACGCACATGTCTGTCTACCAGCGAATGCAGTTCCAAGGGACAGTGAAAACCAGCTACAGCTTTCCGTGCTGGCAGCTTTCCTGTGGGCGCAATCGCTGGACGTTTCGAATTTGGCAGCCGGGCTCTGCCAGAGAGAAATACAGACTGTTGCCCCTTTACGAACGAAAGCTTTTGCAGAACACGAATGTCTGTCTACCAGCGAATGCAGTTCCAAGGGACAGTGAAAACCAGCTACAGCTTTCCGTGCTGGCAGCTTTCCTGTGGGCGCAATCGCTGGACGTTTCGAATTTGGCAGCCGGGCTCTGCCAGAGAGAAATACACAGTGTTGCCCCTTTACGAAAGAAAGCTTTTGCAGAACGCGAATGTCTGTCTACCAGCGAATGCAGTTCCAAGGGACAGTGAAAACCAGCTACAGCTTTCCGTGCTGGCAGCTTTCCTGTGGGCGCAATCGCTGGACGTTTCGAATTTGGCAGCCGGGCTCTCCGAGAGAGATATACACAGTGTTGCACCTTTACGAACGAAAGCTGTTGCAGAACGCGAATGTCTGTCTACCAGCGAATGCAGTTCCAAGGGACAGTGAAAACCAGCTACAGCTTTCCGTGCTGGCAGCTTTCCTGTGGGCACAATCGCTGGACGTTTCGAATTTGGCAGCCGGGCTCTGCGAGAGAGAAATACACAGTGTTGCCCCATTACCAAGCAAAGGTTTTGCAGAACGCGAATGTCTGTCTACCAGCGAATGCAGTTCCAAGGGACAGTGAAAACCAGCTACAGCTTTCCGTGCTGGCAGCTTTCCTGTGGGCGCAATCGCTGGACGTTTCGAATTTGGCAGCCGGGCTCTCCGAGAGAGATATATACAGTGTTGCCCCATTACCAAGCAAAGGTTTTGCAGAACGCGAATGTCTGTCTACCAGCGAATGCAGTTCCAAGGGACAGTGAAAACCAGCTACAGCTTTCCGTGCTGGCAGCTTTCCTGTGGGCACAATCGCTGGACGTTTCGAATTTGGCAGCCGGGCTCTCCGAGAGAGATATACTCAGTGTTGCCCCATTACCAACCAAAGCTTTTGCAGAACGCGAATGTCTGTCTACCAGGGAATGCAGTTCCAAGGGACAGTGAAAACCAGCTACAGCTTTCTGTGCTGGCAGCTTTCCTGTGGGCACAATCGCTGGACGTTTCGAATTTGGCAGCCGGGCTCTCCGAGAGAGATATACACAGTGTTGCCCCATTACCAACCAAAGCTTTTGCAGAACGCGAATGTCTGTCTACCAGCGAATGCAGTTCCAAGGGACAGTGAAAACCAGCTACAGCTTTCCGTGCTGGCAGCTTTCCTGTGGGCGCAATCGCTGGACGTTTCGAATTTGGCAGCCGGGCTCTGCCAGAGAGAAATACAGACTGTTGCCCCTTTACGAACGAAAGCTTTTGCAGAACGCGAATGTCTGTCTACCAGCGAATGCAGTTCCAAGGGACAGTGAAAACCAGCTACAGCTTTCCGTGCTGGCAGCTTTCCTGTGGGCGCAATCGCTGGACGTTTCGAATTTGGCAGCCGGGCTCTGCCAGAGAGAAATACAGTGTTGCCCCTTTACGAACGAAAGCTTTTGCAGAACACGAATGTCTGTCTACCAGCGAATGCAGTTCCAAGGGACAGTGAAAACCAGCTACAGCTTTCCGTGCTGGCAGCTTTCCTGTGGGCGCAATCGCTGGACGTTTCGAATTTGGCAGCCGGGCTCTGCCAGAGAGAAATACACAGTGTTGCCCCTTTACGAACGAAAGCTGTTGCAGAACGCGAATGTCTGTCTACCAGCGAATGCAGTTCCAAGGGACAGTGAAAACCAGCTACAGCTTTCCGTGCTGGCAGCTTTCCTGTGGGCGCAATCGCTGGACGTTTCGAATTTGGCAGCCGGGCTCTGCGAGAGAGAAATACACAGTGTTGCCCCATTACGAACGAAAGCTTTTGCGGAACGCGAATGTCTGTCTACCAGCGAATGCAGTTCCAAGGGACAGTGAAAACCAGCTACAGCTTTCCGTGCTGGCAGCTTTCCTGTGGGCGCAATCGCTGGACGTTTCGAATTTGGCAGCCGGGCTCTGCGAGAGAGAAATACACAGTGTTGCCCCATTACGAACGAAAGCTTTTGCGGAACGCGAATGTCTGTCTACCAGCGAATGCAGTTCCAAGGGACAGTGAAAACCAGCTACAGCTTTCCGTGCTGGCAGCTTTCCTGTGGGCGCAATCGGTGGACGTTTCGAATTTGGCAGCCGGGCTCTGCCAGAGAGAAATACACAGTGTTGCCCCTTTACGAACGAAAGCTTTTGCAGAACACGAATGTCTGTCTACCAGCGAATGCAGTTCCAAGGGACAGTGAAAACCAGCTACAGCTTTCCGTGCTGGCAGCTTTCCTGTGGGCGCAATCGCTGGACGTTTCGAATTTGGCAGCCGGGCTCTGCCAGAGAGAAATACAAAGTGTTGCCCCTTTACGAACGAAAGCTTTTGCAGAACGCGCATGTCTGTCTACCAGCGAATGCAGTTCCAAGGGACAGTGAAAACCAGCTACAGCTTTCCGTGCTGGCAGCTTTCCTGTGGGCGCAATCGCTGGACGTTTCGAATTTGGCAGCCGGGCTCTGCGAGAGAGAAATACACAGTGTTGCCCCTTTACGAACGAAAGCTTTTGCAGAACGCGAATGTCTGTCTACCAGCGAATGCAGTTCCAAGGGACAGTGAAAACCAGCTACAGCTTTCCGTGCTGGCAGCTTTCCTGTGGGCGCAATCGCTGGACGTTTCGAATTTGGCAGCCGGGCTCTGCGAGAGAGAAATACACAGTGTTGCCCCATTACGAACGAAAGCTTTTGCGGAACGCGAATGTCTGTCTACCAGCGAATGCAGTTCCAAGGGACAGTGAAAACCAGCTACAGCTTTCCGTGCTGGCAGCTTTCCTGTGGGCGCAATCGCTGGACGTTTCGAATTTGGCAGCCGGGCTCTGCGAGAGAGAAATACACAGTGTTGCCCCTTTACGAACGAAAGCTTTTGCAGAACGCGAATGTCTGTCTACCAGCGAATGCAGTTCCAAGGGACAGTGAAAACCAGCTACAGCTTTCCGTGCTGGCAGCTTTCCTGTGGGCACAATCGCTGGACGTTTCGAATTTGGCAGCCGGGCTCTGCCAGAGAGAAATACACAGTGTTGCCCCTTTACGAACGAAAGCTTTTGCGGAACGCGAATGTCTGTCTACCAGCGAATGCAGTTCCAAGGGACAGTGAAAACCAGCTACAGCTTTCCGTGCTGGCAGCTTTCCTGTGGGCGCAATCGCTGGACGTTTCGAATTTGGCAGCCGGGCTCTGCGAGAGAGAAATACACAGTGTTGCCCCTTTACGAACGAAAGCTTTTGCAGAACGCGAATGTCTGTCTACCAGCGAATGCAGTTCCAAGGGACAGTGAAAACCAGCTACAGCTTTCCGTGCTGGCAGCTTTCCTGTGGGCGCAATCGCTGGACGTTTCGAATTTGGCAGCCGGGCTCTTCCAGAGAGAAATACAGTGTTGCCCCTTTACGAACGAAAGCTTTTGCAGAACACGAATGTCTGTCTACCAGCGAATGCAGTTCCAAGGGACAGTGAAAACCAGCTACAGCTTTCCGTGCTGGCAGCTTTCCTGTGGGCGCAATCGCTGGACGTTTCGAATTTGGCAGCCGGGCTCTGCCAGAGAGAAATACACAGTGTTGCCCCTTTACGAACGAAAGCTTTTGCAGAACGCGAATGTCTGTCTACCAGCGAATGCAGTTCCAAGGGACAGTGAAAACCAGCTACAGCTTTCCGTGCTGGCAGCTTTCCTGTGGGCGCAATCGCTGGACATTTCGAATTTGGCAGCCGGGCTCTGCGAGAGAGAAATACACAGTGTTGCCCCTTTACGAACGAAAGCTGTTGCGGAACGCGAATGTCTGTCTACCAGCGAATGCAGTTCCAAGGGACAGTGAAAACCAGCTACAGCTTTCCGTGCTGGCAGCTTTCCTGTGGGCACAATCGCTGGACGTTTCGAATTTGGCAGCCGGGCTCTGCGAGAGAGAAATACACAGTGTTGCCCCATTACCAACCAAAGCTTTTGCGGAACGCGAATGTCTGTCTACCAGCGAATGCAGTTCCAAGGGACAGTGAAAACCAGCTACAGCTTTCCGTGCTGGCAGCTTTCCTGTGGGCGCAATCGCTGGACGTTTCGAATTTGGCAGCCGGGCTCTGCGAGAGAGATATACACAGTGTTGCCCCATTACCAACCAAAGCTTTTGCAGAACGCGAATGTCTGTCTACCAGCGAATGCAGTTCCAAGGGACAGTGAAAACCAGCTACAGCTTTCCGTGCTGGCAGCTTTCCTGTGGGCGCAATCGCTGGACGTTTCGAATTTGGCAGCCGGGCTCTGCCAGAGAGAAATACAGACTGTTGCCCCTTTACGAACGAAAGCTTTTGCAGAACACGAATGTCTGTCTACCAGCGAATGCAGTTCCAAGGGACAGTGAAAACCAGCTACAGCTTTCCGTGCTGGCAGCTTTCCTGTGGGCGCAATCGCTGGACGTTTCGAATTTGGCAGCCGGGCTCTGCCAGAGAGAAATACACAGTGTTGCCCCTTTACGAACGAAAGCTTTTGCAGAACACGAATGTCTGTCTACCAGCGAATGCAGTTCCAAGGGACAGTGAAAACCAGCTACAGCTTTCCGTGCTGGCAGCTTTCCTGTGGGCGCAATCGCTGGACGTTTCGAATTTGGCAGCCGGGCTCTGCGAGAGAGAAATACACAGTGTTGCCCCATTACCAAGCAAAGGTTTTGCAGAATGCGAATGTCTGTCTACCAGCGAATGCAGTTCCAAGGGACAGTGAAAACCAGCTAGAGCTTTCCGTGCTGGCAGCTTTCCTGTGGGCGCAATCGCTGGACGTTTCGAATTTGGCAGCCGGGCTCTGCCAGAGAGAAATACAGACTGTTGCCCCTTTACGAACGAAAGCTTTTGCAGAACGCGAATGTCTGTCTACCAGCGAATGCAGTTCCAAGGGACAGTGAAAACCAGCTACAGCTTTCCGTGCTGGCAGCTTTCCTGTGGGCGCAATCGCTGGACGTTTCGAATTTGGCAGCCGGGCTCTGCCAGAGAGAAATACACAGTGTTGCCCCTTTACGAACGAAAGCTTTTGCGGAACGCGAATGTCTGTCTACCAGCGAATGCAGTTCCAAGGGACAGTGAAAACCAGCTACAGCTTTCCGTGCTGGCAGCTTTCCTGGGGGCGCAATCGCTGGACGTTTCGAATTTGGCAGCCGGGCTCTGCCAGAGAGAAATACAAAGTGTTGCCCCTTTACGAACGAAAGCTTTTGCAGAACGCGCATGTCTGTCTACCAGCGAATGCAGTTCCAAGGGACAGTGAAAACCAGCTACAGCTTTCCGTGCTGGCAGCTTTCCTGTGGGCGCAATCGCTGGACGTTTCGAATTTGGCAGCCGGGCTCTGCGAGAGAGAAATACACAGTGTTGCCCCATTACGAACGAAAGCTTTTGCGGAACGCGAATGTCTGTCTACCAGCGAATGCAGTTCCAAGGGACAGTGAAAACCAGCTACAGCTTTCCGTGCTGGCAGCTTTCCTGTGGGCGCAATCGCTGGACGTTTCGAATTTGGCAGCCGGGCTCTGCCAGAGAGAAATACACAGTGTTGCCCCATTACGAACGAAAGCTTTTGCGGAACGCGAATGTCTGTCTACCAGCGAATGCAGTTCCAAGGGACAGTGAAAACCAGCTACAGCTTTCCGTGCTGGCAGCTTTCCTGTGGGCGCAATCGGTGGACGTTTCGAATTTGGCAGCTGGGCTCTGCGGGAGAGAAATACACAGTGTTGCCCCTTTACGAAAGAAAGCTTTTGCGGAACGCGAATGTCTGTCTACCAGCGAATGCAGTTCCAAGGGACAGTGAAAACCAGCTACAGCTTTCCGTGCTGGCAGCTTTCCTGTGGGCGCAATCGCTGGACGTTTCGAATTTGGCAGCCGGGCTCTGCCAGAGAGAAATACAGACTGTTGCCCCTTTACGAACGAAAGCTTTTGCAGAACACGAATGTCTGTCTACCAGCGAATGCAGTTCCAAGGGACAGTGAAAACCAGCTAGAGCTTTCCGTGCTGGCAGCTTTCCTCTGGGCGCAATCGCTGGACGTTTCGAATTTGGCAGCCGGGCTCTGCCAGAGAGAAATACAGACTGTTGCCCCTTTACGAACGAAAGCTTTTGCAGAACACGAATGTCTGTCTACCAGCGAATGCAGTTCCAAGGGACAGTGAAAACCAGCTACAGCTTTCCGTGCTGGCAGCTTTCCTGTGGGCGCAATCGCTGGACGTTTCGAATTTGGCAGCCGGGCTCTGCCAGAGAGAAATACACAGTGTTGCCCCTTTACGAACGAAAGCTTTTGCAGAACACGAATGTCTGTCTACCAGCGAATGCAGTTCCAAGGGACAGTGAAAACCAGCTACAGCTTTCCGTGCTGGCAGCTTTCCTGTGGGCGCAATCGCTGGACGTTTCGAATTTGGCAGCCGGGCTCTGCGAGAGAGAAATACACAGTGTTGCCCCATTACCAAGCAAAGGTTTTGCAGAATGCGAATGTCTGTCTACCAGCGAATGCAGTTCCAAGGGACAGTGAAAACCAGCTACAGCTTTCCGTGCTGGCAGCTTTCCTGTGGGCGCAATCGCTGGACGTTTCGAATTTGGCAGCCGGGCTCTGCCAGAGAGAAATACAGACTGTTGCCCCTTTACGAACGAAAGCTTTTGCAGAACGCGAATGTCTGTCTACCAGCGAATGCAGTTCCAAGGGACAGTGAAAACCAGCTACAGCTTTCCGTGCTGGCAGCTTTCCTGTGGGCGCAATCGCTGGACGTTTCGAATTTGGCAGCCGGGCTCTGCCAGAGAGAAATACACAGTGTTGCCCCTTTACGAACGAAAGCTTTTGCGGAACGCGAATGTCTGTCTACCAGCGAATGCAGTTCCAAGGGACAGTGAAAACCAGCTACAGCTTTCCGTGCTGGCAGCTTTCCTGTGGGCGCAATCGCTGGACGTTTCGAATTTGGCAGCCGGGCTCTGCCAGAGAGAAATACAAAGTGTTGCCCCTTTACGAACGAAAGCTTTTGCAGAACGCGCATGTCTGTCTACCAGCGAATGCAGTTCCAAGGGACAGTGAAAACCAGCTACAGCTTTCCGTGCTGGCAGCTTTCCTGTGGGCGCAATCGCTGGACGTTTCGAATTTGGCAGCCGGGCTCTGCGAGAGAGAAATACACAGTGTTGCCCCATTACGAACGAAAGCTTTTGCGGAACGCGAATGTCTGTCTACCAGCGAATGCAGTTCCAAGGGACAGTGAAAACCAGCTACAGCTTTCCGTGCTGGCAGCTTTCCTGTGGGCGCAATCGCTGGACGTTTCGAATTTGGCAGCCGGGCTCTGCGAGAGAGAAATACACAGTGTTGCCCCATTACGAACGAAAGCTTTTGCGGAACGCGAATGTCTGTCTACCAGCGAATGCAGTTCCAAGGGACAGTGAAAACCAGCTACAGCTTTCCGTGCTGGCAGCTTTCCTGTGGGCGCAATCGGTGGACGTTTCGAATTTGGCAGCTGGGCTCTGCGGGAGAGAAATACACAGTGTTGCCCCTTTACGAAAGAAAGCTTTTGCGGAACGCGAATGTCTGTCTACCAGCGAATGCAGTTCCAAGGGACAGTGAAAACCAGCTACAGCTTTCCGTGCTGGCAGCTTTCCTGTGGGCGCAATCGCTGGACGTTTCGAATTTGGCAGCCGGGCTCTGCCAGAGAGAAATACAGACTGTTGCCCCTTTACGAACGAAAGCTTTTGCAGAACACGAATGTCTGTCTACCAGCGAATGCAGTTCCAAGGGACAGTGAAAACCAGCTAGAGCTTTCCGTGCTGGCAGCTTTCCTGTGGGCGCAATCGCTGGACGTTTCGAATTTGGCAGCCGGGCTCTGCCAGAGAGAAATACACAGTGTTGCCCCTTTACGAAAGAAAGCTTTTGCAGAACGCGAATGTCTGTCTACCAGCGAATGCAGTTCCAAGGGACAGTGAAAACCAGCTACAGCTTTCCGTGCTGGCAGCTTTCCTGTGGGCGCAATCGCTGGACGTTTCGAATTTGGCAGCCGGGCTCTCCGAGAGAGATATACACAGTGTTGCACCTTTACGAACGAAAGCTTTTGCGGAACGCGAATGTCTGTCTACCAGCGAATGCAGTTCCAAGGGACAGTGAAAACCAGCTACAGCTTTCCGTGCTGGCAGCTTTCCTGTGGGCGCAATCGCTGGACGTTTCGAATTTGGCAGCCGGGCTCTGCGAGAGAGATATACACAGTGTTGCCCCATTACCAAGCAAAGGTTTTGCAGAACGCGAATGTCTGTCTACCAGCGAATGCAGTTCCAAGGGACAGTGAAAACCAGCTACAGCTTTCCGTGCTGGCAGCTTTCCTGTGGGCGCAATCGCTGGACGTTTCGAATTTGGCAGCCGGGCTCTCCGAGAGAGATATATACAGTGTTGCCCCATTACCAAGCAAAGGTTTTGCAGAACGCGAATGTCTGTCTACCAGCGAATGCAGTTCCAAGGGACAGTGAAAACCAGCTACAGCTTTCCGTGCTGGCAGCTTTCCTGTGGGCGCAATCGCTGGACGTTTCGAATTTGGCAGCCGGGCTCTGCCAGAGAGAAATACAGACTGTTGCCCCTTTACGAACGAAAGCTTTTGCAGAACGCGAATGTCTGTCTACCAGCGAATGCAGTTCCAAGGGACAGTGAAAACCAGCTACAGCTTTCCGTGCTGGCAGCTTTCCTGTGGGCGCAATCGCTGGACGTTTCGAATTTGGCAGCCGGGCTCTGCCAGAGAGAAATACACAGTGTTGCCCCTTTACGAAAGAAAGCTTTTGCGGAACGCGAATGTCTGTCTACCAGCGAATGCAGTTCCAAGGGACAGTGAAAACCAGCTACAGCTTTCCGTGCTGGCAGCTTTCCTGTGGGCGCAATCGCTGGACGTTTCGAATTTGGCAGCCGGGCTCTGCGAGAGAGAAATACACAGTGTTGCCCCATTACGAACGAAAGCTTTTGCGGAACGCGAATGTCTGTCTACCAGCGAATGCAGTTCCAAGGGACAGTGAAAACCAGCTACAGCTTTCCGTGCTGGCAGCTTTCCTGTGGGCGCAATCGGTGGACGTTTCGAATTTGGCAGCTGGGCTCTGCGGGAGAGAAATACACAGTGTTGCCCCTTTACGAAAGAAAGCTTTTGCGGAACGCGAATGTCTGTCTACCAGCGAATGCAGTTCCAAGGGACAGTGAAAACCAGCTACAGCTTTCCGTGCTGGCAGCTTTCCTGTGGGCGCAATCGCTGGACGTTTCGAATTTGGCAGCCGGGCTCTGCCAGAGAGAAATACAGACTGTTGCCCCTTTACGAACGAAAGCTTTTGCAGAACGCGAATGTCTGTCTACCAGCGAATGCAGTTCCAAGGGACAGTGAAAACCAGCTAGAGCTTTCCGTGCTGGCAGCTTTCCTGTGGGCGCAATCGCTGGACGTTTCGAATTTGGCAGCCGGGCTCTGCCAGAGAGAAATACACAGTGTTGCCCCTTTACGAAAGAAAGCTTTTGCAGAACGCGAATGTCTGTCTACCAGCGAATGCAGTTCCAAGGGACAGTGAAAACCAGCTACAGCTTTCCGTGCTGGCAGCTTTCCTGTGGGCGCAATCGCTGGACGTTTCGAATTTGGCAGCCGGGCTCTCCGAGAGAGATATACACAGTGTTGCACCTTTACGAACGAAAGCTGTTGCAGAACGCGAATGTCTGTCTACCAGCGAATGCAGTTCCAAGGGACAGTGAAAACCAGCTACAGCTTTCCGTGCTGGCAGCTTTCCTGTGGGCGCAATCGCTGGACGTTTCGAATTTGGCAGCCGGGCTCTGCGAGAGAGATATACACAGTGTTGCCCCATTACCAAGCAAAGGTTTTGCAGAACGCGAATGTCTGTCTACCAGCGAATGCAGTTCCAAGGGACAGTGAAAACCAGCTACAGCTTTCCGTGCTGGCAGCTTTCCTGTGGGCGCAATCGCTGGACGTTTCGAATTTGGCAGCCGGGCTCTCCGAGAGAGATATACACAGTGTTGCCCCATTACCAAGCAAAGGTTTTGCAGAACGCGAATGTCTGTCTACCAGCGAATGCAGTTCCAAGGGACAGTGAAAACCAGCTACAGCTTTCCGTGCTGGCAGCTTTCCTGTGGGCGCAATCGCTGGACGTTTCGAATTTGGCAGCCGGGCTCTGCCAGAGAGAAATACACAGTGTTGCCCCTTTACGAACGAAAGCTTTTGCAGAACGCGAATGTCTGTCTACCAACGAATGCAGTTCCAAGGGACAGTGAAAACCAGCTACAGCTTTCCGTGCTGGCAGCTTTCCTGTGGGCGCAATCGCTGGACGTTTCGAATTTGGCAGCCGGGCTCTGCCAGAGAGAAATACAGACTGTTGCCCCTTTACGAAAGAAAGCTTTTGCAGAACGCGAATGTCTGTCTACCAGCGAATGCAGTTCCAAGGGACAGTGAAAACCAGCTACAGCTTTCCGTGCTGGCAGCTTTCCTGTGGGCGCAATCGCTGGACGTTTCGAATTTGGCAGCCGGGCTCTGCCAGAGAGAAATACACAGTGTTGCCCCTTTATGAACGAAAGCTTTTGCGGAACGCGAATGTCTGTCTACCAGCGAATGCAGTTCCAAGGGACAGTGAAAACCAGCTACAGCTTTCCGTGCTGGCAGCTTTCCTGTGGGCGCAATCGCTGGACGTTTCGAATTTGGCAGCCGGGCTCTGCCAGAGAGAAATACAAAGTGTTGCCCCTTTACGAACGAAAGCTTTTGCAGAACGCGCATGTCTGTCTACCAGCGAATGCAGTTCCAAGGGACAGTGAAAACCAGCTACAGCTTTCCGTGCTGGCAGCTTTCCTGTGGGCGCAATCGCTGGACGTTTCGAATTTGGCAGCCGGGCTCTGCGAGAGAGAAATACACAGTGTTGCCCCATTACGAACGAAAGCTTTTGCGGAACGCGAATGTCTGTCTACCAGCGAATGCAGTTCCAAGGGACAGTGAAAACCAGCTACAGCTTTCCGTGCTGGCAGCTTTCCTGTGGGCGCAATCGCTGGACGTTTCGAATTTGGCAGCCGGGCTCTGCGAGAGAGAAATACACAGTGTTGCGCCATTACGAACGAAAGCTTTTGCGGAACGCGAATGTCTGTCTACCAGCGAATGCAGTTCCAAGGGACAGTGAAAACCAGCTACAGCTTTCCGTGCTGGCAGCTTTCCTGTGGGCGCAATCGGTGGACGTTTCGAATTTGGCAGCTGGGCTCTGCGGGAGAGAAATACACAGTGTTGCCCCTTTACGAACGAAAGCTTTTGCAGAACGCACATGTCTGTCTACCAGCGAATGCAGTTCCAAGGGACAGTGAAAACCAGCTACAGCTTTCCGTGCTGGCAGCTTTCCTGTGGGCGCAATCGCTGGACGTTTCGAATTTGGCAGCCGGGCTCTGCCAGAGAGAAATACAGACTGTTGCCCCTTTACGAACGAAAGCTTTTGCAGAACACGAATGTCTGTCTACCAGCGAATGCAGTTCCAAGGGACAGTGAAAACCAGCTACAGCTTTCCGTGCTGGCAGCTTTCCTGTGGGCGCAATCGCTGGACGTTTCGAATTTGGCAGCCGGGCTCTGCCAGAGAGAAATACACAGTGTTGCCCCTTTACGAAAGAAAGCTTTTGCAGAACGCGAATGTCTGTCTACCAGCGAATGCAGTTCCAAGGGACAGTGAAAACCAGCTACAGCTTTCCGTGCTGGCAGCTTTCCTGTGGGCGCAATCGCTGGACGTTTCGAATTTGGCAGCCGGGCTCTCCGAGAGAGATATACACAGTGTTGCACCTTTACGAACGAAAGCTGTTGCAGAACGCGAATGTCTGTCTACCAGCGAATGCAGTTCCAAGGGACAGTGAAAACCAGCTACAGCTTTCCGTGCTGGCAGCTTTCCTGTGGGCACAATCGCTGGACGTTTCGAATTTGGCAGCCGGGCTCTGCGAGAGAGAAATACACAGTGTTGCCCCATTACCAAGCAAAGGTTTTGCAGAACGCGAATGTCTGTCTACCAGCGAATGCAGTTCCAAGGGACAGTGAAAACCAGCTACAGCTTTCCGTGCTGGCAGCTTTCCTGTAGGCGCAATCGCTGGACGTTTCGAATTTGGCAGCCGGGCTCTCCGAGAGAGATATATACAGTGTTGCCCCATTACCAAGCAAAGGTTTTGCAGAACGCGAATGTCTGTCTACCAGCGAATGCAGTTCCAAGGGACAGTGAAAACCAGCTACAGCTTTCCGTGCTGGCAGCTTTCCTGTGGGCACAATCGCTGGACGTTTCGAATTTGGCAGCCGGGCTCTCCGAGAGAGATATACTCAGTGTTGCCCCATTACCAACCAAAGCTTTTGCAGAACGCGAATGTCTGTCTACCAGGGAATGCAGTTCCAAGGGACAGTGAAAACCAGCTACAGCTTTCTGTGCTGGCAGCTTTCCTGTGGGCACAATCGCTGGACGTTTCGAATTTGGCAGCCGGGCTCTCCGAGAGAGATATACACAGTGTTGCCCCATTACCAACCAAAGCTTTTGCAGAACGCGAATGTCTGTCTACCAGCGAATGCAGTTCCAAGGGACAGTGAAAACCAGCTACAGCTTTCCGTGCTGGCAGCTTTCCTGTGGGCGCAATCGCTGGACGTTTCGAATTTGGCAGCCGGGCTCTGCCAGAGAGAAATACAGACTGTTGCCCCTTTACGAACGAAAGCTTTTGCAGAACGCGAATGTCTGTCTACCAGCGAATGCAGTTCCAAGGGACAGTGAAAACCAGCTACAGCTTTCCGTGCTGGCAGCTTTCCTGTGGGCGCAATCGCTGGACGTTTCGAATTTGGCAGCCGGGCTCTGCCAGAGAGAAATACAGTGTTGCCCCTTTACGAACGAAAGCTTTTGCAGAACACGAATGTCTGTCTACCAGCGAATGCAGTTCCAAGGGACAGTGAAAACCAGCTACAGCTTTCCGTGCTGGCAGCTTTCCTGTGGGCGCAATCGCTGGACGTTTCGAATTTGGCAGCCGGGCTCTGCCAGAGAGAAATACACAGTGTTGCCCCTTTACGAACGAAAGCTGTTGCAGAACGCGAATGTCTGTCTACCAGCGAATGCAGTTCCAAGGGACAGTGAAAACCAGCTACAGCTTTCCGTGCTGGCAGCTTTCCTGTGGGCGCAATCGCTGGACGTTTCGAATTTGGCAGCCGGGCTCTGCGAGAGAGAAATACACAGTGTTGCCCCATTACGAACGAAAGCTTTTGCGGAACGCGAATGTCTGTCTACCAGCGAATGCAGTTCCAAGGGACAGTGAAAACCAGCTACAGCTTTCCGTGCTGGCAGCTTTCCTGTGGGCGCAATCGCTGGACGTTTCGAATTTGGCAGCCGGGCTCTGCGAGAGAGAAATACACAGTGTTGCCCCATTACGAACGAAAGCTTTTGCGGAACGCGAATGTCTGTCTACCAGCGAATGCAGTTCCAAGGGACAGTGAAAACCAGCTACAGCTTTCCGTGCTGGCAGCTTTCCTGTGGGCGCAATCGCTGGACGTTTCGAATTTGGCAGCTGGGCTCTGCGGGAGAGAAATACACAGTGTTGCCCCTTTACGAAAGAAAGCTTTTGCGGAACGCGAATGTCTGTCTACCAGCGAATGCAGTTCCAAGGGACAGTGAAAACCAGCTACAGCTTTCCGTGCTGGCAGCTTTCCTGTGGGCGCAATCGCTGGACGTTTCGAATTTGGCAGCCGGGCTCTGCCAGAGAGAAATACAGACTGTTGCCCCTTTACGAACGAAAGCTTTTGCAGAACGCGAATGTCTGTCTACCAGCGAATGCAGTTCCAAGGGACAGTGAAAACCAGCTACAGCTTTCCGTGCTGGCAGCTTTCCTGTGGGCACAATCGCTGGACGTTTCGAATTTGGCAGCCGGGCTCTGCGAGAGAGAAATACACAGTGTTGCCCCATTACCAAGCAAAGGTTTTGCAGAACGCGAATGTCTGTCTACCAGCGAATGCAGTTCCAAGGGACAGTGAAAACCAGCTACAGCTTTCCGTGCTGGCAGCTTTCCTGTGGGCGCAATCGCTGGACGTTTCGAATTTGGCAGCCGGGCTCTCCGAGAGAGATATATACAGTGTTGCCCCATTACCAAGCAAAGGTTTTGCAGAACGCGAATGTCTGTCTACCAGCGAATGCAGTTCCAAGGGACAGTGAAAACCAGCTACAGCTTTCCGTGCTGGCAGCTTTCCTGTGGGCACAATCGCTGGACGTTTCGAATTTGGCAGCCGGGCTCTCCGAGAGAGATATACTCAGTGTTGCCCCATTACCAACCAAAGCTTTTGCAGAACGCGAATGTCTGTCTACCAGCGAATGCAGTTCCAAGGGACAGTGAAAACCAGCTACAGCTTTCTGTGCTGGCAGCTTTCCTGTGGGCACAATCGCTGGACGTTTCGAATTTGGCAGCCGGGCTCTCCGAGAGAGATATACACAGTGTTGCCCCATTACCAACCAAAGCTTTTGCAGAACGCGAATGTCTGTCTACCAGCGAATGCAGTTCCAAGGGACAGTGAAAACCAGCTACAGCTTTCCGTGCTGGCAGCTTTCCTGTGGGCGCAATCGCTGGACGTTTCGAATTTGGCAGCCGGGCTCTGCCAGAGAGAAATACAGACTGTTGCCCCTTTACGAACGAAAGCTTTTGCAGAACGCGAATGTCTGTCTACCAGCGAATGCAGTTCCAAGCGACAGTGAAAACCAGCTACAGCTTTCCGTGCTGGCAGCTTTCCTGTGGGCGCAATCGCTGGACGTTTCGAATTTGGCAGCCGGGCTCTGCCAGAGAGAAATACAGTGTTGCCCCTTTACGAACGAAAGCTTTTGCAGAACACGAATGTCTGTCTACCAGCGAATGCAGTTCCAAGGGACAGTGAAAACCAGCTACAGCTTTCCGTGCTGGCAGCTTTCCTGTGGGCGCAATCGCTGGACGTTTCGAATTTGGCAGCCGGGCTCTGCCAGAGAGAAATACACAGTGTTGCCCCTTTACGAACGAAAGCTGTTGCAGAACGCGAATGTCTGTCTACCAGCGAATGCAGTTCCAAGGGACAGTGAAAACCAGCTACAGCTTTCCGTGCTGGCAGCTTTCCTGTGGGCGCAATCGCTGGACGTTTCGAATTTGGCAGCCGGGCTCTGCGAGAGAGAAATACACAGTGTTGCCCCATTACGAACGAAAGCTTTTGCGGAACGCGAATGTCTGTCTACCAGCGAATGCAGTTCCAAGGGACAGTGAAAACCAGCTACAGCTTTCCGTGCTGGCAGCTTTCCTGTGGGCGCAATCGCTGGACGTTTCGAATTTGGCAGCCGGGCTCTGCGAGAGAGAAATACACAGTGTTGCCCCATTACGAACGAAAGCTTTTGCGGAACGCGAATGTCTGTCTACCAGCGAATGCAGTTCCAAGGGACAGTGAAAACCAGCTACAGCTTTCCGTGCTGGCAGCTTTCCTGTGGGCGCAATCGGTGGACGTTTCGAATTTGGCAGCTGGGCTCTGCGGGAGAGAAATACACAGTGTTGCCCCTTTACGAAAGAAAGCTTTTGCGGAACGCGAATGTCTGTCTACCAGCGAATGCAGTTCCAAGGGACAGTGAAAACCAGCTACAGCTTTCCGTGCTGGCAGCTTTCCTGTGGGCGCAATCGCTGGACGTTTCGAATTTGGCAGCCGGGCTCTGCCAGAGAGAAATACAGACTGTTGCCCCTTTACGAACGAAAGCTTTTGCAGAACACGAATGTATGTCTACCAGCGAATGCAGTTCCAAGGGACAGTGAAAACCAGCTAGAGCTTTCCGTGCTGGCAGCTTTCCTGTGGGCGCAATCGCTGGACGTTTCGAATTTGGCAGCCGGGCTCTGCCAGAGAGAAATACACAGTGTTGCCCCTTTACGAAAGAAAGCTTTTGCAGAACGCGAATGTCTGTCTACCAGCGAATGCAGTTCCAAGGGACAGTGAAAACCAGCTACAGCTTTCCGTGCTGGCAGCTTTCCTGTGGGCGCAATCGCTGGACGTTTCGAATTTGGCAGCCGGGCTCTCCGAGAGAGATATACACAGTGTTGCACCTTTACGAACGAAAGCTGTTGCAGAACGCGAATGTCTGTCTACCAGCGAATGCAGTTCCAAGGGACAGTGAAAACCAGCTACAGCTTTCCGTGCTGGCAGCTTTCCTGTGGGCGCAATCGCTGGACGTTTCGAATTTGGCAGCCGGGCTCTGCGAGAGAGATATACACAGTGTTGCCCCATTACCAAGCAAAGGTTTTGCAGAACGCGAATGTCTGTCTACCAGCGAATGCAGTTCCAAGGGACAGTGAAAACCAGCTACAGCTTTCCGTGCTGGCAGCTTTCCTGTGGGCGCAATCGCTGGACGTTTCGAATTTGGCAGCCGGGCTCTCCGAGAGAGATATATACAGTGTTGCCCCATTACCAAGCAAAGGTTTTGCAGAACGCGAATGTCTGTCTACCAGCGAATGCAGTTCCAAGGGACAGTGAAAACCAGCTACAGCTTTCCGTGCTGGCAGCTTTCCTGTGGGCACAATCGCTGGACGTTTCGAATTTGGCAGCCGGGCTCTGCGAGAGAGATATACACAGTGTTGCCCCTTTACCAACCAAAGCTTTTGCAGAACGCGAATGTCTGTCTACCAGCGAATGCAGTTCCAAGGGACAGTGAAAACCAGCTACAGCTTTCTGTGCTGGCAGCTTTCCTGTGGGCACAATCGCTGGACGTTTCGAATTTGGCAGCCGGGCTCTGCGAGAGAGATATACACAGTGTTGCCCCATTACCAACCAAAGCTTTTGCAGAACGCGAATGTCTGTCTACCAGCGAATGCAGTTCCAAGGGACAGTGAAAACCAGCTACAGCTTTCCGTGCTGGCAGCTTTCCTGTGGGCGCAATCGCTGGACGTTTCGAATTTGGCAGCCGGGCTCTGCCAGAGAGAAATACACAGTGTTGCCCCTTTACGAACGAAAGCTTTTGCAGAACGCGAATGTCTGTCTACCAGCGAATGCAGTTCCAAGCGACAGTGAAAACCAGCTACAGCTTTCCGTGCTGGCAGCTTTCCTGTGGGCGCAATCGCTGGACGTTTCGAATTTGGCAGCCGGGCTCTGCCAGAGAGAAATACAGTGTTGCCCCTTTACGAACGAAAGCTTTTGCAGAACACGAATGTCTGTCTACCAGCGAATGCAGTTCCAAGGGACAGTGAAAACCAGCTACAGCTTTCCGTGCTGGCAGCTTTCCTGTGGGCGCAATCGCTGGACGTTTCGAATTTGGCAGCCGGGCTCTGCCAGAGAGAAATACACAGTGTTGCCCCTTTACGAACGAAAGCTGTTGCAGAACGCGAATGTCTGTCTACCAGCGAATGCAGTTCCAAGGGACAGTGAAAACCAGCTACAGCTTTCCGTGCTGGCAGCTTTCCTGTGGGCGCAATCGCTGGACGTTTCGAATTTGGCAGCCGGGCTCTCCAAGAGAGATATACAAAGTGTTGCCCCATTACCAAGCAAAGCTTTTGCAGAACGCGAATGTCTGTCTACCAGCGAATGCAGTTCCAAAGGACAGTGAAAACCAGCTACAGCTTTCTGTGCTGGCAGCTTTCCTGTGGGCTCAATCGCTGGACGTTTCGAATTTGGCAGTCGGGCTGTCCGAGAGAGATATACACAGTGTTGCCCCATTACCAACCAAAGCTTTTGCAGAACGCGAATGTCTGTCTACCAGCGAATGCAGTTCCAAGGGACAGTGAAAACCAGCTACAGCTTTCCGTGCTGGCAGCTTTCCTGTGGGCGCAATCGCTGGACGTTTCGAATTTGGCAGCCGGGCTCTGCGAGAGAAAAATACACAGTGTTGCACCTTTACGAACGAAAGCTGTTGCAGAACGCGAATGTCTGTCTACCAGCGAATGCAGTTCCAAGGGACAGTGAAAACCAGCTACAGCTTTCCGTGCTGGCAGCTTTCCTGTGGGCGCAATCGCTGGACGTTTCGAATTTGGCAGCCGGGCTCTGCCAGAGAGAAATACAGACTGTTGCCCCTTTACGAACGAAAGCTTTTGCAGAACGCGAATGTCTGTCTACCAGCGAATGCAGTTCCAAGCGACAGTGAAAACCAGCTACAGCTTTCCGTGCTGGCAGCTTTCCTGTGGGCGCAATCGCTGGACGTTTCGAATTTGGCAGCCGGGCTCTGCCAGAGAGAAATACACAGTGTTGCCCCTTTACGAACGAAAGCTGTTGCAGAACGCGAATGTCTGTCTACCAGCGAATGCAGTTCCAAGGGACAGTGAAAACCAGCTACAGCTTTCCGTGCTGGCAGCTTTCCTGTGGGCGCAATCGCTGGACGTTTCGAATTTGGCAGCCGGGCTCTGCGAGAGAGAAATACACAGTGTTGCCCCTTTACGAACGAAAGCTTTTGCGGAACGCGAATGTCTGTCTACCAGCGAATGCAGTTCCAAGGGACAGTGAAAACCAGCTACAGCTTTCCGTGCTGGCAGCTTTCCTGTGGGCGCAATCGCTGGACGTTTCGAATTTGGCAGCCGGGCTCTGCCAGAGAGAAATACACAGTGTTGCCCCTTTACGAACGAAAGCTTTTGCAGAACACGAATGTCTGTCTACCAGCGAATGCAGTTCCAAGGGACAGTGAAAACCAGCTACAGCTTTCCGTGCTGGCAGCTTTCCTGTGGGCGCAATCGCTGGACGTTTCGAATTTGGCAGCCGGGCTCTGCGAGAGAGAAATACACAGTGTTGCCCCTTTACGAACGAAAGCTTTTGCAGAACGCGCATGTCTGTCTACCAGCGAATGCAGTTCCAAGGGACAGTGAAAACCAGCTACAGCTTTCTGTGCTGGCAGCTTTCCTGTGGGCACAATCGCTGGACGTTTCGAATTTGGCAGCCGGGCTCTCCGAGAGAGATATACACAGTGTTGCACCTTTACGAACGAAAGCTGTTGCAGAACGCGAATGTCTGTCTACCAGCGAATGCAGTTCCAAGGGACAGTGAAAACCAGCTACAGCTTTCTGTGCTGGCAGCTTTTCTGTGGGCACAATCGCTGGACGTTTCGAATTTGGCAGCCGGGCTCTCCGAGAGAGATATACACAGTGTTGCCCCATTACCAACCAAAGCTTTTGCAGAACGCGAATGTCTGTCTACCAGCGAATGCAGTTCCAAGGGACAGTGAAAACCAGCTACAGCTTTCCGTGCTGGCAGCTTTCCTGTGGGCGCAATCGCTGGACGTTTCGAATTTGGCAGCCGGGCTCTGCCAGAGAGAAATACAGACTGTTGCCCCTTTACGAACGAAAGCTTTTGCAGAACACGAATGTCTGTCTACCAGCGAATGCAGTTCCAAGGGACAGTGAAAACCAGCTACAGCTTTCCGTGCTGGCAGCTTTCCTGTGGGCGCAATCGCTGGACGTTTCGAATTTGGCAGCCGGGCTCTGCCAGAGAGAAATACACAGTGTTGCCCCTTTACGAACGAAAGCTTTTGCAGAACGCGAATGTCTGTCTACCAGCGAATGCAGTTCCAAGGGACAGTGAAAACCAGCTACAGCTTTCCGTGCTGGCAGCTTTCCTGTGGGCGCAATCGCTGGACGTTTCGAATTTGGCAGCCGGGCTCTGCCAGAGAGAAATACACAGTGTTGCCCCTTTACGAACGAAAGCTTTTGCAGAACACGAATGTCTGTCTACCAGCGAATGCAGTTCCAAGGGACAGTGAAAACCAGCTACAGCTTTCCGTGCTGGCAGCTTTCCTGTGGGCGCAATCGCTGGACGTTTCGAATTTGGCAGCCGGGCTCTGCTAGAGAGAAATACAGACTGTTGCCCCTTTACGAACGAAAGCTTTTGCAGAACGCGAATGTCTGTCTACCAGCGAATGCAGTTCCAAGGGACAGTGAAAACCAGCTACAGCTTTCCGTGCTGGCAGCTTTCCTGTGGGCGCAATCGCTGGACGTTTCGAATTTGGCAGCCGGGTTCTGCCAGAGAGAAATACACAGTGTTGCCCCTTTACGAATGAAAGCTTTTGCAGAACGCGAATGTCTGTCTACCAGCGAATGCAGTTCCAAGGGACAGTGAAAACCAGCTACAGCTTTCCGTGCTGGCAGCTTTCCTGGGGGCGCAATCGCTGGACGTTTCGAATTTGGTAGCCGGGCTCTCCAAGAGAGATATACAAAGTGTTGCCCCATTACCAAGCAAAGCTTTTGCAGAACGCGAATGTCTGTCTACCAGCGAATGCAGTTCCAAAGGACAGTGAAAACCAGCTACAGCTTTCTGTGCTGGCAGCTTTCCTGTGGGCTCAATCGCTGGACGTTTCGAATTTGGCAGTCGGGCTCTCCGAGAGAGATATACACACTGTTGCCCCATTACCAACCAAAGCTTTTGCAGAACGCGAATGTCTGTCTACCAGCGAATGCAGTTCCAAGGGACAGTGAAAACCAGCTACAGCTTTCCGTGCTGGCAGCTTTCCTGTGGGCGCAATCGCTGGACGTTTCGAATTTGGCAGCCGGGCTCTGCGAGAGAAAAATACACAGTGTTGCACCTTTACGAACGAAAGCTGTTGCAGAACGCGAATGTCTGTCTACCAGCGAATGCAGTTCCAAGGGACAGTGAAAACCAGCTACAGCTTTCCGTGCTGGCAGCTTTCCTGTGGGCGCAATCGCTGGACGTTTCGAATTTGGCAGCCGGGCTCTGCGAGAGAGATATACACAGTGTTGCCCCATTACCAAGCAAAGGTTTTGCAGAACGCGAATGTCTGTCTACCAGCGAATGCAGTTCCAAGGGACAGTGAAAACCAGCTACAGCTTTCTGTGCTGGCAGCTTTCCTGTGGGCACAATCGCTGGACGTTTCGAATTTGGCAGCCGGGCTCTCCGAGAGAGATATACACAGTGTTGCCCCTTTACGAACGAAAGCTTTTGCAGAACGCGAATGTCTGTCTACCAGCGAATGCAGTTCCAAGGGACAGTGAAAACCAGCTACAGCTTTCCGTGCTGGCAGCTTTCCTGTGGGCGCAATCGCTGGACGTTTCGAATTTGGCAGCCGGGCTCTGCCAGAGAGAAATACAGAGTGTTGCCCCTTTACGAACGAAAGCTTTTGCAGAACGCGAATGTCTGTCTACCAGCGAATGCAGTTCCAAGGGACAGTGAAAACCAGCTACAGCTTTCCGTGCTGGCAGCTTTCCTGTGGGCGCAATCGCTGGACGTTTCGAATTTGGCAGCCGGGCTCTCCGAGAGAGATATACACAGTGTTGCCCCATTACCAAGCAAAGGTTTTGCAGAACGCGAATGTCTGTCTACCAGCGAATGCAGTTCCAAGGGACAGTGAAAACCAGCTACAGCTTTCTGTGCTGGCAGCTTTCCTGTGGGCACAATCGCTGGACATTTCGAATTTGGCAGCCGGGCTCTCCGAGAGAGATATACACAGTGTTGCCCCATTACCAACCAAAGCTTTTGCAGAACGCGAATGTCTGTCTACCAGCGAATGCAGTTCCAAGGGACAGTGAAAACCAGCTACAGCTTTCCGTGCGGGCAGCTTTCCTGTGGGCGCAATCGCTGGACGTTTCGAATTTGGCAGCCGGGCTCTGCGAGAGAGATATACACAGTGTTGCCCCATTACCAAGCAAAGGTTTTGCAGAACGCGAATGGCTGTCTACCAGCGAATGCAGTTCCAAGGGACAGTGAAAACCAGCTACAGCTTTCTGTGCTGGCAGCTTTCCTGTGGGCACAATCGCTGGACGTTTCGAATTTGGCAGCCGGGTCTCCGACAGAGATATACACAGTGTTGCCCCATTACCAACCAAAGCTTTTGCAGAACGCGAATGTCTGTCTACCAGCGAATGCAGTTCCAAGGGACAGTGAAAACCAGCTACAGCTTTCCGTGCTGGCAGCTTTCCTGTGGGCGCAATCGCTGGACGTTTCGAATTTGGCAGCCGGGCTCTGCCAGAGAGAAATACAGACTGTTGCCCCTTTACGAACGAAAGCTTTTGCAGAACACGAATGTCTGTCTACCAGCGAATGCAGTTCCAAGGGACAGTGAAAACCAGCTACAGCTTTCCGTGCTGGCAGCTTTCCTGTGGGCGCAATCGCTGGACGTTTCGAATTTGGCAGCCGGGCTCTGCCAGAGAGAAATACACAGTGTTGCCCCTTTACGAACGAAAGCTTTTGCAGAACACGAATGTCTGTCTACCAGCGAATGCAGTTCCAAGGGACAGTGAAAACCAGCTACAGCTTTCCGTGCTGGCAGCTTTCCTGTGGGCACAATCGCTGGACATTTCGAATTTGGCAGCCGGGCTCTCCGAGAGAGATATACACAGTGTTGCCCCATTACCAACCAAAGCTTTTGCAGAACGCGAATGTCTGTCTACCAGCGAATGCAGTTCCAAGGGACAGTGAAAACCAGCTACAGCTTTCCGTGCGGGCAGCTTTCCTGTGGGCGCAATCGCTGGACGTTTCGAATTTGGCAGCCGGGCTCTGCGAGAGAGATATACACAGTGTTGCCCCATTACCAAGCAAAGGTTTTGCAGAACGCGAATGGCTGTCTACCAGCGAATGCAGTTCCAAGGGACAGTGAAAACCAGCTACAGCTTTCCGTGCTGGCAGCTTTCCTGTGGGCACAATCGCTGGACGTTTCGAATTTGGCAGCCGGGTCTCCGACAGAGATATACACAGTGTTGCCCCATTACCAACCAAAGCTTTTGCAGAACGCGAATGTCTGTCTACCAGCGAATGCAGTTCCAAGGGACAGTGAAAACCAGCTACAGCTTTCCGTGCTGGCAGCTTTCCTGTGGGCGCAATCGCTGGACGTTTCGAATTTGGCAGCCGGGCTCTGCCAGAGAGAAATACAGACTGTTGCCCCTTTACGAACGAAAGCTTTTGCAGAACACGAATGTCTGTCTACCAGCGAATGCAGTTCCAAGGGACAGTGAAAACCAGCTACAGCTTTCCGTGCTGGCAGCTTTCCTGTGGGCGCAATCGCTGGACGTTTCGAATTTGGCAGCCGGGCTCTGCCAGAGAGAAATACACAGTGTTGCCCCTTTACGAACGAAAGCTTTTGCAGAACACGAATGTCTGTCTACCAGCGAATGCAGTTCCAAGGGACAGTGAAAACCAGCTACAGCTTTCCGTGCTGGCAGCTTTCCTGTGGGCGCAATCGCTGGACGTTTCGAATTTGGCAGCCGGGCTCTGCCAGAGAGAAATACACAGTGTTGCCCCTTTACGAACGAAAGCTTTTGCAGAACACGAATGTCTGTCTACCAGCGAATGCAGTTCCAAGGGACAGTGAAAAACAGCTACAGCTTTCCGTGCTGGCAGCTTTCCTGTGGGCGCAATCGCTGGACGTTTCGAATTTGGCAGCCGGGCTCTGCCAGAGAGAAATACACAGTGTTGCCCCTTTACGAACGAAAGCTTTTGCAGAACGCGCATGTCTGTCTACCAGCGAATGCAGTTCCAAGGGACAGTGAAAACCAGCTACAGCTTTCTGTGCTGGCAGCTTTCCTGTGGGCACAATCGCTGGACGTTTCGAATTTGGCAGCCGGGCTCTCCGAGAGAGATATACACAGTGTTGCCCCATTACCAACCAAAGCTTTTGCAGAACGCGCATGTCTGTCTACCAGCGAATGCAGTTCCAAGGGACAGTGAAAACCAGCTACAGCTTTCCGTGCTGGCAGCTTTCCTGTGGGCGCAATCGCTGGACGTTTCGAATTTGGCAGCCGGGCTCTGCCAGAGAGAAATACAGACTGTTGCCCCTTTACGAACGAAAGCTTTTGCAGAACGCGAATGTCTGTCTACCAGCGAATGCAGTTCCAAGGGACAGTGAAAACCAGCTACAGCTTTCCGTGCTGGCAGCTTTCCTGTGGGCGCAATCGCTGGACGTTTCGAATTTGGCAGCCGGGCTCTGCCAGAGAGAAATACACAGTGTTGCCCCTTTACGAACGAAAGCTTTTGCAGAACACGAATGTCTGTCTACCAGCGAATGCAGTTCCAAGGGACAGTGAAAACCAGCTACAGCTTTCCGTGCTGGCAGCTTTCCTGTGGGCGCAATCGCTGGACGTTTCGAATTTGGCAGCCGGGCTCTGCCAGAGAGAAATACAGACTGTTGCCCCTTTACGAACGAAAGCTTTTGCAGAACACGTATGTCTGTCTACCAGCGAATGCAGTTCCAAGGGACAGTGAAAACCAGCTACAGCTTTCCGTGCTGGCAGCTTTCCTGTGGGCGCAATCGCTGGACGTTTCGAATTTGGCAGCCGGGCTCTGCCAGAGAGAAATACAGACTGTTGCCCCTTTACGAACGAAAGCTTTTGCAGAACGCGAATGTCTGTCTACCAGTGAATGCAGTTCCAAGGGACAGTGAAAACCAGCTACAGCTTTCTGTGCTGGCAGCTTTCCCGTGGGCACAATCGCTGGACGGTTCGAATTTGGCAGCCGGGCTCTCCGAGAGAGATATACACAGTGTTGCCCCATTACCAAGCAAAGGTTTTGCAGAACGCGAATGTCTGTCTACCAGCGAATGCAGTTCCAAGGGACAGTGAAAACCAGCTACAGCTTTCCGTGCTGGCAGCTTTCCTGTGGGCGCAATCGCTGGACGTTTCAAATTTGGCAGCCGGGCTCTGCTAGAGAGAAATACAGACTGTTGCCCCTTTACGAACGAAAGCTTTTGCAGAACACGAATGTCTGTCTACCAGCGAATGCAGTTCCAAGGGACAGTGAAAACCAGCTACAGCTTTCCGTGCTGGCAGCTTTCCTGTGGGCGCAATCGCTGGACGTTTCGAATTTGGCAGCCGGGCTCTGCGAGAGAGAAATACACAGTGTTGCCCCTTTACGAACGAAAGCTTTTGCAGAACGCGCATGTCTGTCTACCAGCGAATGCAGTTCCAAGGGACAGTGAAAGCCAGCTACAGCTTTCTGTGCTGGCAGCTTTCCTGTGGGCACAATCGCTGGACGTTTCGAATTTGGCAGCCGTGCTCTCCGAGAGAGATATACACAGTGTTGCACCTTTACGAACGAAAGCTGTTGCAGAACGCGAATGTCTGTCTACCAGCGAATGCAGTTCCAAGGGACAGTGAAAACCAGCTACAGCTTTCCGTGCTGGCATCTTTCCTGTGGGCACAATCGCTGGACGTTTCGAATTTGGCAGCCGGGCTCTCCGAGAGAGATATACACAGTGTTGCCCCATTACCAAGCAAAGGTTTTGCAGAACGCGAATGTCTGTCTACCAGCGAATGCAGTTCCAAGGGACAGTGAAAACCAGCTACAGCTTTCCGTGCTGGCAGCTTTCCTGTGGGCGCAATCGCTGGACGTTTCGAATTTGGCAGCCGGGCTCTGCCAGAGAGAAATACAGACTGTTGCCCCTTTACGAACGAAAGCTTTTGCAGAACGCGAATGTCTGTCTACCAGCGAATGCAGTTCCAAGCGACAGTGAAAACCAGCTACAGCTTTCCGTGCTGGCAGCTTTCCTGTGGGCGCAATCGCTGGACGTTTCGAATTTGGCAGCCGGGCTCTGCCAGAGAGAAATACACAGTGTTGCCCCTTTACGAACGAAAGCTGTTGCAGAACGCGAATGTCTGTCTACCAGCGAATGCAGTTCCAAGGGACAGTGAAAACCAGCTACAGCTTTCCGTGCTGGCAGCTTTCCTGTGGGCGCAATCGCTGGACGTTTCGAATTTGGCAGCCGGGCTCTGCCAGAGAGAAATACAGACTGTTGCCCCTTTACGAACGAAAGCTTTTGCAGAACGCGAATGTCTGTCTACCAGCGAATGCAGTTCCAAGCGACAGTGAAAACCAGCTACAGCTTTCCGTGCTGGCAGCTTTCCTGTGGGCGCAATCGCTGGACGTTTCGAATTTGGCAGCCGGGCTCTGCCAGAGAGAAATACACAGTGTTGCCCCTTTACGAATGAAAGCTTTTGCGGAACGCGAATGTCTGTCTACCAGCGAATGCAGTTCCAAGGGACAGTGAAAACCAGCTACAGCTTTCCGTGCTGGCAGCTTTCCTGTGGGCGCAATCGCTGGACGTTTCGAATTTGGCAGCCGGGCTCTGCCAGAGAGAAATACACAGTGTTGCCCCTTTACGAACGAAAGCTTTTGCAGAACACGAATGTCTGTCTACCAGCGAATGCAGTTCCAAGGGACAGTGAAAACCAGCTACAGCTTTCCGTGCTGGCAGCTTTCCTGTGGGCGCAATCGCTGGACGTTTCGAATTTGGCAGCCGGGCTCTCCGAGAGAGATATACACAGTGTTGCCCCATTACCAACCAAAGCTTTTGCAGAACGCGCATGTCTGTCTACCAGCGAATGCAGTTCCAAGGGACAGTGAAAACCAGCTACAGCTTTCTGTGCTGGCAGCTTTCCTGTGGGCACAATCGCTGGACGTTTCGAATTTGGCAGCCGGGCTCTCCGAGAGAGATATACACAGTGTTGCACCTTTACGAACGAAAGCTGTTGCAGAACGCGAATGTCTGTCTACCAGCGAATGCAGTTCCAAGGGACAGTGAAAACCAGCTACAGCTTTCTGTGCTGGCAGCTTTTCTGTGGGCACAATCGCTGGACGTTTCGAATTTGGCAGCCGGGCTCTCCGAGAGAGATATACACAGTGTTGCCCCATTACCAACCAAAGCTTTTGCAGAACGCGAATGTCTGTCTACCAGCGAATGCAGTTCCAAGGGACAGTGAAAACCAGCTACAGCTTTCCGTGCTGGCAGCTTTCCTGTGGGCGCAATCGCTGGACGTTTCGAATTTGGCAGCCGGGCTCTGCCAGAGAGAAATACAGACTGTTGCCCCTTTACGAACGAAAGCTTTTGCAGAACACGAATGTCTGTCTACCAGCGAATGCAGTTCCAAGGGACAGTGAAAACCAGCTACAGCTTTCCGTGCTGGCAGCTTTCCTGTGGGCGCAATCGCTGGACGTTTCGAATTTGGCAGCCGGGCTCTGCCAGAGAGAAATACACAGTGTTGCCCCTTTACGAACGAAAGCTTTTGCAGAACGCGAATGTCTGTCTACCAGCGAATGCAGTTCCAAGGGACAGTGAAAACCAGCTACAGCTTTCCGTGCTGGCAGCTTTCCTGTGGGCGCAATCGCTGGACGTTTCGAATTTGGCAGCCGGGCTCTGCCAGAGAGAAATACACAGTGTTGCCCCTTTACGAACGAAAGCTTTTGCAGAACACGAATGTCTGTCTACCAGCGAATGCAGTTCCAAGGGACAGTGAAAACCAGCTACAGCTTTCCGTGCTGGCAGCTTTCCTGTGGGCGCAATCGCTGGACGTTTCGAATTTGGCAGCCGGGCTCTGCTAGAGAGAAATACAGACTGTTGCCCCTTTACGAACGAAAGCTTTTGCAGAACGCGAATGTCTGTCTACCAGCGAATGCAGTTCCAAGGGACAGTGAAAACCAGCTACAGCTTTCCGTGCTGGCAGCTTTCCTGTGGGCGCAATCGCTGGACGTTTCGAATTTGGCAGCCGGGTTCTGCCAGAGAGAAATACACAGTGTTGCCCCTTTACGAATGAAAGCTTTTGCAGAACGCGAATGTCTGTCTACCAGCGAATGCAGTTCCAAGGGACAGTGAAAACCAGCTACAGCTTTCCGTGCTGGCAGCTTTCCTGGGGGCGCAATCGCTGGACGTTTCGAATTTGGTAACCGGGCTCTCCAAGAGAGATATACAAAGTGTTGCCCCATTACCAAGCAAAGCTTTTGCAGAACGCGAATGTCTGTCTACCAGCGAATGCAGTTCCAAAGGACAGTGAAAACCAGCTACAGCTTTCTGTGCTGGCAGCTTTCCTGTGGGCTCAATCGCTGGACGTTTCGAATTTGGCAGTCGGGCTCTCCGAGAGAGATATACACACTGTTGCCCCATTACCAACCAAAGCTTTTGCAGAACGCGAATGTCTGTCTACCAGCGAATGCAGTTCCAAGGGACAGTGAAAACCAGCTACAGCTTTCCGTGCTGGCAGCTTTCCTGTGGGCGCAATCGCTGGACGTTTCGAATTTGGCAGCCGGGCTCTGCGAGAGAAAAATACACAGTGTTGCACCTTTACGAACGAAAGCTGTTGCAGAACGCGAATGTCTGTCTACCAGCGAATGCAGTTCCAAGGGACAGTGAAAACCAGCTACAGCTTTCCGTGCTGGCAGCTTTCCTGTGGGCGCAATCGCTGGACGTTTCGAATTTGGCAGCCGGGCTCTGCGAGAGAGATATACACAGTGTTGCCCCATTACCAAGCAAAGGTTTTGCAGAACGCGAATGTCTGTCTACCAGCGAATGCAGTTCCAAGGGACAGTGAAAACCAGCTACAGCTTTCTGTGCTGGCAGCTTTCCTGTGGGCACAATCGCTGGACGTTTCGAATTTGGCAGCCGGGCTCTCCGAGAGAGATATACACAGTGTTGCCCCTTTACGAACGAAAGCTTTTGCAGAACGCGAATGTCTGTCTACCAGCGAATGCAGTTCCAAGGGACAGTGAAAACCAGCTACAGCTTTCCGTGCTGGCAGCTTTCCTGTGGGCGCAATCGCTGGACGTTTCGAATTTGGCAGCCGGGCTCTGCCAGAGAGAAATACAGAGTGTTGCCCCTTTACGAACGAAAGCTTTTGCAGAACGCGAATGTCTGTCTACCAGCGAATGCAGTTCCAAGGGACAGTGAAAACCAGCTACAGCTTTCCGTGCTGGCAGCTTTCCTGTGGGCGCAATCGCTGGACGTTTCGAATTTGGCAGCCGGGCTCTCCGAGAGAGATATACACAGTGTTGCCCCATTACCAAGCAAAGGTTTTGCAGAACGCGAATGTCTGTCTACCAGCGAATGCAGTTCCAAGGGACAGTGAAAACCAGCTACAGCTTTCTGTGCTGGCAGCTTTCCTGTGGGCACAATCGCTGGACATTTCGAATTTGGCAGCCGGGCTCTCCGAGAGAGATATACACAGTGTTGCCCCATTACCAACCAAAGCTTTTGCAGAACGCGAATGTCTGTCTACCAGCGAATGCAGTTCCAAGGGACAGTGAAAACCAGCTACAGCTTTCCGTGCGGGCAGCTTTCCTGTGGGCGCAATCGCTGGACGTTTCGAATTTGGCAGCCGGGCTCTGCGAGAGAGATATACACAGTGTTGCCCCATTACCAAGCAAAGGTTTTGCAGAACGCGAATGGCTGTCTACCAGCGAATGCAGTTCCAAGGGACAGTGAAAACCAGCTACAGCTTTCTGTGCTGGCAGCTTTCCTGTGGGCACAATCGCTGGACGTTTCGAATTTGGCAGCCGGGTCTCCGACAGAGATATACACAGTGTTGCCCCATTACCAACCAAAGCTTTTGCAGAACGCGAATGTCTGTCTACCAGCGAATGCAGTTCCAAGGGACAGTGAAAACCAGCTACAGCTTTCCGTGCTGGCAGCTTTCCTGTGGGCGCAATCGCTGGACGTTTCGAATTTGGCAGCCGGGCTCTGCCAGAGAGAAATACAGACTGTTGCCCCTTTACGAACGAAAGCTTTTGCAGAACACGAATGTCTGTCTACCAGCGAATGCAGTTCCAAGGGACAGTGAAAACCAGCTACAGCTTTCCGTGCTGGCAGCTTTCCTGTGGGCGCAATCGCTGGACGTTTCGAATTTGGCAGCCGGGCTCTGCCAGAGAGAAATACACAGTGTTGCCCCTTTACGAACGAAAGCTTTTGCAGAACACGAATGTCTGTCTACCAGCGAATGCAGTTCCAAGGGACAGTGAAAACCAGCTACAGCTTTCCGTGCTGGCAGCTTTCCTGTGGGCACAATCGCTGGACATTTCGAATTTGGCAGCCGGGCTCTCCGAGAGAGATATACACAGTGTTGCCCCATTACCAACCAAAGCTTTTGCAGAACGCGAATGTCTGTCTACCAGCGAATGCAGTTCCAAGGGACAGTGAAAACCAGCTACAGCTTTCCGTGCGGGCAGCTTTCCTGTGGGCGCAATCGCTGGACGTTTCGAATTTGGCAGCCGGGCTCTGCGAGAGAGATATACACAGTGTTGCCCCATTACCAAGCAAAGGTTTTGCAGAACGCGAATGGCTGTCTACCAGCGAATGCAGTTCCAAGGGACAGTGAAAACCAGCTACAGCTTTCTGTGCTGGCAGCTTTCCTGTGGGCACAATCGCTGGACGTTTCGAATTTGGCAGCCGGGTCTCCGACAGAGATATACACAGTGTTGCCCCATTACCAACCAAAGCTTTTGCAGAACGCGAATGTCTGTCTACCAGCGAATGCAGTTCCAAGGGACAGTGAAAACCAGCTACAGCTTTCCGTGCTGGCAGCTTTCCTGTGGGCGCAATCGCTGGACGTTTCGAATTTGGCAGCCGGGCTCTGCCAGAGAGAAATACAGACTGTTGCCCCTTTACGAACGAAAGCTTTTGCAGAACACGAATGTCTGTCTACCAGCGAATGCAGTTCCAAGGGACAGTGAAAACCAGCTACAGCTTTCCGTGCTGGCAGCTTTCCTGTGGGCGCAATCGCTGGACGTTTCGAATTTGGCAGCCGGGCTCTGCCAGAGAGAAATACACAGTGTTGCCCCTTTACGAACGAAAGCTTTTGCAGAACACGAATGTCTGTCTACCAGCGAATGCAGTTCCAAGGGACAGTGAAAACCAGCTACAGCTTTCCGTGCTGGCAGCTTTCCTGTGGGCGCAATCGCTGGACGTTTCGAATTTGGCAGCCGGGCTCTGCCAGAGAGAAATACACAGTGTTGCCCCTTTACGAACGAAAGCTTTTGCAGAACACGAATGTCTGTCTACCAGCGAATGCAGTTCCAAGGGACAGTGAAAAACAGCTACAGCTTTCCGTGCTGGCAGCTTTCCTGTGGGCGCAATCGCTGGACGTTTCGAATTTGGCAGCCGGGCTCTGCCAGAGAGAAATACACAGTGTTGCCCCTTTACGAACGAAAGCTTTTGCAGAACGCGCATGTCTGTCTACCAGCGAATGCAGTTCCAAGGGACAGTGAAAACCAGCTACAGCTTTCTGTGCTGGCAGCTTTCCTGTGGGCACAATCGCTGGACGTTTCGAATTTGGCAGCCGGGCTCTCCGAGAGAGATATACACAGTGTTGCCCCATTACCAACCAAAGCTTTTGCAGAACGCGCATGTCTGTCTACCAGCGAATGCAGTTCCAAGGGACAGTGAAAACCAGCTACAGCTTTCCGTGCTGGCAGCTTTCCTGTGGGCGCAATCGCTGGACGTTTCGAATTTGGCAGCCGGGCTCTGCCAGAGAGAAATACAGACTGTTGCCCCTTTACGAACGAAAGCTTTTGCAGAACGCGAATGTCTGTCTACCAGCGAATGCAGTTCCAAGGGACAGTGAAAACCAGCTACAGCTTTCCGTGCTGGCAGCTTTCCTGTGGGCGCAATCGCTGGACGTTTCGAATTTGGCAGCCGGGCTCTGCCAGAGAGAAATACACAGTGTTGCCCCTTTACGAACGAAAGCTTTTGCAGAACACGAATGTCTGTCTACCAGCGAATGCAGTTCCAAGGGACAGTGAAAACCAGCTACAGCTTTCCGTGCTGGCAGCTTTCCTGTGGGCGCAATCGCTGGACGTTTCGAATTTGGCAGCCGGGCTCTGCCAGAGAGAAATACAGACTGTTGCCCCTTTACGAACGAAAGCTTTTGCAGAACACGAATGTCTGTCTACCAGCGAATGCAGTTCCAAGGGACAGTGAAAACCAGCTACAGCTTTCCGTGCTGGCAGCTTTCCTGTGGGCGCAATCGCTGGACGTTTCGAATTTGGCAGCCGGGCTCTGCCAGAGAGAAATACAGACTGTTGCCCCTTTACGAACGAAAGCTTTTGCAGAACGCGAATGTCTGTCTACCAGTGAATGCAGTTCCAAGGGACAGTGAAAACCAGCTACAGCTTTCTGTGCTGGCAGCTTTCCCGTGGGCACAATCGCTGGACGGTTCGAATTTGGCAGCCGGGCTCTCCGAGAGAGATATACACAGTGTTGCCCCATTACCAAGCAAAGGTTTTGCAGAACGCGAATGTCTGTCTACCAGCGAATGCAGTTCCAAGGGACAGTGAAAACCAGCTACAGCTTTCCGTGCTGGCAGCTTTCCTGTGGGCGCAATCGCTGGACGTTTCAAATTTGGCAGCCGGGCTCTGCTAGAGAGAAATACAGACTGTTGCCCCTTTACGAACGAAAGCTTTTGCAGAACACGAATGTCTGTCTACCAGCGAATGCAGTTCCAAGGGACAGTGAAAACCAGCTACAGCTTTCCGTGCTGGCAGCTTTCCTGTGGGCGCAATCGCTGGACGTTTCGAATTTGGCAGCCGGGCTCTGCGAGAGAGAAATACACAGTGTTGCCCCTTTACGAACGAAAGCTTTTGCAGAACGCGCATGTCTGTCTACCAGCGAATGCAGTTCCAAGGGACAGTGAAAGCCAGCTACAGCTTTCTGTGCTGGCAGCTTTCCTGTGGGCACAATCGCTGGACGTTTCGAATTTGGCAGCCGTGCTCTCCGAGAGAGATATACACAGTGTTGCACCTTTACGAACGAAAGCTGTTGCAGAACGCGAATGTCTGTCTACCAGCGAATGCAGTTCCAAGGGACAGTGAAAACCAGCTACAGCTTTCCGTGCTGGCATCTTTCCTGTGGGCACAATCGCTGGACGTTTCGAATTTGGCAGCCGGGCTCTCCGAGAGAGATATACACAGTGTTGCCCCATTACCAAGCAAAGGTTTTGCAGAACGCGAATGTCTGTCTACCAGCGAATGCAGTTCCAAGGGACAGTGAAAACCAGCTACAGCTTTCCGTGCTGGCAGCTTTCCTGTGGGCGCAATCGCTGGACGTTTCGAATTTGGCAGCCGGGTTCTGCCAGAGAGAAATACACAGTGTTGCCCCTTTACGAATGAAAGCTTTTGCAGAACGCGAATGTCTGTCTACCAGCGAATGCAGTTCCAAGGGACAGTGAAAACCAGCTACAGCTTTCCGTGCTGGCAGCTTTCCTGTGGGCGCAATCGCTGGACGTTTCGAATTTGGCAGCCGGGCTCTCCAAGAGAGATATACAAAGTGTTGCCCCATTACCAAGCAAAGCTTTTGCAGAACGCGAATGTCTGTCTACCAGCGAATGCAGTTCCAAAGGACAGTGAAAACCAGCTACAGCTTTCTGTGCTGGCAGCTTTCCTGTGGGCTCAATCGCTGGACGTTTCGAATTTGGCAGTCGGGCTCTCCGAGAGAGAAATACACAGTGTTGCCCCATTACCAAACAAAGCTTTTGCAGAACGCGAATGTCTGTCTACCAGCGAATGCAGTTCCAAGGGACAGTGAAAACCAGCTACAGCTTTCCGTGCTGGCAGCTTTCCTGTGGGCGCAATCGCTGGACGTTTCGAATTTGGCAGCCGGGCTCTGCCAGAGAGAAATACACAGTGTTGCCCCTTTACGAACGAAAGCTTTTGCAGAACACGAATGTCTGTCTACCAGCGAATGCAGTTCCAAGGGACAGTGAAAACCAGCTACAGCTTTCCGTGCTGGCAGCTTTCCTGTGGGCGCAATCGCTGGACGTTTCGAATTTGGCAGCCGGGCTCTGCCAGAGAGAAATACACAGTGTTGCCCCTTTACGAAAGAAAGCTTTTGCAGAACGCGAATGTCTGTCTACCAGCGAATGCAGTTCCAAGGGACAGTGAAAACCAGCTACAGCTTTCCGTGCTGGCAGCTTTCCTGTGGGCGCAATCGCTGGACGTTTCGAATTTGGCAGCCGGGCTCTCCGAGAGAGATATACACAGTGTTGCACCTTTACGAACGAAAGCTGTTGCAGAACGCGAATGTCTGTCTACCAGCGAATGCAGTTCCAAGGGACAGTGAAAACCAGCTACAGCTTTCCGTGCTGGCAGCTTTCCTGTGGGCACAATCGCTGGACGTTTCGAATTTGGCAGCCGGGCTCTGCGAGAGAGAAATACACAGTGTTGCCCCATTACCAAGCAAAGGTTTTGCAGAACGCGAATGTCTGTCTACCAGCGAATGCAGTTCCAAGGGACAGTGAAAACCAGCTACAGCTTTCCGTGCTGGCAGCTTTCCTGTGGGCGCAATCGCTGGACGTTTCGAATTTGGCAGCCGGGCTCTCCGAGAGAGATATATACAGTGTTGCCCCATTACCAAGCAAAGGTTTTGCAGAACGCGAATGTCTGTCTACCAGCGAATGCAGTTCCAAGGGACAGTGAAAACCAGCTACAGCTTTCCGTGCTGGCAGCTTTCCTGTGGGCACAATCGCTGGACGTTTCGAATTTGGCAGCCGGGCTCTCCGAGAGAGATATACACAGTGTTGCCCCATTACCAACCAAAGCTTTTGCAGAACGCGAATGTCTGTCTACCAGCGAATGCAGTTCCAAGGGACAGTGAAAACCAGCTACAGCTTTCCGTGCTGGCAGCTTTCCTGTGGGCACAATCGCTGGACGTTTCGAATTTGGCAGCCGGGCTCTCCGAGAGAGATATACACAGTGTTGCCCCATTACCAACCAAAGCTTTTGCAGAACGCGAATGTCTGTCTACCAGCGAATGCAGTTCCAAGGGACAGTGAAAACCAGCTACAGCTTTCCGTGCTGGCAGCTTTCCTGTGGGCGCAATCGCTGGACGTTTCGAATTTGGCAGCCGGGCTCTGCCAGAGAGAAATACAGACTGTTGCCCCTTTACGAACGAAAGCTTTTGCAGAACGCGAATGTCTGTCTACCAGCGAATGCAGTTCCAAGGGACAGTGAAAACCAGCTACAGCTTTCCGTGCTGGCAGCTTTCCTGTGGGCGCAATCGCTGGACGTTTCGAATTTGGCATCCGGGCTCTGCCAGAGAGAAATACAGTGTTGCCCCTTTACGAACGAAAGCTTTTGCAGAACACGAATGTCTGTCTACCAGCGAATGCAGTTCCAAGGGACAGTGAAAACCAGCTACAGCTTTCCGTGCTGGCAGCTTTCCTGTGGGCGCAATCGCTGGACGTTTCGAATTTGGCAGCCGGGCTCTGCCAGAGAGAAATACACAGTGTTGCCCCTTTACGAACGAAAGCTGTTGCAGAACGCGAATGTCTGTCTACCAGCGAATGCAGTTCCAAGGGACAGTGAAAACCAGCTACAGCTTTCCGTGCTGGCAGCTTTCCTGTGGGCGCAATCGCTGGACGTTTCGAATTTGGCAGCCGGGCTCTGCGAGAGAGAAATACACAGTGTTGCCCCATTACGAACGAAAGCTTTTGCGGAACGCGAATGTCTGTCTACCAGCGAATGCAGTTCCAAGGGACAGTGAAAACCAGCTACAGCTTTCCGTGCTGGCAGCTTTCCTGTGGGCGCAATCGCTGGACGTTTCGAATTTGGCAGCCGGGCTCTGCGAGAGAGAAATACACAGTGTTGCCCCATTACGAACGAAAGCTTTTGCGGAACGCGAATGTCTGTCTACCAGCGAATGCAGTTCCAAGGGACAGTGAAAACCAGCTACAGCTTTCCGTGCTGGCAGCTTTCCTGTGGGCGCAATCGGTGGACGTTTCGAATTTGGCAGCTGGGCTCTGCGGGAGAGAAATACACAGTGTTGCCCCTTTACGAAAGAAAGCTTTTGCGGAACGCGAATGTCTGTCTACCAGCGAATGCAGTTCCAAGGGACAGTGAAAACCAGCTACAGCTTTCCGTGCTGGCAGCTTTCCTGTGGGCGCAATCGCTGGACGTTTCGAATTTGGCAGCCGGGCTCTGCCAGAGAGAAATACAGTGTTGCCCCTTTACGAACGAAAGCTTTTGCAGAACGCGAATGTCTGTCTACCAGCGAATGCAGTTCCAAGGGACAGTGAAAACCAGCTACAGCTTTCCGTGCTGGCAGCTTTCCTGTGGGCGCAATCGCTGGACGTTTCGAATTTGGCAGCCGGGCTCTCCGAGAGAGATATACACAGTGTTGCACCTTTACGAACGAAAGCTGTTGCAGAACGCGAATGTCTGTCTACCAGCGAATGCAGTTCCAAGGGACAGTGAAAACCAGCTACAGCTTTCCGTGCTGGCAGCTTTCCTGTGGGCGCAATCGCTGGACGTTTCGAATTTGGCAGCCGGGCTCTGCGAGAGAGATATACACAGTGTTGCCCCATTACCAAGCAAAGGTTTTGCAGAACGCGAATGTCTGTCTACCAGCGAATGCAGTTCCAAGGGACAGTGAAAACCAGCTACAGCTTTCCGTGCTGGCAGCTTTCCTGTGGGCGCAATCGCTGGACGTTTCGAATTTGGCAGCCGGGCTCTCCGAGAGAGATATATACAGTGTTGCCCCATTACCAAGCAAAGGTTTTGCAGAACGCGAATGTCTGTCTACCAGCGAATGCAGTTCCAAGGGACAGTGAAAACCAGCTACAGCTTTCCGTGCTGGCAGCTTTCCTGTGGGCACAATCGCTGGACGTTTCGAATTTGGCAGCCGGGCTCTCCGAGAGAGATATACACAGTGTTGCCCCTTTACCAACCAAAGCTTTTGCAGA
Source organism: Mycteria americana (assembly GCF_035582795.1). Taxonomy (NCBI): domain Eukaryota; kingdom Metazoa; phylum Chordata; class Aves; order Ciconiiformes; family Ciconiidae; genus Mycteria; species Mycteria americana. The sequence continues at coordinate 44,457,920 of NC_134370.1, forward strand.
ACGCGAATGTCTGTCTACCAGCGAATGCAGTTCCAAGGGACAGTGAAAACCAGCTACAGCTTTCTGTGCTGGCAGCTTTCCTGTGGGCACAATCGCTGGACGTTTCGAATTTGGCAGCCGGGCTCTCCGAGAGAGATATACACAGTGTTGCCCCATTACCAACCAAAGCTTTTGCAGAACGCGAATGTCTGTCTACCAGCGAATGCAGTTCCAAGGGACAGTGAAAACCAGCTACAGCTTTCCGTGCTGGCAGCTTTCCTGTGGGCGCAATCGCTGGACGTTTCGAATTTGGCAGCCGGGCTCTGCCAGAGAGAAATACACAGTGTTGCCCCTTTACGAACGAAAGCTTTTGCAGAACGCGAATGTCTGTCTACCAGCGAATGCAGTTCCAAGCGACAGTGAAAACCAGCTACAGCTTTCCGTGCTGGCAGCTTTCCTGTGGGCGCAATCGCTGGACGTTTCGAATTTGGCAGCCGGGCTCTGCGAGAGAGATATACACAGTGTTGCCCCATTACCAAGCAAAGGTTTTGCAGAACGCGAATGTCTGTCTACCAGCGAATGCAGTTCCAAGGGACAGTGAAAACCAGCTACAGCTTTCCGTGCTGGCAGCTTTCCTGTGGGCGCAATCGCTGGACGTTTCGAATTTGGCAGCCGGGCTCTCCGAGAGAGATATATACAGTGTTGCCCCATTACCAAGCAAAGGTTTTGCAGAACGCGAATGTCTGTCTACCAGCGAATGCAGTTCCAAGGGACAGTGAAAACCAGCTACAGCTTTCCGTGCTGGCAGCTTTCCTGTGGGCACAATCGCTGGACGTTTCGAATTTGGCAGCCGGGCTCTCCGAGAGAGATATACACAGTGTTGCCCCTTTACCAACCAAAGCTTTTGCAGAACGCGAATGTCTGTCTACCAGCGAATGCAGTTCCAAGGGACAGTGAAAACCAGCTACAGCTTTCTGTGCTGGCAGCTTTCCTGTGGGCACAATCGCTGGACGTTTCGAATTTGGCAGCCGGGCTCTCCGAGAGAGATATACACAGTGTTGCCCCATTACCAACCAAAGCTTTTGCAGAACGCGAATGTCTGTCTACCAGCGAATGCAGTTCCAAGGGACAGTGAAAACCAGCTACAGCTTTCCGTGCTGGCAGCTTTCCTGTGGGCGCAATCGCTGGACGTTTCGAATTTGGCAGCCGGGCTCTCCAAGAGAGATATACAAAGTGTTGCCCCATTACCAAGCAAAGCTTTTGCAGAACGCGAATGTCTGTCTACCAGCGAATGCAGTTCCAAAGGACAGTGAAAACCAGCTACAGCTTTCTGTGCTGGCAGCTTTCCTGTGGGCTCAATCGCTGGACGTTTCGAATTTGGCAGTCGGGCTGTCCGAGAGAGATATACACAGTGTTGCCCCATTACCAACCAAAGCTTTTGCAGAACGCGAATGTCTGTCTACCAGCGAATGCAGTTCCAAGGGACAGTGAAAACCAGCTACAGCTTTCCGTGCTGGCAGCTTTCCTGTGGGCGCAATCGCTGGACGTTTCGAATTTGGCAGCCGGGCTCTGCGAGAGAAAAATACACAGTGTTGCACCTTTACGAACGAAAGCTGTTGCAGAACGCGAATGTCTGTCTACCAGCGAATGCAGTTCCAAGGGACAGTGAAAACCAGCTACAGCTTTCCGTGCTGGCAGCTTTCCTGTGGGCGCAATCGCTGGACGTTTCGAATTTGGCAGCCGGGTTCTGCCAGAGAGAAATACACAGTGTTGCCCCTTTACGAATGAAAGCTTTTGCAGAACGCGAATGTCTGTCTACCAGCGAATGCAGTTCCAAGGGACAGTGAAAACCAGCTACAGCTTTCCGTGCTGGCAGCTTTCCTGTGGGCGCAATCGCTGGACGTTTCGAATTTGGCAGCCGGGCTCTCCAAGAGAGATATACAAAGTGTTGCCCCATTACCAAGCAAAGCTTTTGCAGAACGCGAATGTCTGTCTACCAGCGAATGCAGTTCCAAAGGACAGTGAAAACCAGCTACAGCTTTCTGTGCTGGCAGCTTTCCTGTGGGCTCAATCGCTGGACGTTTCGAATTTGGCAGTCGGGCTCTCCGAGAGAGAAATACACAGTGTTGCCCCATTACCAAACAAAGCTTTTGCAGAACGCGAATGTCTGTCTACCAGCGAATGCAGTTCCAAGGGACAGTGAAAACCAGCTACAGCTTTCCGTGCTGGCAGCTTTCCTGTGGGCGCAATCGCTGGACGTTTCGAATTTGGCAGCCGGGCTCTGCCAGAGAGAAATACACAGTGTTGCCCCTTTACGAACGAAAGCTTTTGCAGAACACGAATGTCTGTCTACCAGCGAATGCAGTTCCAAGGGACAGTGAAAACCAGCTACAGCTTTCCGTGCTGGCAGCTTTCCTGTGGGCGCAATCGCTGGACGTTTCGAATTTGGCAGCCGGGCTCTGCCAGAGAGAAATACACAGTGTTGCCCCTTTACGAACGAAAGCTTTTGCAGAACGCGCATGTCTGTCTACCAGCGAATGCAGTTCCAAGGGACAGTGAAAACCAGCTACAGCTTTCTGTGCTGGCAGCTTTCCTGTGGGCACAATCGCTGGACGTTTCGAATTTGGCAGCCGGGCTCTCCGAGAGAGATATACACAGTGTTGCCCCATTACCAACCAAAGCTTTTGCAGAACGCGCATGTCTGTCTACCAGCGAATGCAGTTCCAAGGGACAGTGAAAACCAGCTACAGCTTTCCGTGCTGGCAGCTTTCCTGTGGGCGCAATCGCTGGACGTTTCGAATTTGGCAGCCGGGCTCTGCCAGAGAGAAATACAGACTGTTGCCCCTTTACGAACGAAAGCTTTTGCAGAACGCGAATGTCTGTCTACCAGCGAATGCAGTTCCAAGGGACAGTGAAAACCAGCTACAGCTTTCCGTGCTGGCAGCTTTCCTGTGGGCGCAATCGCTGGACGTTTCGAATTTGGCAGCCGGGCTCTGCCAGAGAGAAATACACAGTGTTGCCCCTTTACGAACGAAAGCTTTTGCAGAACACGAATGTCTGTCTACCAGCGAATGCAGTTCCAAGGGACAGTGAAAACCAGCTACAGCTTTCCGTGCTGGCAGCTTTCCTGTGGGCGCAATCGCTGGACGTTTCGAATTTGGCAGCCGGGCTCTGCCAGAGAGAAATACAGACTTTTGCCCCTTTACGAACGAAAGCTTTTGCAGAACACGAATGTCTGTCTACCAGCGAATGCAGTTCCAAGGGACAGTGAAAACCAGCTACAGCTTTCCGTGCTGGCAGCTTTCCTGTGGGCGCAATCGCTGGACGTTTCGAATTTGGCAGCCGGGATCTGCCAGAGAGAAATACACAGTGTTGCCCCTTTACGAACGAAAGCTTTTGCAGAACGCGAATGTCTGTCTACCAGTGAATGCAGTTCCAAGGGACAGTGAAAACCAGCTACAGCTTTCTGTGCTGGCAGCTTTCCCGTGGGCACAATCGCTGGACGGTTCGAATTTGGCAGCCGGGCTCTCCGAGAGAGATATACACAGTGTTGCCCCATTACCAAGCAAAGGTTTTGCAGAACGCGAATGTCTGTCTACCAGCGAATGCAGTTCCAAGGGACAGTGAAAACCAGCTACAGCTTTCCGTGCTGGCAGCTTTCCTGTGGGCGCAATCGCTGGACGTTTCAAATTTGGCAGCCGGGCTCTGCTAGAGAGAAATACAGACTGTTGCCCCTTTACGAACGAAAGCTTTTGCAGAACACGAATGTCTGTCTACCAGCGAATGCAGTTCCAAGGGACAGTGAAAACCAGCTACAGCTTTCCGTGCTGGCAGCTTTCCTGTGGGCGCAATCGCTGGACGTTTCGAATTTGGCAGCCGGGCTCTGCGAGAGAGAAATACACAGTGTTGCCCCATTACGAACGAAAGCTTTTGCAGAACGCGCATGTCTGTCTACCAGCGAATGCAGTTCCAAGGGACAGTGAAAGCCAGCTACAGCTTTCTGTGCTGGCAGCTTTCCTGTGGGCACAATCGCTGGACGTTTCGAATTTGGCAGCCGTGCTCTCCGAGAGAGATATACACAGTGTTGCACCTTTACGAACGAAAGCTGTTGCAGAACGCGAATGTCTGTCTACCAGCGAATGCAGTTCCAAGGGACAGTGAAAACCAGCTACAGCTTTCCGTTCTGGCATCTTTCCTGTGGGCACAATCGCTGGACGTTTCGAATTTGGCAGCCGGGCTCTCCGAGAGAGATATACACAGTGTTGCCCCATTACCAAGCAAAGGTTTTGCAGAACGCGAATGTCTGTCTACCAGCGAATGCAGTTCCAAGGGACAGTGAAAACCAGCTACAGCTTTCCGTGCTGGCAGCTTTCCTGTGGGCGCAATCGCTGGACGTTTCGAATTTGGCAGCCGGGTTCTGCCAGAGAGAAATACACAGTGTTGCCCCATTACGAACGAAAGCTTTTGCAGAACGCGAATGTCTGTCTACCAGCGAATGCAGTTCCAAGGGACAGTGAAAACCAGCTACAGCTTTCCGTGCTGGCAGCTTTCCTGTGGGCGCAATCGCTGGACGTTTCGAATTTGGCAGCCGGGCTCTCCAAG